>NC_138982.1:86780644-87452269 GCF_964341445.2 Mesoplodon mirus
AGGTATAGAAGATTTCCATCATCAGAGAAAGTTCTATCAGATAGTATTGTCCTAGACTCTAACTTATGCAAAAAAAAAAAAAAATTCTCTCAAGCATCAAAGCATATAAATCTGACTTCCAGAAAACTCAGGCTCTTACACGCATAAGGCTCTCCTGGGCCTCTGGGCAGGTGTGCTTGGAGTGGATGTGGGGGGTTACTGCAGTTTTGCAGGACTAGAAAGAACCAGAAGACGGAACAAAACGCACTTCACAGCTGGCAGCTACAGCCATGCTGCTGACTCCCTCCTCCGGTGGGGTTTGGTGAGCCCACCAGAACGCTGCCATTCGTGTGCAGCACACACAGCCACCCTTCCTGTCCAGCCCAGCACTGATGGAATCTGTATAAACCTGAGTCCGTGATGGTTCATTTCCAGGGTCCCGCAGGCTGAGAAGGAACAAGTCATGAAATAAAGTTGCATGGGAAGGTTCTATCCACTAATGAAGATCATCTACCTCAAAGCTCCATGACTCATAATTTCTCTTATTTATTCAGCATAATTCTTTGGGTTACAGATCAGACTCTATATGCCCAGGCTTAGAATGTGGAGTAATAAGGGGTAGGGAGTCAGTAAATGTATTTTTCTTCAAACTCACATTTATTGGTTCATTTATTCTCCCTTCCCCCTATCATGGAATCTAAGAGGGGATCCAGGAGAGTTTAGGAGCTCTTCCTGTCTACACTTAGTGGTCTCCCACCTCAATCTCTCCTGTGATCCTTCCTTATACTTCTCAAAAGACATAATAAGAGGGAAAAGACTCCTCAAGCCCTGTGTTGAATGAGAGAGAGACAGAGCCCACCAGTCAGTGATAGACACTCTCCCCCAGTACCACCTTGGCTGGGGTTTAGAGTCTACAGCTGCGTGGTCTAACACAAGTACAATGGGAGCCACATAGGCAATTTTAGATTTTCCAGTAGCCACATTAAGAAAGTAAAAAGAAACAGGTGAAATTAATTTTAATAATATATTTTATTTAACACAATGTATACAATTTCAACATGTAATCAATATTTTTTCAATTACTCATGTGACAGTTTACATTCTTATTATTCACATCAAGTCTTCAAAATCTGGCATGTATTTTCTACTTCTAGCACAGCCCATCTCAATAGGACTAACCACATCCCACGTGAGAGCCACATGTGGAAAGTGGCTGCCGTACTGGACAGGCGTGTCTCCAGGAATCTGGCTTTCAGGGCTCTTCTCAGTTCTCCAAGGAAAATCTAGTTCAATGAATTTCACTTTCAAATTTATTTTCCATCTAATTCAAGCTCATTTTAGTAACCTGTCCCATTTACAACATGTATGGGCTCCTTTGTATTTTTACCACCATCCAAATGGCATCTGTAAATGTTTCCCTGTTACCATAATCATGTTCAATAACACCCAACTGTCAGTCCAGCCTCAGCCCAATGTACACCTTTTCCAAATCAAACCACCACTCCCTTTTTGTCATCATATGTTAGTTCATTTGTGAACTGTGAGTTGTGAATTGTCTTCTACTGCCAACCAGTCTGCACTAGTTTTGCAATAAAAATGCTGTGAACTGCCATGGCAAATAACAACATTGTTACAGGTATCTATCTTTCTTCCAAAGGACTTGGCACTCCGGACAGATTTCAGCTCATGGCTCCTGACTACATACTTGTTTGGTAGAGAACTGAGAAAAATCAAAATCAAAATGCAAGGAGGAGTAGCAGTTGAATTGTCTCCTTACTCAACCAGCCTAATTCTGAGGGATCAGGGCAATGTTCCATTTTAACCATTGGTAAAGGACAGTCTTGCTTCACATTTTCTCTCAGTTCCTGTGCCCATGAAAGAAAATCAGTCTCCTATAAACCCAACCTCCCTCATTCTTCTAAGAGAGGTGGTGGGAGGATAAAGCCTGAATGCCAGCTAAACAGAAATGAGCAGCTCAGATGCCACTCTAACCCCAGCACAGAGAGCTCAGGGTGTGCATTTAAGGGTTCCAGGCAGCTAGTCTGAGGTGCTCATTTTTTAAAACTTCCATCACCTTCCTTTGTCTTCCTGTGAAGAGTCCCTATTTTATTTTATTTTATTTTTATTTTTTGCTTTATAACAAATTTAATCAGTTATACATATACATATGTTTCCATATCCCCTCCCTTTTGCGTCTCCCTCCCAAGGAGTCCCTATTTTAAAATCCAGATTTTCCTTTCGGTGGGAAACAGATTCTTTCTTCAAAGGCTCAATGGCAGATTGATAGAGAAGAGGTGGATCTCGGCCCAAGGGCTGAACTACAGCTCCTGCAGTAGACATACACCATTTCTGTGGGCTTCCCCAACGCACGCGACTGGAAGAGCCTAGAATCCTCTATATCAGGCCATCACTAGCTTCTGTGTACATCAAGCAAAAGGAGATTTGAAAGTCTGCCCAGAGGATAGCATCTGAAGTCTTGCTGGCTCCCTTGATGCCAGGGTCTTCCATGTGGGACTTTCAGCTCCCAACTTTAGAATCTATGAATTCCCTAGACAAAAATCCTGCTCTCCCAGCCCAGCCTCACTGTTCCCTATGTCCTCCCAGGCCACTTCCCCACAGATGAGCATATCCTGACCACCTCACCCTGAACTGACATCTCTTCCCAAAGGCCTGTGTCTTGGACCCTTATCTCCTCACTACCTTTTAATGTAAATGTGGTCTCCCCACTGAACTGTAAGTTCTCAAAGGGCTGGGACCCGAGTCAATGGTTTAGTCATCCTCCAACCTCCGCATACAAGCTGGTAGCATGCCTTAGTCCTAAAATGCCTTGGGTGTGTGAACGTTGATGCAGACGACAGTGGCAAATGAGACGAGGTGCCTCTGCAGTCACCCCATCCCCGAAATCCACCACAGAACCCTGTAGCCCTGAACCCTGCCCAGTGCTTTTAGGGGGAATGCAGATCTCAGCCACAGGATCTGTTCCAACTGCCAGATTCAAAAGCAGGTCAAGTGTTTGGTTTTCTAACTTTGCATTGGTAATCAAGATAGAGGCTCCTTCCCGGGATCTGCCAAGATGGAACAGAAGGGAAGGGCAAAGGGAATGCAGACACAGAGGAGGATGACACACATTCACTCAACCGAACACACCCACACACACACGTGTGCAGACGTCCACATGCATACACACACACACACACACACACACACACACACACACAGAGCCCTGATGGGCAGACGCCAATACATCCATCTGTGATAGCACAGGCAGGACTGTGTCTCCCAGAGGATGCCCCCGGCAGCTAGCCCTCCTCGGCGGGGACGCTGAAGCTCGCGAGGCTTCTGTAACTCAGGATGTTGAAGTAGTCGTGCGGCTCGGGTTCTGCGCCGTCCTCTCCCGGCTGCTCCCTGCAGAGGCCGGCGTCCGCCCGCACGCAGCTGCCCGGGGAGGACAGGACGCCGGGCCTCCACTCCTCCTGTTCAGACGGCCTCCTCCCGAGGCCACCTTCCGCAGAGCGGATGCTGAGAGATTTCTTCCAAAAACAAAAAAACTACAAAATGAGTATGTGGGGATGTCATTTAAAAGTTACTCCCCAAAATGATCCATAGTTATAATGATCTCTTCCTTTCTTACACACACACACACACACACACACACACACACACACACACACCACAAAGTTGTGTTCTTATCCACAGCAATTCCTTAACCCTTAATTTCTCAGCCTCTTCACCGTAGACTTCAGCACTAACCGCTCCCCGGAAAGGCTCCGGGCTACGCGCGCGCGGCGGCCCACGCGCTCCTGCCTGTTCGCGGAGCCTGGGCAGGCGGCTTCCAGTCCCAGCTCTCTCTCACTCCTTCTCGCTGACCCTGACGTCGCTGACCGCTTCCTCTTCGAGATGTTCTCCTTCCCTGGGCCCCGTGGCATCACTCTCTCCGCTCCTCCTCCTCCGCGGCCAGGCCTGCTCTTTTTTCCGCCGACACTTCAGCTCCCCAGGTAAAGAAGGTCCTCGGGGTTTCAGTCTCTGCTTTCTCGCGCCCGGTTCTCTCTCTTCCTCTGTGCAGCACAGTCGACACTTCATCCTTATGTACATCTGCAACCACCCTCTGTCCTCTAGGGATCCCCAAATCCCTATCCAAACCAGCCCAGGCTTCCAGACCCGGAGGTCCAGCTGCGGGCGGGTCTCACCACCCACAGCAAGCCCACACGCCACACAGGGCGTTTCCCTTTACGCCCCACAGCAGACTGTGTGTGATGCCCCCCCCCCCCACAAAATGCCTTTTGCGATTTGGCCACACTCACTTTTCCAGCTTCATTTGCTGCAGTGCTTTCCCAACCAACAGCCCAACTCCTGGTATAGGGCCTGGATGCCAGAGGCACCATTGACTGAGAATCTGCCATGAGCACCAAGCGGGCTAGCTTCTTTATGTCATCTCAGCACAACCCTATTGACGTTTCTACTTGTGAGTGAGCCGATAGGTCCACCTATCACCTGTCCCAGTTCTGACTTGGGTTTGTGGGACTCCAGACGATGCTCTTCTCAGCCAAGCTGCCTCTCTCATCTCGCAGTGCCTCGAATGCCATGCACCGTTTCCTGCCTCTCCGGGTTGGTGTATGTTACGCCCACTGTCCATTCACCACAGTTCCCCGCAAAGCTGTCTGTTCACTCCTCCAGACCCGGCTCTACAGCACGTTGTCCAAGAAATGTCTCTGGGCTTCCCTGGTGGCGCAGTGGTTGAGAGTCCGCCGGCCGATGCAGGGGACACGGGTTCGTGCCCCGGTCCGGGAAGATCCCACATGCCGCAGAGCAGCTGGGCCCGTGAGCCATGGCCACTGAGCCTGCGCATCCGGAGCCTGTGCTCCGCAACGGGAGAGGCCACAGCAGTGAGAGGCCCGCGTACCACAAAAAAAAAAAAAAAAAAAAAAACAACAACAAAAAGAAGACGTCTCTGACTCTGCCGGGAGAGTGACATCCTTCCTGTGTGTCCCACTACGGTCCTGGGTGTTCTCTGTTGTAACATTCAACGCCGCCTGGAATTTGTTTACCCTTCTGTCTCGTCAGGCCCCAAACTGTGAGCTCCCCTGAGGGGAGGATCTGTGCTGTATTCCTCTTGGTAACCTCGGAGTTCATAACGGATGCTCAGTATAGGTCTTAGGACTGAAATGCACACGAACACACACAAACTCACTCTCTCTCTCTCTTTCCTCGCTCGCTCCCCCCAACCTGGCCCCAAATCTAAATAAACGGGATTTTCCAAATCAAAATATGGACTCATGGTCAGACAAGTACATTTACACTTATGAGACAAGAGGAGAGACCGTGAAACCTGTTTGGGAAAATCAAGGATGTGAAGTCAGCCATCATGTCCATATGACAGCGTCATAGGTGAGGGTTGTGCCTTACAGGCAAGAAAATCAAAGAACAGCAGGCGCAGGCGGGATGGCAGAAGAAATGCCTAATGGCGTGCAATGCAAAGGTGACATCTTCCCGGCCTTCATGGATACTGCTCTAAATCAGGTCACCTAGCCCCACTATAGGCCCAAACGACAGAATCACAAAGAGCCACCACACACAGGCTTGGAAAATAACAACAAACACAAACCAAATTTCATCCTGCCCACCCCACTGCTTCCAGGATAGGAAACAGCACCATCCTCACTGGCTAGTGCCAAGCTCTGCAGGACATAAATAGACGCAGAGAGGCTGAGCGGGAGGGTGGGCGGCATGGATGGGCGCCTTGAACACATATCAGAAGTTACAGGTGTGGCCTCACTGCGGGCCCTGAGGAGCTGGGGCCCACGGACTGTTTCATTCATCCCTTTTCAGTAGGAGTGGCTGCGCCTTACTGTAGGTGTGAAGAAAAGGGTTGTTATCGTAGGTCACGCTGATTCTTTGCTTCACGGAAGTCCTACATCCCTGATGCAACCCTATCCATTTAAAAAATACAGACACCCAATTCTTTCTCAAAGAGCTGATTGTGGCTTTTTGTGTTGGTGTGTTCTCGTTCCCATTCTTAGACTGCCTACCCTTGCCTTTGAATCTTAGGACTATTTTGGCTTCCAAGAATCCTCTGGGAAGTGTAAATAGGCCTGAGCTGGGTCTCTCAGCTGTTCTGTTTTCATTCCATCCTGCATAGGGAACCCTGTAATTGTAATCAGTATTAAAAACAAGTCTGGAATTAAGGCATTGATGTTGTTCTAAAAGACCAAATGAAGCTACGACGATAGCAACTATGGAGACTTGCAGGACAAATGTTACCCTCTTGGAGAACGTGAGAACAGACAGTTGGCAGTCACTGTCCTGCAGCTGGACACACCCATCTCTCCTTGCCCTCACAGAAGGTCCCCTGGGTGCACTTTTCCCAATAGTAGCTTAGCAAATAACATTCATTCATTTAGTCAAATCAATCTATGCAGTATAACTAATTTATTGAGCACCAGGTATCATGAGGTGCTATAGTAAATACATTTTATAAGAATTATAAGAATTTAAGAAATAATGGTTATTAATACATGCCAGGAAAAATGCCAGGGGCCTTATATGAATTATATGACTTGAGTTTTTCTACAGCCCTAATAGGGCAATACCATAATTGTTCCCATTTTACAGATGAAGAAGCTGAGGGTCAGCAAAGTTAGGTGGCCCAGCTACTCAAGTGGTAGAGCCAGGATCCAAACCCTAGGTCTGTCTGATTCCAAATGCCAAACTCCTAAATAATTCAACCTACTGGCTCTCAGGGTCTGTAGGGAATACTGTTGGTGCCCTGCTCAGATTGCCTCACCACCTGACCAGTGGTCCCCTTTCCCAGACACTGGGAATCTAGACTATGAGTGGCTCACAGCTGCCCATTCTCTGGAGAATTGCTCTTGGACCTTTCCTGGTGAGCAGCCAGCAGTCAACAACTGGCTGAGGTGGGTTTTCAAAAGGCTGGCCCCCTCCTCAAGGTGTGACCAAATCTGCTTCAACCACATCTCCCCTGAAACAACATCCCTTAGCCCTACCTTGCTTCCTTCACTACTCTTCACCTGAGAGCCCAGCCCAATAAGTCACTCTCACCGGAATTCCCATGCCAGGCTCTATGTCTGGGAACAAATCTAAAACAGTTGCTCCTGGGAATGGCCCTAGAAGGCAGACTCTAGGATGGGATTGTGGAGGGGAATCCCTCACCAGCTGGATGGGAATACAGACCCCACCGCTGGTGGTGAAATGGGAAGAGACACAAAGGGAAGGGGAATATGAACTGGTGCAGCAGCTCTGACATTTGAGAAGTATAGAGCAGATAGTGCTTGTTAGGACTGTGGGACTGGGTGGCTTTTACTAAATTCTGCTGTTGGACTGAGAAGAGAACATGACAGATCTACCAGCAACTGAAAGCAAAGTGTGAGAATCAAAGCTCCTCTTCCTTGGCAACATTTAAAGAAACGCTCACCTCCAACACTGAAGAGCAGGCAGAGGACCTACCTATAAGGGCAACAGAACTTCAAAGAAGGCTGAATTCTAAGCCTGGGCAAGACTCCACCAAAATCAGGGTCTGGGCAGGAATGGAGGCATTTCTGTGCATTGGGAGGAGGATCTCTTGGTAGATGCACTTGGGAGCCTTGAACCACCAGCTTCTCTTGCATCATCTGGAGCTGCAGAGGTGACCCCCTTCCCCGGGATGGAAGATGGGTCCTGTCAGGACCTGCCTCCCCTCCTCTATTGGCCATTGGCCCATAATTAGCAAAAATCTCAACCTACACTAACTGAGGGAATCCTGGGCATGCTGAGGGAGGAGAGAGGTTGTAACAAAAGGAGCTAACACATACTGGTGGAACTGGGAGAGTATGTTTGGGAGAGAATCCTGAGGGGAGTGGATCAGGGCTGGGTGAGTAGAACTTAAGACTGGATGAGGGACACATCATTTGTCAATATTAGGACACATCCCATGGCTCGAGATCTAACACCCTCACAAGGCCCCGGGATACAGCTGTCAACAGAGATGCCAACAGTGCTTTGGAAAACTAGGGAAGAAAGAAACAAAATGCTCAGAGAAGTGGGGATGTTATCATGGACCCATGTGGAATAGTAAGAAGCATATATTTGTCTCTACCCCCAGTTCCTGCTAATATTTGGTCTCTATTAACCTCAGTTCCTGACACAGAGCTCCTTAAACTCCTAAAATATCCTGAGTGATAGGAATGTCATACACAGGGCTCTTAAATCCCTTGGAATATCCTGGGTCACAGGGGTTTCTTTTGTTCCAATGAGGTGACTTTTGCTGGAGGCTGGTTACCAGAACGACCAAGCCGTGATGAGAAGCTTGGAACCTCCAGTCCTACTCCCTATTCTCCAGGGAGTGGAGGGGGCTGGAAAATGAGTTAATAACCAATCATGCCTGTGTGATGAAGTCTCCATAAAAATCCCAGAAGTATGAGATTTGGAGTTGATGAATATATCTACATGCTGGGAGGGCGGCACACCCAGCACCTTGGGGAGAGAAGCACCTGCGCTCAGGACCCTTCGAGACCTCACCCTATGTATTTCCTTCATCTGGGGATTCATCTGTATCCTTTATCAAATTCTTTATTATATTATAAGCAGGTACATGTAAGTAAGTGTTCCCCTGAGTTCTGTGAGTTGTCTTAGCAAATTATCGAATCCGAGGAGAGGGTTGCAGGAACCTCAATATACAGCCAGTCAGTCAAAGGTACAGGTGACAACCTGGGACTTGCAATTGACATCTGAAGGAGGGCAGTCTTGGAGGACTGAGCCCCTAACCTGATGTTAACTCCAAGCAGATAGTGTCAGAACTGGATTGACTGTAGGACACTCAGGGGGTGTAGGAGAATTGGTCAGTGTGGCAATAAACCCACACATCTGGTGTCAGAGTGTTCTGTGCAGTGCTAAGAGTAGAGAAGAGGAAAAGACAGACAAACAGAGTTTTTCCCAATACAGTCTACTAAATCAGGGATTGGGAAACTAAGGCCCATGGGTCAAATCTGGGGTACCACAGGCTTTTGTTCTGCTCATGAGCTAAAAATGGATTTTATATTTTTAAGTGATTGAAAAAAGATTCAAGAGAACAGTATTTTATTAAACATGAAAATTATATGAAATTCAAATTTCAGTGTTTATAAATAAAGACTTATTGAAACACAGCCACACTCACTCATTTACATATTGTCTGTGGTGCTTTCACAGTGCAATGGCAGAGCTGAATTTTTGCAACAGAGACCGTAAGGCCCACAAAAGCTAAAAGATACTGGCCCTTTACAAAGAAACTTCGTCGATCCCTGTACTAAGTAATTTTTTAAATCCAACAGCTGATTATGTTTCTTGGGAAGATCCAGAAGACACCCTTTTACTGAGGTGGAAAGGAATGTGCTAGTGAGGGGAGCACCAGCATCATTGAGGGGCTCAGAGATATCTCTCCTCTGTAGGCTGGAGCTGAAGTAGGCAATGCTTTTATAGAACTGGATCCCCAGTAGAAAGAGGGATGAGGAGATTCCAAAACAATATAGGGACAGATGGCTTAAGAAACAAGGTGGATGTAACTACTTCAATGGCAGCCAAGGAAGCCTGGCCCACAGGGATATTAAGATGGTTAACAAAGCCCAGTGTGTTCCTAGGAGAAATATAGATGGACAGCCAACAGGGGTATTGCTTAAATGTATAATCAAAAGATCAAGGATACATAAGAGTAGACTGAAGCATGGAAAGTCAAGATTTCTTGCCCATTTCCAGGTCTATAACAGTACTGGCTTGGATACTGTCTGTTCACCCCTCAACGTCACTCCCCAATCTTCTGCACCCTCTTCTGTGCCCAGGGAAGACTGAACTACACGTACTGAATCAGTGAGTTCCCTTGTCCTCTAACTTGAGATTGGGTTCAGCCAATGCAAAGCAACAATAGGAGAATGGAGGGAAAGAGTATGAGGTGAGGGTATATATTCTCCTGGCATTCTCTCTGCAGGGTGGACTTGGACTGGCTGTGGCCTTCAATCAAAGATTACAGTACTTCTCAAAGTGGTCCCTCGACATAACTGTCTCTTTCCAGGTCCTAGTAATCATCCTCCCTCCCAGGTTCCAGTAATCATCCTCTCTCCTTTCCCCTAAAGAACTAGGGTTGGTAACAACACACTCCTACACTCCCACTTATGGTTTCCTTATATGCTTGCCAGTCCTTTGTAAATCTCCTTATTAAACTATCCTCAAACTACTCATGTTGAGAATACTATGTGTTCCCTGATGGACCTTGAAAAATACAGGTATAAAATGCATTTGAGCAAAGAGAGAGAGAAGACTGGAAACTATAGCCAAAGCATATGAAAAAACAGAGAGGAACTAATTTAGACAGGAAGCAGTGGACATGTCAAAGAGGGGGCTGATGAATAAAACATTTTAGAAGGAGAGCCACAGAACTTGATAGCTACTGGACTCTCTCTTTTCACCTTTCCCCCTTTCCCTTATACAAAGATGACCAAAGTTGGTCTGGGATACTGGCCTGGAAATGAACCAATCTTAATCCTTAACAGGAAAATGTGTTCTGCTGCTTCTAAAGAGCTTTCCATATGTCCATGCCAGAGCTGCAGAGCTCTGGTGACAGCAGAGGACATTTGTTCACCAACCACCATAACAGCTCCCTGCCCAGCTCAGAGATCAATCATCATTCTCTTCACCTCTCCTCTCTAGTCATCACTTCTCTTTCCCTCATCCTCCCCTAGAGGTTTCATTTACTAAACCTGTCTACTGTGATAGCCAAGACATAAATGAAAATACTATAAGTCATTGACTTCCTCGATAGCACTAGCCACATTTCAGCCACTGCTGGATCCCCAGTACTCTGTTCCATGATGTCTGTTGAATGACAAGGAATAAGTGGCCACACCTCTATGAACCAGGTAGGTCAGCAATCTCAGTGTTTGTTTCATAAACCTGGAAGTGAGGGTTTGAACCATAGGACAAGAGATTTTTGTAGGCAAGTTGGTGGACCAGGCAGTCATCTTCTGGTATTAGATTTTATGTAACTTTCACCTATCACATGAGCTTTCCTACCATTTGAAGAATCTCTTTCACTTCCTCTAGACCAAATTAACAAGGTCCAACAGTTGCCTGGAGCACTGTTAGACCAGTGACTGAGGGAGACCTGGCCACTTTGTAACTCAGAGAGGAACAAGACTTTGGTTTTGCTACCAAAATACCTTTTCCCATCCTCACTCCAATCTGTTCTCAGTAAAATAAGGTTAGAGTGAGTGTTCCTGGGCTCTCTTCATTCATAGATCTGACTGAAGACAGAACATGTGTCAAATGGAACGTGTTATTTTTACATCAATACCGTAGTTATTGATGGTAGGTTACAGAAAGCAAACTGAGTTTATCTACACAGAAAACTAAGAGAATTTAAGATGTAAGATATTAGACTAAATGTTCAAGATTAGTCACTGGTAATAGACATGAGTGTGCACAAAAGTGTAACTCCATAAGCAGAATTAACACTAGGAAAATATATACAATTTTTATCCTAGGCAGGGATATAGAATTAAGGCTGTTTAAAACTCAAAATACCAGGAGGTCTAAGTGGAGGAACATTACAATAGCACTTTCTTATTAAGCAATTCTAGTTTGTGCAATTCATCTCAACTCTGAGGCCTGGAGAGGGAAGTAGCTCTCGGTCTTCAGAAGAGTGACAAGAGTGAAATAGTAAAATAGATGTTAAATAAAAAAGAAGAGAGGGCTTCCCTGGTGGCGCAGTGGTTGAGAGTCCACCTGCCGATGCAGGGGACACGGGTTCGTGTCCTGGTCTGGGAAGATCCCACATGCCGCGGAACGACTGGGCCCGTGAGCCATGGCCGCTGAGCCTGCACATCCAGAGCTTGTGCTCCGCAGCGGGAGAGGCCACAGCAGTGAGAGGCCCGCGTACCACAAAAAAAAAAAAAAAAAAGAAAAAAAAAGAAGAAGATAAAGTCAAAGGATGGTCCATTTCTGAGAGAGGGAGAAAAGGAAAAAGAGGACAAGAACTCACAATAAGCAAGCAAGATGGAACCAGAGCCTAAGAACACACATCTGTCCAAATCCCTCCCTCTCTGGGACTGGCAGTGACCTGGCCACATTCAGGCTAAATGGCTGTTCAGGAATCAGGTACAGAGGGGCTAGAACTCCAGTTGGGGGTCTTGACCCAATATAGCCAAAGGTACAGAGTGGGTGGACTGGGTAAATATGTTCTGCTTGTAAAAGTCAGCCTTTGAGTGCAGATATGAAATACAACATCAGAAATAGGAGTTCTGCTTCTGGTAGAACAATGATTGCCTATGTTGCTTTGAACCAACATTTCCAGGGAGAATAGCTAGAAAAACTGAACAAAATATTATAAACATATATCTGTATTAATCAGAAATCTATCAAATCAGTGAGAAATTTGTGGTCTGGGGAGCAAGATCCAGGAGTAGGAAGCCCAGAGAGATGAGATGAGCATTGTGGGGTTGGGAAGGGTATGGATTTTCTCCTAGAGAAATTGCCTGAAAGTCATGGCTGAGAGGCAAATTAGCTACACAGAATTTCTAGCTGGAGGGACAAAATTTAGAGTTCAGAGGTCACCGAGGAAGGGAGACTCTAGCAAACACTACAGGCTTTGAGTTGGGACCCCAAAGGACTACACTCTACAAGTAAGGAAGTAGCAGAAATTAAATCCAGCTTTAAATCCTCTCACTACTGATTTAATTAAGGTGATGGGAATGCTACTGCCTGAAGATTAGTTACCTGATGGAAGCAAAAAGGAATCTTCTTTAGAGGAAGATGATATTATCTACAACCTCAAATTATGGCCACAGGTTTTCATGTAGAAATACAGCATTCAATGAAAAGTAAACAGTCAAAAAGATAAGATAGGTCCAAAAAACAAGCAAAAAGAGAGAATATTAAAAGACCCATAGAGAACCCAATTAATAGGAGCATCAGGCACAGATTTCAGAATAATTATGATTAACCTTTTCAAAGAATTAAAAACAAGATTGGGAATTTTGGCAGACTTTAAACTATCCAAACAAAGAACAAAATAGAAATCCTGAATCTAAAAAATATGATAATGGAAATTAAGAACTTAAGGGATGGGTTTAACAGAAGAGTAGATCCATCAAAGAAGAGACTTAGTAAACTGGAAGGCATGTCCAAAGAAAACATTTGATGAGACAAGTAGATGGAAAATACAAAAAAGAGGGTAAGGGATGTTGGGAAAAGTGAAAATGTTGAAAATACCACGTGATTAGAATTCCAGAAGGAGAGGAAAACAAGGACAAAGAAGCAATACATGAAGAAATAATAACCAAGAATGATATAAAACTGACAAAAGATATCAAGCTACAAATTCAAAAAGCACTCCAAACCCCAAAGAGAATAAATACAAAGATGACTATATCCAATTATATCACCATATAATTGCTGAAAACCAAAGAGAAAGAAAATTTCTAAAGAACCAGAGAAAAAAAACATTATCTTCCAAGGAGCAAAAATAAGATTCTCATATAATTTCTGAACAGAAATATGAGAAGCCAGAGACAATGGGACAATATTTTCCACATGTTGAAAGAAAATAACTGCCAACATAGAATTCTATACCCAGCAAAACAAATATATCACTTTTAAGTTAAGGAAAAATTAAGATATTTTCAGATGAACAAAAAGCAAGATAATTCATCACTAGCATGCCTGCCCACAAGGAAATACTAAAGGATATTCTTTGAGCAGAAGGAAAACTATCCTAATTATAAGATAGAACATGCAGGAAGAAGTGAAGAGCAACAGAAAGGGTAAATCTAAATGAATGTTGGCTCATAAGACAATAAATCATTTCTTTGGGGTTTAAAATAGAGAACTAAAATCCATGACAATAATAGCAGTAAGTTGGGGAGGTAGGTAAAGAGTTAATGTGTTCTAAGGTTCTTGCAAAATCCAAGAAATGATGAAAGTACTAATACATATTAGACGTTAATAAATCAGGGATCTATTTTGTAATCTCTAGTGTAACCACTAAAAAAAAGAAAAATGCATAACTACTAAATAGATCTTTTTAATAATAAAAAGTACTTAATTCAAAAGGCGGCAAGAAAGATTGGGGGAAAAAACAGGCAAAACAAATATGAAGAAAATAAAGTGGTAACTGTAAACCCACATGTATCAGGAATAACAGCACCAGGTACCAGTCCAGAGAGAGCAAAGCAAGGCTGCAGAGTTGAGTTGTTAACGGAGGGGAACCAGAGTTGGAGGGAAAGTGAGTCAGGCACTAGGGAAGAGGATCTGAAACAAGGGGGAAAACAGTGTTGGGAATCACAGGCCTGTTTTCCCCAAAGTGTTTGTTTAGTAACTTAAGGCAACCTGGGATGGCTTAAAAGACCCAACAGGGCAGACAAAACAGGAGTGGGAATTCTTGCTTATTCTAATCACTAACTACCAGTTACAACACAAGGATGTGGATATATTTCTTCATTGTTTACAAAGCTTTCACATGCAATATGCCACCTGTTCATCACAACCCTGTGATATAGAGCAAGCAGAATCATAATCCCCATTTTATATATGAAGAAATGGAGACTTGGAAGATGAAACAGCATCCCTATCATCACACACTCAATGCTGAGATTAGAAACTTCCAGTTCCCCATCCAATACTCTTTCAGCCACGTGACCCCTTAAGCAAGAGTAACAGAGGATTTACAACCTACTCATCTTGCCATGTACCTTTTACCCCTAAGTTTTTGGAGTGTTGATTTCTCATTCTGAGGAAGTGCTAGATAGCCCAGCACTACTGAAGGGTTGTTAAAATTAAAGGAGCTAATGTTCAAAAACCCCTGGCACAGAGTAGATGCCCAAGACGCATCACAATCACAGTGGCTAAATCAAACTCTCAGAGGAGTGGCTTAAGGGGCAAGCAGGAGCCAGGAATTGTAGGCCACAGCAAGATGGGGAGGATACAGACCCAACCTTTCAGGAGCTCCCAGACAAGGGAAGGCACAGCAAAAGAGCATAAACAATGCCACTGAAAGGCAGAGCAAGGACTGTGAAGAAGGCACAATGAACAGCAGGAGCGATCACTTCTAGACAGAAAGGGGACAAGAAAGGACCAGGGTGGTAGAGATGGGATGCCAAGGACTGAGATATGCAGCCAGAGTCATTACCTTTCTGGCCAGTGTGACCACCACAATGACTGCTGTGCCGATGACTGCCAGCACTGTGGCCATGGCTCCAAGCAATGGGATCTGGAACCCAGCGCTGTGCTCAGCCACTAGAGGGAGAACAAAACAAAGGTGAGTGTGGGCAGAGGCCGGAAGCAAAGGGCAACCATTACAAGGGAAGCCTCAGTGTCAGGGAACGGGCATCGGAATTGGCCAGGCCTTTCTCTAACCACAGGACTGGCGTCTTCAAGTCCATCTCTTCGGACAGCAGAGCATCTGCCAGGCCCATCATGAAATCAGTGCCTGATCTCTCAAGGGGTGTACCCCACACACTTGACACCAGTGCAGACCATTTTAACACTCCTTTCTCTTTTTGACAATATCTATTTCAGTCATAATCATGAAGTGAAACAAATAACATCCAGAAAAAAACAGAAGGTGATTATTTTCTTTATTAAACTTCATATTTATAATCATACTAGTATAAAAAAAGTTTAATTAAAAATTTTAAAAAGAGGGACTTCCCTGGTGGTCCAGTGGGTAAGACTCTGCGCTCCTAATGCAGAGGTCCCGGGTTTGACCCCTGGCCGGGAAACTAGATCCCACATGCGTGCCGCAACTAAGAGTCTGCATGCTGCAACTAAGAAGCCCACGTGCTGCAACTAAGACCAGGCACAGCCAAAATAAATAAATAAATACATATGAAAAAAAATTTTTGAAAGAACATTAAAGTACAAAGAAGTAAAAAAGCATATAACCTTTCACCTTAAGCCTATAACACTTACTCCAACTCGGCTGAGACCCTGGAGGGAGTAAGGTTCTGGAGCTTTATCCTTTGCTGTTTTGCCAGCACCTGGCACCTACCAGGTGCTTAATAAATATTCATGACATGAATTAAAGCAGGAATAAGTGAAGTTCTATGAAGATGTAAAATGTAAATGCAACGAGGAAGAGCCAAGAAGAGAGTTTTGAAAAGATGAGTGATGCTCGACCCAAGGAGAGTGTGAGGGAAACAGGACAATTGTCAGGATGTGTGCTGGACTATAAGTGAAAGGGTTTCCAGGCTGCCTCATCCCATCCCCACCTCCTTCCCAGGAACTTGGGCAGAACCCGGGTGTCCAGGGCAGTCTTGAAAGGAAAAGAGTGTAGCAGAGGCTGGGCCCCTCTTCCTTCTAACAAAGGGCTTAGATTGCCGGGAGGATGGCTAAAGCATGTAATCACTTAGGGCAAGGGCAGCACCCCCAGTACCCACAAGGTACCAGGAGCAGGGGGGGAGCCCAAATTCCCCAGAATGTGTTCCTCCTGCTCTGAGGACTCAGTCTCCTGCCTTGGCCACAGGTAGGGAAAGAGGACTGACGGAGACCAAAGTTGGAGAGGCTCAGAGGGGCTGCAGAGGTATCTCCATAGAACCAGAAAAGGATGGAGGCTCTTCCCCCCATGCCGCACTGGCCTATGCCAGGCGCCCTCAAGAAGTAGCACTTGAGAAGAAACTTTAAAATAACCTTTTATCTTCTCAGTTTACACATATTTTGCTAACTCATCAAACTTAATATTCAACACCACTGATGTCAGCAAATAGCAGTTCTGAGGGTGTAGTTGAGTGGAACAGTACACCTGTGTTAAAATCAGCTGTACCGCTCTGAGCAACAGCCAAGCCTCAGCCTCTACCTCCACCCAACAGTCAGATGGGAATCGGGGGATCGTGTTCATGCTTATGTTCATGCTTACGTACATGCTTAATTCATGCTTGTCATGTTCCAGGGACTGTTCCAAGGGCATTTTTTTTTTTTTTTTTAGTAAGTAATTCAATCCTACGTTAGCTCCTCAGGAGGTCTTACATCTTTTCCTCGTTTCACAGATGAGAAAAACAAGGCACAGAGAAGCCCAGTAATCTTGTCTGAGGTCAACAGCAACACCAGGATTTGGACCCAGGCTGCCTGAGCCCATCATGACTCTGCTATCCTGTCCCTCAGCCATGAGAACAGCCCTTTCCCACCCTCCAGAGAACTGGCTTAAGTGTCCAGGTGGATAATGAAAGTGAAAGCATTTGGAAACTATGATGTACCACAGAAATGTAAATTATTGTACATTTACACTGAGCACTGAGCTCTAATCCTTTATAAACTTAGTGGCTAATTCTAATGTGCATGATCGATGCTAAACTAATTAATGAGATCCTTTCTCACAAGACCTAACAACTGGTCTTCCTAACAAACATACATAAGAGGTGCTTTTACCCGAACAGTGGTTCTCAATCCTGGCTGCCCATTCAAACCATCGGGGTGCTTTTAGACCCTAGCACAACCTTCTCTGCCCCTCTGACTGAACTGGTCTGGGATGGGGTGCCAGCATCAGCACCATTTAAAAGCTCCCAGGTGATTTGAACCTGAACCAGGGTTGGAAGGCCCTGCTCGGCTGTATTGGGCAGGAATGCATTTTCTACCGTAGAGGATGCCACCCACCATCCTGGCTGGCTGGATGCCATCGCCAGCCACCCTGCTCCAGAGAGCATACCTGAGCTTTGTAGGACTTCCAGAAAGAGTGTCCCTTTGTAAATCCCGTCAGGGTAGGTGTGATAGATGCAGATGTACTCTCCTGTGTCGTTCCTGGTCAGTGACTGGAGGGTGAGGCCCAGGTTGGGACCTGGGACCATTCGCTCCGTGAAGGCTGGGTCGATGTGCCACCCCAGGCTGGCATGATGAATGGCCAGAACTTGGTCCTGCTGTTTCCAGTTGACCTGGGTCACTTTGGCAGTAGTGGAGGAGAGGTGACACTGTAAGGTGACAGAGCCACCTTCCTCTGCAGAAATGTTTCCCATTGTTACTATTCTGCCTGTCACAGCTCCTAGGGAAGGGGAAAAAAAAAGCATGCACTTTTAGCAGCTGGCCTTGAACCTTCTCGTAGAAATTCCAAGGCAGCTTTAGACCAGAATTGATTTTTAGAATGACAGTCTCTCCAGTCTGCGCTGTCATTCCCCCATACAGACTGTAATTACTACACAACATAGCACTTCACCCTCTTAGTATAGTCTGTGGGAATATACCTTCCTGATGAACTCATTGATTATTTCCACACACTTATCTTGTCTCCCTACCTAGAATATAAGCCCTTGTCAGCCACCGCTTCTGTCTGATTGTATCTTCCAGCAGCCAGTTCTGTGCTGGGCACATTATCCTTTGAAACAAAACCTGTCTGTCTTGGTTGACAGCCATTTGGGGTGCCCGGAAAATTTTTCAGGAAAGCCACGACATCCAAAGGAAAGGAGGCTTGGAGAGCAACTCTGCTTCTCCAGGCAAAGCCCCCAGCCTCGACACTGACCTCCACCCCGGCTCCAGACGGTTCAGAAAGCACCAGGGAAACAAAATTATACTACAGTTTTTAAATATTTCTGCCCCCCTCAGAAATATTTGCTTATGATATTTAATATAGAAGGAAATAGATTTAACATAAATTAAATCTCTAATAGTAGAATCTCTGGAATCTGTGACGAAGACATTTTTTAATCCACAGGAAACGTGTTGGGTTGGCCAAAACGTTCATGCGGGTTTTTCCATTACGGAAATACAATGTTTTTCTAGAAGTTTCCTCAAGGACAGAAGAAAGGAGGGTGGCGCAGGAGTGCACTTCTCTCAGCAAACTCATCATCCCCCCTCCTTAGTCCCTTTCTCTCCTCCTGCTTCCTTCCTTGGGTCAGCCAGTCCGGCACCCCCCCATCCCCAAGTCCTTCATCTGCCGCCTAGTACAGAACTGTGTCTCCTTCTCAGAGACAGCCATTTCTCAACGAGGGGACACAGGGCTCTGAAAGCTGTGTTTCCTTCCCTCAGATGGATAAGGCAATGGCTCCAGCCTCCCCCTTCCTCCGCCCGCTCTCCCTCCCCTTCCAGTCCCAGGTTAGACTTCAGGCCGTACCTGAGGCAGGGAGGCGAGCCTGCCTCAGCCCCTGGGCCCAGAGCAGTAGGAGACACCACTGCATGCTTCTGCCCAGGGGGCCAACAGGAAGGAGCTGCGGCCTCTTCTGCCAGCGAAACTGGCCGACTGCTGATGGCAGGGTGAAACTGAGCCTCTGAGGAGAGAAGGTCTCGGAAAAACCAAGTTCAGCAAAAACAACGTCGAAGATAAAACTCACAACAAGTGCACAAACTGCAAAGGGTGAGCCACAAGAAAGACCATGAAGGAAACACATTTAAAAATAAACAAAAGTGTGGTTAGAGGTACACTGGGCTTTGGATTACTATTAGTCAACCTATTGTTTTTAAGTTCTGTCTCAATGCACTTTTTGTTTAAATTAGCCTTTATGTAATGAGCTCAAGCACATCTGTGTAATGCCCAAGATTCTGGAGAACCTGTTCCTGACGGGGTTCACTGGGCTGCCCCGACTGTGCAATGACAAGAGAAACCTAAGTTCGCGCACTTAAAGGCCAGGACCTGCGCTTGAAGTCTAATGATTGAGGGAACAAAAGACATTTATTCAGAAACAAGACATGAGTGGGACAAAAGTCTTGGTCAAACAGAGCAACTTTCCCTTGAATGAGGGAAGGAACTAAGATTCTCTCTCCTTGAATCTAATTTCTTCTGTCTTGTTTATTTGGACTGAGACACTGTTGAATCCGGGCTTAGTCTCTCTGACCCAGTAGAGTCGGAAGAGACCAGAAGAGTGAGTTTTCTCGCGTACCGTGACCCCGTGACAATCGGGGATGCAAAGAAAGGCGAGCCCCAGTTGCCTGACCCTGGATCGGGATTGGCTGACACTTGTCTGGAGCTCCCAGCTCATCGTCAAGTCCTCCTGTTGACCCACCCTTCCTTCCTGCTTCTCGCCCTCCCTCTCTCACTTCATGCCTTTGAAAGTCCCTGAGTGCCTGTGAAGCACTGGACTTGGGCTAGGCTCTGGAGATAATCACCGCCCCTGCTGTCAAAGTCAAAGCTTGCTCTGGTGAAGCCACACCCTGGGGAGAGGAGGTGGAGGGTACACATTCACCTGCCTTAGGCATGCCCCGTGGTGTTATGTCCTGAAAGTCTGCTGCTCCAACGGGGCAACGTCTGAAGTCTGATGCTCAGCCTCTCATTCCAGCCCAGCACCCTGAGCAGTCCACACTTTCCGGGCTCCTGTCCTCTTCTACAGGACACTCCATCTCAAACCAGTTTCCTCCCCTCCCTGGGTACTACCTATTCCCAACTCTACGCTACAACCCATGTGCACCCCTACACCCCACCCCCAGTCCCTCAGACAACTTATGCCTCACCAACTTCTTTCTGCCCACCCCAATTCGACCTGTCCTTCAAGGCTCACATCAAGACGTCTCCTCCACCGCCTCTCCACAGTCACAGAGCCTGCAGCTGAAGAAGCTATGAGACCTAACGCGTGTCCACCTAATGTGGGTGCAGAGGTTGAACCAGAGGGGTGTTTTCAAAACTGGTTGCCAAGGCAGAGGGGCGAGGGGTGGGAAAGCTGAGAGCAGCTCTGGGGAATAGAGCACAAAAGCAGACTCTGGCGTTTGGACTATAAAAAGCTCAGAGACTGTGTTTCTATCGTGGGGGCTGGTAGAAGCCACAGAGGCAGGACCTGTCTTATACAGCTGGCCTTCTGTATCCATGGGTTATGCATCTGTGGATTCAACCAACCACAGATTGAAAATATTAAAAAAAAAATTCCAGAAAGTTCCAAAGGGCAAAACTTGAACTTACCATGCACTGGCAACTATTTACATAGCATTTACATTGTATTTATAACTATTCACATAGCATTTACATGCTATTAGGTATTATAAGTAATCTAGAAATGATGTAAATTGTATGGGAGGATTTGCCTAGGTTATATGAAAATACTATGCCATTTTATGTAAGGGACTTGAACATCTGCAGGGTTCTCAGTACCAATCCCCCACAGATACTGAAGGATGACTGTATAATGAGAAATCCAAAGAAACTTAGAGCGGGTTAAAGAATTGTTCTATTTGTTTCTAAGCAGTCAGTCCAAAGAAGAGCACGGTCAAGTCCGTTTTGATCAGTGGTGCTCTCCAGAGACATGTGAAGGTGGTGACTAACACCCTATGGAAGGAAAAAGACCTGGGTCCGAATTCATCCCGGCTTGATGACCTTGGGAAATTACTCAACCTCCTTAAGCCTCAGTTTCCTCATCTGTAAATAAAAACAGTAGTACCAGCTCCTCACCCCCCTCATAGGGTCCTTGTGAGGATTCAGTGAACTAATGTCTGGTAAGGTGCTTAGCACAGTGCCTGGAACACAGGAAGGGTTCAATACATCAATGATAGTATTGATAATAACATTAACTAAGGAAGTGAAAGGAAAATCAGAGGAGAATATCCCTGTCTATGTAGTGTATTTTGCCAGGAGTAAAACCCTGGTCTCTGGACCCCAAGGCCAGAGTTCTACAAACCTCTTCATTCTGGCTTAGGCATCTGATATCAAATATGAGAATAAAATGTTACTGTGGAAAAGCAGGCACTGTACCAGCCGAACCCTGAGGATGGAGGAAGGTGAATGACAGAAGAGTCTCCCCAGGGAACCTCCCAAATCCCTCTGGGAGCCTCCTATTGGGACTCCTCCTGGAACGGTCACTGGCAGCAGCCAGAGCAAAGCAGCACAACTGCGAGGAGCATGTCTGGAGCAAGAGCTCCCCGGGCCACCCTGATCCTTTGGGGCCCCCCTTGGCAGCCCCTGCAGCAAAGTGTGAACCTCTGTGGTTAGTTGGGTGCCAACTCACGTTTCCATTTAAAGTCCTAAAAGGAGCCACCATATTTTTCTCCCCTGACTTCTGGGGTTGTGGGCTGGACAGGGATGGTTAGCCTTGAGGCAGTGGGGTGGGTGTAGGTGTTGGGGAAGGGACTCTATTTGCACATAAAGGGGGAAGAAGCACTGGCTTAGAATGTAAAACACTCACCAGGCCCCTCAAGTCCTTTCACAGCCCAGCCTTCCCCTCTCCCTGTAAGCCCCCCTTGAGTCCACAGCTAGCTCCCCAGGTCCAGATGGAAGCCTATGGCTCGGTGGTGGCGGGTAACAAGAACTGGGCCCCCGCTTGTGACCACGGGGGGCTGAGGGTGGTCACACTTTCCACAAGGCCCATGACTCATATACACGAAATACAACCTAGTGTTCTCTCAGGGCACAGACCAATCTCTCAGCTGTGTCTTTGGACTTCAGAGTCTCCAGAATTTTCCCTCTGGCTCATAAGGGGTGCAGGACCCTAAAGGATATCACAACTGTCTTCTCCGCCCTCTTCCCAACTGCAACACCAGCCGCTGCTTGGGCGGTGACCTTCCCAGCCAAGTGCTCCCTCTCTCTGCCCCGCAGACCAGCGCCTCCTGGTGTGAGCTGTATTGTGGCCGGGGGGTCCGCAGAGGCCTGCGGGAGCAGGGAGACCGGAAACCGGGGAGAGAAGGGGACGCGGCCGGCCGCCCAGAGTACCCGGAAGAGCCTGCCCTGCGTCCCCCTCAGCCCCATCTGCCCTTTGCCATAGCAAAGTCACTTCACAGCAGAGCCATCCAGGCAGTGGGTGGTGGTCCCAAAGCCCCTTGTGGAGAGAGGAAATCAAAGACTCAACATGAAAGGAGTATCTCTGACCTGAGGCTCTTTTATAAGTCTGTGAGCCAGGTGGTTTGTTGGCTGCAACTGTGGCTCAGAGCGAATGCCAATGGGGAGAATTTGGGGGTGGGATTGCCATTGTTTGTTCAAGCTCCCTTGGGTGAGGTGACCCTGAGGAACCCACCCCCGCCCCCCAATAAACGCTGCCAAGGAGTTTCAAGGATTATGGTAAATTTCCTTTGCCTTCTCAGCTGTGAAAATAGGACAGAGACTCCCAGGAGAGGCTGGAATGCAATCAGAAGAAAAGTCTTTGGGAGGAAGCAGCTCACTTCTGTCTTCAGCTCGGGCCTTTTCTGCAGCCTCTCTTCACAGCCCTCCCACCCACCAACGTCGCTTCCCTTACACCCCCATCCTAGATGTGATTATACTATCAGTCACCCCCTAGCTCCATCTGCCGTGGGAAAGATGTCCTCTACCCCTGGAAACTTACTTCCTGCTTCCTACTACCTGCATCCCTCAACATCCAGGACAACTAGAACTAGGATAGAAATACATGCGAACATATCATTCAAAGAGTGTCTCAATCATCAAGCATCCTCCTTCCACCAACAAAAAGAATGCCAGACCAAGATGGCTTCACAGGGGCATATAACAGGCCTGTAAAGAGAAGATAATTTCAATGTCACTTAAAATATACAGACAGAGAACATAAAGGAACCCTTCCAAATTTGTTTTATGAAGTGAATTTCAAACTGTTGTAAAAATTATTAAGATTGCACACAATAAAAGAAAATCAGATCCTAATCTCTTATAAATACTGAGGGGAAAATTCTTTCTTTTTTTTATTATTAGTTTCTGCTTTATAACAAAGTGAATCAGTCATACATATACATCTGTTCCCACATCCCTTCCCTCTTGCGTCTCCCTCCCTCCCACCATCCCTATCCCACCCCTCCAGGCGGTCACAAGGCATCGAACTGATCTCCCTGTGCTATGCGGCTGCTTCCCACTAGCTATCTACCTTACGTTTGGTACTGTATGTATGTCCATGCCTCTCTCTCGCTTTGTCACAGCTTACCCTTCCCCCTCCCCATATCCTCAAGTCCATTCTCTAGTAGGTCTGTGTCTTTATTCCTGTTTTACCCCTAGGTTCTTCATGACATTTTTTTTTCTTAAATTCCATATATATGTGTTAGCATATGGTATTTGTCTTTCTCTTTCTGACTTACTTCACTCTGTATGACAGACTCTAGGTCTATCCACCTCATTACAAATAGCTCAGTTTCGTTTCTTTTTATGGCTGAGTAATATTCCATTGTATATATGTGCCACATCTTCTTTATCCATTCATCTGATGATGGACACTTAGGTTGTTTCCATCTCCGGGCTATTGTGAATAGAGCTGCAATGAACATTTTGGTACATGTCTCTTTTTGAATTATGGTTTTCTCAGGGTATATGCCCAGTAGTGGGATTGCTGGGTCATATGGTAGTTCTATTTGTAGTTTTTTAAGGAACCTCCATACTGTTCTCCATAGTGGCTGTACCAATTCACATTCCCACCAGCAGTGCAAGAGTGTTCCCTTTTCTCCACACCCTCTCCAGCATTTATTGCTTCTAGATTTTTTGATGATGGCCATTCTGACTGGTGTGAGATGATATCTCATTGTAGTTTCGATTTGCATTTCTCTAATGATTAATGATGTTGAGCATTCTTTCATGTGTTTGTTGGCAGTCTGTATATCTTCTTTGGAGAAATGCCTATTTAAGTCTTCTGCCCATTTTTGGATTGGGTTATTTGTTTTTCTGCTATTGAGCTGCATGAGCTGCTTGTAAATTTTGGAGATTAATCCTTTGTCAGTTGCTTCATTTGCAAATATTTTCTCCCATTCTGAGGGTTGTCTTTTGGTCTTGTTTATGGTTTCCTTTGCTGTGCAAAAGCTTTGAAGTTTCATTAGGTCCCATTTGTTTATCTTTGTTTTTATTTCCATTTCTCTAGGAGGTGGGTCCAAAAGGATCTTGCTGTGATTTATGTCATAGAGTGTTGTGCCTATGTTTTCCTCTAAGAGTTTGATAGTTTCTGGCCTTACATTTAGGTCTTTAATCCATTTTGAGCTTATTTTTGTGTATGGTGTTAGGGAATGATCTAATCTCATACTTTTACATGTCCCTGTCCAGTTTTCCCAGCACCACTTATTGAAGAGGCTGTCCTTTCTCCACTGTACATTCCTGCCTCCTTTATCAAAGATAAGCTGACCATATGTGCGTGGGTTTATCTCTGGGCTTTCTATCCTGTTCCATTGATTTATCTTTCTGTTTTTGTGCCAGTACCACACTGTCTTGATTACTGTAGCTTTGTAGTATAGTCTGAAGTCAGGGAGCCTGATTCCTCCAGCTCCGTTTTTCGTTCTCAAGATTGCTTTGGCTATTCGGGGTCTTTTGTGTTTCCATACCAATTTTGAAATTTTTTGTTCTAGTTCTGTGAAAAATGCCAGTGGTCGTTTGATACGGATTGCATTGAATCTGTGGATTGCTTTGGGTAGTAGAGTCATTTTCACAATATTGATTCTTCCAATCCAGGAGCATGGTATATCTCTCCATCTATTTGTATTCAGCTTTAATTTCTTTCATTAGTGTCTTATAATTTTCTGCATACAGGTCTTTTGTCTCCTTAGGTAGGTTTATTCCTAGATATTTTATTCTTTTTGTTGTAATGGTAAATGGGAGTGTTTTCTTGATTTCATTTTCAGATTTTTCATCATTAGTGTACAGGAATGCCAGAGATTTCTGTGCATTAATTTTGTATCCTGCTACTTTACCAAATTCATTGATTAGCTCTAGTAGTTTTCTGGTAGCATCTTTAGGATTCTCTATGTATAGTATCATGTCATCTGCAAACAGTGACAGCTTTACTTCTTCTTTTCCAATTTGGATTCCTTTTATTTCCTTTTCTTCTCTGATTGCTGTGGCTAAAATTTCCAAAACTAGGTTAAATAAGAGTGGTGAGAGTGGGCAGCCTTGTCTTGTTCCTGATCTTAGTGGAAATGGTTTCAGTTTTTCACCATTGAGGACAATGTTGGCTGTGGGTTTGTCATATATGGCCTTTATTATGTTGAGGAAAGTTCCCTCTATGCCTACTTTCTGCAGGGTTTTTATCATAAATGGGTGTTGAATTTTGTCGAAAGCTTTCTCTGCATCTATTGAGATTGATCATATGGTTTTTCTTCTTCAATTTGTTAATATGGTGTATCACGTTGATTGATTTGCATATATTGAAGAATCCTTGCATTCCTGGAATAAACCCCACTTGATCATGGTGTATGATCCTTTTAATGTGCTATTGGATTCTGTTTGCTAGTATTTTGTTGAGGATTTTTGCATCTGTGTTCATCAGTGATATTGGCCTGTAGTTTTCTTTCTTTGTGACATCCTTGCCTGGTTTTGGTATCAAGGTGATGGTGGCCTCGTAGAATGAGTTTGGGAGTGTTTCTCCCTCTGCTATATTTTGGAAGAGTTTGAGAAGGATAGGTGTTCGCTCTTCTCTAAATGTTTGATAGAATTCGCCTGTGAAGCCATCTGGTCCTGGGCTTTTGTTTGTTGGAAGATTTTTAATCACAGTTTCAATTTCAGTGCTTGTGATTGGTCTATTCATATTTTCTATTTCTTCCTGAGTCAGTCTTGGCAGGTTGTGCATTTCTAAGAATTTGTCCATTTCTTCCAGGTTGTCCATTTTATTGGCATAGAGTTGCTTGTAGTAATCTCTCATGATCTTTTGTATTTCTGCAGTGTCAGTTGTTACTTCTCCTTTTTCATTTCTAATTCTATTGATTTGACTCTTCTCCCATTTTTTCTTGATGAGTCTGGCTAATGGTTTATCACTTTTGTTTATCTTCTCAAAGAACCAGCTTTTAGTTTTATTGATCTTTGCTATCGCTTCCTTCATTTCTTTTTCATTTATTTCTGATCTGATCTTTATGATTTC
Source organism: Mesoplodon mirus (assembly GCF_964341445.2). Lineage (NCBI taxonomy): Eukaryota > Metazoa > Chordata > Mammalia > Artiodactyla > Ziphiidae > Mesoplodon > Mesoplodon mirus. Next base: position 86,807,287 of record NC_138982.1, read on the forward strand.
TTTCCTTCTGCTAACTTTGGGGGTTTTTTGTTCTTCTTTCTCTAATTGCCTTAGGTGCAGGGTCAGGTTCTTTACTTGAGATATTTCCTCTTTCTTAAGGTGGGATTGTATTGTTATAAACTTCCCCCTTAGAACTGCTTTTGCTGCGTCCCATAGGTTTTGGGTCGTCGTGTCTCCACTGTCATTTGTTTCTAGGTAGCTTTTTTATTTCCTCTTTGATTTCTTCAGTGATCACTTCGTTATTAAGTAGTGTATTGTTTAGCCTCCATGTGTTTGTATTTTTTACAGATCTTTTCCTGTAATTGATGTCTAGTCTCATAGCAATGTGGTCAGAAAAGATACCTGATACAATTTCAATTTTCTTAAATTTACCAAGGCTTGATTTGTGACTCAAGATATGATCTATCCTGGAGAATGTTCCATGAGCACTTGAGAAGAATGTGTATTCTGTTGTTTTTGGATGGAATGTCCTATAAATATCAATTAAGTCCATCTTGTTTAATGTATCATTTAAAGCTTGTGTTTCCTTATTTATTTTCATTTTGGATGATCTGTCCATTGGTGAAAGTGGGGTGTTGAAGTCCCCTACTATGAGTGTGTTACTGTCGATTTCCCCTTTTATGGCTGTTAGTATTTGCCTTATGTATTGAGGTGCTCCTATGTTGGGTGCATAAATATTTACAATTGTTATATCTTCTTCTTGGATCAATCCCTTGATCATTATGTAGTGTCCTTCTTTGTCTCTTCTAATAGTCTTTATTTTAAAGTCTATTTTTTCTGATATAAGAATTGTTACTCCAGCTTTCTTTTGATTTCCATTTGCATGGAATATCTTTTTCCATCCCCTTACTTTCAATCTGTATGTGTCTCTAGGTCTGAAGTGGGTCTCTTGTAGACAGCATATATATGGGTCTTGTTTTTGTATCCATTCAGCCAATCTGTGTCTTTTGGTGGGAGCATTTAGTCCATTTACATTTAAGGTAATTATTGATATGTATGTTCCTATTCCCATTTCCTTAATTGTGTTGGGTTCGTTATTGTAGGTCTTTTCCTTCTGTTGTGTTTCTTGCCTAGAGAAGTTCCTTTAGCATTTGTTGTAAAGCTGGTTTGGTGGTGCTGAACTCTCTCAGCTTTTGCTTGTCTGTAATCGTTTTAATTTCTCCATCAAATCTGAATGAGATCCTTGCTGGGTAGAGTAATCTTGGTTGCAGGTTTTTCTCCTTCATCACTTTAATTATGTCCTGCCACTCCCTTCTGGCTTGTAGAGTTTCTGCTGAGAGATCAGCTGTTAACCTGATGGGGATTCCCTTGTGTGTTATTTGTTATTTTTCCCTTGCTTTTAATATGTTTTCTTTGTGTTTAATTTTGGACAGTTTGATTAATATGTGTCTTGGCGTATTTCTCCTTGGATTTATTCTGTATGGGACTCTCTGTGCCTCCTGGGCTTGATTAACTATTTCCTTTCCCATATTAGGGAAGTTTTCAACTATAATCTCTTAAAATATTTTCTCAGTCCCTTTCTTTTTCTCTTCTTCTTCTGGAACCCCTATAATTCGAATGTTGGTGCATTTAATGTTGTCCCAGAGGTCTCTGAGACTGTCCTCAGTTCTTTTCATTATTTTTTCTTTATTCTGCTCTGAAGCAGTTATTTCCACTATTTTATCTTCCACGTCACTTATCCGTCCTTCTGCCTCAGTTATTCTGCTATTGATCCCATCTAGAGTATTTTTCATTTCATTTATTGTGTTTTTAATCGATGCTTGATTCATCTTTAGTTCTTCTAGGTCCTTGTTAACTGTTTCTTGCATTTTGTCTATTCTATTTCCAAGATTTTTTTTTTTTTTTTTTTTTTTTTGCGGTATGCGGACCCCTCACTGTTGTGGCCTCTCCCGTTGCGGAGCACAGGCTCCGGACGCGCAGGCTCAGCGGCCATGGCTCACGGGCCCAGCCGCTCCGCGGCATATGGGATCCTCCCGGACCGGGGCACGAACCCGTATCCCCTGCATCGGCAGGCAGACTCTCAACCACTGCGCCACCAGGGAGGCCCCTATTTCCAAGATTTTTGATCATCTTTATTATCATTATTCTGAATTCTTTTTCAGGTAGACTGCCTATTACCTCTTCATTTGTTAGGTCTGGTGGGTTTTTATCTTGCTCCTTCACCTGCTGTGTGTTTTTCTGTCTTCTCATTTTGCTTATGTTAGTGTGTTTGGGGTCTCCTTTTTGCAGGCTGCAGATTCGTAGTTCCCGTTGTTTTTGGTGTCTGTCCCCAGTGGCTAAGGTTGTTTCAGTGGGTTGTGTAGGCTTCCTGGTGGAGGGGACTAGTGCCTGTGTTCTGGTGGATGAGGCTGGATCTTGTCTTTCTGGTGGGCAGGTCCACGTCTGGTGGTGTGTTTTGGGGTGCCTGTGGCCTTATTATGTTTTTAGGCAGCCTCTCTGCTAATGGGTGGGGTTGTGTTCCTGTCTTGCTAGTTGCTTGGCATAGGGTGACCAGCACTGTAGCTTGCTGGTCGTTGAGTGAAGCTGGGTGCTGGTGTTGAGATGGAGATCTCTGGGAGATTTTCGCTGCTTGATATTATGTGAAGCTGGGAGGTCTCTTGTGGACCCGTGTCCTGAAGTTGGCTCTCCCACTTCAGAGGCACAGCACTGACTCCTGGCTGCAGCACCAAGAGCCTTTCATCTACCCGCCTCAGAATAAAAGGGAGAAAAAGTAGAAAGAAAGAAAGAAAGAAGGAAAGAAAGGAAGGAAGGAAGGAAGGAAGAAAGGAGGGAGGGAGGAAGGAAAGAAAGAAAGAAAGAAAGAGAGAAAGGAAGAAAGAAGGGAGGGAGGGAGGCAGGAAAGAATGAAAGAAGGAAAGAAAGAAAGAAAGACAGGAGGGAGGGATGGAGGGAGGGAGGAAGGAAAGAAAGAAAGAAAGAAAGGAGGGGGGAGGGAGGGAGAGAGGAAGGGAAGGTAGGAAAAAGAGAAAGAGAGAAGATAAAGTAAAATAGAATAAAGTATGATAAAATATAGTAGCGTTATTAAAATAAAAAAGTAATTATTTAAACAAAATTAAAAAAAAAAACGGACAGATAGAACCCTGGGACAATTGGTGGAAGCAAAGCTATACAGAGAAAATCTCACACAGAAGCATACACATACACATTCACAAAAAAGAGAACAAGGGGGAAAAAATCGTAAATCTTGCTCTCAAAGTCCACCTCCTCAATTTGGGATAATTCGTTGTAAAAAGAGGAAAAGGGGAAAAAGTCTTAAATCTTGCTCTCAAAGTCCACCTCCTCAATTTGGGATAATTCGTTGTAAAAAGAGGAAAAGCGGGAAAAAATCTTAAATCTTGTTCTCAAAGTCCACCTCCTCAATTTGGGATGATTCGTTGTCTATTCATGTATTCCACAGATGCAGGGTACATCAAGTTGACTGTGGAGCTTTAATCCACTGCTTCTGAGGCTGCACAGAGAGATTTCCCTGTCTCTTCTTTGTTCTCACAGCTCCCGGGTCTCAGCTTTGGATTTGGTCCTGCCTCTCCGTGTAGGTCGCCGGAGGGCGTCTGTTCTTTGTTCAGACAGGACGGGTTTAAAGGAGCCGCTGATTCGGGGGCTCTGGCTCACTCAGGCCGAGGGGAGGGAGGGGCACGGATGCGGGGCGAGCCTGCGGCGACAGAGGCCGGCGTGACGTTGCACCAGCCCGAGGCACTCCGTGCGCTTTCCCGGGGAAGCCATCCCTGGATCCCGGGACCTCGGCAGTGGCGGGCTGCACAGGCTCCCCGGAAAGGGGGGCGTGGACAGTGACCTGCGCTCGCACACAGGCCTCTTGGCGGCGGCAGCAGCAGCCCCAGCGTCCCACGCCCGTCTCCGGGGTCCGCGCCTTTAGCCGTGGTTCGCGCCCGTCTCTGGAGCTCCTTTAAGCAGCGCTCTTAATCCCCTCTCCTCGCGCACCAGGAAACAAAGAGGGAAGAAAATGTCTCTTGCCTCTTCGGCAGCTCCAGACTTTTTCCCGGACTCCTTCCTGGCTAGCCGTGGTGCACTAACCCCTTCAGGCTGTCTTCCCGCCGCCAGCCCCAGTCCTCTCCCTGCACTCCGACTGAAACCCGATACCTGAGCCTCAGCTCCCAGCCCCCGCCGGCCCCGGCGGCCGAGCAGACAAGCCTCTCGGGGTGGTGAGTGCCTGAGGGCACCGATCCTCTGTGCGGGAATCTCTCCGCTTTGCCCTCCGCACCCCTGTTGCTGTGCTCTCCTCCGCGGCTCCGAAGCTTTCCCCCTCCGCCACCCGCAGTCTCCGCCCGTGAAGGGGCTTCCTAGTGTGTGGAAACCTTTCCTCCTTCACGGCTCCCTCCCACTGGTGCAGGTCCCATCCCTATCCTTTTGTCTCTGTTTATTCTTTTTTCTTTTGCCCTACCCAGATACGTGGGGAGTTTCTTGCCTTTTGGGGGGTCTGAGGTCTTCTGTCAGCGTTCAGTAGGTGTTCTGTAGGAGTTGTTCCACGTGTAGATGAATTTCTGATGTATCTGTCGGGAGGAAGGTGATCTCCGCGTCTTACTCTTCCGCCATCTTCCCCCGGGATCCTGAGGGGAAAATTCTTAATAAAATATCGTCACAGAGATGCCAACAGCAAATTAAGCAAAATACATAATGACCAGGTAGAGTTTATTCCAGGATTACAAGGATGATTCAATACTAGGAAATCCTTTAATATTAAATACAAGATCTATATAGAAAAAGTATACGGTCATTTCCTGATACTGAAAAGAAAATTCAATCCCTACGACTGACAGAAAAAAGAAAAAACTACTCAGTAAAATAAAAATGAATTCTTTCTTAACATAATTACACACACACACACACACCAGCCCCGAAGCCAACATCCCTTTTGATGGGAAAACACTAGAGGTGTTCCCACTAGGGTTGGGAATAAGACAAGAATGATAGGGGCTTCCCTGGTGGAGCAGTGGCTAAGAATCCTCCTGTCAGTACAGGGTACATGGGTTCGAGCCCTGGTCCAGGAAGATCCCACATGCTGCAGAGCAACTAAGCCCATGAGCCACAACTACTGAGCCCATGTGCCACAACTACTGAAGCCTGCGTGCCTAGAGCCCGTGCTCCACAACAAGGGAAGCCACCACACCTGTGCACTGCAATGAAGAGTAGCCCATGCTCGTCTCAACTAGAGAAAGCCCGTGCAGCAATGAAGACCCAACGCAGCCAAAAATAAATAAATACATAAATGTATTTTTTTTAAAAAAAAAAGGATCACTATTACCACAACTAGTTAACAACTTATCAGAGGTATTAGCCAATTCAATTAAGAGAAGCAGTTAGAGGAGTAAAAATTAGAAATAAGGATATAAAACTATCTCTAATTACCATACATAGGAAACACAAGAGAATCAATGGGAAAGGTATCATAAACAATAGAATTCTGTAAAATTGGCAGGCTATAAAATTAATATAAATAAACAGTCTTCCTACATACAATCATTAACCAGTTAGAAAATATTTTGGAAAAGAACTCCCATCTACAGCAACAGCAAAATAAAATAAAATAAAATAAAATACTTAGAAATAAATTTAACAAGAAATGTGCAAAAGCCATATTAAGAAAACTTTACTCCAATGAATCAGCTATCCAAATATACTTTTAAATGAAACCTACAAATACTGAAAGAAAACATGGGTGAACTCCTTTAAGCCCTGAGAGCTGAGAAAACCTTTTAAACTGTGACTCAAAATCTGGAATCAATAAATACAATTGGTGAGGAATTTGATTACATAAAGGTTTTTTTTGTTAAAAAAAGGCTTTTGCATTTCAAAAATCATAAAGGTCAAAAGATAAATGACAAACTAGGAAAGAATATTGGAACTTACTTCACAACCAAATGATTCATTTCCTTAACATAAAGCATTTCTAGAAATCAATATGAAAAAGATCAAAATTCATGAACTGAAAGTTCATAGAAAAAGAAATACAAATGTCCCTTAAACATTTGAAAAGTTCACTCCAGTCATAAAGAGAGAGAGGGATATGTTAAGACTATACTGTGATACAATTTCTCCCCCAACAAATTGGCAAAAATCAAAATTTTAACAATATATTCTAATGGTAAGGCTGTGGGGAAATAAGTGTCATATATTGTTGTTAGGAATAAAAAATGATACAACTCCTTTGCAGGAAAATTGGTCAATATCTATCACAATCACAGCTGTGTTTACCCTTTGGCCCAGGAATCCTGCTTCTAGAAATATATTCTAAGGACACAACTGTACAAATAGAAAACGACATGTGCACAAAGTTATTCATTGAGACATCAGTCACTAGCAAAAACAAAAACAAAAACAAAAAAAAAACGGGAAACAATCCAAATGTCTATCAATAGGTTCCTGGCTGTATAAACTATGATACCCAGCCCCTTACTGAATAAACTATGGTACCTCCATATAATGGAGAACTGGACAACCATAAAAAGAATGAGAACAATTCCAATGTATTGATATGGAGTGATCTCCAGGAGACATTGTTAATGAAAAACCATGGAGCCAAACAGTGTATACAGTATGCAACCTTTGCAGAAAGGGACAAAGGGGAGTAAGAATATGAGTACAAATTTGCCCATATTTGTAATAAGAAACACTGTAAGAATTGATCAGAATTAAATTTAAAATTTGGTTACTGTTAGGTGGTGGGAGAAGGGGTAGGGAGGGGGGAATTGGGATGGAAGAGGAGCTTCTTGGAATATAACTTTTAACTTCTAAGACACGTGACTGTTTTACATATTCAAATGATATGTATTATATAAAAATGGAAAAGAAGAACCATCCCTAAAAATCAAAGGCAAAAAGAAAAATTAATCCAATCACCTTAAAGTTAATAACACAAAGAAAATAATCAACTGAGTTTAAAACTTAGCACTTTGTATTTACTTAGTGGGATATGTTCTAGGATAAAAAAAAACATATATTCCAGTCATTCCATTGTATTATAATTCTGAAATAATGATACAACAACAAAGTTGTTACATTAATGTTGTTAGAAGCCAAGCTTTTCAGTATAAGAGAAAATAGATAGAAGTATAAATTCAATTAATTAAGTAAAACCCTGTAATGTTAAATTTGAATTTGATCAATACAATGCCATGAATTAAAAGAATATATATATTGTCTAGTGTGGTCCATTGAAAGAGACCCAAAACAACAATATTCCAGTAGCAATGAGTATCACTAGAGGCAGAATGCTTTCTAAAACCATTCTGCATTTGAGGGGCCAGGGCTTCTGAGAGAAATGATTGACTCCAGGTTTGGATCAAGGAATATACAAGGTAAGCCTGGGACATCTCATTCTTTCAAAGATTCATGGGGTCATGTCAAAAAGACCAGACCAATTTGCAGGGGCCACAAATGGCCAAAGTTGGGTCAAATAGAGTGTAAAAAAGAAAAAAAGCTGTAAGGATATATTAAAGGCCACAAATCTATAAGTGACACTCCAGAAACAGAAAACTCTAAACAAAACAAGCCTCATTTGTCACTATTGGAAGCAATTACTACACCAACTTCTTGTTCTAAAAATTGGTAATTAAAGTTAAAAAGATTTATCCTGTCTTTCCATTTGAAACTGTATTTAAGGATAGCTAAATAGCCCCACTTGATAAGGGAAAGCACTTCTTTACAGAATAATTCCATCTAATAAATAGAGAATAAATTTTGTCAACCCTAATGAAATAACTGGTTTAGTTAAGGATCACCAATGGAAACGAAAACCATTAGGTGAAATGTGTTGGCAAAGTGGATGTTCCATTGTGCTAAGGCATCCTCACAGATTGCTTTCAGGTCACAAGGGGGAAAATATAACTGCTCAAGGGAGGGATCAATCTGTCCCCACTTTATCCCAGTGACTAATCTAAATGCCACTTAAATCTGAACAGCCAGACATACTGTGCCACGTAATTGGACCCAATATTAAGTGTATATATCATCCATGAAATATTCATTCCCAAAATGTTTAACCTGAATCTAAGCAGGGTTTCAGGCCTAACTTCTAGCTTATGGGAAACCCAGTATGGCATATAGGTGAACAAGTTAAATTACCCCCAACTACAGAGCAGAGAAAAATGCAAAATGTGGGACAATTACTTCAATCAGACAATGTCATGGGAAAAAAGAGGGGAAGAGGATTATTCTAGATTAAAATAAATTTAGGAGACATAACAGCCGAATGCAAATCATGATCCTTGATTGACCCTTATTTTTTTATTTTTTTGCAGTACACGGGCCTATCACTGCTGTGGCCTCTCCTGTTGCGGAGCACAGGCTCCGGACGCGCAGGCTCAGTGGCCATGGCTCACGGGCCCAGCCGCTCCGCGGCAAGTGGGATCTTCCCGGACCGGGGCACGAATCCATGTCCCCTGCATTGGCAGGTGGACTCTCAACCACTGTGCCACCAGGGAAGCCCAACTGACCCTTATTTTGAACAAAGACATTTGGGGGACAGTTGTAAGAAATCAAATATGGATTGTACATTAATTATATTAATAAACTAGTTAGTTTTGTTAAGTGTGCATTATGACCTGAATTGTGTCCCCCCCCACCTCGCCAGATTCTTATGTTGAAGTCCTAATCTCCAGCACCACAGTATGTAACTGTATTTGGAGATAAGGTCTTTAAAGAGCTAATTTAGTTAAAATGAAGTCTTTAGGGTGGGCCCTTATCCAATATGATTGTTGTTTTTATAAAAAGAGGAAATTTGGACAGAGAGACAGAGATACAGACAGAGAGACAACCAAGTGAGGGCACAGTGAGACAGTGGTCATCTGCAGGCCAAGGAGAGAGGCCTCAGAAGAAATCAAACCTGCTGACACCTTAATTTTGGACTTCCAGCCTCCAGAGCTGTGAGAAAATAAATTTCTGTTCTTTTAGACACCCAGTCTATGGTATTTTGTAACAGTAATCCTGATAAACTAACACAGTATAACAATGACATTGTGGTTATGTAGGAAATTTTTTTTAGAGATTTCTGCTGAAAGTTTTAAGCATGAAATGTATTAATGTCTGTAACTTTTAAATCCTTAAATAATGAAGAAAGGGTGGCAAAATGTTGATTGTCAAATTTAGGCAATGGGAATTAACTTTTATCTTTCTACATCACCGTAAATTAAAAATTCATAGCAAAAAGTCAAAATTAAATGCAAGGATATGTTCAAGTGTAGCTGGGAGAAACAGGGCGCCAGACAGGATGTGCAGGCAGTTTGGGGGAACATGAGGATGAAAAGCCCAGGGGCAAGACCCCTTTACAAGGAGACCCCTGCCTGTTATGGGAGTGAACTCAGGGCCTCTGTGTTTTAATCCATCTGCCCATGAGATAGGGTGGTTAGAATTCAAGTGACTATTGCATCAGAGAAATTGTCAATAGTAAGGCTGTAAGAAAAGAACAATTAAAAATGAATGTGGTTTGGGCTTCCGTGGTGGCGCAGTGGTTGAGAGTCCGCCTGCCGATACAGGGGACACGGGTTCGTGCCCCAGTCCGGGAGGATCCCACATACCGCGGAGCAGCTGGGCCCGTGAGCCATGGCTGCTGAGCCTGCGCGTCCGGAGCCTGTGCTCCACAATGGGAGAGGCCACAACAGTGAGAGGCCCGCATACAGAAAAAAAAAAAAAAAAAAAGAATGTGGTTTAGCTATAAAACATTACTAATTTCAGTCGTTTACATGAACTACCAAACATTTAAGTATAAATACTGTTCAGCATAATAATAATTATGCATACAACTGAAAAAATACAGTTGGAAATATATAATTATTTTTAAGTGGCATAATAATTAAAGGAGCTTTTCAGAATTTAGCCAAATTCCTCATATTGGATAGGCAGTTCCTGGTCTGCGCTGAGGCTGCTTGATTCTCTGTCACAACAAACCTAACAGCCCTGACACATTTCTTCATGTCAATCAATCAACAGATATTGAGCACTTACTTTGCAAAACTGCTGTGCTAGACATTATGGTTGATAGGAAGAAGAAAAAGTTTACTCAAGGAGTTTACAACCTAGTAACGAAGTTTTATACCCAAACACAAATAATTTAAACTATAAGGTAGGTAATAGGTGCAAATGACTCATACACAGGAACAAAGGTGGGTTTATAGGATAGTTATTTGTATCAGGTAAAAGGTGAAAGCGGTAGCTGTGTGAATGAAGGCAAAGATGTCTCATCTCAGAGCAAGGAGATATATCGAAATAATATAAAAGTAGATGTAGAAGCAGTACCAACCATTGGCATGCAGCCAATGCCTGGACAGAGTTGCAATGACACTGTTAATCCACGTATCCAGATTCGTGTGCTCCTAAGCAACACCTCAGAGATATGGTGGGACACCGCGCATGCTTAGACGAATGCTTACAAACATATATTGTGAAAAACAAAACGTTATGGAGGTGGATGTTGTTGTGGCTCAAGGGAAGGTATGATAGAAGTCTCAGTAAAAGAGGGACCTATTGATTCCTAAGTCCCTGTCTGGTCTCACCGGGTCGATGCACCTAGCCTTGGTCCAACAGGTCAAGTGTAAACACAAATACCTGATGCTCCTATAACAGTGGTGAGGGAAAGTGTGCCTCCAGTGGGGCCAGAGGGTAAGTGGGAGGGTCAGACTGTGGCCCCATAATCATCCTCACTCGAAAGAGACACACATTCTCTTTGCCTTATGGAATGGAGGTCACCCTTCCAGAATGTCCAAGAAAAAACTTCAAAAAAGGTGAGACATGATCTGAGGAACGAATAACTAAGAGCATGTAGAATTCTGCCTGGAGGACAAAGAGGGGTCAAAAGTGAGGTGTGCTCTCCCTAGCTCTATCTGGCTCTCAGTAAGACCTCACCCCACCTTCCAACAAGCCAAGCCACCTCCCGCCTCACCATTACAATCTGCCCCAAAGACCACTGCCAACGAGGAGGTTTTATGTAGGGCTAAGCCCAGCATGACTTGTAATCTTGCCTGTGTTAACCAATATCAGAAGTCCAAGCCTCCTAGGTCAATGCTCATCACCTGGATTTTCTCCCTTTAAGGCTCTAATCTGATGTGATTTCCCACCCTTCTGGCCTCATCCACCCCAAAGTCTCCCATTCTGTTCTCTGGGTCTCACGGACATCATCAGCAATACCCCTTTCATCCTTAAACTCTTCTTTAAATCACTGGTTTCCAAAGTGTGAGTCTGGCCAAGCAGTATCACATCACTTAAAAACTTGGAAGAATGAAAATCGCCATGTTCCATCCCAAACCTACTGAATCCCAATCCCAGGGGTGGGGGTTTGGGGGTAGCTGTCTCTGCTGTAACAAGCCTCCAGGTGACTCAGCATTTGTGACATCCACCTGCAAGTACTCTCCTTCCAGATCTTGGAGGAAAAACCCGTCTCACCACTTTGATCACTGCACAGACCAACCTTCCTTCTTGCATATTAATTCAATACCTCACCCTAAAACAGCAATGAGGCCACCCTTTCCACCTTTTATTTTCACCCCTAACTTCTAACACCACCCTTCCCAACACACACACAAACACTGCTCCTGAATCACCATGTCTGAATTTCTTAGAACTAATTCCCTTTTCTTTTACCCTAAAACCATGGTCTCCATGTTTTCTTTTTTATGCTGCACACCATCAGTTTTTTTTTAATTTAAGGAGTGACCTCCCAAATGTGTATATTCACATAATGTGTGTACACATATGGCCGTAGTAATATATTTATATGTTATACAACAAAAATTGAGAATAGAAAAAAAAGTAGCTATGCAGTAAAAATATTTAAATAACGAATTTGAGATCTTCTTTATGCACTCCAGTGATTCATGTTGTGCAAATTACTTTGGAGACATCAGCTTTGAAGAAATCAAGAATGTGCTTCCACTACAAGTTTCTAGGCCCAGAGGCACACAGGCCTCTGACTGGGAGCACAGGTTAGATTTCTGCAGTTGCATGACAGTAAATGATTAACAATAGGTTGCCAATAAAAAAGTCCTAGGTCTGTAGCCTCAGTCAATGTCAGTGACGTAAATACTCCCACTGTGGTGATTTCAAGCTACTGAGAACATGTCGCAGAATGTGAAGTCTGGATAAACAAAATTGATAAACCCTTAGCCAGACTCATCAAAATAAAAAGGGAGAGGATGCAGATCAATAAAATTAGAAATAAAAAAGGAGAAATCACAACTGACACCACAGAAATACAAAGGATTATAAGAGTCTACTACAAACAACTATATGCCAATAAAATGGACAACCATGAAGAAATGGACAAATTCTTGGAAAGGTACAATTTTCCAAGACTGAACCAGGAAGAATTAGAAAATATAAACAGACCTATCACAAGTAATGAAATTGAAACCATAATTAAAAATCTTCCCGCAAACAAAAGTCCAGAACTAGATGGCTTCACAGGCAAATTCTATCAAACATTTAGAGAAGAGCTAACACCGATCTTTCTCAAACTCTTCCAAAAAATTGCAGAGGGAAAAACAATTCCAAATCCATTCTACGAAGCCACCATCACCCTGATACCAAAACCAGAAAAAGACATCACAAAAAAAGAAAATTACAGACCAATATCACTTATGAACATAGATGCAAAAATCCTGAACAAAATACTAGTAAATAGAATCCAACAACACATTAAAAGGATCATACACCATGATCAAATGGGATTTATCCCAGGGATGTAAGGATTCTTCAATATACACAAATCAATCAATGTGATACACTACATTAACAAGTTAGGGAATAAAAACCATACGATCATCTCAATAGATGCAGAAAAAGCTTTTGACAAAATTCAACACCCATTTATGATAAAAACTCTCCAGAAAGTGGGCATAGAGGGAACCTACCTCAACATAATAAAGGCCATATACAACAAACCCACAGCAAACATCATTCTCAATGGTGAAAAACTGAAAGCATTTCCTCTAAGATCAGGAACAAGACAAGGATGTCCACTCTCACCACTACTATTCAACATAGTTTTGGAAGTCCTAACCACAGCAATCAGAGAAGAAAACGAAATAAAAGGAATACAAATTGGAAAAGTAGTAAAACTGTCACTGTTTGCAGGTGACATAATACTATACATACATAATCCTAAAAATGCCACCAGAAAACTACTAGAGCTAATCAATGAATTTGGTAAAGTTGCAGGATACAAAATTAATGCACAGAAATCTCTTGCATTCCTATACACTAACAACGAAAGCTCAGAAGGAGAAATTAGGGAAACAATCCCATTCACCACTGCAACAAAAAGAATAAAATACCTAGGAATAAACCTACCTAAGGAGATAAAAGACCTGTACACAGAAAACTATAAGACACTGATGAAAGAAATCAAACATGACACAAACAGATGGAAAGATATACCATGTTCTTGGATTGGAAGAATCAATACTGTGAAAATGTCTATACTACCCAAAGCAATCTACAGATTCAGTGCAATCCCTATCAAATTACAAGTGGCATTTTTTACGGAACTAGAAAAAAAATCTTAAAATTTGTATGAAGACCCTGAATAGCCAAAGCAGTCTTGAGGGGAAAAAATGGAGCTGGAGGAATAAGACTCCCTGACATCAGACTATACTACAAAGCTACAGTAATCAAGACAATATGGTACTGGCACAAAAAGAGAAATATAGATCAATGGAACAGGATAGAAAGCCCAGAGATAAACCCACGCACCTACGGTCAATTAATCTATGACAAAGGAGGCAAGGATATACAATGGAGAAAAGACAGTCTCTTCAATAAATGGTGCTGGGAAAACTGGACAGCTACACATAAAAGAATGAAATTAGAACACTACCTAACACCATACACGAAAATAATCTCAAAATGGATTAGAGACCTAAATGTAAGACCAGACACTATAAAACTCTTGGAGGAAAACATAGGAAGAACATTCTTTGACATAAATCACAGCAAGATCTTTTTTGATCCACCTCCTAGAGTAATGGAAATAAAAACAAAAATAAACAAATGGGACCTAGTGAAACGTAAAAGCTTTTGCAAAACAAAGGAAACTACAAACAAGACAAAAAGACAACCCTCAGAATGGGAGAAAATATTTGCAAACGAATCAACAGACAAAGGATTAATCTCCAAAATATACAAACAGCTCATGCAGCTCAATATCAAAAAAACAAATAACCCAATCAAAGCATGGGTGGAAGACCTAAATAGACATTTCTCCAAAGAAGAAGTACAGGTGGCCGAGAGGCACACGAAAAGATTCTCAACGTCACTAATTATTAGAGAAACGCAAATCAAAACTACAATGTGGTATCATCTCATGCTGGTCAGAATAGCCATTATCAAAAAATCTAGAAACAATAAATGCTGGAAAGGGTGTGGTGAAAAGGGAACCCTCCTGCACTGTTGAAGGAAATGTAAATTGATACAGTCACTATGGAAAAGAGTATGGAGTTTCCTTAAAAAACTAAAAATAGAGCTACCATATGACCAGCAATCACACTACTGGGAATATACCCTGAGAAAATCATAATTCAAAAAGAGTCATGTACCACAATATTCATTGCAGCTCTGTTTACAATAGCCAGGACATGGAAGCAACGCAAGTGTCCATTGACAGATGAATGGGTAAAGAAGAGGTGGCACATATATACAATGGAATATTACTCAGCCATAAAAAGAAACAAAATTGAGTTATTTGTAGTGAGGTGGATGGACCTAGACTCTGTCATACAGAGTGAAGTAAGTCAGAAAGAGAAAAACAAATACCGTATGCTAATGCATATATATGGAATCTAAAAAAAAAATGGTACTGATGAACCTAGTTGCAGGGCAGGAATAAAGTCATAGACATAGAGAATGGACTTGAAGACACAGGGTGGGAGGGGGAAGCTGGGGTGAAGTGAGAGTAGCATCGACATGCATACACACCGAATGTAAAACAGCTAGTGGGAAGAAGCAGCATAGCACAGGGAGATCAGCTCGGTGCTTTGTGCTAATTTAGAGGGGTGGGATAGGGAGGGTGGGAGGGAGGCTCAAGAAGGAGGGGATATGGGAATATATGTATACATATAGCTGATTCACTTTGGCGTACAACAGAAACTAACACAGTATTGTGAAGCAATTATACTCCAATAAAGATCTATCTTTAAAAAAAAAAAAAAGTTTGGGACGTGCTCAATCATCTCAAACAAGCCAACTCCACCACTGGATTTTTGTGCCCAAAGCTTCATGATTAAGGTCTATTTTTCATTTAATTCCCTTTCTTCTAGGGAACTGGTTTCCTAATGAAGCATTTTCTAATTAACTTGCTCCCTCTTCATTTCTCAAAGCCCCTGCCATGGCTGAGGACGATCTTTAGTCCTTCTGGCTTTGGTGGTGGCCTCCAGTCTAGTACAGAAGGCTGATGGTCCCCTGGCATTTGTCCACTTGAGAGTGAGAGTAGGGGGAGAGAGAAGTAGGGACAGCCCTGCCTTAGCAATCCTTGCCCCACCACCCTATGTCACAGATGGGGGTGTATGCATACTCACCGCCCCTCCACAAATGGAAGCTGGGTTTCCAATCTCTCCAAAACCCATGCCCCTTAACTCCAGTAGCCTCTGCTCCCTGCTCCTCTCCCCACACGCAAACCCCAAACCTGACAGTAGTGAGTAGGAGGGAGCTCTTGAACTTTTAGGGCCAAATGAAAGAAGAAAAAGAAAGTCTATTAATGTGAATATTTGCAGTGTGAATGGAGCATTTACTAGGTGCCAGGCACAGTCCCAACTGCTTTATAAAGTAGTTACTATTAGTATTCCCATTTTGCAGATGAGGAAACAGGTTTGGAGAGGTTAGACAATTTGCCCAAGGTCACGTGGCTAATAAGAAGTAAAATTTGGATTTGAACCCAACCAGGTGGACCCCAGAGCCCATGCTTACAGTGACACATGTTCTACCACCTAGCCCTGCTATCTGATATGTTTGGGGACACTGAAGAGGGCTCTGCCTGGTGTAGAAAAATCCAGAGATGTGCACCCCTGTCCTCAAGATGCTTTCCAAAATCTTACAGGCTCCTTGGGAAAGCAAGACTAACGTAAGTGAAGTAATTAGAAAATCTTAGCAGACAGCCTGTAATTAGCTGTAATGTGATATCTCCCACGGCTAAGAAAAGTGCTTCCTGGTAGAGGCCATGAGACCTCACCCCTGCCTCCAGAGCTATAATCACTCTTTTAAAAAATCAGAATGTAGGTCAGATGAGGCCCTCAGCTTGCAATCTGGTACTGTAATTCTCTCTCCCAAGGAATCCCACCTGACCAAATGACATACCCCTAACGTGGCTATATAAAGCTGCACTGTATGCACAGTTTTGGGGGGGGGGGTTTACACTTTTCTCAGACTAATGAGAAAATATTTTAAAATATTTTCCCTTTCAGTCCATCTGACCTTATCAGTCCTTCAGATCCTTTCCTAGGGGTTCAAACACACCAACTTTGTCATTGTGGGTCCTTCGTCACTAACTTGGCTTGGCTGCTGTGCTTGGTCATAGGAAGTCCAGACTTCCCCTAGTCTCTATCCCCACCCTACCTCTTCATCCTGTTTGGAAGACATTTTGTGATGCCCTCTGTTTTCCTTTTTGAGCTATTTTACTCAAAAGGTGGGGGACCCCTCAGTCCCCCACCTCAGAGCTACCATTTTGTATCTTGCACGCTACTTGCCTTGCTCCTATCTCGGCCCCTTCTTTTTATCATAAAAATTGGAATTTGCATATGTCTGACCCAGATGGGGCAGGCCTGTCAGGAACCTATTTGCTGGAGAGACTGACTGGAAAACACAGGAGACAGAAGACAGTGTGAGGCACGGACAGTCTGACTTAGGAAAAACCCTCAGCTCTCAGAATTGCTGTGATTGTCAGATCCTGAATGGCATGTGTCACTTGGACCCATCCTAGCTCCCAACCCTTCGACACAGTTTGGATCCTGGATTCTAGTGAGACACAAGCCTTTAAAATAAAAACCGAAAGAGCTATTCCTGTCCCTATTTTAAGGCCTCCTTGTAACTGAGTTTATCACTAAGGAAGGGGGGTATTCTTCCGCTCTTCCATGGAGGGAGATTCCCAGAATATCCTGTGACGATGCCTGTTTTCACTGGTGTAGAGTCCACGTGAATCCCCTCCCCAGGATGGGGCTTTCAAGAAATCATTAGGGAAGAATGTTCCAGGGGCAGGAAGCCTATACCAACAGGAAAAAGGGAATGAGACTTGAATTATTAAGTTAATCACCCCCATTCCTGTCTACAGAGGAGGCCTGGGAAACTCAGGTAAAAAGAGAAAGATCACTGCTTTGTTCCTTCCCCTTACTTTGCTCTCCTTTTCCACACCCTGGGTGGGCAAGGCCACTTCTGGCTCAGTGGTATTTCCTTGCATGCTACCAGCAAGCCATTTCCACGATTCTTAGTCAAGGAGGTGTAAGTTCTTGCCCAGACCCTGTCACTCTTAAGTCTTGTAACCTCATGCACTAGGAATTGGCTGAACTAAGTTTCTTCATCCATAAATTGTGAGTTATACCACTCATTAACCACAAAGGGCTATTTTAAGAACCAAAAAGTATAAATGACTTAAAATGAAGAGAATCACTACATAAATATAAGTATTCTAACAATTCTAAACAATGCCTTTGAATATCTCCTTTGTAACTTCTAAGGGCATGGAACGATTTTAACAGCATCTTCTAGACTTCACTTCCACCTGTGTACATCTCTCTCTCGCACCACACTGTAGACCTTTTGAATGTAGGGACAGTGTCTTCTGCATCCTCATATTCTCTAATGCACCCACCGCAGAGCTTAGCAAATTACAGGAGCCTAATAAATCATTAATGACCAACTTAATTTTAAAACCTCCCCACCCTATTCTCCCTCATCATGAGACATCTCTTAAATTCACTACCAACCACCTTATCTCTTTTCAGGACTAAGTCATAGCATTAATGAGTAATTAATTAAATTTTAGCATCACCTCTGTGGGGCTATGGGGCCTGAGGTTGTGTCCTTTCCCAGGGACTGCCTTTATTATCTAGGGTTGTGGGTATGAATCATACCTTCCCTGCTCCTGTACACAAAGGAGTTTCTGCAAGTTTTGGTAGCCGAACTCCTGAGTTCTTAGTTTGATGTCTGCTGATCTGTGGGTCCAGATGCTGCTGGCTGTCTCTGTCGAGGAGCCTGGTGATCCAAACTGATTCAAGATTATGTGAGTCATCAGAGAATAACACATTGTCAAGGCTGTTTCTGGCCACCATCCCTTCTCCTGTAGGCAAAAGTTCCCTTCTTCCCTCAACTCAACTAAAAGTAAAACTAGTGTCCTTTCCAGCTCTCATGTAAGATGTCTGCAGCAGTGATTCATTCATTCCCTCTCCCACCAAATATCAGGGGGAAATTTTGGGGGAAGTAAGGTTGCTCCCATTTTGATCATCTTAAAAATTCTTACCTCTGTTCAAAGGGCTCAACTTAAGACGGGAGCACCCTGAGAGTTTAATTTAATCTAATTAAATGTACTATATAAATACTGGCTGCCCAGGTCCTTTAAAAAAACAAAAACAAAAACTTAGATGTGTAGCACCATGGAAAGGCCCTGGTTGAACAAACTAACTCTGAGCTCCAGGGGAAAATTATGGGTGAGTCATGACCATTTGCCCCAGACTCATCTGCATAGGACTCTGAGCCCCAGGGTATCAGTGGCATGTTAACTGGGTTCTAATCTACTTCTTCCCCCTGGACAGCTCCCTTCAGACCTGGGCGGGTGATGATGTGGGCAGACTTCTCTATCTGGGTGACACACAGGCACTCAAACTCACCATGTTCAAAGGTGAATTCAACATTTCCTCCTCCAAACAAGCTCATTCCCGGTGCTCTCTATCTCAGTCGATGACATGCCATCTACACAGTCACCCAGTTAGAAACCTAGAAGTCATTCTTGACACTTGTTTTTTTTCACCATTACACTCAACATCCAGTTACCAAGTGCTTAAACTTTTGGAATCTTTCTCCACCTCCACATCTCCAATGCCCCTGCCCAAATGGAAGCCTTCCTCATCTCTCACTTGGAGTTAGCCCTTGGAGCGATCCACCTAAAACTCAAATCTAAACTTCTTATTTCCTTAAATCATGTCTGTAGTGCCTCTAAATCTACAAGATAAAGTCCAAAGATTTTTAACAAAGATGCTTCATCTGGTACTCAGGGTCCTCCACATGTACGCCCTGCTTACATTTTCAGTCTTATCTCTCTTCGTTCACACTTTTTTTATATATATAGATAGATAGATAATTTTATTTTATTTTTTTTATCGGCGTATAATTGCTCCACAACGTTGTGTTAGCTTCTGCGGTACAATGAAATAAGTCAGCAATATGTATACCTATATCCCCTCCCTCTTAGACCTCCCTCCCACCCACCCCCAATCCCACCCATCTAGGTCGTCACAGAGCACCGAGCTGAGCTTCCTGTGCTTTATAGCATGTTCCCGCTAGCTATCTATTTTATGCATGGTAGTGTATATATGTCCATCCTAATCTCCCAATTCGTGCCACCCTCCCCTTCCCCCCTGTGTCAACTTGTACTTTATATATCTGTAACCACAAATTGATCATTGGTTTTCCAACTTATTGGCTTTTTGGCTGGAGTGAGCCAGGTATTATCAAAAAGACTTTCCGTTCTACTAGGCTGCTCTTTTCCTGGTCTTTTGACTAGAGATAGAAGAATCCTGGGGCTTTTTTTTTGTCTTTGCCTGTTAGGGGTTCCAGGTTGAAGGTTTCTCCAGCACCCTGCAGTTTGAGATATACTGGAGGAAAGCCCAGGGAATTCACCATGTGTCTATCCTCAAGTCCTGAGATTGGAAGCAATATACATTTTTCCTTCCACCTTTCAGAGTCTCCCCGTGTTTGTTGTATTATGTCTGGGTTTTCTTTAGTTGTAAGAGGGAAGACTAGAAATGGAGCTTTTCTATCTTGGCTAGAACCAGAGTCCTTCAATTAAGCTTTAATGAATAAATCAAAGAGGCTATTTGAGAAATACTTAGGGACCAGACCAGTTGGGTGCTTTAAAGCGGCGGTCCCCAACCTTTTTGGCACCAGGGACCCGTTTCACGGAAAACAATTTTTCCAGGGACCGGGGAGGAGGGGGGGGATGGGTTAGCTGGTAACGCGAGCGATGGGGAGCCGCAGATGAAGCTTCGCTGGCTTGCCGGCTGCTCACCTCCTGCTGTGCGGCCCCGTTCTTAGTTCTTAACAGGGCCGCACAGCAGGAGGTGCCGGTCCGCAGCCGGGGGTGTTGGGGACCCCTGCTTTAAAGGATGTATAACTCCTCTATTATGGAGAACGTTGAAGCGAGGGCTCCCCAGGGAAGACTTGCTCCGGAGTTCTGGGATGTACTCAAAATGTCAGGATGATGAAGAGCTATTCTCTATCAACTCCTAGGGAGGAATTTCAAACTGTAGACACAATAAAAATCTATAAAACTGAGCACTGTCTTATGAAGAGTCTGGAGCGAGAGATTGGGCTGGGATAAATGAAGTTGTTTTGTATAAGGCTAGTTCCAGAGAGCAGCACCGCAGCAATCAGTCCTACATCCACCAAACAGCAAAAAAAGTCCTAGCACATCCCAGGTGAGCTCTGTTACCCCCCTTATGGAAGGGCGACAGAAAAATTTTTTCAGAGGGACAGTTGAAATTCTCAAATAGTAACAGCCACACCTGACCAGCCACTAATGGAAGAGATTTCAATTGGCAGCTTTGGCAACAGTATGGAACAGCCTCAAATTGGACCAGAAAACGAGAAGAAGCTATGCGCAAGGGCTAGCATAACCCAGAATGGAAAGGCATGGTTTGGGGATCCCCTACTAGACTTTAGCATGGATTATATTAAGGGTCCCTCCTTCCTCATCTTAGCCCACATCTTGTGGCTGGGAGTGTCTTGCTGGGAAAAATGGGAATGGGAGGAGTTAGATAAAGATTTCTTAGGCATAGCATGATCATCCATTCAGATGCCTAGAGACTGCCAAGACTGGACCAGATTTTTTTTGGCAAAGGACTTTGAGAGTTTTGACGTGGGGAATCCTGAGCTATATTGAATTAAAATGGAACATAGTGGTCCATCTGATCTTTGCCTTTTATATCCCAAATTGGAGTTCTAAATGTAATTATGGTTCTATGAATTCACAAATTCTGCTTCTGACATTTTCTTTTTAATATTCCCTTCCTAGCCTGAGATTTATTCACTTTTTCACATTTGGACCTATATGACCCATGTCCTACAGTCTCGCTGCAGACTAGTTGAGATAGCCTAAAAGTGCTGAGGGGAAAAATTAATAGATGAGAATAATCTGATCTAATCCCACCTTTTCAGTGAAGAAACTGACAAACCTGGGTCTCCCCACGGTGAGTTGTTAAATCCTCCTAGACTGAGAAGCAATGAAGCTTTCTCTGTTTCCTATTTCTGAATCTTTTTAGTGGGATGTTACAGAGTGAGACTTTGACATTTTATAACAACCTCTGACGGATTCGCTGTTGGTCTGGTAATGGGAAACGTGCCAATAAACAAATCAATATTTACTTACTTATTTATATGAAAAACTGAGGAGTCAGGCAACCTGTCGGCAAATGACAGACAAGTAGAATAGACCAGAAGCACATGGGAAACCTCCAGTCAGAAAGAATATCTTCTGAGAAAAACAGAAACTCATTCTTCCTTACAGCAACCACCATGGGGAAGGACTTCAGAATCCACTGGGCATCTGAGAGGCAGTTGTTGAGCTCCTCAAGCAGCTCCAGTGCCCAGAGGCAACTCCCACAAGCAGAAAGGGAAGAGGAGCTGGTCCTCGACTGTGTCAGGAGGCGCTTTGCTTCTGCCTGGGAAGTGGACCGGCTCCTCGTGAGGCAGAAACAGAGCTGAGCCACGTGAAGGGAAGTTTGCTCCCAAGACGGAAAACCAATGGAGACGCTTTACTGGCTTTGATGTTTGGGGGTTTTTGTTGGTCGTTTGAAGCAGCAAACCGTGCTGAAAGACTTCTACGTGGGCAGGTCAGTCTCATCCTGGGGACATGCTTCTCTTAGTTCGTCAAAAGATTAGAAGACACTTTTTTTCTGACTTATAAAAGGAATCAACTCGGACAAGACATGTTTGCTCATGGCCCACACGCAAGGCACAGTGTTTCTTGCTCCGGGAGATATAAAGGTGAATTCCACAGGAATTCTGCTCTTGTGAGCTGTGGCATAGGGAGAGGCTGTGCACACATCAGCCTCATCACCAGGCAGAAGGTGAAGAGTGATGATGTGAGATAAAGGATAAAGGACTAGGGAAATACAAAGAGAGTTTATTCTTAACATGGAGAATTAAGGAGAATCCTCATTTGAGGATAAAAGGACATTTTCGTTGGGCCTGGGACATTTAGAGAGGGAGTAAAAACCTTCCAGGCAGGAGCAAGGCACAGGCAAAGAGGTGAAGGAAGACACATGTGAGTCCGGAAAGGATGAGTATTTCAAGAGGCCTGTTCCACAGGAGGAAGAAAGAAATTGAGTTAATAAATTTCTAGAATCTGGCAGACCACCAGAAGTACCTAAGGAGATTTAGTTGTTTCTTTGTTTCCTTTGCTTTAAATACTGTCTTGGGCTTCCATTGGTTTTCTCTCCTCCAGGAGCTGGGATGGGGGAAGGGAGCAATCAAAAGACCACCAGCACTTAAAGCTGTTTTAACTCACCTCTAAAAACATTTCAAGACCTTTCCTTTCTATTGGACTTGCTTTTTTTTTTCTTCTGAAGGCAGAAAGTCTGTCAGCATCAAAATATATTACCCATGTCCCTCTCTTTAAAAGTCACTATTTTAATTTGCATTTTCCTGCCTGAAGGTCAGGCGACCCTGTTGCTAAGAGCCCAGGGCCAATCAGCTTTCTCGTTTCGCTTCCGCTATCTCCTCACTGAAGCATCTCAAGGGCCAGCTTCACAGGCCTGCTATGGTGGGAGGAATGGGACTTGGCTGCATTCAAGATAACTGTGGGATGTGACTGAGGGCAGGATTGGTGGCCGCACAGGCCAAAAGGGAGTATCTCAGCAGGGCTGGGTGCCACCTTGTTCTCTTCCGTTTCCCAGACCTGCTCCTGACCTGTCTGCTCCCTTCCTCTCTACCAGCACCCAGTGACGGCAGAGGAGGGCTCAGCTCCACAGCTCCGCCCTGGATGTGCTCACACTGGAAGGTCCTCTTCCTCCCCCTCCTCCGTGCTTTACACAGAGTCTGGTAGACAGATTTGACATGGTGAGGGACGCTCTCTCTGACCTGAATGTTTGTAGGGGACAAATTTGCAGAGATTCTAGGCCTATCAGCACAGATAGACCCATGGAGGACCTAGCGCCAAGTGGGAAAGAAGTGCAAGGGCACCCCACCATGCTCAGGACTTCCCAGGTAGAAATGACCTGCTTCAGGTCTTCTCAGTGACAGAACTGGGATCCTTTGCTGCTATAGCTAGACTCAGGGACCAGAAGACGAAGTGATGGGAGTATTCTCTTTCTGCTAACTGCTAATAGAACAGATCTAGAAAATAAAGTGCACACTTTTCTAGAATATATGAAACACAGAGCTCTCCAGTGGAACGTTAACCATATTGAAACATCTCGTAAAAGAACTGGAAATTGGGAGATTGGGATTGGCATATATACACTAATATGTATAAAATAGATAACTAATAATATAACCTGCTGTATAAAAGAATAAATAAAATTCAAAAAAAATAAAATAAAATAAATTTAAAAAAAAAAAAAAAAGGACTTGGAGACCACTGAGAAGTAGAGGTAATGGAGCAGCCATCATTCAAGGAGCTAAATTCCTGTCTGATCCTGTAGCTTGTAGGCAGAATGACCTTCACCTCTCTTCGGGCTTCTGGAAGAAGATCCCCACAAGGCTTGTGGAAACCCAGCCTGAATTACACCATGGATGTCCTATGCAAGGTATTGCTTAAAACTGAACTACCTAACCTTTAGAAAAGTTAAAAGTAAAAGGGGTAATATATGAATATCAGTATCATATACTGTTTATGAATAAATACATGTTTTCATATATATATATATACATGAATACAAATGTAGCAAAAGGCCAAAACACTTAAGAAATAACAAATGATAAATATCAAGTTCACCGCTAGTAAACAAACTAGTTACTTCCAGAGGTGGTGTTAGGTTAATTGAATCAAGAAAAAATACACAAGAGGTTTCCATTACATCTGTAGGATTTTCTTTATTAAGCTGCATGTTAAGTATATGAGTGGTCATTGTATTATTATCTATATGCCTGAAATGAAATATTCTTTGAACACTTGAATATGGTTCTCTTTTTTCAAAAAAAGTCTTATTGAGATACAGTTCACATACATAAAATTCACCCATTTAAAGTATACAATTCAATGGTTTTTAGTATATTCACAGAGTTGTCCAACTATCACAATATAATTTTAGAACATATTTCTCACCCCGAAAAGGAATCCCATACCCCTTAGCAGTCAACCCTCATCCCTTCCTCCCACCCCCAGCTCTTCTTTCTGTCTCTGTATATTTACCTTTTCTGGATAACTCATATATTGTAGATGGAATCATACAATATGTGTTCTTTTGTGTCTGAATTCTTTCACCCAGCATAATGTTTTCAGAGTTTATTGATGTTGTAGCATCTATCAGTACTTCACTCTTTGTGACTGAATAATATTCCACTGTACGGATAAATCACATTTTGCTTGTCCATTCATCAGTTGATGGACATTTGGGTTGTTTCCACTTTTTTGCTGTTATAAATCATGCTGCTATGAACATTTATGTACAGGTTTTTGTGTGGACATATTTTTTCATTTCTCTTGGGTAACCTAGGAGTAAAATTTCTGGGTCCTGTGGTAACTCTATGTTTAAATTTTTGAGGAACTACAAGACTGCTTTCCAAAATGGCTGCATGATTTTACATTCCCACCAGCAATGTATGAGGTTTCCAATTTCTCCACATCTTCACAATACTTATTCTTGTGTTCTTAATTTTAGTCATCCTGTTAGGTATCAAGTGGTTTTCTCATTGTGGTTTTGATTTTCACTTCCCTAATGGCTAAAGATGTTAGTGTATCTTCTCATGTACTATTCACCATTTATTTATCCTTTATGGAGAAATAGCTGTTCAAGCCCTTTGCCCGTTTTTTTGTTTTGTTTTGTTTTGTTTTGCGTTACGCAGGCCTCTCACTTTTGTGGCCTCCCCCGTTGCGGAGCACAGGCTCCGGACATGCAGGCTCAGCGGCCATGGCTCACGGGGCTAGCCGCTCCACGGCATGTGGGATTTTCCCGGATCGGGGCACGAACCGTATCCCCTGCATCGGCAGGCAGACTCTCAACCACTGCGCCACCAGGGAAGCCCCCTTTGCCCGTTTTATTTAAGCTTTTTGTCTTTCAATTATTTAGTTGTAAGAGTTATTTATATATTCTGGATACAAATCCCTCATCAAATATGCAATTCACAAATATTTTCTCCTAGTCTGTGGGTTGTCTTTTTACTTTATCAGTGGTGTCCTTTGAAGCAGAAAGGTTTTTAATTTTGATGAAGCTCAATGTATTTCTTCTTTTGTTGCTCATGTTTTCAGTGCCATGTCTAAGAAACCATTTCCTAACCCAAGATCACAGAAATTTACTCCTATGTTTTCTTCTAAGAGTTTTATAGTTTTAGTTCTTATATTTGAGTCTATGACCCATTTTGAGTTAATTTTTGTGTATAGTAGTGTGAGGTAAGGATCCAAGTTGTTCTTTCTTTCTCATGGGAATCCAGTTGTCCCAGCACCATTTGTTGAAAACACTATTCATTCCCAAGATAATCACTCTTTTCTAAAAAAGAAGCTTTCTTTTTTTTCTGAAACTATAAAAGAAGAAATATAATCATATTAAACTAGGGCCCACCCTAATGACCTCATCTTAACTTGATAATCTGCAAAGATCCTATTTCCAAATAAAGTCACATTGACAGGTACTGGGGGTTAGAACTTCAACATCTTTTGGAGGGACACAATTTAACCCATAGCAGTAAGTATCGATACGCTACCTTGTAGAAACATTGCTCTATTGTGTTTTAAAGGGACAGACTATTGGAGACACAAGGTAAGGTCAATACTGTGTGAGTGGGGATGGAGTCTCCACTAAAGGAAGTAGATGCTACACCAATCAATCATCCTTAAAGGTAAAAGATGGGAATAAAATATAAGGAAGGCAGGCCTGAAATGGGGTTGAAAAGGAAATTTCTTCCTATCTCTGAACCTTGACTTGGGCCTAGACTCTGGGGAATGGAGGCATGGTTGAGGTGTTTCTGGGTAGTAGAGGAAACCTGGCCTCTTCCTTAAATGGGAAGAATGGGTTTTGTACAGAAAAGCAGTCCTACAGAGGCCCCAGGAGGACAGACTGGGAACCAGGTGGTCTAAGAACAGCCATGGCAAGAGGTCGGTTGTAAGTTATTCTCTGTGTGGAAGTCCCTCTGCAATCCTCAGTCATCAACCAAGTCTTAATAAACTCATAGCCTGGTCTAATATTAGAGGAAAAGTCTATGCTCATACTTGGGCTGCAATGCTAAAGGGAGGCAGAGGAGTGGTTGTGGACACTCAACCCATGGCTACGTCCAAGAACTGAAAACCACAGGTGGCAGTCTACACTCATAAGAGTGAAGTCACCTGCAACAGCCCAGGCTGACACATGAGCCTTCACGAGAAGTTCTCCTGAGAACTCCCAGATGGCACTCTGAGTATGGTATAGGTATTGATGCCACCTCATGTATACCAACTTCCTGCTGAGATAGTCAGGTTATTTAAAAGCACTACTACTAACAAATACTGTATGCTAACACATATATATGGAATCTTAAAAAAAAGAAATGGCTATGAAGAACTTAGGGGCAGGACAGGAATAAAGACACAGATATAGAGAATGGACTTGAGGACACGGGGAGGGGGAAGGGTAAGCTGGGATGAAGTGAGAGAGTGGCATGGATATATATACACTACCAAATGTAAAATAGATAGCTAGTGGGAAGCAGCCACATAGCACAGGGAGATCAGCTCAGTGCTTTGTGACCACCTAGAGGGGTGGGATAGGGAGGGTGGGAGGGAGACACAAGAGGGAGGAGATATGGAGAGATATGTATACGTGTAGCTGATTCACTTTGTTATAAAGCAGAAACTAACATACCATTGGAAAGCAATTATACTCCAATAAAGATGTTTAAAAAATTATAAATAAAATAAAAGCACTACTACTGGGGTAGCTTAAATGACTGAGTATTAATCATTTTGGAAACTGTTATATACCATTTAAACCATATATTGAAAGACAAATTCACTAAAGAAAAAAATTAGACTTTTCCAAGAAGCAAAGCCAACCAATTTTGTAATCACCCAAATTATCATGGTTATGACACCAGTACTTAGTGATCAGCCTTTCTTGAACTCTTAAAAGTGTACATAACTGAGACCACGGACCACAATTGGAGAACCACTGCTGGCAAGAACTTTGTCTCAACTGTGTAGCATCCTGAGACTGACAGGGACACCTGACCGAGCAAGACAGTCCAGCACCTACTCAGACCAGCTCATGCATAGCCGCCTCAGCCATGGCCATCCACTACTGCCTCCCATCCTAGGGAGAGTCCTGCAGTCTGGAAGAAACACAGCTGAGCTCTCTGCTTTGTCTCCTGACTGTACTGACTTCCACCAAACCCTTTGGTTGGCTTTTCCCAGGTCTTTCTCCCATCCTCACCAGTTCCAGGACTTGGCACTGATGGGCCCTTAGTTTTTGAAAATTCTGAAACGTAAATTGTGGTGCTTCCGATTCCCCCGCTGCAGCAGCGAACTAGAGCACTGACGCGTGGCTGAATAATGTTCCATTCTGTGGAGAAGCCGTTTATCCATTCTCCTTCCTGGACTCTCTCCTGGTGCCTGCTATTGGGTACCTTCTGGTCCATGTCTCCTGGTACCCATGTGGGAAAGCTTCTCTTTGGAAAGACCTTTAGGAGGCAAGGCCAAAGCGTTTCAATGTGGTTTTACTAACAACAGAACCATCAGCAATGTAAAAGTGATCCTGAATGTCCAGCCTTCTCCAGCTCCGTAGTTGGTTGGGTTGAACTGACTTTAACACCCATCCTCTGGGTACAGTTTGATGTGGGTCAGCGGATAAAGTAAAGCGGTACGTAGGGCTCTTTCCCTCCCCACGCCCTGCAGGACCAAATTCCTTGCGTGTATGTGTGCGTGCATGTTTGGAGGTTCTCCGCGCCAAAATTGGAGAGAATTTCCAACCACACTTGTGAACTTCCTTCCAGAGTAACTGCAAATTCAATTCCCAGAAGTACAGGAGTGAACTGGAGCCTCTGGGACTTGTAGTCCCGCCAACTGCCGAGCGCAGGGCTCCTTGGTAGCTGTAGTCGGAGGCACGCTCTGCGCAGGCAGAAGCTGGTGCGGCGTGGACGTTTGTCTTGCTCGATTGCAGTAGCATCCCGGGCAGCAGTGTTGGACGTGTCCGTGACCTTCTTTTGTTAGGAGTGAGGGCATCTGGACTAGGCCCAGAAGACCCTGTCCTGGGAAGTAACACTGGAGACCTGCAGAGTCTGTGTCTCACTGGGCCATGCTGTTCCCAAGCCAGAGTGGATCTAACAGCAGAAGCAGCAGTAAGAGACGGGGAAGGGAGTTCTTTGCTGAAGCACCTGTCCAGGTGAGTCTTGCTCCAGGGAAGACTGACTTAGGGAGCTAGAAGTTTCTCCAGGTTGGGGCAAGCCAGAGATCAGGAAGGGTTGTTGGCAATGCAGGAAGGGCACTTAAAGCCAGTTATAGCCTCCCACAAGGACGTTCTCCTTAAGAAAATTAGCCTGGAACGCAGTGGGGTGGGGAAGGATGATCATCTGTGCTCAAGGGTTTTACAAAAGCAAGACTCTGCAGGAGATACTCTCCGTGAATGTGACTCACAGGGACCAAGTGACACCTTGGGTCCTGCAGGGAAGACCCTCTACGAATGCAAAGCATGCGGGAAAGTGTTTAACAAGAATTGCCTCCTTGTTCGACAGCAGTGGATTCACACTGGAGTGGAGGCTTACATGTGCCAGGAGTGTGAAAAGGCCTTTCATGAAAAGGTCGACTTCGTCCGGCACAGGAGGATATTCACACTGGGCAGAAGCCCCATAAGTGCGCAGAGTGTGGGAAGGCCTTCAACCGTAGGTCACATCTCGTGTACCACCTGCAGATTCACACTGGCCAGAAGCCCTATGAGTGCAGGGAATGTGGAAAGGCCTCTGCCCACCACTCTGCTTTTGTCCGGCATAATAAGATCCACACTAGAGAAAAAACCTGTGAGTGCAAATAATGTGGGAATGCCTTTTGTGACAGCTTTTCTCTTCCTTGACATTTGAGTCCTGCTGTAGAGAAGTGCTCTGAATGCAAAGACCATAGAAAAGAGCTGCTGCTCATCCCTCGAAGAATTCATGCTGGAGAGAAACTATTAATTAAGATAAATGGGAAGACCTTTCGCAGGTGGGCCTACCTCAGCCAACATCAGGGCACTTATACTGAGAAAAGACCTTTTGAATACAACTATTTAGAAAAAATCTTTGGGCCACGGGAAATATCTTACTTGGCATCTGAAACCTCTTGGTTATCCTGCACTTAGCAGAAACTTCAGCCATAGCTCTCTCCACAGGTTATATCACTAAACCATCTCAGGAATATTTTAAAAACAACAAGGAGGGGGCTTCCCTGGTGGCGCAGTGGTTGAAGCTCTGCCTGCTAATGCAGGGGACACGGGTTCGAGCCCTGGTCTGGGAGGATCCCACATGCTGCGGAGCAACTAGGCCCGTGAGCCACAACTACTGAGCCTGCGCGTCTGGAGCCTGTGCTCCGCAACAAGAGAGGCCGTGATAGTGAGAGGCCCGCGCACCGCGATGAAGAGTGGCCCCGCTTGCCGCAACTAGAGAAAGCCCTTGCACAGAAACAAGACCCAACCCCAGCAAAAATAAATTAATTAATTAATAAACTCCTACCCCCAACATCTTAAAAAAAAAAAAAAAACAAGGAAGAGGGTGCTATAGAAGAGAAGAAATGTATGCTCAGCTTCTTTCAGACTTCTCTGAGAGCCAAACCTATGAAAATTTGAGTTTGGGTCTTTATTTTGGGGATGTCGGAAAGGCAAAAGAGCCTTGATCCTTTATTTGTCCTATATATATATAGCTATATAGTAGCCAAGTCTTGAGCTACTGTTGTAGCCTGTCACTGTCCAAGACTTCAGTCCTTAGCCAACTAGGACCTGAGAGTTTTGGTTCCAGGAGCTGAAATATATATATATATATATATTCACATCTGTCTAGTGACAGGAGAGTTGGGCACTTGAAGGCAGCTCTATAAAGATTCGTTGAAAGCACTCTTTGTTCTAAAACATTATCTCTAGTCTTGAGGAGCATGAGTCTTTGTGAGAAATAGGCAGGCTTAAGTCATGAAATACTTGAAACTTGTAACGAATTAGAGTATTAAAAATACTGCCGGGCTTCCCTGGTGGCACAGTGGTTGAGAGTCCGCCTGCCGATGCAGGGGACACGGGTTCATGCCCCGGTCCGGGAAGATCCCACATGCCGCGGAGCGGCTGGGCCCGTGAGCCATGGCCACTGAGCCTGCGCATCCCGAGCCTGTGCTCCGCAACGGGAGAGGCCGCAGCAGTGAGAAGCCCGCGTACCGCAAAAAAAAAAAAAAAAAATACTGCCACATTTAATTATTTTATATTTAAGGAGATAAGGATCCACATATGAATGGGCACGTTTTACTGCATCATTTAAGACTATTTAAGGCTTTAGTGTTTTTTTAATCTCTTTCTTCATGTGGTTTTGAACACCCAGCACTTTTTTTTTTTTTTTGACTTCCTTATACTAGTTTGTTTTGATGCATTTTCTCAGGGACGTGGGGATGCTTGTGTAGCTGTGTGGTTTTCCCAGGTGAGCCCTAATTCTTTCTTCCGTGGTCTCCCAGCTTCTTTAGTCTCCTGTAGAGGGGCTTCTCTAAACCATGTCAGCAGTTTTCTAGAGGTTAAACTAGAGCTACAACAAACTAAATAAAATCCAGCTAACTTTTAACTAATGAAAAACTCAGGAAAAAATTTTAACTTTTAAAAACTGCATACAATGTATTAAAGTGTAAAACATGTAGACCCTCTGACATTTAATTCAATTTTTAGAAATCTGGCCTAGAGAACTATTCTCATAAATGTGCAGTTATGTGTACAAAAAAATACTGTGATTTTATTTTTATATATGAAACAAATGTTTTATATTGCTTTATTTTGAATATATTGAAAACAATCTAAATGTCCATCAATAGGGAAATTATGGTACATCTGGTCTATGAAATACTATGAAACAGTAAGCTATCTCTGTATGTAGTGATGTTTAAATATGTCCCAGATCCAGTGTTAGATAGAAGAGCAAGTTGCAAGAAATAAATCCAGATCTGGAAGGATGAACGTAACACTGTTAACAGTGACTCTTTATGGGGAATGGGATGGACCAGGGTTGTGGGGAACTTTCAGTTTTTACTTTATATACTTCAGTATTGTTTGCATTTTTAAAAATAAAGAGCATGTATTATTTTGCAATAAATATTTTAATAAAAATAACACCTTGGAATAAAAGTGACTCCTATTATTTCTTATAAAACATGAATTTTATCACAGGATTTTAAAGTCCTGGTGTTATTATACCTTAAAAAAATAAAAACAACTGAGATCAAGGATTCAGAGCTGCTTGGCCACACTTAATAAATAAGGTAGCTTAAAAATGAGTCCACATACAATAATGTAAAAAATGAGAGTTCAGCATAGGCACTCTTCAGTGAACATTCATTTACTTTAAAATCCTGGTAACTTATAAATGCCTTTTAGCAGGTGGTTAGGTTTTAATCTTCTTGGAGTTGATCACAAGGAAAGCACTTTGATTTGTGTTAATGTCAATATGTTGTGTGCACACACACACACACACGGACACACACACACACACATTTGCTGGCCTCAGCTGATTTCTAAATGTTTGCTGCTGAATGAATGTGGTTTGGTGATACTGGATTTACTTTCAGACTTTGGGATGTATGTTAGTGCTCTGAATGAAGAGAAGCCTAGCTGCTTTTTTCCAACATAATATTCATGCCAAGCAATCAGACCTATTTTCCAGCAAGGAAAACAAGTTCGATATCAACTGATTATACCTTAGGATTTGATTTGCCTGTGTTTTCCCTCACAATATATGTGAATATTTGTTAACATTATTTCATTGGGAATTATATATCATCAGAAATATTTTCCCTATTTAGAAATAAACAAGGAGTGGGATTTTCCCACAAGAAAATCTGTCACCCGCAGGTAAAACCCTGTTCTGGTATTTCAGTTGAAGTAGTTTGCCCAATAGAGTTGCCCCACAAAAGACTGATTTTGTGAGTTTTGTTCTCCTTTAGCAAGAGAAATTAGCAGCTATGCTGTGATATAAATAAATTCTGCCCTTTTGGGGCCAGTTCCTGAAAGTGGACTGTGAAAGAGCAGTAAGATGACCTTATTGGTTTAGGAGGATGTCTTGGTTTGGGCTGCTATAACAAACTACTATAAACTGGGTGGCTTATAAAGAAGTCAATTTACTACAGTTCTGAGAAGTTCAAGATCAAGGTGCCGGCAGATTCAGTATCGGGTGAGAGACTACTTCCTGGTTCATAGATGACTGTCCTCTCACTGTGTCCTCACATGGTGGAAGGGACAAGAGAGCTCTCTATGGTCTCTTTCTAAGGGTAATTATCCCATTCAAGAGGGCTCCATTCTCTGACCTAATCACAACCCAAAGACCCCATCTCCAAATACCATCACATTAGGGGTGAGGGCTCAACATATGAATTTTGGAGAGACACAATCTATAGCAGAGGAGAAAATATCACCTAGAGATCTTTTTTCTGTGAGAGTCATTGAGCCATCTCCCCTCATCATAGGTGTAGGCTAAGCAGACTTAGAGTCAGTGCCCAGTGTTCTCAGATAATTCAATTTAAAGGGCATGAGAACTCTCAGGAGAAGAGGCTGAGCTTCACAATAATGAGGCCTGTAGGACCTGTGAGCAATCAAGTGGCTAACTGGAAAAATAGGGAGCAATGTCCATATTTAAATTCCAAGTTTGTGGGGCAATTCATTCAGACTACATTTGCATGGCTAAACTAAGCATTGCCCCCGGGAAAAATGAATAGAAGACCACTGGTATTTCTTATGGTTTTAAAACTCTGCCTCCACTCTGGAAAAGAAGGTGGCCACTCTGAGAAACAGGGACAGTAATTTTGCATCTGAGGGGGGTGCTGGCAGTTAGTGTGACCTCCTGCTCCCTGGGAAGCTATGACTGTGTCACTCCAGAAGGTTGTGATTTAAGAGATTCCAAGTGGGGTCTCACTGTGAATGCAATGATCTGAACTTGTCAAGGCATCCTTGTAATGGACAAATATCCATAGAAATGTTCAATTGCAATACATGTGGCAGTGAAACGGTAACTGCACTGGGTGGTATAAACAGACCAAATTTCAGTTCCCTCTACATTTGGCATTAGAAGAGGACTAACCCATTTTGGAGTAAGTGCCCAATGTTCTAAGACAATTTAATTCAAGGTGCATAAGAACTGTAAGAAGATGCTAAGCTTCATAATAATGAGGCCTGTAGGACATGTGAACAAGTAGCTAGTTGGAAAAATAGGGGGGAAAGGCCCATATTCAAATTCCAAGTTTGTGGGGAAGTTCATTCCTCTTAACAGGTAAACATGTGTTTTCTTAAAGCTAATAAAATGTAAAGCTTTTGAGGTGCAATTCTTTAGATATGACTTTTGGCTTCTTAACTATTTTTTAGTGAAGGATTTTGGATGTATATCTCTCATTTTCACTGATGCTGTTGATTAGTCAGCTATTAGCTTATCATCATTCCTTTATAGGTCATTTTTCTTTTCTCTGTAGCTTCTTTCAAGATCTGTTTATCTTCGGTATTCTATAATTTTAATAGGATTAAACAGGATTAAAGTATCTAGGTGTGGTTTTCTAATTTATCATGCTTGGTACTCACAAGGATTTCTGAATCTGAGGATTCCTGTATTTCATCAATTCTGGAAACTTTTCATGCATTATAACTTGGGATATGCATCTCTGCCATTATCTCTTATTATTACTTTCCTTAATTCCAATTAGATGTATATCATACCTTCTCACTTTATCTTCCCTTTCTCTTTAACTTACCTCCCATATTTTCAATCTCTTTGTTCCTCTGTGCTTTCAAAGTAATCTGAAAATATCTATCGTCACATTCACTCTCTTTCACCTGTGTAACTGAAACTTTTAAATGCCAGTGGCTATATTTTTCATTTACACAAGTTCTAATTCTTTTTTTTTTAAGATTTTTTTTTAAGTGGACCATTTTTAAAGTCTTTATTGAATTTGTTACAATACTGCTTCTGTTGTATGTTTCGGTTTTTGGCCGCGAGGCATGTGGGATCCTAGCTCCCCAACCAGGTATCGAAAACACACTTCCTGCACTGGAAGGCGAAGTCTTAACCACTGGACCACCAGGGAAGTCCTGCTAATTGATTCTTTTCAGTAAATATTCTTGGTAATTTCTTATCCTTTCAATACTTCTATTTATATATTGTATCCATTTCTAATATCTGAAGTTTTTAAAGTTCTGAGGATGCTTCTTGATGTTTCTCTTGATTTCTTCCCCTGACATCTTATTTCCTCATTTATTTTGTGATTTTTTAAAATTTTGAGCCAAAATTTAATTGGAATCATAACTGCAGGAACTTTTTTTTTTTTTTTTTTGCAGTACGCGGGCCTCTCACTGTTGTGGCCTCTCCCGCTGCGAAGCACAGGCTCCGGACGCGCAGGCTCAGCGGCCATGGCTCACGGGCCCAGCCGCTCCGCGGCATGTGGGATCCTCCCGGACCCGAGCACGAACTCGTGTCCTCTGCCTCGGCAGGCGGACTCTCAACCACTGCGCCACCAGGGAAGCCCTACAGGAACTTTCTGAGGCCTGAAATCATAGCACATGCCTTCAGAGAAAATTTATGTTTGCTCCTATCAGGCACCTGGGGGCACTACCCAACTCAGATTATTTTGAATTCTCAGCTTGGGATTCTCAGCTCATATTAATGATGCGAAGTCTAGCCTCAAATCCAACGAGAGTGACTCATGGTTATGAATTTCTCAGAAGAAATTTACCCTTCCTCACATCCCAAGGGTGAGAAGTTGTATTTAACTGGGCTTCCTTTGAGGGGCACATTATTTTCCTATTTCCTCTTTCCACCAAGGATGTCATCTTTGGGGAAACACTAGCTTTAGGCAACAGTATTTGATCCTATTTTCCACCTTGCTAACACCTTAAGATTTGTTTCTTCTCTCCCAAATGTAGTTTTCTCTGGTTTCTGCTTTCTTGTCATTTTTGGCCTCTAGGAATTTTCCTTTCTTGCCAATACAACTATGCATTTTTTAAAATATATAATTTTCCCAATTTTACATTCTTTTTTTCGGTGCTCTGCACCAGAAGGATTTTTTTTAATATCTAGTATTCCATATTGCCAGAAACAGAACTTCTATTTTTCATTTAGTTAGCTATATCAGGTTTCCCCAGCCTTTTGAATTTACCAAAGGGTAAATTTTAACAAAAAAAGAATTGACAGACATAGGCTTGCCAACTTTTTATTTTGTAAAGCAACATTTTAAAACAAACAAACAAATAAACAAAAACCTAACTACCTCTTACTAACACAATCATTCCATAGTGGAAATTTGGGCAAGCAGATTATGAAAGAAACAGCCTTTAACTTAAATTTACTTTATTTTGCATTTTGCTGAGATTGGTGACAACTTTGTCATACACCATCATTGGTCCATGGACTAGCATTTGGAAACCACTAAGCTATGTTATATTTCATGAAGACTAGTCTATCTGAAAGTGTAAAATCTATTAACCGGAAATTCCAACCACTAGCAAGTCAACAGCCAGCTGAGCTAATGCCACTAAATTTATTTGTTTGCAGTTAAGCAAATAATTCCCAATTTATAAAAGGAAGAAATAAAGCATGGGATGTGAAGTCTAAATCTTTAGTCCCACCTCCACTGGGAAAATCATGTAACCTCTCAGCCTCAGTTTCTTCATCTGTGACAATAATACATTACATATGTGGATATTCTGAAGACAAATAGGAGGAATATTCATTGGGGTTATTGACGTCTCCATTATTCCCCTCCCTTGCAAAATACAAACTGAATTCCCCCAGGAGGACTCAGCTCCAAACTCCACACAACAGAACTTTCTTTTCTTTTCTTTTTTTATTTTATTTTATTTTTTTATTTTTTTGTGCGTGTGTTTTAAATTTCCTTTATTAGAATCTTTTTTATTTTACTAGCAAAAATTAACTTTTCAGTGAGGAAGACTTTATAATTCTTACCTAACTTAATTGAATGCACAGTTCTTATCTTCTGATGGGGTTTAATTATGACAACATCAGTGAAGGGAGTTAAGTTTCATGAAGTTGGTGAGGTCATTCATCTCCCAAAGACAAAGAACTTTCTCTTCAATATGGATCTAGAACAGGCAATGTGTTCAATGGGCTCCTTTCACTCCTATCAGGGAGGAAGAAGTTTGGGCCAGCTAAGACTTCCAGGAGAATAAAATCTGCTAACACAAAAGACAACCCCGCCAAAATGTAAGCTCCACAGAAGCTGGGACTTTGTTCATAGCTGTCTCTTCAGTACCTGCAACAATGCTTGGCACATTGTAATTGTTCACTAAATGAATGAGGAATAAGAAAACAAATCTGAGCCCTATTAAAAAAAAAAAAAAAGAGCCATAAAGCTACTGCCAAAATGAGCCAACAGGAGCAGAAATCCTGTGTTCCACTTCATAGTCTTCTCTTTCATCCATCCTCTTGGCCCCTCTTCTTCCCATCCTCCCCACCAGGCAGTGCCTTTCCAACAAGTTCTGCACAGTCTCGGAGGCAGAACCTGACTTGGGAGAAAACAGGCAGAATTAGATTCAATATGTTGAGCCACCTTTTCAGAGTCCTTGCAATCTGTGCACAAGTCTGTCGTACAATAATTGTTTGTACCATGCTCGGTGCTGGCTCTGAAGGCCTGCAAGAGCATCAATCAACTGCATCATGGATGGTCAGCTAAAAGCTATGAATAATAATACTAGTTAACACTCACTGAGCATTTTCATTATGCCAGGCTCTATGCGAATGGCCTTTTATGGATTATCGCATTTAATTCTCAGAGCAACCCACCAAGTTAGGTATTATTTTTTTCCCCATTTTATAGATGGTGAATCTGAAGCTTAGAAAAGTGAAATAGCTCAGCTGGGGTCACATAGCTAATACTCTGTCTGCAAAATCCATGCTCTTATCTATGGCATTAAAAAAAAAAAAAGATTTTTATACCACTTCAAAGTCTTGAGTGTGGGTCCTATGTAAGCATATCCATGTTGTGGTGTAACTTTTCTTAAATAAATCTATCCCCTTTGATTTTCTTATACCAGGATATAAGATGAAAAGATACATATGAAAACAGAAAACTAAGCCAAAAGTGAAAATAGAGTTTGAAGTGACTAGAGTAGAGAGAAAGAACAAAACTGCTCTTCTTTCTTATATTTTTGTCTTCCTCCTCTAAATGTCTCTGTCCTGTCCCTTTATCACCATCACCCTCTGATTTATTATCATTTTTTAACTTCACTATCACCGCAAAGGCTTCCTACCTGATTTCCCAGTATCCACTTTTGCTCCTCCCCATTCTATCAGTCTTTCAAGAAAGAAAGAAAAGAGGGGATTGATAACAAAGTATGATCTGACCATGCCCATCCTCCCACCTAAAACCCTTTTCAGCGGCTTCTCTTTACCCTTAGGAGAAAGCAAAGCTCCACAATGGGGCCAATAAGGCCCTGCCCATCCCTCATGCTGCTTCCTGTTGCTCCCACTTCAGCAGCAGAGCTTGTGAACTTCCTGTTCTCTCTGCCTATCTGCTCTCCATCGCTTCTCCACCTAAGGGAGTCTGACTCATCTTCCAGACTGCTTGCCAGTGTATCACCATGCAGAGTACACATGTGCCCGCTGCATGACAGGGGCTCAACAGATGTGGTTAAGTGAGTGAATAAAGGAGTAAATCTATGATGGTCCACATCCCAGGTCTGTTGGCATCTAGTCCTCATTTTGAATCCTCCTGAATGATGAGGCTGGAGTTCTTTCACCTCCTGCCTCTGCCACGATTGGCTCAGGATCTGGATCAGACTGAGCCTGCAGGTGGGGGCTTATGACCCAATCCCACCAGGAAAGACAAAGGCAAGACCTATCTCAGAAGGCAAGCTACTCACCGAGGTAATCAAATTCAGTGATCTGTCTCTTGGAAAATCTTGAGGCTAAAATCAACCAACAGATGACCAGGAAGCTGGGAAGATACTGGTAGTATGCATATGTCCTCCTGATTAGTTCAGCAATGGCTCAACATCATTACTTCTAGCAGAATTAATCAGAATAACCAGGTGGCCACTCCTGACTTCCGCTTTTTGAAATCTCAACAGCTTTCTCTTCCACTAAGGCTCTGTTCCCTCTCTGAATTCTGTACCCTTGTCACTCCTCTCACATCTCCCATTGCACTATTAATACTCTGTTGGCTGTGCCTGGCCCTTCCCATCACTTCCTCATTAACTCCATGGCTGTCCTTCTCCAGTTCCCACAACCTCCCAATTTCCCCCATGTCCCCAACCCTTCAGAGCCAGAAGGATCCAATATTCCATGTTCTTTGGGCTTCATATCTCCCCATAGCACCTGATTAGACCTAGGAGGGATATGCACCTGTAGCAGATATTGTAATTAGCCTGCTCCAAATTTATTCTAACCTCCTTCTAGTGTGCCTGCCTGTGCTGAAGAGTCCAGAAAGCCAAAAACTACATTTTCCAGATTCTCTTGCAGCTAGGTTTCCAGAAAGACTCAAGTTTCATGGAAGAAACTTGAAAGGAGGGAGACAGAGCATCCATCCATTTGCTGGCATAGATTAAGGCAGAGGCAGCATGTTCCACAGCCAGCAGCTTCCTAATTTAGCAGCCTCCTGCAGCAGACATGCAACTGTTCTGATTATAACTGAGGTATATATGACTTCGGGGGCTGGAAGTATTTTTGGAAGCTCATCCTAGAGTCAATTCTTCCAGCCCTCAAGTAATTTGGTAGCCATTAAATATCTGGTAATATTAGTATCTGGTAATATTTCCCCTTAAATTAGTGAATTTAATTAGAATGGTTTTTGTTCTCTGAAGCTGAATCCACCAATACAGAGCATGAACTGTAAGTCTCTGGGGCACTAGGCAGGGACATGTTCAGTCTACCTGGAGGCCTTGTCAGGCCCAGGCCATTTCACATCTGTATTAGTCCCTGGCTGGCACCCTTAAGACACCACACCACACAGCAAACCCATGCCCAGGTTTTAGAGACACCAGACAAAAGGATCATTTTCAGGAATGCTCACTCACAGGCAGTCCTTAAATTGCTGCCTCTAATTGCCTTTTTGCTACCCCTGATAACTAACTTTGCACTTCCTCTCTTGTCTGTCTTAAGAGTCAGCTTATGGATTCTCCCAAAGAATTCCTCATTACCCCTACTTCCCAGGCCATGAAACAATCTTAGCTACTTTTACTAATCACTTCAAATGTAAATAGATACCCCTCTTAAGTGCCCCATAGCACTTTGTACACGCTCCGATATAGAGTTTGTCACACCATCTTATAAATTACCTGTCTACTTTTCTGTAGCCCCGACTAGACTGTATCTGCATGAGAGTGAGGTCAGAGCCTGTTTTGTGCAGTACTGACTCCCAATGCTTAGCACTATGCTTGGCATATAGTAGATGCTAAACAAATAGTTCTACAATTTTTTAATGAATACATAAATTCCTATGTAAATGTGGTTGTTTATTGCTAAATCCCAGGGTCTTTCCCTAGCTCCTCTGACTAAATCCTCAGCCAATCAACAAAGCACTGCTACGGGGAGAAAGAGAATTGCCAAAAGCCACTGCTCAGACAAATAGACTATTCTGGAATTGATCAGTCATATAAAAGTTG
This sequence comes from Mesoplodon mirus, assembly GCF_964341445.2. Taxonomy (NCBI): domain Eukaryota; kingdom Metazoa; phylum Chordata; class Mammalia; order Artiodactyla; family Ziphiidae; genus Mesoplodon; species Mesoplodon mirus. Next base: position 86,847,417 of record NC_138982.1, read on the forward strand.
CATAATTTCATTCTTCCTCTGGGGAATGTCAAAATTCTGTAAAGGTAAGTTATTGTGTAATGTCTGCAAAGTCTTTTCCCCCAGTTATGATTTTCTTGGGCTTGGAATTAAATATATCTCAATATTCTCTATTCAGGTATAATTGTAATGAGATTTCTGAAATACAAAATAAAATCCTTTGACCATATCAAAGTCCTCCCTGGCAGCTCCTTGTCTTGAAGATTGGCATTCACAGATCTCCAGTTGCACCCATGTTGCGTTCATAGTAGGCAACACACAAATGAATAGCAAATGGTGTCAGAAAAACAATCCTGAACACCTGTGTGTGTTTGTTTGCTTTTGACATTTCATTCAACTGCTAGCTATAAATTAATTATCCAGTCAAAATTAATTTCACCCTCTTCTATTGCCCAGTAATACTTTCTTTATGCTGCAATTAGAGCACCTAGCACATTTTTCCATGTGTTGCAGAATAAGTTCCCCAGTATACCTATTTAGGAACTGCTACCCCATTTATTCAAAGACTGGAAGAGAACCACAAACCATCATTGAGATGAGGGGTCTTAGATGATTAGTTAGCTTCATGCACTAGTTAATGTCTAGTTCTCACATACCAGGCTCAAAACACTTGGATTCAAATTTATACTACAGCAATATTATAAATGATATTCATTACATTCATATAAGCTGTAACTTTACTACACTGTTACCCAAAGAGTGTGTCTCTGACCACTTGAATCAGAATCAAGTGGGGTTATAATTAATTAACACATGCAGATTCCCAGGCTCCGTGGTAGAGCTGCCTAATCAGAAGTCCCACCTGGGAGAGAGGACACAATATCCTAAGACACAGGCTGGGGCCCCATCTATCTGGCAGGCCACTATTTTCCCAGTCCTAGGCCTGAACATCATAGGTATTCAATAGATTGTTGTTGCAGCTGCTGCTTTTAAATTCTTTTGCCCACTGAGTTTTGAGGACTGCTGATTAACTACATAACACACCACGATAAGATAAATGTTATGTAATAAAATCATACAATAAAGAAGTAAATAAAATATTAATAAAGTAAAAAAGAAAATAAGAGAGATAAGTATGAACAAAGTGCTAGGAAACACCAAAGTGGAGATAATCAATTCTGCGTAGAAGGCTCTAGAAAGACCTCATAGAACAGATTATAGTTGAATTCAGTCATTCAAGATCCACTGGAAGTAGCCAATCAGAGAAACAACACAAAAACACTGTGGGTGGGAGGGCATGAGCTGGCTTGGAGAGGGAAACAAACACGACTTGGATGTCAGAGACGAGCGAGTCTCAAATTAGCTTGGGGGGCAGGGGGCAGAATGCAGGGAAGGGAAGTCGGTGGGAGGTGAAGCTTGCTGTCCTGACCAGGGCCACACTGTGAGGCATCTAGGCCATATGTGCCTTCCCCTGTATTCTCAGAGCTGTAAGGGATCTCAAGAAGCAATCTGGCACAGCAGCAGTCTAACCCAGCAAGAGGCAGGGCTGCCCTCAGACCTGGAGCTTCCACATGCTAGATTGTTTTTCAGTGCGTAGTTGTCCTTAGCATCCAGGTGACCATTTTCAGTGATGTGGAGGCCTGTCTGTTACATTAACCAGTCAAAGTGTGGACTTGTCTGGCTTATGACTTATCTGAAAAGGAACCCCAAATGGGGTCATGAATTATTTTCAGTGTCTACTGCTTTAGAGCCCAACAGTAAATTCTGAGAAACCAATTTCCACCATGGGCAGAACCCAGCTCCTGGTGTCTCATCATTTGTTCAAGCTTCAGAATGAAGAAAGTTGAGGAACGACTCAGTGACAGGTCCAGCCTGGTCAGATTTGCTAAAGGGATTGCAGATCTTGGGGGGAAGGGTGGACTCCCTTTGTCCCTTCCTCGCAGTGGAGCAGGATGAGAGCAGGTCCTCTTCGAAAACATTCAGACTTCATTCGCAGAAAACCAGGCAGGCTTGAAGCCTGCAGGAGGAAAGAGAAACCTTGCTGGACCACAAGAAAGGTGGGAAAGAACCCAAATGAAAGGGCTATTCTGGACCTTTTCCCTGTGGCTCTACCGAGAGGAAAATCACCCCGATCAAGCTCCCACCACTACTTCCATCTTCCTTTGGCAAGTTTCTGCCTCCAGTTGGGTCCTGTCCCTCCAATATCAGATGGTTTGCTCAACATCAAACCAACTACCAGTGCCCTTGAGCTTGATCTTTCCTGTAGAGAGGTCCGTACTCAACAGTAATGGCCAACACTTCCCCAAAACTGACCACACTCCTTACACAAAGGTCTCACTTAACCCTCCCAACAGTCTCATAAGGTGCACACTGTTGTTATCTCCATGTTACAAATGAGGAAACTGTGTCCCAGAGAGGTGAAGTCATCCACCACGGTCATCAGCCATGGCAAAACCACAGAGCTGGTGTGTGAACCCAGGCGATGTGACTCCGGACTCACAAGCTTAGCCTCTACATCATGCACACAGAAATGAAGCTCGATCAGAAAAGCAACACAGGGTCATTATAGGAAATTTGGGAAAATATAGAAAAGGCACGAAAAGGAAATAAAAATCACCCACAATCCTATCACTTCTACCTTCTGCAGAAGGGGATAAAGTAAAAACTGAAAATTCCTTCTTATTTCTAACTTCAGCTCTGAAAGGTATCCACAGTCCTTCCAGACTTTTTTCTTTAATGTTTACACGAATATGTGTAGGCATATATATCCACATACAGTGGCTTTCTTAAATAATAAGACTGTTTGCATGTTGCACAATAAGATTATTTTGCATATTGCTTTTTTTACTTAATATAACATCTATTCAAACTTTTTTAAATCATTGCATAATTATCCACTGTCTGCTGAACCATACTTTATTCAACCAGTGCTATAATAAATATACCTTTGTCCATACAGCTTTATTTGCCCAGGCTAGTAGTTCCGTAAGACACATTCCAACAAGCGGCTCATAGAGCATGTGCATTTTTCACTGCTAATGGTCAAATAACCCAGTGGATCTTTATGATGACAAAAAAGGTAGTTGTTGATAATAAATCTACATTATATAATGAAAACTGCACATAGCTTAAGCATAATTGTACACAACACTGAATAAGTCATACAGAAGGGGTTTGTACATTTCAAACTCCTCCCCACTATGAAACTGAAGAAATATACCCTTGCTTGTTGTGGGTAACAAAATGTGGGTCTTTCTGGCTTCTCTAGAATTCTCCTCTCTATTGGGCACTGCTTTTGCCCCACATGAGTCCATGCTGGGGTGTATCTTTCTTGTCTACATGCCTTGTCTACTATTTCCTGAAAATGTACATTCTTGATACCCGTATGCATTCAACATGTACTCCAAATGCCAAGGCTTTACCAACAACTCTGTCCTCAAACAGCCGTTCCCTCCAATACCTCCGCGAGATGCTCACTGCTGATTTTCCTGTCTGTTTGCCTGGCCTGCCCCTCTGCTCTAGAGCTGGCCAGTCTGACGGCTTCGGGCACTCTGGTCAGCACGGGGAGGGCAACGTCGCTGTCTTTTCCACAAAGAGTAACTTCCAGCTCGAGTTGGACCTGGTCAAACTCTTCAACTTCCCTCGGGCTGCTGCCCACTGTTCCTCTTAGCCGATTCTCCCCTTCACTTGACCTGCACCCCCTTGCGTTAACTAACTATCCCCCCGCCTGTGAGGCAGTATCGCCAAATGCAGAGTATGTGAGGTTTTGGAATCAGAAACGTAGGGGTTCGAATCCTGACTCTTAACCCAGTTGGTATGACCTTCAGCAAGGCATTTAACCTCTCTGCACCTCAATCTCCGATCATAAAGTAGGTAGTAATGAAAACAAATTAACTCACAGGACTGTTGAAAGCACCCGGTATACGGCGTCTAGTGCACACACACAGCCTAGTAATAATTTGTAGCTATTCTGAACATCATTCCACAGCTGAACTACTCAAATGATAGTAACGTCATATGAAATGTTAGAAGGGTTTCAAATGTGGGGATTTTTCTCAAGTTTCTTTCATACATGAGCCATGGAAGAGGCTCTGAATCTTAAAGCTTCTTCAGCCTCAGAGACTGTCCTCCCCTCTGCTGGTGGCATGTGACCAAGTGGGACACTTATGCATGGCTAGAGGTAGTGTGACTAACACGGCTCTTTCAGAGAGGGTCACACCCCCAGGGAGGAGACAGTCAGCATCAGCAATCTTTAAATACTCGTTCAACCGTGAGAGCTCGAGCTGCCAGCCTCCCCCGTTTGAGAACAAGGAACAGGGGCCCCCGCCGAGGCCAGGCAGCAGGTGTGCAGGCATATTTGCAGGGAGGACATTCCAGGCATGTTGTCCCTGGAATGTTGTCCATGTGGGGTTCCCAGCCTGAAGAGGTTAAGACACGTGTAGGGTCTTTTTGGTTATTGCAGCACCTGTGAGGTGAGAGGCTCTCCTGACATTTAGTGGGCAGGGTCCACAGGCGCCATATATCCTGCATTGCTTGGGACAGTGCCACCCAGTGAAGAACTGTCCCTCCCGTAATGCCAATAACATTTCTTTTTTTTTTTTCTTTTTTTTTTTTTTTTGCGGTATGCGGGCTTCTCACTGTTGTGGCCTCTCCCGTTGCGGAGCACAGGCTCCAGACGCGCAGGCCCAGCGGCCATGGCTCACGGGCCCAGCCGCTCCGCGGCACGTGGGATCCTCCCGGACCAGGGCACGAACCCATGTCCCCTGCATCGGCAGGCGGACTCCCAGCCACTGCGCCACCAGGGAAGCCCCCAATAACATTTCTTTTGAGAACCATCCGTAGGGTTCAAAAAGCCTTTATTATTGTTCCCCATCCTGGTAAAGAGGGCTTTGCTCCTTTGGCCCGGAGGCTGGGTTACAATTAGAGGTGTTGCTCTCCATGCCTCCTTCCCTGGGTTCCACATCACTGCTCACGTGGCTGCCAGTGCAGACCGGGCAGAAGGCAAATGCATCCTGTCTGACCTATAAAGCTCTGCCTTCAAACCCCTATGTGGTATCCTTGCTGGTGAACTGCCATTTGACATCTTGCCTCCTGGCTGATGCCCCAAGAAAAGCCCACGCAAGGAAAAACTCCCTTGGGCCTCCCAAGGGGAATGTAACCCACTAGCTTCGTGGCCTGGTAGTGCCACCGACCCTCCCCCAACGCTGCCCACACATCCCCAGGCCTTTGAGAATGCCAAATATGGAAGACCCCTAAGTCTCGCCAGAAAAACCCGAGAAAATAACAATTAATGAGTCAAAACTTTCTGAGTGCTTGCTATGTGCTAGGCTCGGTGCTAAGCATTTTACATGCATTATGTCACTCAATGCCAAGTGACATAAAATAAAGATCACCTTCGAAAAAGGCAATACCATTTGTGCTAATCGCGCCCCTCAGCCTTTGTGGGTGAGTGTCTCCTGGGCTGAAGCTGCACTCCGGGCCACCTGTGCTCCCAGAATCCCTCAGGTCTCAATGGCTTTGGAGGCCAAGCAGATAAATTCACGTGTCCAGGACACACACAGGGAGGGCTTATCTCTCACATGTCTTTTGCCATTAACAGAGGTAAATCCCGGGATTGTCATTATGGTAATGGCCTCTGTGACTAAGAGGGGTTAAATGGAAAGTCAGTGAACATCAACTATCTTGAAAAGTCTATTCACCATGAAGTCACCTTCTAATGTGTTCTGAGGAAACAGTAACATCCATTTTCACTCCAGACACTACTGTCTGTGGTGAATAATATCACTATGCGACTCTACCCTGTAAGTCCACAGAAATTGTTTTCTCATTATTGTCAGAGCACATCAGTTACCAATAGCGCCTCTGGGCAGCCCTCGTCATGGCTCTGAGTATAAACATGCTTTACTTCCATTTTTCCCATCAAGCCTCTCAGCCCTCTACATAATTAGTTGCCCTGTTTGGCAGTGGGCCTGCTTTCTTCACCCTCCTCTCTGAAGCTCTCATGGTGAAGTCGGCTTCTCATCTGGTCTCAGCCTGCACCTCACCCTCCTTGAGAAGCTCCTCAGCACCTGCCAAGGGCTCGTTCTATCCCTTCAGAAACACTGGGCTCTGGTGACCCAGATAACTGATAAAAGTGCTTTCAATCAAAAAACCAAAAACCCACTCTGGGCCGTGTACTGTATTATAAGCACATTTCATACATTATCTCATTAAATCCTCAGAATGACCCTGTGAGGGAGGTACAGTTACTTTCTCCCTTCTCCATTTGGGAAAACTGAGGCACAAGGAGGTTAAATAACTCGCCCGGAGTCACTTAACAAACAAACGGAGGACCTGCGGCCACCATGATGGAGTCTGTCTTCGCTTCCATTCTTCCGGAGGCCCTGGGCTGGGGTGGGGCTGGCGGGGGGGCGCTGGGCTTCCTCCTTATGTCCTCTCCTGATCACTGACCTCTGCATCCCTCCCACTCATTCCTTGAAGATTTTAGTCAGTTGGACTCTTTCCAAAGCTAGTTCTTCTATCATAATTCTTGCTGCTTTCAACATCCAACTAGACTTCAGGGAGCTGGGCTCCAGAAGACACCACCAGCAGGAAGTGGGGGAGCCTGAGGGGTAGCTGCCTGGCAGGGGAAGGCTCCTCCCCAAGTGCTGACCCCCCATTATTTCAGCTCCTCTCCTCCAGTGACTTCGCTGCTACCATCTTGGCCAGCCAGCCCATGTTCAGGCCACCACCTGGACATCACTAACTGCAATGCAACCGCACTCTCTGTTCCAACATCTCCCTCTGAGACCACTGTCTCCTCTCATTCCAGCTCACCTTTTCTAGGTTCCCAGTTCCAACAATTCTTGGACGACTCCAGGACTGACAAACCATTGTTCCTGGCACGTTGTTAGTGCCCCCCACCCTTCCCTACCTCCTGCCCTCTTACCCAACCTAGATTCCATCACTGTGCTACTCCCTGTGTAGACCTTCAGCATCCTCAACCTGCTCTCCCTTCATTGTACTCAGCTGGCAAAACCCTAAGCCTAGTGCAAGCCAACTCTCCCCTTACTCCATACCTGCACCTGAGCAGTTAAGCATGGCTGAAGAAAACAACCTTGCTGACTGGTCTCACTTTAGTCTTATCACAGGCCTCAACTGGGCCTCCCCAGTGCTGCCTGGCAGCCTGCTGTATCTCCCTAATCCACTTACTTTCCCAGGATCATTTCACCTGTTCCTCTCTCTCTTCAAACCTCCAACACCTCTCTTCCTCCTTGACAATTCTTGGCTGATAAATTCACTTCCCAATTTACTGAGAAAATCTGAGCAATCAGAAAAAGAATTGGCACAAGTTTCTACCATCACATCTACATCTTTCTGCACTTATGTCCATGTACTTTACCTTCCCACCTGTTGCTATGCATGAACTGTCCATCTCCTACCTAAAGCCAACCCCTCCACTTTGCACTATATCCCATCCCCTCATGCCTACTCAATGACATTGCTTTCATAACAATTTTCCTTATCCACTGAATCTGTATACAAACATGGTGCTATTTCTCTAATCAAAAACACAAACAAGGCTTCCCTGGTGGTGCAGTGGTTGAGAGTTCACCTGCCGAGGCAGGGGACACGGGTTCGTGCCCCAGTACGGGAAGATCCCACATGTCGCGGAGCGGCTGGGCCCATGAGCCATGGCCACTGAGCCTGCGCGTCCAGAGCCTGTGCTCCACAACGGGAGAGGCCACAACAGTGAGAGGCCCGCATACCGCAAAAAAAAAAAAAAAAAAAACACAAACAAACAAAGGCCCTTTGATCCCACATCTAAATCAAACTACTGCTCTATTTTTGTTCCCCTTCACAACAAAACTCCTTAAAATGGTTGTCTTCGTTCACTCTCTCCCATTCTTCTCCTCTGTGTTTTTTTTGGGTTTTTTTTTTATTTGTTTTTGTTTTGTTTTGTTTTGCCATGCTGCGGCTTGCAGGATCTTAGTTCCCCGACCAGGGGTTGAACCCGGGCTGTGAAAGCACCATGGTCTAACCACTGGACCACCAGGGAATCCCTTCCTCTGTCTTTTCTTAAATACATCACAAGTAGACTTTTGTTCCCTCCATTCTACTAAAACAGCTCTCGCCAAGGTCACCAATGACCACTCAAGGCTAAATGCAGTGGTAAATTCTAATTTGACCTTCCAGCTGCATTTGACCCAGAGGCTCATACCTTCCTTCTTAAAATGCTTCCCTCCCTTACCTTCCAGAGCACCACTCTGTCACCATCTGGTCATCTCAGTCTCCTTTGCTTGTTCCTCCTCATCTCCCTCGACATTTAGATGTTGGAATCTCCTAGGGTTTCAGTCTTTAGGTCTTTTCCCTTCTCTGGCTAGAACCAACCCTCAGGTGACAGCTCCACCTGGCGACACCTCCCTGCTGACATCCAGACTCCTGTAGTCAGCCAGCCTCGTCGCTGTTCCTGGGACACGCTGAGCACACCTGCTCCCTGGCTCAGTGCCTGCTGCCCTCTCCTCCAGGATTCTGTCCCCTAGACGGTCTGTTCCTTTCAGTTTCTCCTGAAGACTCACCTCAGAAGTAAGCCCCTCACTGCCCAGTTGATCTAGCATGGAACCACCATTACCTTCCCCACCCATTCTCCTTACCTTCCACACCAATGTATTTTTCTCCATAGCACTTATCTTTATCTGGAATATTACAGACTCAGTTGTTTATCTGTTTATATGTGTCTCCCTTCCCTGGAACCTAAATTCCATGAGAACTCGGACTGCTCTTTCCTATAGTGTCAGGTTCATAAGTGGGCACTCCTTTTAAATGTACTTTGACTGAATGAATGAAGTCGGGATTTGAATCCACACAGTCTGACTGTGGTGGCATTGGTCAGACAGTAGAAGAGAGACATCCTTGTCATGGAGGACTCCAAAAATTATTTGAGAAATCAAAGGATTGGAGGTCCCACCTAGTAAGGACACAGTCAGAAAAACAAAAGCTGTTTGTCATAACCTTATTTTTGCTGCCTGACTGGTGGGCTGAGAAGGCCAAGTTACACATCTGTGTTGCTACGAGAGATGCAAAACACCCCTGAATCCCGAGAACATGTGGTTTGACCTGACAACTGCACCCAGAGATCACTATGCGCTTCTTATGCATCTTTTTTTTTTTAACTCGCCAATTTCTGTTTCAACGGCCATGTGCTCACCCTGCCCTGAATTATTTTCCCCATCTGAGCACACCTGTGCCCACCCATGGACAAATCTGGGCCCATGCAGACAGTACCATCTTGCCCTGCTTGGTTGGGAAATGTGTCCGTAACGCTATAATCACAACTGCCATCTGAGCAGAGCTAGATGGAATTAGAGCACTCATTGGTCTATTAAAGTAAGGATGGGTTTTTCAGCCCTGCTGCTCTCTCAAAAAATAAAAAAGCCAACCCTTTTTTTTTTTTTTTTTTTTTACTTTGCTTTGCATTCACCTAGATATTCGTGCCAGGACTTGCATGAGAAAAACACTTCTTTCTGACCCCTGTAGTGATCAACTGGTGCCTTGAAGCAGGAAATTTGATTACCCCCATCTCAGGCTGAGACTCTGTTTTACCAATTACAAAATGACTCAACCCCTTTTTAAAAGCCAGCTGTGATCATTGACTCTGTGACCTCCCATGGTGGTGAATTCAGTTTAAAAACTAATAATGATAAAATAAGCAAGGTTATCGAAGCTATTAAGGCTTCAATTCTCAACCCTTTGGGGGCTGGAGGAAATAAAGCAAGTTGGCCAAACCTGAGGAGTTGATGATACACATTTCCCTCCTCCAGAAGCATCTTGTAACTCACCCTACCCCAGCAGCGACTTCCCAGGACGGCTTTTCTCTCTGCTGTTCCCCGTCAGCAAGAACGTGCTGACACACAGGCTGATGAGCGGCGCCTGCCTCGAACCCCACAGCCTGTCATCCCCTGTGGTCACACGGCTCCGGCTCATTCACTCACCGCTCACACAAATCTAGATGATGATCAAAGGAAAACTGCACCAGCTCACCCCTGCCTAGACCGGCGCAGGGATTGGTCAAGCGTGCTTGTGAAATATTACCAGATTCTAATCTATTTTTCACCTAGCTCGCTGGCTCGTACACTCACCCTCTCTTCTCTCATCTTCCAAAAAAATAAATTAATTAATGAATTCTGGGTTGGCTGAAGATTTCAGCACTGTGACTGCTGTACAGATGGATCCTGCTGAAGCTGGTGCTGGCTCTCTAGGGAGTAGCATGAAATGCTGGTTTTCAAAACCTGAGCAGCGTGTAAATGGCAGCTAAAAAGGAAATGCAGATTGGTGCTCGGTGTTAATTGTCTCTTCCTCTCTTCTTCACACACTTCAGAGGCTGTGTGCTGGCAGAAGACAGGAAAGCAGGCCTGCCCCCTCGTGGGGTGGGCTTTTTTTCTTTCAAGCTGGACTGAGAGAATTAACACCTAGAATCCAAGTCAAAACATGGAATGGTTTTTTTTTTTTTTTTTTTCCAAGTTCTTATCTGATGAAAGTCAAGGAAGTGGCACCGAGCTCTTCATGAAAGTAAGATTCTGCTGAGGAGCCGATGAGATGTGACACAGAAAGGGGAAGCAGGATGTCTTTGTTTTGAAATGACAGGCGATAAGCTATGGGGGTGCCTGGTGAGATTTTAGTCCATAACTAGGTAGCAGCCTGTCAAATGTAGGCCCCTGAAATGCATCACAAGAATTCTCACTTGAGATGATTTCAATTCCAGCTCTGCGTGTGTGAGTGTATGCACGCACGCATAGCAAATATAATTGAATGCCAGAATCACGGCTGTGTCCTGTTAAGGGTACAACCGTATTCACGCTGGGGCCAGAGCTCTAATTCCCTCCATCACCTTCCTTGCTTAGGCAGTGACAAGGTCAGCCTTAGGACCACAACCCAAGCTCAGCGCCATTTATTTTCATCCCTGGAGACTCATGTTAGCCTTCTCCCAAGACCTTCATCAAGCAGAACCTTGATTGACTGTCTTTTCTTTTTGTGTGTTTTGTCTAGATGAAGTGGGGTTCTTTGAATATGTGCAGTTCTGAATAAGACAGGGGCAATAGAGAAGCAACTGGAGAAATGGACTATCAGCAAGGAGAAAAGAAGAATCTAGAACCTTTTTTAAAAATCATAAAACCCCTGGGCCCCACCTGAGCCATGGTTCCCCCGTGTCTCCACGAATTCATGAAGAGGCTGTGTCTCCCTGCTGCTGTTGCTGGACTGCCAACCCCATTCTAGCTTACCAGTTGGAGGCAAAGATAAGCAATCATGAATGAAAACAAGTTACTGTCTGGACCCATTTTGAACTGCGTGACCAAGGATGTGCAGATGAACTGGTCCCCACCCCTGCTCTTCACTGGCACGACCAAGAAGAGCATGGAGTGGGCACTTTCCAAAGAAATGAATACCTCCTGTTGTTGCCTCCAACTCACCTGGGTGGTGGGCTCCACACTCCAGCCTCTCCTAGCACCTTTCCTAACCGGGGCAGAGAGTGGTCTCAGCCGAGGATGGGAAAACCATGAGCCGGGTCTTGCTCCAAGTACAAGTGGCCTCACTCAAGCTGCATGTGTGAAGGAAGCAGATAAAGAAGGTTCTTTCAAGGAATTGGCAAAGACAGTTGTAGGGGTGCAAGGGGGACCATCCTGGCTGACCCCTCGCCCCCAGAGAGAGCTTCCCAGGCTAGAAATAGGGCTCAGGTATGGGACACAAGACTGAACCACTAGGTCTCTGCCCTTAGAAACACCTCCTCAGTCTGAGTCCAGTCGGTTACCTGCCACCTTTCTGGGTAGAGTCCAATTCCCCAAGCCTATTCCCCCCGCCCCCCGCAAAAGGGAGCGGCCTCCATATGCAGGTCACCTAGACAGAATCACCACAGTCATCACTAATAAATGGGAGTAGTGATGGCTGCCATTGTAGACCATGATGTTGGCTAATGGGCTTTAGGGCATGACTCAGCCTTCCCAGCCCTGTGTGCAGAGGAGAGTCCGTCCCCTGTGGGGAAAACCCAGCGTAGATGTCTATGAGCTTATAACCCACTCTCCCCAGAGGGGGAAATGGGATGGGGCTGATGCTTTATGTTGTCTCAACATTTTCTTGATGCCAGTGGTTTGTTATGTGCCAGCCAACAAGAGCCTCAGGCAAGGTCTGGAAGCTGCTTAAATGTCACTTGCCACCTAGTGAATGCACAAGGGAGCTGTTGTCACAGAGACACTGCCTCCGTTTAGTGACATAAGCTGGCAGCTCTATCCAAGGGGTTTGCATGTAGCCTGGTACCAGGATGACCATGGCAACCAAAAGAGATGACAGGGTCCCTGCTGCCAGTCCAGCCCCTCCCATAGGTGACCAAAACAGAGCCACCTTAAAGCAGTTTTCCGAAGCTATGGGATGGGAATCGGAACTGAGGTTATTCGGCAGGAAGACCTGATTGGGGGACGGGTGTTGACTGAGATGGGACGTGAAATGATGGAAATATTTCTGGAGTGATGGAGATATTCTACTTCTTGATTGTATGTGGTTTACATGAGTGTCTGTATTTGTCAAAAGTGATCAAACTGTACACTCCGTTTCACTGTACGTAAATTATACTTTCATTATAAAAAAGCTATTCTACTTCTACAGGAGGCCACAAGAGGGGCAATTTTGATATTCCTTACCTTCAACCTACCTTTCTTGTACCAGTTGAAAAAGGGCAGCCCGGAAGTTCCATTCCTGGCTCCCTGGGTCCCGCTCTGTGCAGTAGGTCATGCCGAGGACCTGGAATCCAAAGCCTGCATCTGAAGCCCTGTCTCCCACTCACCACACCTGTGACTTCTGGATAGTCTCTTCATCTTCTGAGACTCTGTCTCTTCATCTTTAAAATGGAAGGTAATGACCCCTGCCTATAATATTATCAGAGGACTAATGGGTTGAAGTCACAGAAAACACAGAGGACCTAAAAGTAAAAAAGATATTTCCAACAAAATTTGTCCAACAATGAGATAGGCTCTTTCTAAGGGTGATAGAAATTCCTCAACACTGGAGAATTTCAAAGAGGCTGTGATAAGATAATATAGATGTTTGACTAGAGTTTTTCTATATTCAATGCTAATTATTTATCATTCTTATACTAGAGAAGAGATTCAAATTTGCCAAAGAGTCTCTTCTTAGAGTCATCAGGCAATAGCCAAGAGTAAATTGCCCTGAAAGAGAGAAGTAAAAGCACAGAGGAGCCTCACAATGGGCCAGCAGGGAGAGATATTTAGACTCTACTGGCTGAACCAGTGGTCCCATTAGGAGCTTGTCTGGCCATCCCAGGCAAGGTATCTTGAGAGGCTACCTTGAGCCCAAAGTGAGCTTCTGTCAGTATCCAAAGAGTCCAGTCTGATGATCTGAAAAACAGCCACAGGAGACTCTAGACAGTATAAAGTTCCATCCACAGTCTGGGATTCAAAATAAAGATAGAGTTGCAACCAGGGATAAGCATGCTAATAAGAAACCTAAGCAGTGGTTCTTAACTGTTTCAGGATCCCATACCCTTTTGAGAGTCTATGAAAGTTATGGACCCGCTCTGCAGAAAAATGTACATTGGCACAAATATACACCATCACGCTTATAATTTCAAAGGCTTCTTTGAACCCCCTACAGTTCATTCAAGAACTACAGCTTCAAAATACCAGGCACCATCAGTATATGATGATGGATTAGTTTTCTTGTACGAGTCAGTCTTACCAAAGTCTGAACAACTCTGATAAATAAACATTGTGGTTTCAATCCAGCAAGGTCTAAAGTAGGAAGAAATCATAACCTATTTATCTTTCTTCCTGGTACCTTTCCACTCACAGAGGCTAGGGAAATAGGTAAAGATACCTCAGTAGATAGCTCTTCTGTGCCCCTAGAGGAGAGGAGAGTGTAGGCCATACCTGAACCATCCAAAGGTCAATATGCAAAAATATTTTCAGGGTACTATTCACAACCACAGAGAAGTTGGCCATCCCCGCTCCCCAATTTAGCTCTTCCTATAAGCTGGCCCAGGCTGCTACGCCCAAACAGATCCAGAGAAAGTATTCACTTATCTTCTTTTAAAATGTCTTTTCCTGGCATGTAAACCAATTTGAGGTTCTTACCAAAGAGCAGTAAACATGGGGTGTTCATTGTCTATTGATGCAAAACAAATTACCTCAAAATTTAACAGATTAAAATAGGATTTATTATCTCACATGATTGTGGGTCAAGAATCTGGGCACAGCTTAGACAGATGCCTGTATCTCAAGGTCTCTCACAAGGCTACATTCAAGGTGCTGGCTAGGACTGCAGTCTCATCTAAAGGCTTGACTGAGGGAAGACCCACTTCTAAGCTCCTTACATAGTTGTTGGCAGAATTCAGTTTCCCACAGTCTTCTAGACTGGAGGTCTCACCTCCTCACTGGCTGTTGAATAGAGGCCTTCTTTGCTTCCTTGCCATTTGTATCTCTCCACCACATAGCTCCCAACATGGCAACTAGCTTCCTTCAGAGCAAACAAGCAAGTGAATGAAAGAGGGCAAGCAAGATTGAAGTCATAGTTTTTTTGGAATATAATCTCAGAAGTGGCATCTCATCTCTTTTGCTGTATTCTATTCATTAGAAATGAGTTATTAACATCAGCTCACACTCAAGGTGAGGGGGATTATACAAGGGCATGAATATCAGGAAGGGGCATCATGGAGATCCATCTTAGAGACTGCCTACCACACATGGGTTCAAATTCTGGCCCTGTACTGTAGGACCACAAGCAAGTAACCCAGCCTCTCTCAGCCTTGTTTTTCTCCTCTGTGAAGTTAGGGTAATAATGCCTAATATGCAGGGTTGTGATGAAGATTAAAGATAATGAATGTAACTCCTACAACTCAAAAACAAAACACAACAACTCAATTAAAAATGGGCAAAGCACTTGAATGAGTATGTCTCCAAAGATATACAATGGGCAATAAGTACATTTAAAAATGCTCAACATCATTAGTCTTTAGGGAAACGCAAATCAAAACCAAAATTAGATACCATTTCACACCTACTAAGATGACTATTATTTTTTAAAAATGAAATAACAAGGGTTGGTAAAAATGTGAAGAAATTGGAACCTTCCTACATTGCTCGTGGGAATGTAAATTGTATAGCTGCCATGGAAAAGAGTTTGTTCCTCAAAAAGTTAAATATAGAATTACCATATGACCCAGCAATTCTACTCCTAGGTATATACCCAAAATAATTGAAATGGGAACTGAAACAAATACTCATATGCCAGTGTTCATAACAGTAATATTCACAATAAACAAAGGTAGTAACAACCTAAGTGTCCATCAACAGATGAATGGATAAACAAATTGTGGTATACAGTATACATACAATGGAATACTATTCAGCCATAGAAAGGAATGAAGTTCTGAAACATGCTACAATATGGATGAATCTTGAAAATATTATTTTAAGTGAAGTGAGCCAGACACAAAAGGAAAAATATTGTATGATTCCACTTACATAAAATATCTAGAATAGGTAAATTCATAGACACAGAAAGTACCTTAGAGTTTACCAGGGACTAGGGGAAGGGAGGAATGAGGAGTTGTTGCTTAATGGATACAGAGTTTCTGAGATGATGAAAGGGTTTTGGAAATACATAGTAGAGATTGTTGAATAACACTGTGAATGTAATTAATGTCATTGAATCATACGTTTAAAAATGATTAAAATGGCAACTTTTATGTTATGCATATTTTACCATAATTTTTAAAATAATGACTGTCGTCTAGTATAGTAGGTACTCAACAAATTGTAATATTAAATACTTAACCATCAGCAGAAACTCATGCAGAAAATAGTTTGAATGCCTTGGACTATAGCCGTCTCAGACCTGGGATGTGAAAAATGTTACAGAGAGGGTGAGGGAGGTCAAATTTGCTTCTACCAACAGCTACTTCCTTGGTTGCCATTTGTGGGGCACTGCATTTTCTAAAAACTTTTAGTGCTAATAATCTGAGAAAGAATTTGCTATAATCCCTATGATAGTTTGGGGAACAGACATAAGCTCAGGGTCTCAGGTAAAACTTACACAAAAGTTAAATTTGCCTTTGTTAGATCATCTTCTTTCATTTCAGTTCCCCTCAGGATTTGAAGTGCTCTAAAATCACTCAGCTGACTTTTTATAATGGTTACTTTCCCATGGCAATCTAGACCAGTGGTTAAGGGCTCAGGGCTTGAATCCAAGCACCCTGGGATTTGAATCGCAGCTCTGCAGTTCCTTGAGAGTGATCAGGAACTGGTTACCCAGTCTCTAATGCTTCAGTTTCTTCCTCTGTAAAATGAGGAGAACAACGCCTAACTCATAAGCTATTGTAAGGTATAAATCCAATAATGCATATAAAGGATTTAGGAAGGAGTCTGGCAAATATCAAAGAGCACAATAAATGGCAGCTAATATTAATTTAGAGCACTATTACTTTCCTACCAAAGTTTATAAACACCTGTCTGTGGAACTTTAAATGAAGGAAGAATTATTTAACTTTAGTTTCCAGGTATCTGATGAATAAAATAGACCACTTATTTCTCCATTCAAACATTTAATGGACACTTGCCATTATGCTATTCTATTGTATGTATGTATTGTATGTATGTATGTATGTATTGTCAATGCTATTCTATTGTATGATTATATAATCATGCTTCATTCAACTGATGGAGTGGGTAGAGAAAGGAGGTGTGAACCAGATAATAGCCAGGACTGGAGTCACTGTAAGAATGAGATGAAGTTCCTCAAGCAATTAAAATCTTCCTATTAGCTTCTAGTATCCAGGTCACCTTATGTTACAAAGGTTTTTGAAAAGTCAATATGACTGTGCCAACATCTTTAATTAGAGCACACTGCTTCCTGGATATGACTAATTATGAAGACCAAGTCTGTTCTAACCCTCTTGGTAGGAAATAAGACTTACTTTGGTACAGTTCATGATGATTATTCGACAGCTGGACCAGAAGGCAAAGGAAACCCTGTGTGAGTGTTCAAATTGTGTAACACTCCAACAGACAGCTTTTCCTTTAAGAACATAAAGAAATAGCAAGAGAAAGCAACTACAGATCTTTCTGGACTTGTGATGGGGTTACATCCCAATAAACCCATCATAAGTTGAAAGTATCCCAAGTCAAAAATGCCTTTAAATACACCTAATGTACCAAACATCACAGCTGAACCTAGCCTGCCTTAAACACATTCAGAACACTTACTTTAGCCTACACTTGGGCAAAATCACCTAACACAAAGCTTATTTTATAATAAAGTGTTGAATATCTCATGTAATTTATTGAATACTGTACTGAAAGTAAAAAACAGAATGGTTGTATGGGTACAAGTGGTTGCAAGTGTATTGGTTGTTTACTCTCGTGGTCACGTGGCTGACTGGGAATGATGGCCCACTGCCACTGCCCCAGCATCACGAGAGTATCTTACCACACATCACTAGCCTGGGAAAATGTCAAAATGCAAAATTCCAAGTGTGGTTCTTACTGAATAGCTGTCACACCATCATAAAGTCGAAAAATCTCAAGTCAAACCATCATAAGTCAAAGACCATTTGTAAGAAGAAACCTTAGGCATCACTGAACTTCAGAAAATCCATAACAATTTTTGAGGTATAAGAAAAAGAAAGAAAAGTCATTAAGAGGTTTAAGTGATTGTGTGAGAGTTTTTTAAAAATATTTTTCAATGGACATAAGTTTAAGTTTCTAGAACTAATACTTCGTCAATTTTCTCTTAAGCACCTAAAGATACCACCAAGGGTAAACAGCAAGAACAAAACTATTTTTTAATTTAAAAAGAGAACCAAGTTTGAAACTTTGGAGGAAACTAATAGGGACAGGCTTCTCTGAAAGGAAAAATAGCCTGTAAAAAAGAAAAATTAGTTTCAAGAGAGGAAAACTAAATACATCACAGGAACATGATTAAATCTAGTAATTAGGACAAGCCCAAAGAAACTACACATGAATACAAAACATCAGTTGATCCACTTCATTTCCTGAACTATCTGATATTTTGCTTCATTATTTCAGAAATGCTGCTTTTTCATTTCCATCAATTGTTCTAATCATACAGTGTCATTTACTTCGTATTTATCACATGATTTTCTCATATGCACTTAGCTTTCTCTGAATTTCTAATTGTATTTCTTTGTAGTTGCTGCTCTTACTATTTTTCATTCATAGAGATTTTTTTTCCTTCATCTCATCAATATCATACTTTCCACTTTCAGGTTCTTAACAATCAATTCATAATATATATGACTCTCTTTAGAGACATTTTTCATGGATCTTCTGATAGTATGTTATGATTTAGACTTTAATTTTAGGCCTGCTAATCAGTTGTTAAACCAGGAGATTTTCTAATTTCATTCAAGGGTTATTTCCAATAGTTATTAACTCTTCATAATGACAGGGGGAAAAAATCAATCAAAAGTGACCCAGAACTAATACAGATATTAAATTTGGCAGATTAGGGCATTAAAACCATTATTACAACTGCATTCTTTACATTCGAAAACTTAAGCAGAGGTATGCAAAGGAAAAACAGCTAAATTGAATTTCTAGTAATGAAAACTACAATATGGGAGATGAAAAATTTATTGAATGGGATTAATGACATCAAAGAAGAAAATATTAGTGAACTTGACATAAAAAGAGAAACTATCAAAAATGAAACACAGGAAGAATTTTTAAATATATGTATATTTATAGAAAGACAGAGAGCCAGAAAGAGAGAGACAGAGACAAAGAGGAGAGAAATAAAAGTCAGCAAGATTGGAAAGAAATAAAACTGTCATTATTTTCAAATAACATGACTATCTATGTATAAAATCCAAAAGAATCTACAAAAAAAAAAACTGAACAAAAATCTCTAGAACAAATAAGTGCAAGCTGGAAGGATACAAAATCAATATGTAAAAAACAATTGTATATTTCTTTTTTTTTAGATAATATATTCTTTCGTTCTTTCTTTCTTTCTTTCTCTCCTTCTTTCCCTCTCTCTCTCTCTCTCTCTCTCTTTCTTTCTTTTTAGCTGCATTGGGTCTTCGTTGCTGTGTGCGGGCTTTCTCTAGCAGGGGCTAGTCTTCATTGCGGTGCACGGGCTTTTGATTGCAGTGGCTTCTCTTGTTGCGGAGCACGGGCTCTCAGCACACGGGCTTCCATAGTTGCAGCATGCAGGCTCAGTAGTTGTGGCTTGTGGGCTCTAGAGCGCAGGCTCAGTAGTTGTGGCGCAAGGGCTTAGTTGCTCCACGACATGTGGCAGGTGATTCTTAACCACTGCACCACAAGGGAAGGCCCAATAATTGTATATTTCTATACACTACCAACAAACAATTGGAAACTGATATTATAAAATAATATTATTTACAATAGAATTAAGAGCAATAGAATTATTGCATAAGAGCATATCTCTCCTTAAAGATACATCTGACAAAAGGAATGAAAGACCTATACACTAAAAACTATAAAATACTGCTGAGAAAAACTAAGAAAGACCTAAATAAATCAAGAAACATATCTTTGTTCATATGTGGAAAGATTCAACATTGATTTATAAGGAAGACCCTAAATTGATCTATGGAATAAATGCAATTCCAATCAAAATCCCTACATACTTTTGGGGTAAAAAGTAACAAGCTGATTTTAAAGTTTGTATGGAAATGCAGAGTACCTAAAATGGCCAAACAACTTTGAGAAAGAAGAACAAAGTCCTAGAGGTCTGACATTACCTGATTTCAAGACTTAGCTACAGTAATCAAGATTGTTTTAACTGATAAACAGATCAATGGAATGAAAGAGAAAGTCCAGAAATATACCTATACATATATGGACACTCATTTTGACAAAGGCACAAAGGCAATTCAATGGAGAAAAAATAGCCTTTTCAACAAGTAAAGGTAGGGAAAAAATGGACATCCTTGTGTAAAAATATGAACTTCAATCCATGCTTTGTACCATAACCAAAAACTATCTTAAAATATATCCAGGCTTCCCTGGTGGCGCAGTGGTTAAGAATCCACCTGCCAATGCAGAGGACGTGGGTTGGAGCCCTGGTCCGGGAAGATCCCACATGCGGCGGCGCAACTAAGCCCGTGCACCACAACTACTGAGCCTGCGCTCTAGTACCCGTGAACCACAACAACTGAAGCCTGTGCACCTAGAGCCCGTGCTCCACAAGAAGAGAAGCCACCGCAATGAGACGCCTGCGCACTGCAACGAAGAGTAGACCCCGCTCACCACAACTAGAGAAAGCCTGTGCACAGCAACGAAGACCCAACGCAGCCAAAAATAAAATACAATAAATAAATTTATTTTTTAAAAAAATATATACAGTAGACCTAAATGTAAAACCTAATACTATGAAAACTCTAGAAAAAAAAAAAAGAAAATCTCTGTGACCTTGGGTTAGGCAAAATTTCTTTATAAGACACCAAAACACAATCCATTAAAAAGAAAGTGTTGATAAATTGGACTTCATCAAAATATTAAACTTTTGCCATTCAAAAGACACTATAAAAGAATGAAGAGACAGACATAGACTGGAAAGAATATATTTTCAAAGTTTACATCAGATAAAGAGGCTGTATCCAGAATGAATAATGAACTCTCAAAACTCAATAATAAGAAAATAAATATCCAATATAAAATGGGGAAAGGATTTGACTAGACACTTCTCCAACACAAAAATATAGAGGTGGTAAATAAGCACATAAAAATATGCTCGGGGCTTCCCTGGTGGCACAGTGGTTGAGAGTCCACCTGCCGATGAAGGGGACACGGGTTTGTGCCCCGGTCCAGGAAGATCCCACATGCCGCGGAGCACCTAGGCCCGTGAGCCATGGCCACTGAGCCTGCGCGTCGGAGCCTGTGCTCCGCAACTGGAGAGGCCACAACAGTGAGAGGCCTGTGTACCACAAAAAAAAAAAAAAAAAAAAAATGCTCAACATCATTATTCATTATTCATCATTTAATAACTAAAATTAAAAAGGCTGGTCATATAAGTGCCAATAAGGATGTGGGGGAACTGGAACTTTCATACGCTGTTGGTGGGAATGTAAAGATGGTTCAACCACTTGTGTGGTACTGTTTTACACCTATCATGTGATCCAACCATTACACTCCTAGGAATGTATCCAAGAGAAAAGAAGCACACATCGATACAAAGACTTGTGACTTGTACAGGTATGTTCATAGCTGCCTTATTTCTAATAACTGAACAGTGGAATGCTACTCAGCATTAAAAAGAAATGAATTATTGATACAAACAACAACATGAATGGATATAAAATAACTATGCCAAGTGAAAGGTAAAAAAGAGTACATACTGTATGATTCTATTAAAATAAAAATTCTTCACAAAGCAAACTAATTTATATGGACAGAAAACAGAGCAATTGTTGCCTAGGGAAGGGGGTTGGATATAGGAAGGATAGTTGGGCAGGATTACATATGGGCACAAGGAAACTTTGGGGGATGATGAATATGTTGACTATCTTGATCATAGTCAAGGGTGTCAAATTTATGTTCAAACTTACCAAATTGCATACTTTAAATATGTGCAGTTCATCAGTTATACTCCAATTTAAACAATAAAAACTCTAGGTGTGATTATGAAGCCTAGTTAGCATGAGAGACACTACATCAGTCCTACGTCATGGATACCAACACGGCCATCCGCTCAGACTGTGCTCTTGTTCTACAGCAACATTGCAGAGGTTACAGGGACGGTCTGGAATGCAAAGGGAATATTCGCTCCCTGGTTTTGTGAGCTTTTGCCTCTACTGCCTAAGGTTTTGTGGATGTTTCCTTTACTTTAATCGGACTGCTAAATCTTTTCAAGCTTATAATCCAATCCATCATTGCCCCTAAAGTCTTAGTTCCATAAGTATTGTCAAGTCAGATCTCCCTATCCTCTACTTTTAGATCAATTGGCATTTTACATGCGACTAACATGTTTTATAATTTTTAACTCTTTTATAGTGTTATAAATAGAAATGCTTTCTATGTAACCCTTTTGAAACTTAATTGAACTATCCGACATTGCAATATACTAGTTATCCCTCCTCACTTTGAATTAACTTCAAACCTGAAAGTAAAACTATCTAGATTTTTCAACCACAAGGCTGATAACTTTTAAAAGTTAATTGATGTCTTAAATCGTATCAATGTTTTCTTAGGACAGTCTACCAAGGAAATAGAAACAAAAGCAAAAATAAACAAATGGGACCTAATCAAACTTATAAGCTTTTGCACAGCAAAGGAAACCATAAATAAAATGAAAAGACAATCTACAGACTAGGAGAAAATATTTGCAAATGATGCAACTGACAAGGGCTTAATTTCCAAAATATACAAACAGCTCGTACAACTAAGTAACAAAAACAAACAATCCAATCAAAAAAAATGGGCAGATGACCTAAATAGACATTTCTCCAAAGAAGACATACAGATGGCCAATAGGCACATGAAAAGATGCTCAACATCACTAATTATTAGGGAAATGCAAATCAAAACCACAATGAGGTACCATCCTACACCTGTCAGAAGGGCCATCATTTAAAAGTCTACAAATAATATATGCTGGAGAGGGTGTGGACAAGAGGGAACCCTTCTACACTGTTGGTGGGAATATAAATTGGTGCAGCCGCAATGGAGAACAGTATGGAGGTTCCTTTAAAAACTAAAAATAGAGTTGCCATATGATCAGCAATCCCACTCCTGGACATATATTTGGACAAAACTGTAATTCAAAAAGATACATGCACCCCTATGTTCATAGAAGCACTATTTACAATAGCTAAGACATGGAAGCAACCTAAATGTCCTTCAACAGAGGAACAGATAAAGAAGATGTGGATGTATATACAATGGAATATTATTCAGCCATCAAAAAAATGAAATAATGCCATTTGCAGCTACATGTATGGACCTAAAGATTATCATACTAAGTGAAGTAAATCAGAAAGAGAAAGACAAATACCATATTACTTATATGTGGAATCTAAAATATGACACAAATGAACTTATCTATGAAACAGAAATGGACTCACAGACATAGAGAATAGACTTGTGGTTACCAAGGGGCATGGGGCCTGGGGCGGGTAGGAGGTCCACATGGGAGGGATGGATTGGGAGTTTGGGACTAGCAGATGCAAACTACTATATATAGAGTGGATAAACAACAAGGAACTACTGTAGAGCACAGGGAACTATATTCAATATCCTATAATAAAACATAATGGAAAAGAAAAAAATATCACTTCATGTCTTATTGTCTCTATTTGCCAGTCTCTGCTATTACATGAGTAATAAAGATTGCTATGGAACTTAGTTACTTTGCTTAGCTAACTTGTGAGTAATTGAGGTATTTTCATAAAGTTACACATTTTATTGACTGTGATGACAGGCATTTAATGTCACCTCATTTCAACATTTACACTTTTGCTGGGGTTTGGATATGTCTGTTGACCCAGCACAATGCCACTTGACATCCTTTAACTAGACTAGGGCTACACATTTTTGGCCTCTATTTTACAGAGAATTCTGAAAGTATCTCCCAGTTATTGCAAATAAGACAAAAGCAATTGCATGCAATAACATTCTCCCCTTAGAATTCAGGGAGTCTTCCACCAGAAAAGTTTCCTATTTAGTAGCAGATTCTTAAGCTCCCCCATCGCCCGCCCTTCTTCCCCCACCCTCTTCCCTTCCTCCCTGTCCCCCTCAAGGACTAAGGCACTTGACAAGCCTCTGGCTCAGCCTCAAGTGGTTTCTTTTGAAAGGAAATCACTGATGAGTAGATTAGAGCTGATTGGAGATACCTGCCAGGGGGAATTTCCTAAGAACTGAGAGCAGACAAGCCTCCCCCAAGTCTTAGGAAAGTTGTTCCTTCTTCATTGTGGATGACTACGTGAAGCAGATTTTGCTCTGAACATTAGTGATAAATGACTTGAAAGCAAGAGGAGACTTTGTTTTACTTGAGGGATTTCAAAAGGAAAAAAGAAAAATCTTTTCCATATGCTCCAAGCCCGTGTCTCTCTTTCCCATGGAAGGAGGCAAGGTAGAAAGTGACTGTCTGAGACAAGACAGAATGCCTGCCTTCAAAAGAACAGAGAAAAGCAGGTAGTAAGTCCAAGTCCATCACATGGAAAACTGACAACGTGGTTGTGTAAGATCAGAAACGCTGGCGTTCCCCACACATCTTTAGAGATATCAACGGCAGAAAGAATGGATTCAGGATTCAGAGAGGACCTGGCAGGGCATGCTTTCTGAAACACAGGATGGAAACAAAAAGAGGAAACTGAGTCTAACACACTGACTTGGAGGTGGACCAAAGTCACATTGGCCGCATCATTTTGGGATATCATTTAGGGCCTACTATCTCGGTCACTCAGATGAACAGGGACAGAAGCTGGTTGACACCTTGACCATATTTTATGAATCAAAAATCAGAACACACGATCTGACAGACATGAATTTACTTACAGGATAGAATATTTAAAATTAAAACTGACCAGGAGACTCCAGAATGTTTGGTGACAAGAGAATAGGGCAACAAGACAATTTAAGTTGTACCTACTCAGTGAACTCAACAAAAAAGCTAAGCGAAACTGGTTCACACACTCAAACTGTGTGTATGTGTTCATTTATACCCAGAAAAACTGAACAAATGAAATTTAATATGCTTATTTTAAGATTTCCCTTTCTAGACTTTGAGGTATCCCTTTATGTCTTTTTTTAATATTATTTTTTTCACATCTTTATTGGAGTATAAATGCTTTACGATGTTGTCTTAGTTTTTGTTGTACAACAAAGTGAATCAGCTATACATATACGTATACATATATCCCCATCTCGCCTCCATCTTGCGTCTCCCTCCCACCCTCCCTATCCCACCCCTCTAGGTCATTGCAAAGCACCGAGCTGATCTCCCTGTGCTATATGGCTGCTTCCCACTAGCTATCTATTTTATATTTGGTAGTGTATATATGTCAATGCTCCTCTCTCACTTCATCCCAGCTTCCCCTTCCCCTGCCGTACCCTCATGTCTGTTCTCTATGTCTGCGTCTTTATTCCTGCCCTGCCACTGGGTTCATCAGTCCCACTTTTTAAAATTCCATATATATGCGTTAGCATACGGTATTTGTTTTTCTCTTTCTGACTTACTTCACTCTGTATGACAGATTCTAGGTCCATCCACCTTACTACAAATAACTCAGCTTAGTGTACGAAGGACTCCAAGATACACATAAACCACAAGGGGAGGGGAGAGTGTTTGAGAAAAATTCCAATCAGGATACAAGGAAAGTGTGTTCCTCCTCAACCCCTCCCCCAGCCCATAGTGCCCACCAAGCCATAAAGGCTCTCATATGCAGCAGAGATGCTCTGTGTTAGCAGAGCTTGAGAAACAGAAGTCCAGTGTAGGCCCAGCTGACTCGGGAAGCCTTGAGAGGTAGGGAGAGGGGGGCTTCCAGGCTGGAGAAGCAGCCCTTCTTCAGTGAGGTCCGCCACTGTGTCTGACGGCCCATGTAAGTGTTAACTGTCTGCTATCCTCTTTATTTCCATTCTCATTCCAGGTATTCCAGCACTGGCTACCATAAGAAATCCAGCACAGTACTTCTCAAACTCTATGTTATGTAAGTTCAAGGTTTTTTTAAAAATTTCCAACCCATACATTAGATTGGAGCAATGAAAAAGAAAGGCATATAAGCATAAAATTTAAATACTAACAGACATAAAATTATTTTGTCCAATTGTTATAAATGTTTCTGAACGCTTACTCTCTATTTCTATATTTATCTTATCTCAGACCAGTAACAAAGTTCACCTACCGACCCCACTTGGTAAACCACGCTTGGAACCCTACAGAATGTTCTTTTGACAATTGGAATAGGTGGACATAAATGTCATTAGACAACCCTGTGTCTTAGGATCGGAAGCTCAACTAATATCTGTCATAAAATAGTCACCCAGCAGAGGTGAGAGCTGTATGAGCTACTGAAGGAAAGCCTGATCTCTAGTAGAAAACTGAGGTTGAAACAGAGAAAGAAACAGGGAACAGTAAACAGGAGGAGAGAAATAGATACACGGGAGCTTGGAGAAAGAAATATATAGAAATTTATGATCTGCTTCAAAGAGAAAAGTAAGTTTAATCAAGACATTGAGAGATTGAACATACAATCAGACAATGGCCAGACCATATATACAAACAGAACTTTGCCCTACAACCTGCAGCAACCTGCCCAGGAAACCAACCAGTTATTTACAATAAACAACCCCAGAAGCCAGTTTGCTATAAGTCAGACTCCTAGGAAGCCCGACTGCTATCTCTAGTGACAATCCAGGAAGCGAAACAATAACTTATGTAACAATCAGCCAAAAACAACCAGGACTTGATTAATAACTGACAGCTTCCCTAAGTTTTGTCCCTTCTTCCCTAGTTTTTGCCCATCCTTCCCTAATTTTGTTCTAACCAGAAAAAGCCAAATATGCACCCCTAACCAATCTCACAGGATGCCCTGCTTCCAGGTAGCCCACTTAGAGCTTCCCCATGCCAACAGCCATCAATCAGGGCATAGCAGAAGCCTTCCTGTTTTTCACTATAAAGCTCTGCCTCTGGGTCTCTGCCTAACTTTGAGTCTCTACCAAAACGCAAATGACAGTGGCCGACTCCCTTGCCATAGCACGCTCTGAATAGTCTTTGGTTCTCTCATTTAGTTGGTCTTCATTTATTTCCACAGTATGCTTACTTTTGTTCAGAGACCTCAATGCTGTTCGCATTGGATGACAGAGTTTCCATAAGCATTTCAGAGAAATTTGCACATTCTTAATAACCAAGTCCAATTCTATCACTATCTTGGCAACTCCATTTCCTTCATGCCCATATCCAATCTATCAGTAAGTCCTGTCAAGTCTGTATCCAAAATGTAACCCAAATGGATTCACTACTTCTCCATCTCCAGTACCATCACTGAATCCAAGGAAACACCCACGTGCTCTGGATTGCCACAACGGCCTCTTCACTGGTCACTGCTTCCTCTCTTGCTCCTGCTGTGATCCATTCTTATACAGCAGCCAGAGAGATGTGCATATCAAATATATCATTTCTCCTCCACGTGTAAGCCTTCCAATGGCTTCCATCCCACTTAGAATAAAATCCAAACTCCTATACCATCTGGCATACTCCCTCTCCAGCCTCACCTTGTTCCACCCCTCCTGTCATCTGCTACACACCAGTGACACTGGCCTTCTCAAATGTGCCAAACATGTTCCCATCTCAGGGCCTCCGCGCCAGCTGTTCCCTCTGCCAGGAATACTCTTTCCCCTGCGTGGCTGGCTGTTTTTTGTCTTTCAGATCTGAGCTTAGCCATCACATTTTCAGAGAAGCAAAGAAAACACCTACTCTACCATAGTCACCCAATCACCTTCACATCACCCAATTCTACCTCTCTGTGTAATGTTTACCACTTCCTGAGACTTTCTTTTGTTAGTCAGTTTTATTCTCTGTCTCCCTCTACCAGAGCTGGGATCTGTCTGTCATGATTATTGACTGTATCCCCTGGCGTAAAACAGGCCTGGTATAAATCTATGCTCAATAAGTATTTGTTGAACAAATAAATGAATGAATAAAAGATTGAACTGCCTGAGACTTTGGACTCTGGTAGGTGAAACCATTCTCCTTCACCATATCCCAGCTCAAACCTAACTTACATGCACTGTAGCATTCAAATCAGTTTCCAGCTTCTCTGGAAAGTCTTCCCATTCCACTCAGATGCTGTGTTTTCTCTCTTTCTCACACACACGGCTCTGTCTGAAGGGTTCATTTGAATTCGATCACATCCTACCTTGAGGCCTCTCTCTGGCATCCTGCTGCCTAGTCCTGTTAAACTCTCCCTTTGCTTCTTAACTTAGCACATGTGCATGCTGTACCCACACACGTGCAAACACACATCTTTGTACCTTCCATAAGCAATGCAGTGAACATAGCGAAAACTCAATATCTAGTTGTTGAATAAATTTCTCAGATAAATATCAGGTGAAATTAGGATAACATAAGGCTAAGTTGTGTAGGACAGAGCCAATGACGAATGAGGTCAAAGCAGAGACCTCAGAGCACTTCCTCAGTTCTACATGGATTCCCTATTGGTGTAATGGCCCATGTTTCCCATTGCCCATTCATTGGTTTGTTCTGTGCAAAGTTATTTCATCTCTTTTTTCCTCTCTAGGATGCATCCTGTGCTCCAAAGGCAATGTTATGCATGGATTCAGATAACGTTATTGAGGACAGGCTTGTATGCCCAGTGGGCAGCCAGCCAGAAATTGCAGCATGAATGACATTTTTTTTGCTTGGCAAAGAAAGCATTGCTTCACCACCCCGGAGCTCAAACACCACTTCACCTGGTTGGTGAAGGCTTCTTGCTATTTTATTGAAATTATACTCCTGAAAACTCATATAGTAGTTGCTCCCTTAGAGTCTGGTTTATTAACACTAGCTCTTTCTAAAGTATGTAAGGGAGCTAAAATAATGTTTGGAGGAGTGAATTCTCAAAAAAGGTCAGCAATTCCACAGGTTACTCCGGCTTTTTTCCCCATCTGCTGTGACAGCAGGTGTGATTTCACAAGCCCACTCCCATCAATCATCCTCTCCAACCTGCCTCTGGTGCCTGACAAGGTGTTTATGTGCATAACATGGAAACCATCACTAGATCTTGCGAACGAGTAAGGCTGCCTTTCGCAGTCCTCCAAAGGAAGACTTCCATGGAAACCTAGGTGCTGGGTTCAGGTGGGTGATTTATTTAATCACCACGGTCTTACCTCCATCCAGGAGCTGCAAACTCAAAGTCTTCAGGGGCAGGTGGGTATTATGAAAGTCGGAAGCATCCTAGTGTAAAACAACAGAGGAGAAAACTGTGGCCAAAGTACATAGTGCATACTCCATCTAAAAAGTATTTGCATTCATTTTACATAAAATTGTGCTGGCTAAACACAAGTTTAATGTGGCCGGGTATAATGTGGCCACCAGTTTTCCATCTCTATGCTTCTATTAAGTCGGTATCCTAGCCTGAGGCCCAAGCACTGATGCTTTCCAAAGAATCTTAGAATTCATAAAATTATGGACAATGGAAACTGGAAATGATCTGAGAATTTATTTATTTCAACTTCGTCTTTCCAAGTAAGGGAACCAAAACCCAAAGGGTGATAAACCAACCAAAGGGTATACAGCAAGCATGTAGCATAGTCAAGACAAAACTCTAGTCTCCAACTCTGATGATTTTTCAGCTGCTTGCCATCACTTTTCCTATGTATTAGTAACAGCCTTATACTTCATGTTTGCTTAATATAAATATCATTTTAAAGATTTATCACAGTGATATTAATAACAGTAAAAGGTTCAAATGATAGAGGCTGGATTAAAATGTTATGTCAATGCAATAAAAGGGAATTTAGTCATTTAAGATAACAATAATGTAAAATGTGTACAAATATTATTCACAATTATTTTACATGATAAACAGTGACTACAAAATTAAGGTTTCAACTATGTAAAAGTATGTGGGCATGTGGACAAGGACAAGAATGAAATTTGCAAAAAGAAATTAATTAGAGTGGCATGATTATTGTCATTCTTTTAAAAATCATTTTAATGCTGTTATAATATTCCTTATAGCATTTTAGATTATTCTCTTTAACATGGGGGTTCATTTTAATCTCAAAGGTAGCCAGTTATCACTTCCTACCTTCTTTCTTGTTAGCAAAACCTCATATTTTGTTCAGTTATCCAGGCTTTTCCCTTATGACTAAAGAGAATGTCCTGATAAATCTGTCAATAGCAGTGTTTCCATTCCCTTTGTTAGTGATTGGCCCAAGCATGGGCATATGATATAAATCTGGCAAGTGAAATGTAAAAGAATTTGGTGTGGAACTACTTGGAATGGGTTTCCTAATCTTAAAAGCAGGTCTCTTTTTCCACTTCTTGATGTTGTTGTGAGAATATGAACACCTGGAGCTGCTGCAGCCATTCTGTGACCATGAGGCAGGCCAGCCTAAGGACAAGAACTATAAGCTGAGATTGGCAGAGCAGAAAGATAGAAATGATCCCTAATGAATTAGTGTGAAGTCACCTACCTCTGTACATCTTCTGTGTGATAATCAACCCCTTACCATTTAATTCAGTTGAGTTTTCCTGTTGTTTGCCAAAGCCCCAGCCAAAATAATAAACTTAATTCTCCCCTTGTATTTTGGGAAGCATAGTGGGATACCTTTGTGGAGAGGGGAGCATACCCCATATTTTCTTCTCTTTTTCTCTCCCTAAGGCATAGGCAGCATGACTAAATTGAAATTCTCTGGTGTCTCATTTCAGGGGTGTGATCAGGATGGATATAAGCACAATTCTTGTGCCTGAACTACCAGTTATGGTTCTTCTAAGCACCCTAATATGACCAGGAACTGATGACAATCAGTACTTTAATATGGCATCTTTAAACCATAAGAGCATTGAAACCAGTGTGAGAAAGGAATCCTCTCTTAAGGGAAAATAAGATAAGAAAGAGGAGGAAATGAGCATTTCTAGGACTAGGAATGTCAGCCCAATAAATCTGAGTTTTTATAAATTCCTCCAAGAGTTCTAGTGACACCAAATACCCTTGTTTGGATGTTTGTATTTGTCCTTTTTCAAACCAGCTACTTTGTAATAATCTGTCATTTTTCTTTACTCTGGGAGTGACTGTATTTCAATCAGGGCAGTGCAGTAGGATATCTGGACATCAGTGACAAGCTTGCAAAGGGGCTGTGGAGGGGACAAAAGCTACCACTGAATGCAAGATCATTGTCATTAACATACAGGTTCTACAACTCTTGTCTGCTGGGGAGAACTGAACTTTTGAGGATTAGAAAATGTAACCCACAGAGAATGGACTGCAGATATGCCTTATACATGCTGAGAATCTTGAAAAGTCAGGTATGAAGATAAAGGAGCTCCTTTGTGCTCTAGGGCAGGGATCAAACTATTATACAGGCACTTACCCAAGAGAGGCTTACTCAAGCCTCAATTTATGGCAACAATAATAATAGTCTATTTTTAATCTGAGAGAACATTTCCTCCTGGGAAATCCTAAAGTGTTTAAGACTTTTTTTTTTTTTTTACAAAATAAACATATATTTTTCATCTATATTTAGGGATTTGCCAAAAAAAAAAAAAAAAAAAAAGCACAACCTATTCTATAATAGAATGTTGTCAACTATGAAAAGGTTAAAGAACCTCTACTATCCCTCCATCTTATTCCCCCTATTGTCCCTCACCCCTTAATGTAAAACAGTTGAAACGTGCCTCACCCAGTCTAGAGCTTCTAGGTCTCTTTTGGGCTCCCAGATCCTTGCTTTCTTAGCCATCTCCACCTCTGTCATAACATTTCTCGTACTTCTCCCTCATCTCTCATCCCACACACATACAGCCTCCTGATTTCCAGGGTAGCAGTAAAAACAAATGGAAAGTAAATAATAAATTTTTCATGTCGTGTCTGTAACTTCATCTCTTTTACAGGCTTTTTCTTTACACTAGTGCTTCTCAAACTTTAATGAATAACCTGGGCATCTTGTTAAGATGCAGATTCTAGACTCAGCAAGTCTGGGGTGGTACCCAAGATTCTCCATTTCTAACAACTTCCAAAGTGAAACTGTTGTTGCTGCTTCTGGTCCATGGCCCATACTTTGAGTAACACAGTTTTATAAAATCAGTTACATAAGCAGCATCTGAGATTCAAACAAACACACTAAATAATAAAATGGCAATTGCTTCAGAATGGGATTTGACAGAATTTGAGATGTGCTCTTCTGAACACTAAATGTGACAAGTTCTAGAAAGATTGAATCTAAGTGTATTACCTATTGCTATACAATAAAATTATTTGCTTAAAACAGTACCAAACATTTATTGTGCTAATGAATCTGAAATCTGGGCAGAGCTTTGCAGAGACAGCTTGTCTCTGTTCCACATGGCATCAACTGGGACAGCTCAATTGGAGATTGGAGGAGCCACTTACAAAATGACTTACTCTTAGGGCTGGCAAGTTGATGCTGGCTTTCAGCTGGAAGCTCACCCAGGGCTGTGGGGCAAACTGTCTTGGTTTCTCTCCATGTGGATCCCTTCAGGGGTTGCTTGGGCTTTCTCAAAGCATGGAGACTGAGTTCCAAGAACAAGTGTCCCAAAAGAACAAAATGGAAGTATGTGGCATTTTTATGGCCTGACCTCAGAAATCACATAGCATCACTTCTGCCATACTCTATTAGTCGAGGGAGTTACAAGGGCCTACGAGGTTCAAGGAGAGACATAGACTCTACTCTTGATGGTGTAGTGGCAAGGTTCTAGAAGAGCATGAAAGATAGAAGATGTAATTGTGGTCATCTTTGGAAGATACAATCTGCCACATTCAACAACCCAAAGTCCTTTTTGAACAAATGATAAATTAATTAAGATACAAATTTCTCTAATTCCATCCCATCCCCATTCCCTTTTATATGTAATTTGGGGAAGAAGAAAAGAAATAGAATATTGGGGGAGAAAATGAGAAAAAGGTAAAAGAATAAAAGATTATCTGATGTAGAGTAGGAAAAAACAGGAAGAACATAGGTGGAAAAGTGAAGATGAAAGTATAAAAAGGAAGTAAGATAGATGCGCACACAGAAAAGTTGATATAAATATGAAAACAGATATCACTTATTTATTTCCTTCCCTACTCTTACTCTGCTACCTGTAAAAGAGTGGAGTGGGTACTGATCTGATTGGTTGGGAATCTTCCACTGTAACTTGGTGACATTCTCTAGTAAAAAAGAAGAAAGATTCGAGCCCAGTACTAGACAATAAAAAATGAATTGACCTATTTTTCTCTTTCATACGTTTATTACAGCAGCAGAGTGAATTCAAACATAAAACCTAGGTCTTTCTCATCTATGGCAAGACCACCGTGTCATTGGTGAGGAATGGGGGCTGGGATTAGGAAGATGCTATCATACTACTTGGCCCACTTACTGCATTTGCCAAATTACCTTTGCACTCTACAACTTGAGGTCTGATTCTAGTGAAAAACATACCAAAAGGCTATTCTCTGATGGTATTTATGTAATTTAATATCGTCATGCGAAGTGAGAGAGTAACACTGACATATATACACTACCAAATGTAAAATAGATAGCTAGTGGGAAGCATCCGCATAGCACAGGGAGATCAGCTTGATGCTTTGTGACAACCTAGAGGGGCAAGATAAGGAGGGTGGGAGGGAGACGCAAGAAGGAGGAGATATGGGGATACATGTATACATATAGCTGATTCACTTTGTTGTACAGAAAAAAACTAACACAACATTGTAAAGCAATTATACTACAATAAGATGTAAAAAAAAAAAAAAAAATATGTCGTGCTTCCCTGGTGGCGCAGTGGTTGAGAGCCTGCCTGCCGATGCAGGGGACATGGGTTCATGCCCCGGTCCGGGAAGATCCCACATGCCGCAGAGCGGCTGGGCCTGTGAGCCATGGTCGCTGAGCCTGCGTGTCCGGAGCCTGTGCTCCGCAACGGGAGAGGCCACAACAGTGAGAGCCCTGAAAATTGGCTCCCTACCCTGCCTCATTCGGTCTCCACACTGTCCTGTTGAGTGTGAGCTCTGTGGCGGCTTAAAGTGATGTGAGAAAGTCATGTTACACTCAATGGTTGGTACTGAAGGCCAGCTTTCTGTGATGAAACCCAAAAACCACTACCCTGGAGCAGCATTTCAAAGACTAGAGGGGAATATTTCTACCACAGACTTCACACCAATTCCCTTTCAAACAAAACCACTGAGCATGCCTATGTATCAGACACCCACCACCTCTTAACTCTTGCTCTAAACCTCCCAGTTCAGGTTCAAAATAGGAAGACTTCCCTGATGAAGCACTGTTGACTGGAACATAAGATGTTCCAGTCATGCTACTGAGACAGGTTCCTGGAAGGAAAATGAGAATGATCTATATTTTTCTTGATTTCTGCCCAAGCATATCGGTTTTGTAGGCATCCTGGAGTCCTTCCCAGAAGGCAGGTCTCCAAATCTTCAATGCCAATCACGAATAAGAGTTCTGTTTACTTAAAAGATTGAAAGTTGTTCAGTGTTGTATGAATGGGAAGTGCCAGATTAAAAGGAGCAATTGCTGACTGTCATCTACATTGAAGTCCTGAGAGAAAGGACCCCCTTATTCACCACCCACTTTCTGTTCCCTAAGGCAGTCAGGGAATCTACTAGAGAGGCAGTTGAGTGAAGACTGAGTTGACTGCCCAGATGTGTGACTTTGGGGATGTCGGTTAATTTCCCTCTTTATCTTCCTTTGAAATTTGCCAAATAAAGACATTACAAAAATGCTGAGGAAAATTCTGCCAGCAACATTTATAGCTGCTCTGTGAGGATACACCATGTACTCTCAACACAGAAAGTTTAGAAATGTGACCTTTCCTGCTACATTCGTGCATTATCAGGGCAGCATTATCATCAGATATGATATCATCAAACGCTAAAGAAAATAAACAGGGTACTCAAAGTGGAACCATGATGCTGAAAATGAGCAATAAGACCCTGAGCCCCTTAATAGGATTCTGCTAAATTCTACTCGTACATTCTCTGCTGTTACATATCAGATATGCCAAACCTTGACAGTGCATATTCTCTTGGTCCCCAAATCCAAGGGAAGAAGAGCCTAGGGGTTTACATTCAAGCTGGAAATTCCAGTTTTAGGGCATATTCGATATATTTATGCCCCATAAATCATGAGCAACCTTGGATATGGCACCTAACCTCCCTAAACTTCTGTATTAGTTTGCTAGGGTTTATGTAACAAAATACTACAGTTTGGATGGCTTAAACAACATAAATTAATTTTCCCACACTTCTGGGGGCTAGAAGTCCAAGATCAACTTGTTGACAGGTTTGGTTTCTCCTGAGGACTCTCTTCTTGGCTTGCAGAGGGCTGCCTTCTTGTTGTGTTCTCATGTGGCCTTTTCTCTGTGTGTGTCTCCCTGGTGTCTCTCCCTCTTCTTATAAGGACACCAGTCAGATTGTATTAGGGCACACTGTAATGGTCTCATTTTTTTTGTTTTTTTTTTTGTGGTACGCAGGCCTCTCACTGTTGTGGCCTATCCCGTTGCGGAGCACAGGCTCCAGACGTGCAAGCCCGGCGGCCATGGCTCACGGGCCCAGCCACTCCGCGGCATGTGGGATCCTCCCGGACCAGGGCATGAACCTGTGTCCCCTGCATCGGCAGGCAGACTCCCAACCACTGCGCCACAAGGGAAGCCCTGGCCTCATTTTTACTTAATCACCTCTTTAAAGACCTTATTTCCAAATATAGTCACATTCTGAGATTATGGATTTGGGGAGGATACAATTCAATCCATAACAGCCTCTGTAAAAATGGGCATCATGAGGATTTATGTAAGATGCAGATGGGAGCATGAATTAGAAAATGCCTTATAAACTATAAGTCACCATAGCAATATTGTATCATTGATATCATCATTTTTGTCATCATAATTATTATTCTCTATGACATATTGTCAGCCTCCTGGGAAATCTAAATTTTCCATCTTTGGAAGAATTGTAGCACAGTAGTGAAGAGAACATGCTCCAGAATTAACTGATGTCAGATCTAAATCCTGGCTCTACTACTTGTTAGCCGTGTGACCTTCAGAAATTATTTTAACCTCTCTAAGCCTCAATTTCCCTATTTATAAACTAGGAATGGAAAAACAGTACCTACCTTTTAGCGTTGTTGAAAGGATTAAAAGAGAGAATGCATTAAAATGACTGGCTACTAGTACATGCTCAATAAATGATGGCTGTTATTAATAGCAATATTTAGACCTTGTTGTTGCTGCCTTTCTCAGCCAGCAGAGGTCTCTATCATAGTTGAACTGGGACTAGTTTCCCATGACAGTCTGGACTGCAGCTGCCAAACATATCCACTGTTGGCAGAGAAAGTAGTCAAAGAATTACCACCCTTTCTGAAGGAAGGAAAAGAAATCGAAAACAAGAAAGTAGGGAATAGTTAGGATTCCATGGTTAAATGTTACATGAACAGGTGACAATGAATTAAGATTGTTTAAGTTCTAGTGCTGCTTCAGAAACTGACTTTCACTGACTACCCTTCATTGCATCTCCCTTTAGCCAGTTCTAAAGTTGAGTTTTAAAAAATTACTCACATATACCTCAGACGAGCAGTAAGCATGAATTGGCAAAGGTTATTGTAAAGTTCTCTGAAAACAAAGAGTGCCACTAAATAAACATTTAACAGTTCTCACAGTATTAAACTTATTTCAACTTTATCACCAGTTATACTTCATGCCTCAGTTTTGCTTCTGCTGTAATATATTTCCTTTAACCTTCTTTTCAAAGACAGGCTTACACCTCCAAGTTCAATTATTCTGTCAATTGTGTTTTAAAGTGTACTGATTTCTATTAACCACTTGTGGTATCAATTTGTTGATCTGCTCATTCTTCTGAACCAATCATCTTTACACCCACCAAAAGCTGGAATGACAATTAAACTGAGGAAGGTGAGAATTATTCAAGATAAATTAAAGCATAGAAGTAAAGACAGTGGGAAAACTGAGATTCAAAAGAGCACTGAGGGGAAAATACACATGTACTAAAAAGCATAGCACAAAGCACATAGAGGCACAGAGGGAAAAGAGAAGAGAGAGGTGGAAAACGGATCCTGCTACACCTCTTTTTCAGCACCAGGGACAGAGCTTCTGAAGGGCTGACCCAAGCAACGTTCAGTTTAGGGTCCCTCCCAAATTCTCTAGAGAAAATGATGCATTCGAAAGCAGCTATGAAACATGCAGTAAGGTCTAATAGGGAAGCTGGAAGAGAAGCACACAAGTGATTTCACCTGAGAGGCAAAAATGGGTGATTTTCCTTCTGTTCATTTCCACAGTTTCTGTGTCCTAGGAAAGGCAAAGTTTGCTTTGATTGGGCATGTCTGCTGTTAGTAAATGGCTGCAGGAGCTGAGGTGCTAAACCCCACAGTCTCCAGAAATCAGAAGAAATTTTCAGGGTAAGTAGTTTTTCTTTTTGTTTCTAGTTTAATACACAGTGTTTTCCTGAGAGGTTATTTAAGCAGTTTGGGGTTCTGTGGTTCTCTGAGAACATGCATTAAAACTCTGTACCCTCTCTTATTTAAAAACCTGAACCCCTGAGGAAACTGTTTTCATTTCTTCTCATTTTTTGGGCAGTAGAAACCTGTTCTCTTTCTCTTTTTTTCCCCCCAAATTAGATCTTCATGGGCTCTAGAAGCTATATCAAGGCAGAATTAAAAGATGGAAAATAAAAAGATGTTACTATTCCTGAGATTTTTATGGAAGTTGATTGTTTTCCTCTTAAGGGTTTTACTTAATTGGAAGGGTCTGTTATTTTAAATTCCCCAATTCAGCACCCTGGTAATCCAGGGCTGAGGGTTTGGAGAGGCACTGTTTTCAATGGTCTATTTTAAGTCAGGCTGTTTCCAAGTCAGAATCCAATTATTCCCAACAGAGATATGCAGTACTTGAGATGATAATTGTGTATATTTTCTTTACTGATGACGTGTGATTTTGAGGGTATTGTTGTTGTTTAATTGTAGGACTTTCATTACTTACTGTAGCTTATTGGGTCAACGGAAGTTGTTGCAATTAGTCATTTTTCCAGTTCATGTCTTTAGTTTAATCAAATACTATCAAAATGAATGCACAAACATTCATTTCTAAACACATTCTGCATGCTGTTTGCACTTTACAGGTGAAGCCCTTTGCTTACTGACACTAAAAGGTCAGTAAAACGTCTGTCCATGGGTAGGAGTGAAGAATCGCTGCTTGACATAGCACTGGATCTCTTGTAGCCAAAGAGAAGCAGATACCATATGAGAAAGATTCTTACTCAGACACATGTTTATTTATAGTTGAACATTTTCAAGGGTCTGCTTGGCTAGCAGTGTGCAGGGATGTTGAGCATAGAAAACACTGACAGTATTCGAATATATGCCTCATATTAAAGAATCTATACAGAAGCCTGCTTATTATGGAATATGAATTTAAACAAATATAAAGTAGAGTTTACCGAATCCTAAATTCAATTTCTAATGTATTGAAGTTTGTCATCAATTAACATTTGTTTATTGATTGATTGACTAATCCATTGAGTTCCCCCATTTTATCTCTGAATAGAATGGTAGGATGCTCAGACATTAGAATGTGTGATGGAAAGTAGGGATGCTCTGCTTTACTGGGAAAGTTTAATGAAGCAAAACTATATTACCTTAGCTACTGGATCTCAGTAACCAGATATGATTTTTCTCTGTACATTTACCAACAATGTAGGTGTGCCCAAATACATAAATAGGCTATGTATTTCAAAGCACTCGTGAATTTTCAGTAGGAAAATAAACTAACAGCAATTTTCAAGAATAAAGTGCCATAGAAATGCTAAAGACTACCTCTAATAATAATGACAATGTAACTCCCACTGTTTCTATGTGCAGTGTGCACCTGCATTGACTTCACTGAGTTTGGTCAGGTCATGTGCACAAGGTGCTCTGAAAAGGCGAGGTTTTAAAATTAGCCGCCATTTCAGGTTTGCTCCTTCACCTGAATAATGAGGAAGTTAAGAACATAGAGCTCTGGAAACAGACAGATCTTGAGTTGAATCAGCTCCATAATTACTGGTGTATGCCCTCAGCAAGATACTTAACCTTTCTGCTACTTA
Source organism: Mesoplodon mirus (assembly GCF_964341445.2). Taxonomy (NCBI): domain Eukaryota; kingdom Metazoa; phylum Chordata; class Mammalia; order Artiodactyla; family Ziphiidae; genus Mesoplodon; species Mesoplodon mirus. The sequence continues at coordinate 86,886,163 of NC_138982.1, forward strand.
CTTTCTTCAACTGCAAAAATGGGGATAATAATAGCACCTATTTCCTTCATCAGGTTGTTGTGAGGTTTAAAAAAGATAATGCTTATAAAATGTTAGTTATAATTATTAATTTTTTCAGGCAATATAGCAAGTTTGCATTGAAGCCCCAAGCCAGAAAAGCTCTGGAGACTAGAGATCAGGATGTAACTGAGTGAAAGTTTAGAGATGGCAAAAGACAGAGATCTATTATATAAGTAGTTGGTCTTGTGACCCTGCTATCAGGGCGTTTTGTTCTGGGTTTAGGAAAAACCATTTCTATCTGGAAATGACTGCCCACATCACCTTCCACCCCCAGCACAGACACATTAAATGTCACAAGTTTTGGATTTAGGGAAACACAAGATGAAAGCTGGGCTCAACATAGCCCCCTACACATTGTGTAATCTTAAGAAAGTTACCAAGTCTCAATTTTTTAACCTATAAAAGGGAGATATGAATATCCACCTTCAGGGTTACTATAAATATTAAAACGAGGTAATATCTGTACGGTACTAGTGCCTGGCACACAGTAGCAGCCAGAAGTGGTAGTGAATATTGTCTTCAGAAGGAGGTTGAGAACTCAAGATGTTTTTGTTTTTCTTGTTTGTTTTTTGCTTAACTTGATAGCCTTGAGGAAAGAGAACAAACAATTAAAGCCCTGTATATCTTAATAAATAACTTCTTAACAAACTCAATGGGAGCCTGGTATGGAACCAGGAGCCCAAACGAGACAACCTACAGATAGATGTTCCGGGCAGACTGTGGTTCCACACTGAGGGACTGAATATCATCAAATCAGGATGTATGTCATAGCTGATGGGGGCCTGACCAGGCTCTGTCCCCCTGCTTTTTAAAGTAGATTATGCATTCACTCTAAGAGATGCTAGAATAAACTATAAAGACTGTGTAAGAAATTCAAAGGCTCATTAAAATTTGTAAGTAGTATTATATATAATGATTCTTAAAAGAGTAAGACCAGCAATAATCTTCTAGTCCTTGCCTTCTCCACTTTCTCACTTCCATCCACTCTTAACTAACGCTCTTTGCTGAGGTCATCAGTAATCTCCTAATTTCCAAGTCCATTAGACACGCTGCAATTGTAGTTTATTTGACCCATGCACCTATTCCCACTTGCCCTTAAACAATAAAAGCTACAATATTTTAAGTGCAACGTACTAGACATTATGTTAGAGCCATGAATCTCAATGGGGAGAGCAATTTTGCCCCACAAGGGACATTTGACAATGCCGGAGACTTTTTTCACTGTCACAGCTGGGGCGAGGGGAAGTGCTACTGGCATCTAGTGAATAGATGTCAGGGATGTTGCTAAAAATCCTACAATGCAGATGACAGCACCCCCTGCCCCAAGAAAGAATTATCCAGCCCCAGTTGTCAACAGTGCCAAGACTTTACGTATATAATTTTATTTGACTGCACAATAACCCTATAGTTGGGTATGATTATCCTCATTTTGCTGATGAGGAAACCAGGCTATCATTATGAATTACTTAGAGAGTGATTATCAAGTTAATGAATTCTCCAGGCTCTTTACTTCTCCTACCTGAGACCAGTTTACTATCTGATAGCATATCTATCAAAAGGAGAAAGAAAGGAGAAAACCCAGCCCAGTGCTGTGTTATATAAGCAATGCTGGTTAAAAAAAAATTTTTTTTAATCTAAGGAGGGAGGAAGTTGAAACAATGAAGCTGAAAAGTGGGGAGTAATCTAGCATCTCACTCATGTTCTGCTTTCATCTCCCACACCCACAACTCATCAGGAACTGCCTGGGCAACCAAGGCTTACCCCCACCTGCTGCTCTAAAGAATCTAAGAGCAGAGACAGTGCAATGCAAAAAATAAGTAAATCAGAAACTCATGCAATGGTGAGTCCAACGTCAGGCTCAGAATTGATTTTCAGAGTTGAGGGTTTCCCTTCATATAGTTAGTCATTGACACTTAGCTGTACTATTTTTAAGTAGCTGTCAAACCTCGGCAGAGTAAAATGTCCAGCAAGATGGTCACAAATATCCCAAGGTTTTATGCCTCCCTCCTACCTGACAGGGAAGATGAGGCTAAGACATCATGAGACAACTACAGACCCTAGGAAAGAGTGATTTCTGGCCATTGATTTCCAACGTGGCCCAGGTGCAGAAGGAAAGGCGTTCTGGGCCTGAGGCTGCCTCGAAGGTGAAAATATCCTTGAACAATCAGAAAGCTTTGTATTTTTCCAGAAGCTCTTGGCAGCAACAGTGCTATCTCCAGGGTAGTGGCTGCCCTTCTCTGAATAATGAGAAAATTATAATTATTATCAAAAATTATTATTATGCTTTAAAATATATTTAGTGCAAACAGTGTGCCAAGATAAAGAACAATTTTTTTTAAACAATTCTCTGAATGCATTCCAAATCACTCGCCCCTTACAATTATTTGTTCATTTTAACACTTTCACATTCCAGGCTGAAACATTCAAAATGGCATACGAAATGACAGCCAGGATTAAGCCAATCTCCTAATCAAAGGAGAGCAGCAGTTAGCAGAATTGAGAGCAAATCCTGGCCACCAAGCCAGCCTCTACCTCAGCCACAGCCTAGAGCAAGAGTTCCCATGGAGGCCCATATACTCCATGTCTAAATATTTTAGTTATAATTAACAAACACCATTGAATGAAATGTTTACTCCTTCTGCCTTGATAAAGGCACCTTCTTAACAATCTGGAAGGCCAGATTTGAATTTAGTGTTCCTGGGCCTTAAGAGTTCCATACAAAATGTGAGATGGCAGGAGAAGCTGCCCCACCCGACATCTTGTCCCAGGGACTCGGTCCTTTTCTCTCCACACCTCGGGCTACATCCAAGCTATTCATCTGAGCTCCCCCAAACAGCTACCCCTGGAGCCCATGGGTCCCACACATACATGCCACAGTCTTCCTTCAGGGTGACAGATCCAAAATGAGGCTGGTGCTGCCCTAGAAATAGGCTCCAAGCAGTTTGGGCAGAGAATCCTGAGATCTTGGTACCAAGAGTATGGTCTAGAATGGGAGTGTAGGCTCTTGATGGATCTGCTCCTTGGTGCCATGGGAGAGCATGACCTCATCCTCTAGGAAGGATATGACCAGATGGGGTCCAATGTGGAGCCCTCGGAAGCACAGCGCCCAGGGCAGGAGTCACTCTTACCCAAGTCTCAGGGTCATACCATAGGCTATAAGCCTTGTGCTTCCCCCAGCATGTGGCTTTGGTGCACTGCTACCCTTGGCACAAAGTCATTTCCATATTTTTCTTCAGGACACAATGACTTTTGTCCCCCACAGACATGCACAAACCTGGCTTTAAGAGCCCAGAGTCTCTTCTGGCCCCAACAGGTTGGTGCCATGGGGGCAACCAATGGGCTCTGTTGCCTTTCCCACGCTATGTCCAAAGTCCCCACGGTTGGAGGATTGGTTTTTCCCAGTGGGCTAGTGATGTGACAGTTGCTATGGCTTTCAGATGTCAAAGGAGGGCGTTGGAAGGTCTGCATGCCAGTTCTGCCGCTAAGAAGCTGTGACTTAAGGTTTGTTAATCATCTCTCTGGGTCTCAATTTCCCTGTTTGAACAGTGAGGGCATTGGACTAGGTCAGAGATTGAAAACTGCTGATGCATGGGTCATTGGCCCATGGATGTGGGATTTTGGGGTGGAGGGGGACGGGAGACTTCATAAGGCTTAAATATTTTTTAAATTAGTAATGAGTCTTTAAAAATTAGGAGGTTTCAGGAATTCCCTGGTGGTCCAGTGGTTAGGACTGGCGCTTTCACTGCCATGGCCTGGGTTCAATCCCTGGTCGGGAACTAAGATCCCACAAGCCACATGGTGCAGCCAAAAAAAAAAAATTAGGAGGTTTCAAATAAAATTCGGTACATGGATTTTCCCTAAATATAAAAATCACTGTACTGCCTCTAAACCCCATTATTCTTGAGATTTTCTCCCACAGCCCAGTCTCCCAAACCCACCATGTCCTGCTCCATAAGACCCAAGAGAAAGAATGGGAGATTGAAGGAAGTGAAGGGAGGCATGGGAAAGGCAACTGCGGGCAAGAGAGACAGGGAGGGAGGAGACAAGGAGAGGGGCTGGGAAGCTAAGAGAAACAGACCAATCAGAGAAAAAGAGCTAAGACTTGCATAGCTTTCTAGGTGTCGGGCATGGCTGTCAATGTCTTCCCTATGTAATAGCTCATTTAATCTTCACAAAATCCCTGTGGGACGAGTTCCATTATTTCCCCCATTTTAGAGAGGAGGAAACTGAAGCTCAGAGAGGTGAAGTTACATGCCCAAGACCCCAGAGTTCGGAAGTGGTAGAGCTGGGATTCTAATCCTGCAACAGCTCCCCATCTCACTCAGAGTCCAAGCACGGTTCTTGCAATGGCCCAGCACGACCTCTCAACCTCAGACCCTTCCACTCTGCCCCTGCCTCACCCGGCTCTTTCCACTGGCCTCCCTGCTGTCCCTTCCACCTGCCAGCTGCCCTGTCTTTGTACCTACCATTCCTCCTGCTCGGCTATCAGCACAGTGGGCTTCCTCAGGTCCTCCAGGTCGTGACTCAACTGTCAGCATCTCCATGAGGGCTTCCTGCTTACCCAAGTACTCACACACACGCCATCCTCACCCTGTCCTCACCCCCTTCCCTAATTGTTTGTTCTCCAAAATACATGTCATCATCGAACATACCACATCTTGGATTTATCTTGTTTATTACTGTCCTCTCTGGAATGGAGGCTTCATGAGGGCAGGGATTTTTATCTATTTTTTTCATTGCTGTATATCCAGGGCTTAGAATAGTGCCCAGCATATAGAAAGTGCTCAACAAAATATTTATCGAATCAAAAAATCAAAAAGTGTACCCCGGGCTTCCCTGGTGGCACAGTGGTTGAGAGTCCGCCTGCCGATTCAGGGGACACGGGTTCGTGCCCCAGTCCGGGAGGATCCCACATGCCGCAGAGCAGCTGGGCCCGTGAGCCACGGCCGCTGAGCCTGCGCGTCCGGAGCCTGTGCTCCGCAACGGGAGAGGCCACAACAGTGAGAGGCTGGCGTACCGCAAAAAAAAAAAAACTACCCAAAGCAGCCAAGCTCCAAAGAGTCTGACTTGACCGACATTGTTTTCTATCTCCTCCCAGTAAACGTGTCGGGGTCCCTCCTCTCCCTCCGGGCTATGGCGCCTCTCAGCCAGCTGGGGGGCCACATCAACACCACGTGTGCGGCAGAGAACTCCACCGGGGCCAGCCGGGCCCGCCCACATGCCTACTACGCCCTCTCCTACTGCGTGCTCATCCTGGCCATCATCTTCGGAAATGGTCTGGTGTGTGTGGCCGTGCTGAAGGAACGGGCCCTGCAGACCACCACCAACTATCTGGTGGTGAGCCTGGCCGTGGCAGACCTGCTGGTGGCCACCTTGGTGATGCCCTGGGTGGTGTACCTGGAGGTGAGTAGGTCGCAAGTGCAAGCTGCCCATGTGACCGTGCTTGTCTTTGTCTTCTGTGAGGTCCTGGCATCTGGGGTCAGAATGCTCCCTGCCATGATCCAGGGTCTAGGGAGGGAAGGAGAGCTCCTGTCATTCTCCCTTTCACAAGGGACTTGAAGTTCCTGAGAGCAGCATTTTTCCAGCATCATTTGCCCATGTCAGAACCAGGGAGCTGGGAATGATTCTCTCCCCAGGCCTCCAGCATCCAGGTGACTGGACTTGAGTGATGGGACTTGTCCTAGAAATGCACTAGGCTTACTCTCTGTGCCAGTCATGTTGCGAAGACACAGGGGGTGGGGTGGGAGCAGTCCAGTGGCCATCCTCATCAGTGTTTCAATGTATATAGGGGTGGCGATGTGCAGGAGGCATGTAGGGGCAGAGGAATTAATTTTTAAAAAAACAATTTTCTTTTTTAACTGAATGAGAGGAAAAGAGAGCAAGAACAGTCTGCAGATAGATCAGACTTCTGATGGTTCAGTTGCCCTCGGACTCAGCATTTTCCTCCTGGGTACCAGCTTTCCACAGACTCTGCTTCCAAAGGAAAAGATCAAATTTATATTTTTGGTGCCTCCCTCACCAGTTAGATAATGCAGCAGACCCTGGAGAATTCTGCCGGAGAGAAACATTTCTTAAATGTGAAAGTATTTTCATCTGAAAGTGCAAAACAGAGTCAGGAGGTGATCAAGACAAAACATCCATTTGCTAACAAGGAAATCAGGGTGCCTACACCTGTTCAAGAAACAGATATTCCTACCAGGAAAACATGCAATTACTAAGGAGGTTTTTTTAAACCCTTAATATCCTATTAATATTTCTCCTCTGCACTGTGTATCATTCGAAAAAGGTATCCAATGAAAGCTCAAAATGATGCCATGATTAAGAGAAATTAAAATTCATCAAATTAATATCTCAGTTAATATTAATAGTGAAGATGACAGTTAATTAAGTATGACATATCACAGGAGAACAAAAACCTCGAACATAGACTGCTTAGGCAAGCAACCATATTAAAGAATGACTGGGAACTAAAATTAGACTTATGATCTCAATGGGGAGACATTAAGGAAAGAAATCAAGGAGATAGAAAAGGAAGGGAAAAGAATAAAAACAACTAGGCTGATTGGGATAGATTTAAAGGCTAAGGGAATACTCAGAGAAAAAAATATGCATTAATGTTTCCCAGTTAGGATTATCCTGATGTTAAAAGGTCTTGTAATTATCTTGACTTTTCTGTCAACCCAATTAGGCCGAGACATCCTTGAAGTCAGAAGCTATGTCTTTGTTCTTTTTTTCCCTGTAGTCCAAACATACTACCTGGCACATAATATGTACTAAATAAATATTTGATGTATGAATGATTAAATGAATCTGGTCTGCAATGTATGCATTAGATGGGCCATTTCTACTTATACCATCTGCAGCTACATCTATTGTTACAATGAACTATTTACTTTTATTTTATTTTTTAATGATGATACTGAAAAGTAGTTAGTAGTATATGATATTTCTGTTCAAGAGTGAGCAGACTTTAGGTGCTACAACCCAGTGTGGATGGATTAGTCAATGATTCAGAACATCACCACACCCTCTTCAAAAGTGTTTCTGTCCATCCCTATTCGTTACAAGGATTCTTAAGTCTGCCAGAAGGATGAATGTCAGAAAGAAAGGCAGGAAGAGAACCTTCACTCTGATAAGCATTTTAATTGCCTCTGAAATAAAACCAGGCTTTTGGTGTCTGTGCACTCAGGGCACTCATTGGCTGTCCATTTGTGATTGCTTCCAGGACTCTGAAGGGATTATACTGGAAAACCTCTGTAGCTACGGGTATAGGAGGTGGACATTGTGACCTTCTCACACTAGATACCCCTGGCATCCCCTTCTAGCCACACCTGCCAGTATGGGTGGTACGCCCACTCTACTGCTGAGCAGAGAGGAGCAACTGAGCAACAGAGGGCCAGCATAAAATCTTGCCAAAGGCCTTAGTGGACTCTCTGCAGGTTGTATCTATGGGTTTTCCCCTGTGAGAAGAGCTCTGGTGGAGCTCTTGTTTCCCCTCATTAAAACCAAGATGGCCTCTGTCCAACAGGTTATTTATAACAGGTAGGTATTCAGTAATCAAGAGTAGGTCACATAAGTTTAAAATCATACAAAAAAGATTTGGGGGAGCAGAGACATCTCTCCACTGGGAAATGGGCTTTGCGATCTCTTTTTGGTCCTACCCACTTGCTTCAAGGCTCTAGTAATTGCAGCCTAGTATCTCTTCATCACTTTCCCCAACAGTCAACTAAGGGTCTGTCTCAATAAAAGACAGAATAGGTAGCCATCATTAACAGAGAAGCAGTTAAGATAATAGAGGCTCTATTCCAAAGGATCAGGTCTCCCTATCCCACCCCAGTCTGTATATTTCCCTTAGTCTTAAATGCCTGCCTGCTTTCTGTGGACCTCAGAAGTAGACTGGGTGCTTTAACGAGAGAAAAGAGCACTTTGAGCTCTTAAAGTGATCGTGAATACATAAGTTCACGTGTCTCAGAGAAGAGCAAAAAGTGTAACTCTCACTAACTTGTCCTAATGATGAGTAGCTGGTCTAGTAATTAGAAGATCATACCACAGAGCTCCCTTGAAAAGAGGAAACGATGCAGTGTTGACCACAGAGACTGCTGGAGGTTTGAGGGCCCCCAGGAGGACAGAACAAACATGAGAAGAACACCATGAGGGGGCCAAATTAGCTGTCAAATTCCCAGCTTCCCGTGCTTTGATTTGAATGTATCCATCTTGTTTGAAGGGAATATTGGCTCACATTGGCCAGACCCCTTCCTTCAGAGGAAAACTGGCTCATATTGACAGACACCAGTATATATGAGTTATGAATGTTTTGTCTATAAATATTGGAAAATTTGACTCACTGTGGCTTAAACAAATAGGAGTTGCTTTTCTCACATAAACAGAATTCTGGAGGAAGGAGTTCTGTTGGTATTGGTTCAGCTGCTTCAGGTGTCATCAAGGACCAGACTCCCATTCTTTCTGTTCATCATCCTTGGCAAACTCACTTCCTCGTTCTAGTCACAAGAGGGCTGCCATAGCCCCAAGCTTCATGGCCATATTCAAAAGTAGGACAGGTGGGGACAGCAGAAAAAGAAAAAGTAAATAAAAGCCTTTTCCCTGGAGTGGCTTGAAGCATCTCCCTAAGGAACTTCATTTGTCTAAATGGCTACACCTGGAAGCTAAGGCCACTTTTAGATGCAAGGGAGGATAGAAAAGGAAAAGTGAAAATGTGGGTTTTATTAAAAAAGAAGATGTGGGGGTGATGTAGGCAATAAAATGTCATATAACTTTGTGCTTCTGCTGGAATTCACTGGGATGAATGTTATTCTGATGCAGGGTTGTGCTATGAGAAAGACTCAGAATTGGGAGTCAGAAGGCGTGGAGTTAAATGAATAAAATGAAAGTGACAACTACACTTTCCCTACCTCACAAGGTTGATTTAGGCTCAACTGTCATCAACGGAAAAAATGCTTCAATAACTAAAAAGCGTGATCAAGAAATATCTCAGTTTAGACAATTTTATTGTTAAGTAAAAGAAACCTTAACTCCGAGTGACTTAAACAATGAACAGAATGCATTGGTTCTCATACCAGCAAGTTTAAAAGTCCTGTGGTAGGGTGGACTGCAGGCACAATTTGAACAGGGCTCCAGTTCCATTTCTCTGCAGTTCTCTCAGCTCTGTCTTCTTCCATATACTGACCTTATCCACAGGCAAAGGGTAAGCTAGAGACCTCACATGTGTGCACCACACCATTCACAGCAAAAGAGAAAATCCATGTCCCAGAATTTCTAGTAGAAGTGTCAAGATGTACTTGGATTGGACTGGCTTATGGCACACGATTTTCTCTGAACTAATCACTGAATAGAATAGTCAGTTTAGCCTAGGTTATGTGTACCTTTCATAGAACACATCAACTGCTCAGGAATCTCAGGGATTCCCAGTGGAATCCAAGGACTATTGGAAAGAGGAAAGAAGACAGTCAGCAGGTATGCACCACAGTGGCCTTCGCTGGTACCATTCTCATCATGAAGGTACACAGAAGACTGGGCCTGGACAATATATTAAAAGGGACTAGCGGGAGCCAGTCACTGACCTTCTTCAGTTTCCTCAGTCCTCAGGCCTAGCAGAGAAGTTGAGGATAAGAGCCATGCAGGTGACCTCAGAGTAAATTATATTCCAGAGGGCCCTGGCCTGGCCATCTCTGTAATTCAGTTTGCAGCATTTTCATGAAAACTCTTTTCTGTTCTGTACCAAAGAGTTCTATCTCAGATTCCCTCTCAAGTTTTTAATTTCCTGCTCTAGAAGCTGCAGTCTGTTTGGAGCTCCCTCTCTAAGCACCAACATTCCATTTTGTTCCACTCGGTTAAGCACCTTTTGTGATGTTTCATACGCTTGTATCAGGGCAGAGAGGCAGCGTAGGCAACCAGGGGAACATTTAGAATACTAAACTCAGAGTACTTGGGTCCCAGTGTGGACTGGAGAAAAGATTTGAGGGTTAGGGAATATAAACAAGCAAAAAAGTGCCAAGTGGGTTCAGGCAGGGAAACTCGCCCTAGAGAGCCTGATTGAAGGTCAGAGAGTGATGGCGGGAAGAAGCAGTGTTGTTTGGGGAGACAGGTGCCTTTGGACTCGTAATGATATTGATTATTAAAAATAAAGACTTTTGGGCTTGTCTGGTGGCTCAGTGGTTGAGAGTCCACCTGCCGATGCAGGGGACACGGGTTCGTGACCCAGTCTGGGAAGATGTCACACGCTGCGGAGCGGCTGGGCCCGTGAGCCATGGCCGCTGAGCCTGCACGTCCGGAGCCTGTGCTCCGCAGCGGGAGAGGCCACAACAGTGAGAGGCCCGCGTACGGCAAAAATAAATAAATAAATAAATAAAGACTTTTTAAAGAAGAATTTTACCATTGTTCAAAAAACCCCAGATGATAGCAATTTAAAAGCTCCCTGCTGGAAAACAAAAGCAGGAGGTTCTCACAGTCTCTTCACCAAAGTCTGGATTTTGATGGAAGTCATAGACTATGAAAGCTGGAAGGGCTTGGAGAGTATTTCTGCTGTCATTTCTAAAGTATGATCCAACCTCAAGAAATTTCTGGCCACATCCCAGTGACCGGGATTCTCTGTGGGCATGGGCCTCAGGGTCTGCACTTTAAAAGAGCTCCTCCATGACTTTCATGAACCTAAACTTTGAGCTAAACCTTTATGACGGGGAGCTGCTTGTTCAAAATACAGACTGATGGGTGTACCCCAGATCTACCAAACTGGAATTTCTAGGGGTGGTCCTGAAAGTCTATAGCAATTGTAACAAGCCCTTAGTCCCAGGCCCATTCCCACCCCAGCTGATTTGTGCAGCCAGCTGGCCATCTGCTACAAACTGACAGGTAGGAACCACTAATCTGTAAAAACCCCATTTCACAGATGAGGAAATTGGGATTCAGAGAAGTGAAAAATCCTTATTTAGTACCCTATTTTGTCCCACAGCAATCCCATCCTGCAAAAAAAAAAAAGAAAAGAAAAGGAGGAAGGAAGGAAGGAAGGAAGGAAGGAGGGAGGGAGGGAGAATAAAAAGGATTTCAATTGTGGCAAACAAAAATGGAATGAAGAGGCTAATTAGAGAAGTAATTCCATCTTTGCTCCTTGGATATCTCCCCCAAACAACTAAAACTCCATCCCTTAGAACAGGAGTTCTTAACCTGGGGAGTCCATCAACTTGGATATAAATAAAATTACTTCTTTATTTTCACTAAACTGAAATTAAGCACTTCCTTCAATTATGAATGTCAGCATCAACCCACAGCAGAAGAAATCCTTATCATCCCCGATGGAAATCACAGGTATTTATATTTTCAAATCGCATTACAGTTTTTGCAGACCCCAAAATATCATTTACACTCATCAGTGCTTTGAAACTACTAGGTCTTGTCATTTAGTGCATTCTTAAAGAATCACATTTTTTTTTAAACTTTGGTAACTATATTTTGATATAATCACTATCCTTTGTGATCCACTGTATTTTATTTCATGCATTTAAAAACATTCTTCTGAGAAGGAACTATGAGGCCAAAGGCATCCAAGGGATAAAGAATGCTTAAGGAGCTCTAGAGACAACCATTTCTTTCTTTTTTTTCTTTGCGGTACGCGGGCCTCTCACTGTTATGGCCTCTCCCGTTGCGGAGCACAGGCTCCGGACGCGCAGGCTCAGCGGCCATGGCTCACGGGCCCAGCCACTCCGCGGCATGTGGGATCCTCCCGGAATGGGGCACAAACCCGTGTCCCCTGCAGGCAGACTCTCAACCACTGCGCCACCAGGGAAGCCCTCTTTCTTCATATATATATATATATATTTTTTTTTTTTAATTTTACTAAGGTACAGTTGAGTTACAATGTTGTGTTCATTTCTGCTGTACAGCAAAGTGACTCAGTTTTATATATATATATACGTATATATATATATATATACATATATATATATACATATATATATTCTTTAGGGACAAAGTCATGCCCCCACACCCGCTAGAGCCAGCATTTCCCAACCCTCTGAGGCAGCAAAAATCACTGGAGGTACTTATTATTCTGAGTAGGGCCTAAGAATCATTTTAACAAGAGCCTCAGGTGATTTCGGAAATGCTGCCTTATCAGAAAATTTGGGAAATGCTGCCTTAGGCTGTGTCTGTTGAAAATCAATAGCCAACTTCAGTACCTGAAGACACTCTTGCTTCTCCCACCTTCTGTATTGCCAAAGGGAGTTAGTTATATTCATTAGCAAGTGAGAGTAACACCATCTGGCCGCCGTTTAATTCCAAAGTGAGTTTTATTCATTAAAATTTAGGAAGAAGGTAGAATCATGTTTCTAAAAAGCCTTAAATCAATCAGATTTTTTTTTTGCTTCGCTTTACTTCTGCTTTAATTTCAAAAATCACTTTACCTTTCATGTTCTCCCAACACTCTGTAGTACTCATCTCACTGTCAGCACTTATCATACTGTATCATAGTTATTTTCTTAGCATCCATCTCCTGGGCCCTCAGTTCATCCCTTCTCATTCACACATGACTCCCCCTAACACACAGATATTATATTCTGAGGCCCTGGGAACAAAAACAGGTTTAATTCATTTCAGTACACCCACCCCAGCAAGGTATCAGCCCTATAATGGGCCCTCAGTGAACACCAGCTTTGTGGGTGGGTAGACGGACCAATGCCAACTCTTCTCCCTCCTATGATATGAGAATGGAGTTAAACTGTACACTTCCCGGAAGCAGCGTGTCGGGGTGCTGACCTCTGAGAGGCAAAATAGAGTAATGCTTGATATTAAGGGTTTGAAATTCCAGCTACTTTTTTTTTTTTTTTTTTTTTTTGCTGTACACGGGCCTCTCACTGTTGTGGCCTCTCCCGCTGTGGAGCACAGGCTCCAGACGCGCAGGCTCAGCAGCCATGGCTCACGGGCCCAGCCGCTCCGCGGCATGTGGGATCTTCCCGCACCGGGGCACGAACCCGTGTCCCCTGCATCAGCAGGCGGACTCTCAACCACTGTGCCACCAGGGAAGCCCCCAGCTACTTTTACTAGCTATGTGTCCTTAGGCAAATTATTCAACCCTTCTCAGACTCCATTTCTTTATCTATAAATTGGAAAGAACATTTACCTCATTTGGTGGCTGTAAGAGTTACTTAGCATGTTCTTGGCCCTTTCACTTCTTTATTGATCGTTCACTATTATTTACTTGGCGTGGAGGACTTAAGTATTTCCATTACACATCCCACCAATTAGGGAAAACCAAGTGATGGCACCTTAGCAGGAGTTACTTAAATTAGCTAATCAGGTTGTTTTCTTCTTGACACTTAGCTGAGATCAAGGAGTGAATGGGGATTTTGCTGGCAGAGTTGGAGACGGGATGAGAGGAGAGCCAGAATGGGGTAGCACAGTGGGGGCCTGGAAGCCAGAGGGCAGCTTGAGGGCTTTGGTCCTTAGGGGCTCAAGAAACCAGGGACCAAAGAAATCTGCCAGGTACATACTTTCACTAGGCCCCAAAGTCAGTAGCCCCCACTGTCTTGTGCTGTTTTTCTACAACCCTGGGATACAAGCAATCAGAAGGAGGTGTCTCATTCCCTAGAAGGGGGTTGATGTGGTCTGTCACACAAAAATCCTTGATGGCACATGGTTTTCTCCTTCTCCCTTGTGGCCACCCATTTCCATCCCTTTCCAACAGCTGCCCCCTCCTCGCCTGACACCCCCATACAGCAGGTGTGTAACAACCTACATTCCAGTGCCCCATCTGCCTCTATAGCCATGCCTCTCTGGGCAAGGTACTGAACCTCCCCAAGCCTTAGTTTCTTTCTCTGCAATGAAGATAACAATAGTCCTCTCTCACAGGACCATAATCAGCAATAGAGGCCATGTATGTAAAGTTCAGACATCGGTAATTATTAGTATTAACACAGATTATGTCAGAGACCATTCATTCTGTCAGAATATATTTGCAGGCTGGGCATTGCTCTAGGAGCCTGGATGCAGCAGCAAACAAGTAAAAGTCCCTGCTCCTATCAGGTTGATTAAGTTACAGTCATTTAATCTCCTATCAAATAAGTGTATAATTTGTCTTCAAAAAGCTTTAAAAGCATATACAGTTTTTAAAAATTCAGGTATCAAGTTATCAGAATCAATGTTTCAAAGTTATAGAACTTTCTGGAATGGGTTATATGGGTTGGTGACACACATAGATTGAGTTCTCAATAAATGTTAGCTTGTTTTAATGATATTAGGATCTCATGATGATCTCTAGTTACTTTATTTAAGAATGCCTTGCTTCTCCAGTTCTCTTCAAGAACAGGGCCTGAAGATCTTTTTTAAAAACCTCTTAAAACACGTAACAGGGCTTCTCTGGTGGTGCAATGGTTAAGAATCTGCCTGCCAATGCAGGGGACACAGGTTTGAGCCCTGGGCTGGTAAGATCCCACATGCCGCAAAGCAACTAAGCCCGTGCACCACAACTACTGAACCTGCGCTCTAGAGCCCGTGAGCCACGACTACTGAAGCCCGCACGCCTAGAGCCTGTGCTCCACAGCAAGAGAAGCCACTGCAATGAGAAGCCCACACACCCACAATGAAGAGTAGCCTCTGCTCACCGCAACTAGAGAAAGCCCACATGCAGCAATGAAGACCCAACAGGGTCAATAGATAAATGAAATAAATTGTTTTTAAAAATTTAAAGCACATAACATACCCTCCTCCAATGAACTAAGTATTAGGAGTTTCACAAGCACTTGTTTTATGATTGAATGAATGAACGAATGGACAAATGAGCAAACAAATGAACGAACATATAGGACAACCAGCAAGCCTGCAGTTTTCTATTGTTCTAATGATCCTCTCTCACCTACACTGTCCCCCAACATACGTACACAAACAGGCACTCACAATTTTGAAAAAAAAAAAGTGGTTTTCCCCAATTTAAGACATAAATTGCATAGTAAACATACGTTAAAAGAGATTTAGTATACAAATTTCACCTTTTGCAAGAAGCTTTTACAGCATACAACTGTCCTATGGATTGAGCAAAACCATCTTCTATTCTCCCGGTTCCTCTCATTGTGTTATACTATACATTGTGTTAGACTATACATGTAACTTTAAAAAAGTTTTCATTCTCAGAATTCCTTTAAAATTCATATTAAGTTTTTATTTACATACAGCCAAATGGTTGGACTAAAAGAGAGAAAGTAAATCCACAACTAAATGAACAAAAATGATGACTTCATCACTAGTTTGAACTTTTCATTGTTGCTTTCAAACAAAATATTTTCGGTCAGAGTTTCTCATAGTAGAGCTTGGAAATGACCAAATATAGGGAAAAGATCAAATGCTGAAAAGGAAATAAATCTAAGGGGAAAGAAATTAGTAGGGAAGGGGAAAGAGAGAGAGCCTTTCAGGAACTTGCATTAGTGCCATAAAACAATGATGTATAGTCAGGTGGCCTGGTGATATAACCAGCATCTTGGATGAGAAAAATTAGACAGAGGGCCAACAGCATCTTTATGCACTATTTTTTGTAGCTTTTTTCCTTGAGAACCTACTTCAGAGGCTACTGTACCTATGTTTCACTCCCTTTTCTCTTGAATAGCCATTGGGCCTGCCCAGCAGAGGTAACATGAACACCCAGCTACAGCCTGAGGTACAAAGCTTCACAGGTTTCCCCTTGAGAACCATGGTGCCCAAGAATGGCAGCCCCAAGAGCAGGAAGCTGGCAAATGCACAAAAGCCTCGGGGCCCCAAGAGTGGCATTTGTGGATGAAAGTGATAATCTCCCTAGCATATCGCTCTGGCTCAATTAGGTAATGTAAAAAAATTTTTTAATAAAATAGAAATGTGCTAGAATATAACTTAAATTACCTAAATTCCTGACTTACTTATAAGTGTTACTCAGAGGAGTTATGGAGCTTGGAACACACATGTAAATGCGTGAGGTCAGAACCATCCTCAGTGATTCCGTGAATAGTAAAGAGGATCTGGGCCCCTTTCCAATGCCCTGGACACACCTTCCCCCGACCTCTTGGTGAGTGAGACCATGGTGACGAAGGCAGGCACACCGGCACAGATTTATTTTACATAGGCTTTTATAGATGTTGTTAAAGCTTCAAAACCGGAAGCCAGATAGATTTTCATTTTGGAGGTAAGTTTTATGAAAAATGTGTTCTCAGTTTATTTCCTGGTATATGGTGAGCTCTCCACTGGGCGGAGGGCTTCAGAGAGGCAGTTTTGGCACGGCGCACACATCTGGCAGTCACCCAAGTTCTTTTACTCCCAGCTGTGCATCTATGGGCGTTATCACTTAATTACGATGAGCTTTAGTTGCCTCCTGGGTTTGAACCAGATCAGCAATTCACAAACCTTGGTGTGATGGGAGACAGGGGCGTTTATTTATTTAAAAATGAAGATTCATGGACCCCAGATCCAGAGACTGTGACTCAGGAGGTCTAAGGAAGGGTTCAGAAATCTACATCTTTAATGAGCACCCCACTGTGGACCACACTTTGAGAAATGCTGGACTAATTGATTTGGAAGATCCCTTCCAGCACTAACATTCTATGGATTTGTCCTTTCAGGGCAGCCTAGGGAAGGCGGTAGAGTCGAGTGGGTTGCTGTCTCTTCGCTGTGGGGAAACACTAACATCCTTGTCTCTGATACCCAGGTGACAGGTGGAGTCTGGAATTTCAGCCGAGTTTGCTGTGATGTTTTCGTCACTCTGGATGTCATGATGTGTACAGCCAGCATCCTGAACCTCTGTGCCATCAGCATCGACAGGTAAGGCTGGGCTTCCCTTCCAGACTTAGGAGAGAGGTGGCCTAGGTCAGGTGGTGAGGGAAACCACCTAGGGAAGCTGCTCTTGCTATATTCAAGGCACAGGCTTTGCATCTGAGGGCACTGGGGTCACTGCCATGTACAACTTAACTCTGAGACATTTTCTTTTCTTTTTCTTTTAAGCGATGGTTTGTAGGTGAGAGGAAACTCCTGTGACAGGAGAGAAATAACTATCCTATAAGCTTTCCTTTCCCCCAGAGGATTCTGGTTTTGCTTTTCCACCACCCTTGGGGCTTTTGTGATTCCTAATTTTTTGTGGGGAGAAAAGGTGAGGGGGACAAAGAGGTGAGATGAGCTGACACAGTTAGGAGACACTGTTCCTGTTGTTATTGTGTTTTGGTAAAGGGAGGGAGATAGAGAGAGCAGGGGCAAAAGATAGAGAGGGGAGAGAAAAGCTTGCGAGCTTGGGAGTACCTGTGAGGAGGGAGAGAGGAGTGGAGAATGGTAATTTTAGAAAATGTGGCTGTGCCCTATTTATTTATTTCCTTCATAGAGTTTAAGAAGAACAATGTTTTTTAGAATTGCCTTTTGGTGGCTGGAGTGGATTTCTGTGATTTTGACTAGAGCCTTTGTGTGTTCCACCAGAGTAACATCATTCTCTATCCCTAAGAGTGTACCGCCTTGGCTCTGGGGACCTCTGTTCCTCTCTTCCCCTCTCTTTCAGTTTCCTCTCCTCTTTCCCTTTCCCCTCCCTGAGTCTTAGATCTGCCATGGCTCCCAAGGACATCTGCAGGCCCACTGAGCGCCCTGGGGAAAGGAAGTCGTTTTCGAGCTTATGGCCCCTGTTGCCAGTCAAGAGCCTCCAATCTTCCCTTCTCCGAGTCCCCGTCTACCTCTTCTTTTCCTACAGTCTCTCCCAGGAATATTATCCATCCACTCCATAGCTCCAACAGGTGACCCCAAATAAAATCTGCCATCTATTGGGAATTTAGCACATCGCGCTAAGGCACGACAAAGCCTTAACTCACTTCCTCTTCACAACTCTCAGGTACTCTTACTATCTTCATTTCCAGCTTCTCAGACTAATTAAGGAATTTGCACAGTCACACAGCTGAGAAGAAGCAGTGCCAGGATTTGAATTCATGTCTATCTGACTCCAAGTTAACAATCTTAGACTTTGTGCTAAGGCTCCTCAAATCTCCAGCCTCACCCCTAATTTCTCCCCTGATATCCAGACCACATTACTTCCTGGATATACCACTGGCTCCTACAAGGCAAAATGTTAAAAACCAAACCATCAAAGCATCACAGCACCAAACCATCTTGACTTGATGATCTCTTACTGACAACATCTTTCTTCTGAAAACTTGGATTTTGTTCAAATCCTTTCTCTTCCTCATCTCCCACATCTAAGCAATCAATGCTTACAGACTCTCTTTCTGAAATGCTTTCTAAATGTGACCCATCTTTCCCTTCTTACCTCACCTGCTTATTGGGGGCTCCTATGACCTCCCACCTAGACTTCTGCCACAGCCTCCTAATTGGCCCTTCAACCACTCTCAGAATTATTCCCCCAGAAGTAAAGCCCGAATGTCTATTGCCCTACTCAAAACCCTTCAGTGTCTCTCTGGCCTGTGGAATAAAAACTGAAGTTACCTTCACAGCCTAAGATTCAAAGTTTTCCACAATATGGCCTCACGTTACTTTTTCAATCTCATCCCTTTCTGGGTTGCCCTCTAGCCCTCTCATGCTCCAAGGCCGATCACACTGGCCCCCTTTTCCGTGAAGCCCTTCCAAATGTCTACAGCTTAATTCAGTCACCCCTGTACTCTCACAGTGCTTCCTCTGTAACCATGTTGTGGCATCTCCAGGCTCCCTTTGCAGGAGTCCTAATACACGTCCTCCTCACGTGCCCAAGTGTGACATTCACATGACCCACTGTTGTGCCCTCTGTATCAACAACCCTAAACTTCCTTGCATGTGTGTAACCAAAGAATGGGCATGAAAACCCTATCCTCTAGTGATACTGCAAACCCAACCAGTCAACTCGGTGGGCTTTGACTTTTATCATTTGCTTGGCTATCACTTGACTTTTATTACTTGATTGGCTAGCCTGAGAAGGAAAATTAAAGAACGTGTCCATAATGCTGAAACTAATACCATTAAAGAATGTGTTAAAAATAAAGGGATACAGTTGCATAACTGTAAATATACCCCAAAAATCCACATTGATATTTATACTTAGATGAATTGTGTGGTATGCAAATTATATCTTGATAAAGCTGTTAAAAAGTGAAGGGATAGTTAGTGACTTTATAATATTTTTAGCTCTCTGAGAACAGAATTCCTCCAATAACATCTAAGTCATTTGTGTGATTTCCTGACATTTAGTACATGTTTTAGTACATGTTTTCAGAAATATATCATTTACAGAAGTAACAGACTGCATCTGGTTTGCTATATCATCACCTCCACCACCCCAAACTATTATATTATCCTAGTTCCTCATTACCTGTGAATCTCCCTGCTGTGCCTATTACAGAGCTTTGAACAAGGAATATTAAACCAGGGAATTTCCCTGGCGGTCCAGTGGTTAGGGCTCCACGCTTTCACTGCCGAGGGCACAGGTTCAGTCCCTGGTAAGGGAACTAAGATTCCGCAAGCCACCTGGCGCGGCCAAAAGAAAAAGGGAATATTAACTGAATCCTGAATCCGGTGGTCCCTGCCTGAGGGTAGCCAATGCTTATACCACAAATATGCACCTTCAGAAAGGACAAGAGAGAGGAGGATCAGATCAGCCTTGGAGGAGGGAGGGAAGAACTGTATAAAGAGACCTTCTAGAAGAGGGTCTGGGACAGCCCCCTCCCAGCCTTCCAGTTCCGACCCTACCCTCTACCATCTTGGAAAGTGTGCCTATACACTCCACCCACACACATTCTCACACATGCGGCTGGCAGGTGAGGCTGTGCACTGGAGTGTGGGAACTGAATTCAGACAAGGGCTGCATTGCCAAGCCTTGAGTAAACCAAGATAGGGCGCCCTTTACCAGCCAGGAGAGGGTATCTTTTTGTAACTTGCACAAAAGCACCATTTTGCTGGCAGTGGTCATGCTTAACACACACTTCTACTTGCACCACCAAGTAGATACAACCAACAAGAACAAACCTTGAACTGGCTTCTGTCCCATATGGGGAGAACTCCCAGAATGCATAGCATTCACCTACCTGCAACCTGAGGAACAAGTCCTGCCTTAGACCGCAAAGGACAAGGATGCACCCCTCTTGGCCTGTAGGTCTATAGGAACCAATCCTCACCAAACTTCAAAATGGAGCCTCCTTTCTCTTCTAGGACTGAAAATAGGCCTTGGAAAAGCCGTCTCCATTATCCTTCACAGCAGTTTGCAGTACACAGCATTAAATTCTGTTCATGGGATGCCAAATGGTTGGTCAATTCATTAAAAATGCAGTCATTCATGCAGACCTTTGGTCTTCACACAATGCTAGTCACCCGTCTGACAAACTTGACCAAATGGATTCAGCATTTTTTGGTCATGAAGCCCTGATCAGTAATAACAGGGTGGTAAGAGATAGGAAAGAAAAGGAAATGATAAAAGGGTTTTTGAAAGCAAGTAATGCCATTGTCATTAGATTCGTAGGCATAGCTCTGGATGTTGGGATTAATGCCGCCTTTTCTTTTATAAAAAGCAGAGTGGGTGAGCACAACCCCCTAACCCGCCCTTGGCTCCTTGCCTCCCAGTAGGCCAGCCCCCTCCTGCCACATCCTGGGTCAGAACTAACTCAGGGAGAGGGCTGAGAAAGTGTCAAAGGAGCAGGACAAGATCCGAGCAAGCGGTGAGAATTCGAGTCCTCCGCAAGGAGCCCAGGGATAATGCAACCAAATTCATTCACCAGGGAGTTCTTTAAGTGGCTCTCAAACGGCACCCATCACATAGGCAAGCCTCCGCGTCTCTGCAGCGAGCACAATAGGTACCAGATGAGTCACAGGCACCTTGGATTTTTAGTTTGCATCTAAATAAGCACTTTATATTTGCAAAGGGCTTTCCAGTCATTTGCAAAAAGCTTTCTCCTTCAACCATTCCGTGAGGGGAGTCCACAGAACTAAAGATTTATTGAGCCCCCTGTCTGACCAAATAAAAGGTGGTGAAAAGCAGCCCTCACAGAGCTCGGGGGCTCATTAAACCCAGGCGGGGAGTTAGACTCAGGTCCTCCCACCCAGCCCAGCCTCCTTCCTCCCCCACTGCCGCTTCCCTGGGACGCACCTTCCTCAGTACACACACACACACACACACACACACACACACACCTCCCACTTGGGGACAGGGCCCCAAGCAGAGGTCGAATTCTGTGAGGATCCTGAAAACTTCAGCAGAGTGACAAGCCCACGAACCCCCGTCACAGAATTGGGAGTCGTAAGGGGCGTTAGAGTTTAACTCATTTATGCAGAAATGAGTTAAACTAAATGCCCCCACGGGGACCCGTAGCCTCTTAGGTCTGAAACTAGAACCTGGGTCTCCCAACTCCCACACCACCGGTCTGGCCCCTTCATTGGTGGAGGCGGGGATGGGACACCGAGGGAGGGGCCTCTGGCCATGCCAGCGCCCAGTTCTCTAGGTGCTATTTCCTTGGACTAAACCAGTCACATTTGCTTTGTCTTCAATGCCCTGGCTACCTCTGTGCTAATCCTAACTTGAGTGAATCTAAAGGCAACAGCGGTAGAAATAGCTACCATTTCTTTAGCATGTACTACGTGCCGGGCACCAAGAGCTTGTCATTATCGCTAACGCTCACGACATCCCAGCAAGGTAGGTGTATTACCCGCACTCTACAGGTAAGGATTCTTAAGACTAGACTGTGTGGGTAACCTTGCCCAGATCACACAGCTGGTAGGTGCTGGAGAGGGGATTCAGCCAGCCTCTTTCTACTCCAGCTCACTGCCTTTCTCAGAGGCGTAGCCTACTCTGGGCCCCTAGCTCTGGGTCACACTGCCTAGCTGGAAATCCTGGCTTTTTCACTTAATAGCAAGGTGAACTTGAGCAAGTCAGTTAACCTCTCTGGGCCTCAGTTCCCTTACCTGTTTAGGGGAGATCAGAGCAAAAGTGTTGTTATGCAGAGTAAATGAGTTAATGTTTGTAAAGACTTCGAACAGTTGCCTGGCCCCTAGAAAGTGCTGTCTACTTTTTTGTTTGAGGAATAAATAAATTTAATGTTCCCTGATAATCAGGAATAAGGGGCAGACACCCCTAAATTCACTGATATGAACAATCACAGATCCCTTGGGCTAGCACAATAATAATGACAATAATAATAATACTATTTTTTGAATGCTTAAGATGGACGGGGCATTGTGCTAAAAAACTTCCCAGAGATCATCTCATTCAATACGCATAACAGCTCTATCAGGCGGACTCGTTATCCCCCTTGTGCGATGAGGAAACTGGGTCTCAAAGAAGCCACATCTGTGGGCTTCCCTGGTGGCGCAGTGGTTGAGAGTCCGCCTGCCAATGCAGGGAACGCAGGTTCGTGCCCCGGTCCGGGAGGATCCCACATGCCATGGCCCAGTGAGCCATGGCCGCTGGGCCTCCGCGTCCGGAGCCTGTGCTCCGCAACGGGAGAGGCCGCAACAGTGAGAGGCCCGCGTACCGCAAAAAAAAAAAAAAAGAAGTCACATCTGTGGTCCAGGTCACAAGGTTCAGCGGCAGGCCAAGCGGGATTCAGACGCTAATCACTCTGTTTCCAACGTCCATTGACTTACCCACTGAGCACACTGCCAGCGTTGCCGGAAAAGACCAAAAAGCTAGGAGCTCAAAGGGAGGCGGCTGGCCAGGCAGTGATTGGGCAGCACGCGCAGCGCGCGCTCGCTCTCTGACCTAAGACCCGGAAGAGCCGGGTGAGCGCATCGGGTCCACGCCCAGCCCTGCCCTGGCCTGCGGTCGGTCATCTGCGATCGATTCGGGAGGAGATCAGAGGCTGAGCAGTCTGCTTGAGTTGGAATTCAGGGTCCCTGCAGGGCTGCAGGAACCAGGGGGGCTGAGCTTTCCCTCCCCGCCTCCCCACTGGGGGCCTGGAGAGCCCCCAGGTGAGCCGTGAACTTCTCACCCCGCCGCGCTGGCTGGGTTCTTGCTGCATTCTGGTGCCCTCCGATGGTTCAATGACGGAACAGCCTCTGTGTTTCAGCCCCGATGGCAAGCTTCCTGGCGTTTTTCACCCTAGAAACAAATTTGGCGGGGCGCGGGGTGGGGGGGTCTCATTTATTCTAAAAGTTTAATCATGTTTTAAAACTAAGAAGAAAAAATATATAAATGTAACAGTGGTAAACGTTGTCTCATCTCTCACTTCTTACCCAATTTAACAAGAGTTTTGACACAGAAATTTTCCCTAATGCAGACTTTCTCCAACTTGTCTAATCTTATAAGATGCACTTGCTTGTTAAAAATACAAACTTCTGGAGTGGAACAAGTATTCAAGGGTGTGGCCTTGGAATATGTGTTTTAACAGGACCCCCAGGAAATTAATACAATCGAGCTAATTGATGGGGAAACTCAGTTCTGGGTAGCGGCGATGCTCTCAAACTACAAACCACCTTTCAGTGCCACGTTTCCTGAGGAAGCCCTTGTCCCCCGTAAGGCCTCAGAGACTTGCAGTGCCCTTGGCAGGGAGCAGGGCACCCAGGAGAGACCTGGCCTCGGAGACTGCTACCACCAGCTGTGGGAACTTGATTTCATCATGTAACCTCTGTATGGCCTTGATTCCTCCTTTATAAAATGGAGCCAGTACTCCCTACACTTACTGACTCATTGAATTAATGGGAGTCTCCAAGAAGTTGCTGAATATTAAAGCGGATCTAGGAAAGTGTGCAGCATTCAGTGGTGGACTTGGAGTCAGCTTGTAATGGCTAGTGGGAACTGATTGGCAAAATTTTAGTTTTTTGAGCCGGTTATTAAACCAATGGTGTAACTTGAAGTGGACAATGGTGGGAGTATTTGTCCCACAGAAATTGACAAATGGTATAAGTTAGGGCTTTTATTCGCCTGCAGAGCCAGTTGTTAGGCATTTAGCAGCACACTACCAAATGATGGAATGGTCGGATTCTTTTACATCCAAGGTCATTATGTAAATGAAGGCCAACAGGTCTGGACAAGGAAGAAGTGTGCCATACCTTTCCTTCCTGACCCTCATCAGCTGTTTGGCCAGGACAGCTGCAGGGCTTCAGGCTCAGCCTCTCCTCCACGGTGCCTCAGGGATCACTGCTAAGGGCCAGACCCTGGTTGACGTATTTGACGTGAAGCCCCAGCTCACTGCCCCAGCAGAGTCGGAAGTCCTGAGAGAGTGAGAGGCCTGGAGGAGTGCCAGGTGCTACTTGCCCTGCTCCTTTGTCGCCAAGTTAGGGATTCAAGGGAGGATCTATAGTGTATGTGCATCAGGAAAAGGGAACTGGGTTGTCATGGGCCTTCCTTGAGGTTGGTGGTGGGATGGTAATTTGACCTTATTAAATAAGGACTCTATTTCTCCCTCTTGACAAAGAAGCCACCTCTGTCACGTGTTAGGGTGCCAAGGCCAAGTTCTGCAGAGTCTGCCTCCATCTCAGCCCTCAGAGCTGACTCTCAGGCTGCTCTTTGGGGATACAAATGTTAACACATGAACTCTAAGGCCAGATGCATATGAGGCAGATGAGTCAGGTGGCTGGCACATATAGGAGGAGCATCGGGGAGCACTACCCCACCCCTTCCAGCCCAGGGTCTGTCCTTCCCTTCCTCAGCCCCAAGCCTTGAGGTGCACAAGGGGAGCTAAGGGGGTTCCTGCTCTGCATCTGGCCTCCAGGTTCCCTGGACGCTGATGAGACAATGAAAAATTGAGCATATGTACTATTTACAATTGCCAAGACATGGAAGCAACCTAAATGTCCATCAACAGATGAATGAATAAAGAAGATGTGGTATATATACACAATGAAATAATGCTCAGTCATAAAAAAAGAATGAAATAATGCCATTTGCAGCAACATGGATGGACCTAGAGATTATCATACTAAGTGAAGTTAGAGAGAGACAAATATCATATATCACTTATATGTGGAATCTAAAAAAAATGATACAGATGAACTTACTCACAAAACAGAAACAGACTCACAGACGTAGAAAAATCCTTATGCTTACCAAAGGGGAAAGGTGGACAGGACAGATAAATTAGGAATTTGGGAGGAACATATACACACTACTATATATAAAATAGATAAACAGCAAGGACCTACTGTATAGCACAGGAACTATACTCAATATTATGTAATAACCTATATGGGAAAAGAATCTGAAAAAGAATGTATATATAACTGATTCACTTTGCTGTATACCTGAAACTAACACATTGTAAATCAACTATACTTCAATAATAAATAAATAAATTAATTAATTAATTAAAAATTGAGGGCTTCCCTGGTGGCGCAGTGGTTGAGAGTCCGCCTGCCGATGCAGGGGTCACAGGTTCGTGCCCCGGTCTGGGAAGATCCCACATGCCGCGGAGCGGCTGGGCCCATGAGCCATGGCCACTAAGCCTGTGCATCTGGAGCCTGTGCTCCACAGCGGGAGAGGCCACAACAGTGAGAGGCCCACATACCGCAAAAACACAAAACAAACAAACAAAAAAAATTGAGCATATGTAGACACAGCTATATATGTTAGATCCCTTGAGCTGGGCTAGGATTAGAATTGTCCTCTTATGAGGACAGAGGCCTTCAGAGTCCATGAGGCAATCAGTCAACAGCTTCTTACTACTTGCTTTGTACAAGGACCTATATGGAATACCAAGTCTATAAGATGATTTGAGCCATTAAGTAACTTAAATCCTATGGGGTCTATCTCTCTCCAGCCACGAGGCAAGTTCAATAATGCATGCAGAAGGGCAACGTGATTGATTGGCATAGGAGTGCTATGCATTCAGAGTTAGAGGTCTCTGTAAGATAGAAGGACTGGGAAGGTTACTGGAGAGCTGATCTGGGATTAAAGGAGAGAAAAAATGAGCTACCCAGGGAAGAAAAAGGGATAATGGATTGAACAAAGACTGTTGAAGATAACCCGTCACTAGGCCAATATGGCTGCAGTTACATGTAAGTGTCAGGGTCCAACGGGAGGTCAGGTTGGCTGGGCTAGTTGGGGTCATGTTGAGGAAGGCTAAGTATTGACGTTGTATTTGTTTTCTGTTGCTGTGGAACAAATTATCACAAAGGTAGTGACTTTATATCAGTTTTTAATCTCACAGGTCAAAAAGTCTGTGCACCATGTAGGTAGGTTCTCTGCTAAGGGTCTCACAAAGCTGAAAATGAGGTGTAGGCTGACTTGTGTTTTCGTCTTCAAAATTTATTCAGCTAGTCAGTAGAATTCAGTTCCTTGCAGTTATAAGATTGAGGTTCCCACTTTCTTGGTGGTTGTCAACCAGGGGCTGTTCTCAGCTCACATAGGCCTTTTGCTGTTCCTTGCCAAATGATCTTTTCCCAAACATGGCAGTTTGCCCCTTGCAGGCCAGGAGGATAATTTCTCATGCTTTGAATCTCTCTGAATTAAGGAAGGGCTCAGTCCCTTTCAAGGGCTCACCCAATGAGGTCAGGATCACCCAATATAATCTCCTTTTTGATTTACTCAGTCTGTTGATTTGTAATCTAATCACACGATTTCTACTAGTTCTACAGTACATAAATCTTGGGGGCCATCTTAGAATTATGCCTATTTCAGACAGTTTTCCTCTGAGTTGGGGGGAACATGGGGTGGGGTGGACAGGATGAAATCTATTTGGGGACTTAGCAATAGGAGACCAGCCAGGAGGCTGTGGCCATCACAGAGAAAAAGTGGTAGAAAAGAAATGCATGGATAATGGGGAAGATACCATAATGGGTAAATTTACAGGACCTGCTGTCCTTCTGCCTAAAATGTTCTTTTCCTACCTTCCCTCATGTCTGGCTCCTTCTCACCCCACTCATTTTCCTACCCACTTATGTCATTTGCCCCTTCTTTACATCCTCCACTATCCTTAAACACATCACCCAACTTACTTCCTTTGTGATACTCATTTTATATTAACATTTTTTTCATCTATCTACTCCACTCAACTCCCAGCTCAGTAAGGACAGAGACAATGTCCCATTTGCACATCTGTGTAGTTCCAGAATAAGACCTGGTATATAGTAAGAACTCAATAAATATTGAATGAATGAAAGGCTAAATGAATGGGTGAGCAAATGATATGGAAGGACCAAAGAAGAGTCCAAAAGCCTGAGTGTTGGGTGTGGATGTCTGGAAGAAAGGCAGGAAGTGGAAGCAGATTAAGGGATGTAGGGAAATAGAAGATCTATTTCAGATAATTTGAGTTTGGGACAACCATGGAGCAATCATGCAGGTAAGTCCAACAAGCAGCTGTGAATGTATGTGTGGATATACCACAGAAAAGACAACAATATCCAACAAGAATAAGAAACTGTGCTTTGACCATGTAAAAGCATGTGCTGTAGAGTGAATGTTTGTGCCCCCCCAAAATTCATATGTTAAAATCCTAACTGCCAATGTGATGGTATAGGAGGTGGGACATTTGGGTGGTGATTAGGGCTCCACCCTCATGAATGGGATTAGTGCCCTTATAAAAGAGACTCCAGAGAGCTCCCCTCAGCCCTCCCACCGTGTGAGAACACAGCAAGAAGACTGCCGTCTACAAACCAAGAAGTGGGTTTTCACCAGGCACCAAATCTGCCAGCACATTGATGCTGGACTTCCCAGCCTCCTGAACTGTGAAATATAAATATTTATTGTTTAAGTCACCCAGTGTATGGTATTTTTGATATAGCAGCCCAAGCAGACTAAGACAGCATGAAAACTTGATTTTAAAATAAGCCTTCATTGGATATTACTCATCTCTATTTACAAAATCTCTGCTACTTGGAATAGTTGTCACTATGAGGATTAGAATTAATGTTAGGATACAGGCAGGGCTAAGCATCCTCTTTGGGCACAGTTCCGTCATTATCTGAAAAACTGTGGGAGAACATAAAGGCACACAAACCAGCATCTAGAGTCTTCAAGGTTAAAGGTGTGTGAATATAAGGCTGGGATATGCTGGGCCATCAACCAGCACTGGTAGAAGCTCTCCGGCAACCCAGTGTTGTTATGCTATGCTTTTTATTCTTTCTCCCTTTCTCTGCTCACCTCCTTCAATGAGTACTTCATCTATCTTGTCTCAGCCTTTCTGCTCTGTTCACTCAAATACCCCTTTCTCTCTAAGTTTCTCCAACCAAATTATTTTTCTCCTGCCACATGCATCAACCTGAGTATTTCTCTAGTAACCTCTTTCAACTTGTCTTTAGAACCTTTCTCATCATGTCTATCCTCCCTCCCCTCCCTTTCACAGGTACACTGCAGTGGTCATGCCAGTTCACTACCAACATGGCACAGGACAGAGCTCCTGTCGGCGCGTGGCCCTCATGATCACGGCTGTCTGGGTGCTGGCCTTTGCCGTGTCTTGCCCTCTCCTCTTTGGCTTCAACACCACAGGTAACAGTGACGGCCCCACTTCCAATAGCGGCGTGATTCACAGCACATCTGAATGGTTGTGAGTGGTGCTGAGCCCTGAAATGTCTGACCCCTGCTCAATGTAATCAAATGAGGATGCTATAGACTGCAAAGGGTTGGCCTTTATTGATTACAAATAAAATAGAAAACAAAACCTCTTCAATTAATGGCACAATAATAATGTTCTGCCCCAATTAATGAAAAGTCTGCTTACTCCTATTTTGAAAGAAAAGCCATTGTATTCATTTGAAGAAATGTGCCAGTTAAAAAACTATGCTATATGAATAATTCAGGTGAAGTTTACTAACGAAAAGATGATAATTCATAATGGATTTACAATGCAAAATAACATATCATGAAAGCCCTGGAGTAGGGTATACATTTCTAACTTTTTTTTTTTTTTTTTTTTTTTTTTTTTTTTCTTTTTGCGGTATGCGGGCCTCTCACTGTTGTGGCCTCTCCCGTTGCGGAGCACAGGCTCCGGATGCGCAGGCCCAGCGGCCATGGCTCACGGGCCCAGCCGCTCCGCGGCATATGGGATCCTCCCAGACCGGGGCACGAACCCGTATCCCCTGCATCGGCAGGCGGACTCTCAACCACTGCGCCACCAGGGAGGCCCCTATTTCTAACTTTTTATTCAATAAAAATCTTTTCTGGTGTTTGGGAACTAGGATGAATTCCTAAATTACTGGGGGATGTATTTCATATTTTTTAATATGCAAAAATTTTGGCCATGGTGCTTGGCACATGGTACATCTTCTATTGGATGGATGGATGGATGGATGGATGGATGGATGGATGGATGGATGGATGGATGGGTGGATGGGTGGATGGACAAATGGTTGAACAATGTGTATATCTGAGTTGTCTGGGATTTTAGATATGACACCAATCTGAACTGACACCTCACAGTGCCTTCAGTGTCTGTTCCATGACCATCTTTCAGCCTCAAGAATTTCATGTGTTGAATGGAAACTATTAGTACATATAGTATAGTTACAGGTATTGAAAATAAACAGAGTGTTCACTAAGAGAAAACTGATTGACTCATGTTCTAGTGTTCATCTGGACTTCTTAGTTTCTCCATTTGAATTGTTTCATTCAATTCCTACTATGTTCCAGGTTCATGAATTGCTGGTATATATGTACAAGTCATGTAGCTGTGTACTTATGTGTATACAGATATATTATATGTAACACATTACATGTAAATACAGGCAAATCTTAACTTATATATAGTCTTCAAAGAGTCATTTGCTGGTCAATTATTTAGAAGTCAAAATACATTTAGGAAGACAGAGGCTCTGGAGTCAGAAAAATCTAGATTCAAACTCCAGTTCTGCTGCTTAACAGCTGTGTCTGCTTGAACAAGTTACTTAACTTTTCTAAGTTAAGCTTCCTTGTTGATAAATTTGTGATAACAATATAGCACGGCATAAACTTGAACAAAATCAAATATGTGGACTAGGTCTATGTATTTAGTTAGGAAGTTTTCAGTATTTATTTTTATATATGGCCTCCTACAAGTAAGTCCAGCAACTTCATCTCTAAAATTATATGTTAGGTTGAACTCTTTATAATAGATGACATATTACTGCATGTGTCATATGTCTTTACTTATTACTGTTCAGGGTTGTAATCAAACCATGCGTATCTTTATACGTGATTCAGGGTGAATTTTGACTCTCTATAATTTTCATTGACTCTAGAATCTAAGCCTACATATGTTATAACTCCACTCTACCTCCTTCACAGAGTTCTTTTACAAGTAAGTGAGGATTAAATTGGGATAACATACATAGATGTGCCAAGCACATATCACCTGCTCAAGGTTAGGCTTGTTTCTCTGCTGCATTAGAGGTTAAGTAGCCAAGTTATCCAACAAAGATGTGCCTGGTTAACTCAGGGTGTTCCTAAAATATGATGTTGTTATTGTCTTTGCATTACTCTTTAATGCTTCCCATTATCAGTCACCAATGTCACGTTATAAACACAAACATGCGTTTCCACACACATGCACCAAGGCGACATTCTCTAACACGACTGTAGAAGCTGACTCTGGCGCTCAAATACCATTTCAATGAGTCTAAATGTGCCTTGGGGGTTAGTCCGATAACTAAGCCACCTTCTATATCCATGTTTCTATGAGAAAATGCCTTCTAAGTTGGAATTTGTAGTATGGGCCACTTCCTACCACTGCTAGACCAAGGCAATCTGTAACCCGGCCAGCAGCAAAGCCCCACCAACTTTTGCTGGGCGGAGTGATTCCTCTTCCTCATTCTTAGAGGCTGGCAGGGGCGGTCTTTCTCATGCGCGTGTGCGGGCACACACACACACACACACACACATGCACACACACAGATACACACATAGAGACACACACACAGATACACACACACATACACACAGCTATACAGACACACAGATACACACACATACACACACACACACCCGGTAACACTTAGTCAAAATCTGACATCAGACAGAGTTCCCAGTTAAAGTCAACATATAAAGTGAAGAACAATGATGACCTAATCGCAGTGTTGTTCCCACCAGTGACATCTTTATTGTTTCAGAAACAAAACTCAGAAAAATCTTTCCAAAAGGATTTTCAAATATAGAATTGAGAAGGCAAAAAATGCTCATGACTTACCACGTATAGGCTCACTTCTTTCTCATCTCCCTCTCTCTGTCTCTCACTTTTAAATGTATTAATTAGACTACAGTAGGCTCTCCACGTGTTCATGTACTGTGCTCAAGTGTCAGGTCCACTGCAAAAGCCCAGTAGATACTAGCTAGTGTTATTGTTGTTATTATGATTATGTATTAGAAAACGTTCCTCTGCCTCAAACTTTAACTGTGCCCCTGCTCCAACGGACATCTAAACAGTGGTAGTCCTGTTGGTGGTCAGAGAGCGGCCTAGTCATCTCATTCTAGAACATTAGTTCAGGGAATTCGTGAGCAGGACTCAAGGCAGAGAAGCCCCACCAGCCTTCTCTGCCTCCGTCTGACCTTCACAGCAAAGCTTCATTACCTTGATAGATGTGGGTTCCTCCAGCACCTCTTACAGCTCTAAGGAATTTCCCAAGTTCATCCAAAAGCCCAATAGAAATGACTTCCCTCGGCCATTTATTTCTACTCCTCCTGTGAGAAGGAGAGGAGAAAAGGGCAGGATACTGCCAACAACACCTGATATTGGCAGTGGCTGGATTTTCATGAGGTGCGACACAAAACAGAACTTTCTGGCAGGGCTCTTCTTTTAAGGAAATGGGCTGCCACGTGGGACTCTGAATTGTCAGAGAATGTAACGGAGAGGAAAGTTGAATTTCAGGTTCTTCTATCTTGGAATTGCTCTTATTGTCCGAAGAAAGAGTGACATGCATGTCTGGATGCACACCTAAAGCAGGATCTTGGGTCACAGAGAGTTCCAAGGCTGTGGGGCCTGGCTGACCTGTGTTGCCCCAGGTCCCAGCAGAGACCCAGCAGTCAGGAGCCAAATATCACATCCTCAACAGCCCCTGATGGCGGCGGAGGATGGAGGGTTACTGCTAGAGGAAACCTGAAACATCCCTGATCCTTTTATTTTACAGATAAGAAAAATAACTAGTATTTAAATGTCTGTTAAATCAGATAGCTATTGGGTTATTAAAAATTCCAGAATGGATAAGCAATAGCTGGTGACCAGGGTTTAAGAAACTTCCAAGGGCAGAAAAACTTAAAGTTGAGAAAGTCCAACCAACTGACATAATTTTCCTCTGAAACAAAGAAATGGAGGAGGGCTATTTAGATTTTAGCAATAGAACGCCTCACCTGGCTTTCAGAGCCCTGCATCTGGGGGTAGGGGGACTTGGCTGAGAAGCACAAAGAGAATACTAGGCTCATCTTCGATCAGATTCATTAAGATCTCCTGTCTTTGGAAACAAATTGAGGACAAATCCTTCAATGAACTAGAAGTTCATGAATCTCTCAACTCAACTTGCTTTTGACTTTGCCATTCACATGACTGTGGGGCTCAAGTTCCCAGGCTAGCGCACGAAAGACATCTAGTGTATCACCGAGCACAGCGCCTTGAATACAGCAGGTGCTCTGTAAACTTGTGTTGAATGAGTCAGTGGATGAGTCCTCCTCATAGTTCTTTCCTCCTTAGCTGTTGAGATTAGTTGGGATAAACATCCCAATCTCGGAGGATGGGGAGTAGCCTCCTGGCCTTCCCTATTATGCTCCAGCTAGTGACTGCTGATGTGCTTATGGAAAATGCTCATCTGTACAGTCTGCTCGTTTATTCATCATTCATGTATTCATTCATTCAATAACTGTCATGCTGACAGCACACTACCCTTTCAGTTAAATAATCAAGACAAGGCACCTCATCTCCTGGGGAAGCCTAGCTCCTGGGGGCCTCACTGCCCTCACCACCTCCTCAGGACTCAGCAGAGAGAAGCTTTCAGAATTGCTGTGCGTGGTGTTTCACTCTGCGCTGCCCACAGGACACACACCCAGGCCAGGCCTGGCGGAGGCTGGGGCAGGGCCCCACTCACTGCCCAACCGCCTCCAGCATCACTCTGCCTGCTGACAGGCCTCACGGGGGTGCATAACATGGAGAAATTCTGGGAGAGGCTGCAAAACTCTGTCTAAGGACAGGCAGCAGTTTCTTAGGTAGGGAAGGAAGGAAGGGATGACAATGCAGGTTCGGGGATTTATACTGAAGATCTTCATTGATCAGCAATTTCGAAATAGCTATGTGCTCTCTCTTCACTCTGTTTCTCATAGGCTTTCAATATTTCAACGTTTCAATATTTCAATGCTTTTAATGGAAAAATAAATACTTGCACATGATAAAACATAAGGTATAATGAGGTCTATATACAGACTTACCTGTACGTCTCCCTTCTACCCTAGATTGCCAGTCCCCCTGTGCCCTCCCTAGAAGTGAACACCCATATTCTTAAAAGATAATGCTTGGGACTTCCCTGGAGATCCAGTGGTTAAGACTCCGAGCTTCCACTGCAGGGCGCACGGGTTCAATCCCTGGTCAGGGAACTAAGATCCTGCACGCCACGCTTGAAGCAAGTGCATACACACACCCGTGCGTGGACACATGTGAGTGTGTGTGTGTGTCCATGTTTACACAAATGGAAGCATACTATACCCACTTTGGCTCTTGGCTTTTTAAGTGTAGTTGTTAATATATAAAATATAGAGGTCAGCCTCCCAAAACCCAGAGGAGGATAGAGAAGGGTAGATGGTATATCTGCAGAGACACATGGGGACTACCCAGCACACCAAGGATGGTGACAAGACGAATAGGGGGAAAGTGGCCCTGCCACCCCTGTGACCCCCTCTCACTACAAAACGTGCTGAGGTACCTCCTCATTAGAGGAGGCATTTCAATCATAGTCAGACGCTGACAGCAGGGGAGCTGACTGCAGGGGAGGGGTGATCACTGCCAGCATGGCTGCTTACAGATTCAGAAAGACCACCAGCCACCACCCTATCCTTACTCTCAACCCCACTCCCCTAGAAGACCAGAAGATGCCATTTTGGTGACCACTGTTCAGTTTTATGAGCCATTTCCTAAAAGATGATGATACAGGCTTTGGTGAGATGCCATTAATTTTACCTGATTTTTACCCCCCTACAAAGAGAGTCAGAGAAGTTGGAGTAGCTCATAAAGATTCTGGTGGCAGTGCCATCATTAAAATGCCCGACCGAGCACTGAATACATGCTTTCTTGTTCATTTTGTTTTAATTCTTAGCTGTTGCTCCCTTCTCTCCCCCACAAATATTGTTCCCTATAAGTCTCTCTCCAAATTTTCATTCCAAGTGATACCTTCCCTTTCAAGTTCAAAAAGCTCAGAGGAAGTATATAATAAATAATAGTAAAGAATAAATAATAATAATAGTTACCATTTCGTCTCACAACCACTAAATGAGACAATATTTTTGTCCTTCTTTTACAGACCATGAAACTGAGACTTGGCATAGTTAAGTAACATGACCAAGGTCACACAGTTAGTAAATGGAGACCTGAGTCTCCCACTTCAGGCTGCCTGGACTCTACCTACCTCCGTAGACCAAGAAGCAGAATGAGGGGCCCATGTGGCCACGGCCCTCTCCCCACCAGTTCACATCTGAGGCTGCATCTTCCGAGGCCAGAGTTTGGGTTGGAGAATGCCCATCCCTTTATTAAGATTGGCTGGATGTACCAACACCTGTTGCTGGCAGGACAAAGTGCAAATTTGTCATACCCCAATAGTAGAGGGAGGTGGAGAGTCAAAATCATAGAAAGAACATTGGTTTGGGGGTCAAAATGACTAGAGGAACACATCCAGACTGTGTGATGTTAGGCCACTTACCGAATAGCTCTGAGCCTTAGTCTGCTCATCTGAGAATAGAGACAGTAATGGCATCTGCCTACATCATGTTGCACATTTATTAGGTAAGATAATGTGTCTAAAACCCTTGGAATCACCTGGAAGATATTAGTTTCCTTCCACTTTCTTTTTCAAGATGGGGCAAGTTGTAGGCCTTACTCTGGCTCCTGGAGGGATCTCAACATCTGCTAGTGAAGAAGACAGAGCTGCAGGGCCCCCTAAGGAGGAAGGGAAGGAGCGTTTCAGGGCATAAAGCAAGGACAAGGATGTGCCTCGATTCACATTGCCCATGATGACAGTAGGTTTACTGGCCCTTTTCCCATCTCAACCCTGAGCAGTACTGGGATTCACCGAAAAATAGACTGGCCCGTATTCAGCCACCACCTGCCCAACAACTCAGATTCAAAATTGGGGACCTGGCACTCTCAGCAAAGAAGCCTTCCTCCTTTCTTTCATTGCGTGCAACAATCCTCTGATGCCTCCACACAGGCAGGCCCTTTTCTGGGGGCCGCACCCCTCCTGGGAGCCTCTGCTCTGTTGCTCTGTGACACCCCCCGACCCCAGCCTCCCAGGCCGTGTTCCTCTGTGACGCTTAGTACAGCATGCGGAAGGGATCGTCTGTCTGTCTAGACTGGGAGCTCCTTCAAGGGAGGACACTGTGTCTTATTCATCTTTGCAGTCCCATTGTAGAGCAGTGTCTGGCATGTGATCATTAGTAAATTTTCTTTTTAGTGAACTGTGCATGACATCGGGATGAATTAGACCTCCTACGCTCAGCGAGAGGACGACGTAGGTGTCTAAGATGGCACCCTCACGAGTTAACAATCAGGCCATGTGTGCTAACTGCACAGTAAAGGGCTGTGGGGCACAAAGGAAGTAAGAGTCCCTCCTGACTGAGAAAATCAAGCAAGGAAGCCTCCACGGAGGAGGCAGCACATAGACCGGGACATGATGAGGGGGTAGGTGGGACTGGCCAGTGCTTCTCGAAGCTCCACTGTGGATTCGATGGTGGAGACACCACACAGGATGTGAGGTCTATTTTGTGCCCCCCACCGAGGTCCCATACTTGGCCAACTACTCTGCTCTCTCCCCTTCTCTCACTCCCAGGAGACCCCAGCATCTGCTCCATCTCCAACCCTGACTTTGTCCTCTACTCTTCAGTGGTGTCCTTCTACCTGCCCTTTGGGGTGACCGTCCTCGTCTATGCCAGGATCTACGTGGTGTTGAGACAGAGGAGACGGAAACGGATCCTCACTCGACAGAACAGTCAGTGCATCAGCGTCAGGCCCGGCTTCCCCCAACAGGTAAGCACCCTGGAGGGGCAGGAGGAAGACAGCACCCAGCCCCGTGGCCTCCAGCCTTGTGTCCAGCAGTGCATGCTTTTGCCTGTTCTGCCACATCGGGGACACACATCTGATACCCACCTTTTAATCAGCAGATATTGGCTAGGCTTTAAAGGTAGGAAATCCAATCTCAAAAGTGCATTGATGGTCTTCCCTAGAGCACACTTGACTTAGCGAGATGATAGGATAGGTTCTGGGCTTGTTCTTCTCCCCTTCAAAGTCTTTCATTGCCCCTAAATGGCCAGCTGTTCAGATGTCACACAGGTATGAAGTTTTAGTGTGGCAGCTTTACCATTCGCTGATGCCGGGTTTCCAGGAATGACTTTTTGGCCAGATCATTACATCAGGAATCACTGGGGGTCCATTGAAACTTCTTGTCCTTTCTAGATCTGCCTCTGTGTGGAGGCACTAACCAGCTGAGGGAATGGGAGATGCTGATGACACATTTTATTAGGTCTTTCAAGGCTCTGAAAAGGAAGGTCACTGAAATCTTCTGATGGCTTGGGCTGTAAATTCTGCTCATTCCAGTGCCTGGCACATGCTTCAAGGTGTACTTGAAGCATGAATGGATGAATACCAATCACTTGCAATCTGCTAGGGAAGAGACAGCAGGAATATTATACAGCCTCTGCCTTCATGTAGCTTAGAATCTTAGACAAGGAAATAAAACACACCTCCACCCAAAATTAATGAGCAGCCCAACACTGACTGGGACGTTTGCCAAATGTGAGATGAAGACAACTACGCATCTAAATATTAAATGCTGGAGAGGTTATGAGAAGACAAAAGTCCATGTGCTCTGGAAAGGCTTCATAGAGTAAGAATTGAGTTTGATGTTGAAGGCAGGTACACATTGGATGTCTAGATCAACCTATAATGACTTGAATGAGAATCAGAACCTCAAACTCAAAGTCCCAAGACTTGCGTAGAGCAAAAATATTGGCCCCTGTGAAACAGGAGGTCAGGACCCAATACGGAGGATAAGAACACACTGTATTCAAAGCATTGTCACCTATATGGCCCAACTATATAGAGCTTAACCCACAACTGTTTCTCCTTCAACCCACCCTAGTCTTCCTGGCTACGTTTGCACCCTATGTGACAGTTTTTCAATAAGGGCCAGATTTCCATCAGATGCCATGGGGAAAATGGTGAGTAAGCCATGCCTTTGACTGTAGGAAAAGAATAAGAGACCCTTTCTTGAGACATTGGCTTGACT
Source organism: Mesoplodon mirus (assembly GCF_964341445.2). Lineage (NCBI taxonomy): Eukaryota > Metazoa > Chordata > Mammalia > Artiodactyla > Ziphiidae > Mesoplodon > Mesoplodon mirus. The sequence continues at coordinate 86,923,507 of NC_138982.1, forward strand.
TAATTCCGCTTCCACCCCAAAATCAAATTTAGCGCCAACCTCACACTTGCGCCTGTAATAAATAACAGATCTGAGATTCTGCCTGATTTGAGCTTCAGAATAGGCATTATCAAATAATATTCCAAAAGCATATGACTGTTGGGCTAGATTCCAATGACCAGAGCCAAGGACTCTTGGATGTGTTGTGAAGATACCATCCAGAACAACCTGCATTAGAGGAAACAGGGCGTTGCTGAAACAGACATGAGCAGATCCAAGAAAAGCTGAAAAGGGAGACTAATGGGAAACTTTCAAGTGCCTTATTTGCCATTAAATATGGGGAAAACCAAGACAATTTCATAGTCACCCTGATTCTTATCCTTCCAATTCAAACCAGCCCCAAGAAAGCCAAGTGCTGCATGGAGCCTGAAGGTGTTAGATAAAAGACCAGTATTCCTCTCCCTGAGCTCCACAGCCAAGTAAATATTAGGAATGAAGCTTCAAAAACCCATAATGATGAATGTCTAAGCCTTGTCTAATCTCCGTATAGTTAATTAACCACTTTTACACGGGCCAGATGTAGCTATTACAGACTCTTGCTGAAAATGATTTTTTTTAATAGATAAGAGATTTAAAGTCCGAGAAGGCTCCAAGGCCAAAAGAAGGAAAAGTGTTGACTACAGAGGAGAGACTGAAGAGTCAAGAAGCTGGCATTGCCTGGAGTGTGGAGAATTGGGTTCTGTCTTGCCATCTGGGAGTGGAGGGCTCTGCCAGCCAGATCCAAAGCAATCCAATGTTTCTTTATGTCAGTCATGGAGGTGGTGATAAAAGTTTGCAGAGAGAGCTGAAAAATACACTCATCAATATAGAATCTTGGAAGAATCACTTTCCTTCTACATGACTGAATTTCCAAATCTGTGAAATGGAGGCAAGCTGTACTAGATCAGTGTTCTCAAATATAAGATTTCATAAATTTTTTTTTTTTTTTTTTGGCTGTGCTGGGTCTTCGTTGCTGTGTGGGCTTTCTCTAGCTGCCGTGAGCGGGGCCTACTCTTCGCTGTGGTGCGTGGGTTTCTCATTGCAGTGGCTTCTCTTGCTGTGGAGCATGGGCTCTCGACGCACAGGCTTCAGTTGTTGCAGCACACAGGCTCAGTAGTTGCAGCACGTGGGTCCTAGAGCTCAGGCTCAGTAGTTGTGTCACACGGGCTTAGTTGCTCCGCAGCAAGTGGGATCTTCCCGGACCAGGAATCAAACCCATGTCCCCTGCATTGGCAGGTGGATTCTTAAGAGCTGCGCCACCAGGGAAGTCCCAAATCTGAGATTTCATAAGCATTCTCAAAAATTTGTCCCTAGTCCTTTAGTTTCAGAAATAATGCATCTTTTAGAAGATCACTAGATGCCAGCTCAATCATAAAATATAATCTTGGTTACAAATGGTCATTCAGATAAAACACAGTATACTTACATTAATTATTAGAAAATTCCATCAAAATGAAAACCAAATTTTAAAAAATATGTTATGATAGGATTCCTACAAACACCTCTGTGGAGCACAGTTTTTAAAACACTAAATAATCTTGAAGCCCACTTACATTCATTCATTCATTTATTCAATAATGTTTCTACGTTTGTACAGTGTACCAGCCCTGTGTGTCTAGAAAACTATGATTCCTTGAACTAAGGAGAGACTAGTGAATGTTCTTGGTTGTTGACACTGACTAACTTATATAAAAAAGGAATTTACTGGAAGGATATCAAGTAGCTCAGACTCAACGAGAAGGCTGAAGAACAGCTTCAGAAGATGCTGTTCATGCCTAAGGAAGAATCTGGTTCAAATACCTAGGACACTGGACATTGACTGTCACACTGCTAGATGAATTCTGAAGTCTCCCTGCTTCATGAGCTCTAATTCAAGGTTGTAGGTGTGAATCTCCAATTGGCTGGGCTTGGTTCAGGTACCAGAGTTCTAGCTGCCCAGCGGGGAGGTCAGGGAGAGTGAATATCTGGCTTTTATGGCTTTAGTAAGGGTGCTGGGGAGTCCTGCCTTCTACTCAAGATTGACACAGCATCTGATTTTTCAAACATGGAAAGAAGTTCAGACGTTGGCACACACACGTCCTCCCAAAATACCAGAAACTTTCACGTATCTTCAGTTTCCTACCCTCAGAGTCTGCTCATCCCAAACCTGTTTCTTTTCATTTCCTTTCTATTTTACAAATGAGGCTCAGAGACATTTAATTAACTTGCCCAGGATGCATCAACTAAGTAGGAAACTGAGATGAAAATCCTGGATTTTTTAAAACTTTTTATTATTGAAAATTTCAAAACTAAAAAAGTAGAAAGACAAATATAACTAAGCTTTCAGTAGTCATCAGCCAGCTCCAGCAATTATCAACTCATGGCCCCGTCTTCTTTCAACTACACTCCCACCTACATTCACACCCCCGCACTGGATTGTTATGAAGCAAATCTCAAACATAACAACATTACAGCCAAAAATATTTCTCTAAGACTCTCTAAAGGATATGGGCTCTTTTATAAAACACATAACCACAATACCACATCACACTAAAAAATTTAATAATAATTCCTTACTATGATTAAATATCCAGTCAATGTTCAAATTTCCCCAATTGTCTTACAGATTTTTTATAGTTGGTTTATTTGAATCAAAATTCAAATAAGACCCATACCTGGTAAGTGGTGGTGGTGGTGTCACTGCAATTTATTTGTTGAAGAAACTGAGTCATTTGTCTTATCGTTTCCCACTTTCCAGATTTTTCTGCTTACATCTCAATGGTGCCATTTAACATTTTCCTCTGTATATCCAGGTCATTCTACCTTAAAAAGGCCAGGCTATAATTCTATTCTACCCTCCTCACGGGATTATTGTGATTCTCAAATGTTCTTTATGTGGTAGGTGCTTTTGAGTTGTAAAGGCGGAAGCAGGTTTTGTTTGCCTTAACTTCCCATGAGCCCGCCACTCTCAGATGCACCCTCTGTAGGTTTCACACAATGATGGCTTCTTCTTCCTTCATTGCATTCTGTTTCCCTTTCAGGAACATTCAGAAGATAAACAATATCCCCAGAAATGTCAGGACCCTCTCTTGTTACACCTACAACCCCTCTCCCCTGGTCGGACACACATGGAGCTGAAGCGCTACTACAGCATCTGCCAAGATACTGTCTTGGGAAGACCAGGCTTCCAAGAAGGGGAAGGAGAGTTGAAAAGGGAGGGGAGGACTCGGAACTCCCTCAGCCCCACCATGGCACCTAGGCTCAGCTTAGAGGTTCGAAAACTCAGTAATGGCAGGCTGTCGACATCCCTGAAGCTGGGCCCCCTGCAACCTCGGGGAGTGCCGCTGCGGGAGAAGAAGGCAACCCAGATGCTGGTCATGGTGCTTGGTGAGTCAGGTTAAGTTGGGATGGGTTGGATTATGTTGGGTTAGGTTGAGTTCAGTGGAGCTGGTGGAGGACACTAAGGTAACCATATTTAACAGAAATTGGAAATCCAATGACTGTAATATTTATAAATGTTTATAATGTAAATGAAAAGAGTTTGTGAATAAATCTTAACTCTGGTGGAAATTCAAAACACCTAGACTGAAATTTATGAAACTGAACAAGTCACATAATTGAGCTGTGTTTTGTGTCTATCACTTGGAATTATAATGGATAAATCAAATAATAAGTAAGATAATGATTCATTAAAAGCATCTAGCACATACTGGATATTTCCTACCTGCTTACCTATTTTAAAATATTAAGTGAAAAATGTGAGGATGCAAAAAGACTACTGTCATATGGTATTATAACATCTAGATTATTTTAAATACAGAGAAAAAAAGACTGAAAATTAATTCACTCAGATGTCAAAAGTGATTGATTGTCTTTGTGTGGTGGGTGATTATTTCACTTCTTCCTACTTTTGCATATTTACCCAGTTTTCCATAATGTATAAAATCAGGGCTGGTTTTTATAGTAGAAAAATATAAATTTATTTAAATAAACAAATTAAAAATTGATAAGTTGCGGTACCATACAGAGTTAGTGAAGGTGAACACATCCTGTTCACTGTCACAGACAAGCCCCAAACTACTCATGTCTTAGGGGCTTCTCCTATCCAGGGAACCTCTATGTTAATCCCCTCAACAACCTTAACTATATGAATTGCATCTTTAACGTCTTTTTTCCTATCAGTGCCTAGGAACCTATCTTGCATGGATAGACATAAAATAAATATTTGAATTGAATTGAGAAGTAGAAAAGACTAGCGAAGGACTATCTAAAGATCAACCCAGAAAACTGATTTAGGAACAAAGGCGTGGGATGAGTCAAAGATGTTAGCATCTAGTTTTCTCACCTAAGAAAAAAAAAAAAAAAGTGACTAATCACACCTGCTTCATAGGGTTGGTGTAAAAATTAAAAGGGTATGTGAAACTTACAGGGTAGTAGCTGCCATAAAGTAGACAACTGTGACTCATTTCCACGTTACAACAAAGGGAGTAAACAAACTCCTGACCCAGTTTTTCTCTTCCTTTGCAACCTAGGGACCTTCATTGTCTGCTGGCTGCCCTTCTTCTTGACCCACATTCTCAATACCCACTGCCAAGCATGCCACGTGTCCCCAGAGCTCTACAGTGCCACCACGTGGCTGGGCTACGTGAACAGCGCCCTGAACCCCGTGATCTATACCACCTTCAACATCGAGTTCCGAAAAGCCTTCCTCAAGATCCTGTCTTGCTGAAGGAGGAGAGAAGACTCCCTGTGCCCACCTTTAGCTGCCAGGCCACCAGGCCACTGACCAGGGCCTTCTCAAAACGCAGTGTGACGTCTGCTGGCATGTGGCAGGAAGAAGATCCCTGAAGGCAAGATGTCCCTGAGTAGCAGGTGTAACCAACTGCTTCCTCCAGAACAGACAGTTCTAGCTCCCCAGCTAAACTCTGACTTCACTCTGGCAATCTTCAAGTCGTTCGGAGGCCCCCAACTGATAAACAGTCATTCGGCGAGAAGATGATAGAACATGACTCCACACACAAACACAATTTTCATCAGAGGCATGATTCATTGTAGCGAAGGAAAAAGGAACAGATCTCATAATTCTCAACTTGCCAAGGGTCCTTGAAATCTCAGCCAGTAAACTGTCTTGCAGACAGCCGGTCTCACTTCCTTCAAACTTCTAATTAACTGTCAGGCTAACCTTGTACTTTCATGGGCCCACTCTCTTTGGTCCTTCCTTTCATTCATTGCATCCTGAAATACAATAGCAAGGCCAGTGCTTCCACCTCTCTGTAGAATCTGATTGGCTACATTTGATTTGGGAAATTCCTCACTCTGAGGGAAACATGGTCCCACACTGGGACCTGGGCTTCCTTTTCAAACCTTGCTCCCCCTGTATTTTAGCTCTAGCTAAGAAGCCCCTTTGATTCCACTTCCTTACTCTCAGAGTCTCAGTTCCAGAGTAATTTAAGATGGGAATGTTAAGTGACAAAGGAATGACAATGCCCACTACAGTATCACTGTTGAATCTTGTGGTTCAGAGCGTGCTTTAGATGTGTTTTCATAACGCTGTGAGGTTTTCCTACCCAGGTATCTCCATCTCCTGCTTAACAGAGATCCATTACTTTCAGACCCTGAAACCCATTAACTATTAAGTGTCTACAAGGTGCCATTCACCTCCCAGGTTCTGGATATATGACATTGAATAAGACAGCTCCTGCACTCAAGGAGCCCACCGCCTGCTCCTGTATTTGGCAGTTTACTTGTCTAAGGGTGGTACGGACCCACCTAAACTGCCAGAGGACACAAGAACTGAGACAGACTAGCTGTCCAAAGCCATCATATGGACAGTCTTTGTAAAGTCCTAATGCAGATGCTAGACATTATCCTCTCACAATTGAGATTAAAGGTATAGTAGAAACAATGTGTAAATGTCATTCAAAATTGCATTTATAAGAAACTTGAATATCCTCACATTTACCTTTTCACCTACAGAAGCTATTTCTTATTGATTACAGAATCAAGATACAATCTGTGGATAATTTATGAAATGTTATCATCCTGAGCCTCAATAAATTTGCTGTTAAGACCTGTTAGGGCATAGGCGTGACAGATACCTGCTGCAATGCTGTTAAAACCTCAAAAAACACAGGAATTGTATATGGAATCTGAGGGGTCCCTTGCCCCTTCTTATTCCTCTAACCCTTAAGTGTATAAGGAGGAAATATATACCCCCCCCCCAGTGAGTCAGTTATGTTACTCCTAAATGCTTTTAATGTCTATATATATATATATATATATATATATATTTTTTTTTTTTTTTTTTTTTTTTTTTTTTTTTTTTTGCGCAGGCCTCTCACTCTTGTGGCCTCTCCCGTTGCGGAGCACAGGCTCCGGACGCGCAGGCTCAGAGGCCATGGCTCACGAGCCCAGCCACTCCGCGGCATGTGGGATACTCCCGGACCAGGGCACGAACCCGTGTCCCCTGCATCGGCAGGTGGACTCTCAACCACTGAGCCACCAGGGAAGCCCTAATGTCAATATTTAATGCCAATATTTTTAAATGTTATCGTTGATAACAATGCTCTCTGCCCACTAGTTCTTGTACCTGGAGCCGTCTAGCTCAACAGGTTTATGGCACAAGCAGAACTAGGGACTGAGACAATTAAATATCAGAAGAAGTCAAAGTACGTGATTTCTAAGTTTTTTCAAACAGAATAAACAGCAAATGGGTGGGAGAGTGGGGTGAAAGACCACAGAATTTCATGTCAAAATCAGAGTTTTAAAGAGAGAAATATAAACAGCATCAGTATTCATATATTTGTGAGGAAAAGTGATAGAAAATATTTTGTTGCATTTCTTTACATCAGGTCATCCAACCCTTACGATGACTTTAGGAAGATAAGCATCATTTTGTAGGTGAGGAAACTGAGACCGAGGGAAGTTAAGAAATTGGCCTCAGGTCACACAGTCAGTAAGTGGCAGAGCCCGGATTCAAGAGCATGCCTGCCTGATTCCCAAGCTCATGCAATTAACCACTATGGTGCACTGCCTCCCACCAGAGTGGCAAAGGGGTGGGGAGAAAAAGATGGAGCAAGATCCCTGGGAGAGCCTCACCCTGCCCCACCTACCTCCGCCTTAGACTTTCCTAAGAACCCAGCCCAAGGCATTACTCTCACTCTCCTGCCATATTCAACCTCTGAACCAGTCACATGGGACATGCATAACCTATTTTTATAGAATCATGGAACAAACCCAAGGGAGTATTTGGTTCTACCCTCTCCTTCATTTACAGAAAAGGAAAGTGAGGCCAGGAATTGTTGACCCATGGTTGGATAATGACACACAAGTATTCAAATCCGCTGAATCCTAGTTCAGTGCCCTTTCTACTTTATCCCACTCCCTGAGAAGCCCATAAAAACTATAAACTCCACACAGATACAAGGATAAAATCGTATTGTCATCGCCATCGTTAAACTGAGAGGCACTTTTTTCCCTAGATAGTATCTATTAGGAGACAACATCTCCTTCCCAGGATTTTCTTCTGATCCAGGAAGAGCCTCCTGGTGGAATCCCAAACACATCTCCCAAGCACTCACTTCAGCCTCTTCATCCTGGGATTCTGCATTCTATCTCTTCCAACTCTACATTCCCAACATGAATCAGTACGCTTGACCTCAGAGCTCGCTACTTTCAGAGCCAGTATGACTCTGGAGAGATGTTGGCCTGAATAAAGCAGAGCAGAGTTATTGGGGCAAACCAGGCCTGGAGCCCAAAGACACCTCACAGCAGTCCATTCTACTTGGGTGAAATGCAAACAGCATGGAAATCCAAACAGATTACAATCAACATTCAACTCTAGACTTTAGTAAATATTTTCTTCTTCTAAGACACCATCCTGAAAAAATTCCATTCATCACTCATTTATTAAATCAGTCCCTTATTCAATAAATAAATTGATTACCTTCTATGTGTTCGGCATGATGCTTGGTGCTGGGAACATGATCAAGGAAGACATAGTCCTTGCTTTCAGAAGCCTGTAGACCACTGGGGAGGTAGAATTCCTGTGTACAGTGATGACCTGCTTGTCATCTATAATAAAGGGAATTCATGGTGTCTGGAAATCCCGTATTCTGCCTTGAGAAGGCTTCGCAGATGTGTTGCCAGGGTTGAGGCATAATGAAAAAGTAGGAAGAGTGTTCTCGCCAGAGAAAACCTCTGAAAAGTTAAAGAAACAAACAAGCAAGGAACATGCAAGGAATCTCAAATAATTCCAACTGGCTGTAGAGAAAAGATCCTACAGATAGCACAGGAAAGTAAAGGGCCGCATCTTTGGAGACATCCTCTGGCTCTGCTCAGGTGGCAGCTGAGCTGGTGGTGACACCTCTCACAGAAAATCTCAAGATTTTGCCTCCATTTTCCTCCAGGTGGGCAACGTGCATCACAGAACATTTATCACTGACTAACTTAACTACCTCTCTCTGAGCTGCAGTCAATTTCAGCAAATGCAGAATTCGATTCGAATTCTCTGTTCTTTTATCTACAAGAGGAGGGATGGCTTGTTGGGTGTCTGTAGAGTCAAAGGTGATTAAAATAAGGCAGTTCAGAGAGTTTAGATCAGAAATCAAGGGAGGTCAGGCAGAGAGATTTGTTTTTCTGAATGCTTGGGTCAGAACTAAACAGAGAGACAGGTTAAGGGATTTGCTAAAAACTGGCTGTTTCCTAGAGATCCTGACTCCCAGGCCTGTGCTCTGATCATATGGTATCTGCTGACATCAGAAAACTGAAAAAACTTAATTTGAATCAACACACAGAGAGCAGAGAGCGGATGACAGGCAATTAATTTGATTCCTCCTTTCTACCTAATTCTCTCCTCATCAGCTTAGAAAGGGAGTGAGTTTCCATGACTACCTCCTGCCACGGAGACTCAGTTGAGGGTGATGCCAGGCAGCTCAGCTTTGTAGCACACACTGGCAGAGGCCGAATCTGAAGTCTGTGCCAAGCACAAGACCTGGGGCCTCTCGCTCCACCTACCCTCACCTCAATTAATCACCCAGCCTCCACCACTGTGCAGCAAGTCCCTGCTTTGTGCAGTCTGCTGGGTACTGGGACGAGTGGAGAGATGGCCATAGGCCACTGAGGATGGATGTGCCCTAGAGAGGGGGCTGGGCTGAACCCAAGGTTTCTCTGACCAGCTTATGGGAAAAACAATGGACAGAAATGAATCAAAAAGACTGGAGGACTAGCAGGGACAAGCGACCTTGGGCAAGTGTTTCACCTCTATGAGTTCCAACCTCCTCATTAGTAAAATGGTGACCTGAAGACCTAGCCTTCTTCATAGACCATTGAAAGATTAAGTAGCTAATTTTGTGTGTGTGTGTGTGGTACACGGGCCTCTCACTGTTGTGGCCTCTCCCGTTGCGGAGCACAGGCTCCGGACTCGCAGGCTCAGCGGCCATGGCTCACGGACCCAGCCGCTCCGCGGCATGTGGGATCTTCCCAGACTGGGGCACAAACCCGTGTCACCTGCATCGGCAGGCGGACTCTCAACCACTGCGCCACCTGGGAAGCCCTAAATAGCTAATATTAAAAGTGCTTTGTTAACTACAAAACTCTAACAAATGTAAGAGATTATTATTATCATTGATATTATTATTTCCCCCCTAAGCAACTGTTTCTATGCTAACTATCTGGTTCACAGCCCACCTTTCTTTCTCTTTGCTGATTCTCTAATAGTCTCAAGTTATTAGGCATAATCTGTTCAGCCTCCCACTTGAAACTGATTTTTCTCTTGTCTTTTATTCCCCAAATGTGCCCAAGATACTTGGCTGAATTTGTAGTCAGATTGTTAGGCAATTGGCTAGTCCCTTTCCCTGTTCACACAGCCAAGTACACAAGTGTGGCATGATCTAACACCAGACTGACGGCAGATGCTCGCTTGCTAAAGTGACCTCAGGGCCTCTCTTCCTCTCCTGGCCAGGAAAAAGCAGCAGAACACATCTATTCCTTAGGACTTTCCAGCTTTGTTCCTCATGACGTCTGAGCCAAACATGCTTTTCTCTTTCTCCATCTCTTCCCTCCTGAGACAAGTGCATTGGATCTGGTGCAGTAGTTTCCTGGGGCTACTGTAACAAATTCCTACAAACTGGGTGGCTTAAAACAACAATAAAGAAGTTTATTCTTTCACAGTTCCGGGAGCTGGAGTCCAAAGCCAAGGTGTTGGCAGGGCCATGCTCTCTCCGAAGGCTATAAGAGAAGATCCTTCGTTGCCTCTTCCTAGTTTCTGGTAGCTGCCAGCAATCCTTGGTGTTCCATAGCTTGTGGCAGCATGACTCCAATCTCTGCTTCCATCTTCACCTGGGGTTCTCTCCTGTGTGTCCATGTCCAAATTTCACTCTTCTTATCAGTCATTGAATTAGGTCCCACCTTAATCTGATATAACCCCATCTTAACTCAATTACATCAGCAAAGACCCTATTTCCAAATAAGGTCACCTTTACAGGATCTGGAGAATTAGAACTTCAACATATCTTTTTGTGGGAACACAAATAAATCCATAGCTTTAGGAAGATAAGCATCATGGTGAAAGTGATCTGAAAGGCAGGAGGACTTAGAACTTGGATGACTTGGGGAAGTGTACAAAGCTCTGTCGTTCAGAATATAAGATGTCTGATTTCAGCCTTGGCATATAGTCCTTTTAGTGGCCCTGAGTCAAATCTGCAGACTTCCTGGAACTCAACTTTCTTATCAGTAAAAGTGATAAGTCTGAATTCCTAAGCTATGACAAGACAAGTTAAAATAATTCTAGAAGGATATAAATTATCTTCTGAGCCCTAAAAGCCTACAAATATGCTTATTAATAAAAGTCAAAACTGTTCAGAAACAACTCTTAGTTGCTTCTCTGGATCTTAAGAAAAAAAAACCTAATTCAACGGCAATTAGGGGCTGAGGAGGAAAGCTGATGGAATATCATGTAGGTCTCCTACTCCATGTAGCACCACTTCAGACTGACTAAGGTGGAGGAGGGTGTTTTTTCCTTTAAGAAAAACAAACATAATTGAGTTTTGCATGATGGTTTGAGCAGACTCCATAAAACTCCATAGTAAAGACTTAAAAAGCTTACAGTTCTGGCTTCCCTGGTGGCACAGTCGTTAAGAATCCGCCTGCCAATGCAGGGGACATGGGTTCGATTCCTGGTCCGGGAAGATCCCACATGCATGGAGCAACTAAGCCCATGCGCCACAACTACTGAGTCTGTGCTCTAGAGCCCGCAAGCCACAACTACTGAGCCCGTGTGCTGCAACTACTGAAGCCCACATGCCTAGAGCCCATGCTCTGCAACGAGAGGCCACCGCAATGAGAAGCCCACGCACCACAACGAAGAGTAGCCCCCGCTCGCTGCAACTAGAGAAAGCCCGCGCGCAGCAAGGAAGACCAAACACAGCCAATAAATAAATCAATATATTTATTTTTTTAAAAAAAGCTTGCAATTCATCACAGTGTATAATTATGGGATTTGAGAGTTGGAGGGGACTTTACTCCAATCCCCTGGTTATTGTAGAAATTCTCTCTAACATCTCTGATTCGTTATCACCCAGCTGTATTAAGGAGCTGGTTCACTTCTTTCCAAGACATATAACAAGTTATCCTTTAGAAAATCCCGCCCTCTTTTAAACCAAAATTTGCCTTCTTATAAAATTCAGCTTTTGGTCCCGTTCTCTCCTCTGTTCCATCTTCTCAATGATAGCCTTTGTGCGATTAAGACAGTTCTCCAAAGTTTCAATCCCTATATCTCTACTTCAAGTTACATTTTCTTACACTCTCTATCTTGGTTGCTTTCCTCTGGATGTAACCATGTTGTTAGTGTTTCTCTTAAAATATGAGGCCACAGGGGCTTCCCTGGTGGCGCAGTGGTTGAGAGTCCGCCTGCCGATGCAGGGGACACGGGTTCGTGCCCTGGTCTGGGAAGATCCCACATGCCGCGGAGCAGCTGGGCCCGTGAGCCATAGCCGCTGAGCCTGCGCGTCCGGAGCCTGTGCTCTGCAGTGGGAGAGGCCACAACAGTGAGAGGCTCGCGTACCGGAACGACAACAAAAAAAAAGATAATATGGTATTGGCATAAGAATAGATATATAGATAACTGGACAGAATTAAAAGTCTAGAAAGAAATCCTTACATTTATGCTTAATTGATTTTCAAAAAAAGGCAATCTGTTAGTGAAAGGAAAGCCTTTTAAACAAATGGTGTTAGGACAGTTGGATATTCATATGCATAAACATGAAATTAGACCATCCCCCCATATTAATTCAATATGGATCATAGAATTAAATGTAAGAGCTAAACAATAAAACTTTAAAAAGAAAACCTAGGTAGAAATCTTTGGACCTTAGGATAGACAAAGATTTCTTAGATATAACACTATAAGCACCTTAAAAAAGAAAAAAGTGATAAATTGATCTTGTGAAAATTTAAAACTTTGCACTTCAAAAGACACTAATTAGAAACAGCAGACTGGCTTGCAAAATATTTGCAAAACACATATCTGATAAAGGACTTGTATCCAGAATATACAAAGAACACTTACAACTCAATAATAAGAAGACAACTCAATCTAAAAATGGCAAAATATTTTAATGGATATTTTACTGAAAAGGATAGAAAAGTTGCTTATAAATACATGAAAAAGACACTCATCATTTTCATTAGAGAATGACTAAAAAATTTTTAAAAAGACAGACAATAACAAATGTTGGAGAGGAGGTGGAGAAATGAGAATCCTCATACATTGCTGATAGGAATGTAAAATAATGCAGTCACTTTGGAAAACAGTTTGGCAGTCTCTTAAAAAGTTAGATATAAATTTACCGTATCATCAGGTGATTCTGCTCCTGGGCATCTATCCAAGAGAAAGTAAATAAAACAAATATCCACACAAAGACTTGCACATTATATTCTTTGCAGCATTATTCATAATAGCCAAAAGTTAAAAACAACCCAAACATCCATCAGCTGGTGAATGGATAGACAGATTGTGGTGTATCTGTAAAACAAAATATTATTCAACAACTGGTTGTACATGCTGTGACGTGGACAAATGTCAGAAACTTTTACTAAATGAAAGAAGCAAGCCACAAGAGACTATGTATTGTATGATTCCCTTTATATGAAATGTCCAAAAAGGCAAATTTCTAGAGAAAGAGAGAAGATTAGTGGTTGCCTGGGACAGGGAGATGTAATGGGCATGAGGATCTTACTGGAATGATACAAATGTTTTAAAACTGATTTATTGTGATGGTTGTACAACTTGGTAAACTTACTAAAAATCACTGAATTATACACTTGAAGTATGTGAATTACACACTATGTAAAATATGCCTCAATAAAAATGTTTTTTTAAAAAAAGACCTGTAAATTTGCAGAGTCCTAAATAGCAGGGACAAGAAGTACAAAATTCCTCAAGTGTATCAGAGAGAATAATGTTAAGCAGTGGTGCTTGTACTTCTACTTCTCATTTCCCAGATCCATGTATTTTACTGATTGGATTGGAATCACATAAGGGTCTTTGGTTTAGAGTATATACTCTGTCTGAAGTCTGGTGCCCATCATCAGAAGGCATCATCTCCAAGCTGATGCCTCTACCGTGCATCCAAAAAGCTGTTGCACATCCATTAGACTAGCAGCTTCTGGGAGGTGTAATATGTGATAGAAACAGTGGATCACATGGTCATGTGCATACGGCCATCCCTCCATCCATACAAGCAATTACCTGGGTCTGAGGTAATGTTTGTCAGGATTCTATTCCAGTGGATCGAGTACCACATAAGCACTGTTGGGCTAAGATTGTATGAGTAGGAAAGGTAAATCCATACTGGAAAATGTGTCAATTCCTACAAAGAGGAATCACAAGATGGAAGGTCCCATTGTAATAAACTTTCCATTAAGGAGCTGATGGGTCTCTTCAAGAGGTGGAGCCATATTGGGAGCTCATTGCTGGTGTTTTTTGCTGGTAGGCTGGATATTCAACAGTGGCAATAATTAGATCAGACTTAAATAGCTGGAGCCCATGTTTTGGGGCCATGCGTAGCTTCCATCCTTGCTACCATTTCACAGGCCATGGTTGTTGTACTTGTCCATTACCATCATATTTGGGCAACTGAGTATTCTTTTCTATCTCCATTATGTAAGAGCAGAACTGTCTTCTCCTGGTGATAAAGGTCAGTGAGCCTTGCTAGGATGGTGGCTCCATTTCTTACCTACTAGTGCATTAATGTGCCTTTTGTGTCAGCACTGATAGAAGTTGGCTGACATCAACTAGCTAAGACATTCTCTTTCTTAGGTTGTAAAGCATCAACTGGCCAAATCATTCACTACTGCCCATGAGTGATATATATTCTTACCTCAAAGTATTTCTCTTGACAGGCATACTACCTGAGGCTTTGTCCCTTAAAAAGAATTCCCATTATCCTTGGATTAAGTCTGTAACCCTCTAAAATCCATCCTGGCAAGGGGAATGGAATACCATGATTGGTTTAGCCTTAAACCAGTCATTTGCAATGGAATCGATGTCAGGCTTCCTGATCCATGGTTGGTAGAATCTAATCTGTTCCCCTGTGTGAAAAGCCTTCAGTCTTCAGGCACCTCTCCCTTTTGCTGTAACCCCCAATGGATTACTGATAGAGGCACTGGGAATCCCTCTGCACTGCACATTATTTCAATTTCCTGGCATTTAATTCCTCCAGCTCTAGAAACTTAAATCCACTAAGAGAGGTTCCATGTTTTCTTAATTTCTCACTTATGTGGGACTTCAATTCTCCTTGCACCTCCCTTTCAAAATTGAATGTGGTATATCCTGGTACCCCCTTCCTCTGGTTCCTGCATTTGAAAGTTGGTTTTTATTTTCCCCAGGCCCCCTAGGGAACTGAGCTGAGTTCCATCTTCTATTTCCATAAGAAGCCCACTCACACTAAGCAATTAACAAGCTTTAATGGAATTTACCCAAGATCTGAGCCCCGTGGGGAAGGGGGGGGGCACATCACCACCTTCCTGGCTTGGTCTTTCTCCTGTATCTTCTCACCACCTGTCTCCCAAATTTGGCCTCAGGGCTCCCAAGTCTTCTCCTGTCTTTTTTTTTTTTTTTCTTCTTCTTCTTCTCCTGTCTTTGATGCCCAGACTCCGGGAATCTTCATTCCTTTTCCAAGTGGGATAATATCAATATACTCCTTCCACACTAGCTAAGAGAAAAACAATTTTTTTCCATCTTTTTGCATGTCGGTGAAGACAAAGCAATATAAACAATAGAAAAAAGTAAGAACTACTTAACTTATGTTAACATTATACCATCTCACTTACTGAAAGAACAAGTTGCTCCATGTTTGGGCTTCTCCTTACCATAACAAAGCTTTTAGGGTCCTTACAGCAGTCTTCAGCACTTTTTGTAAGGCTAGGTTTATTCCCAACTTTAGCCTCTTTTATTCTGTTTTTGAAGGTTCATGACAGTCTTTTGTGTTCAAGCTCATCTGTAATCCACTTTCCCTGTCTTTTGTGCATGTCCTTTTAAAAGCTTGAGCTCTGCAGAGAGCTCCCTGTACAACCACCTCCTTCTTTAGATGTCTCCCCTTTTATCCCTGGATTATTTCCTATTATATTATAATCAGGATTTTATTGTTTAAATCTCCCACCTCCCCCAAGTCATATTCCATTCTAAAGTCTCACATCACAGAATCACACCTGTGGTAAATACTCTTTTGAAGTGAAGAGTCAATTTGTAATGCAAATAATTTATCTCATTTTATTATTTATTTATCTCATTTTCAAGTAGGAATTTTCATATATCAAATTTTCATAAAGACAAATTAGGAGCAAATTCTTTCACACCTTTTTTCTTCTCCGTTACTTACTCTCCTTCCCCCTCCCCCTTCCCTCCTGTCTTTTTCCCCTCTGTTTTCCTGCTTCCTTCTAGGATCTGTGTAAGACCCCTGGGCTTCTCTTCCAGACACTGCTTTTGTTGGACTGAAATACCTTCTGTTCATGTATTGGAGTGAGCCTTTGTTGTACCAGGCAAACTCACCTACCACCTGCCTCCAGAAAACTCATGAGCGGAGCCAAGTGAAGAAAGCACTTCTACAGGGAATTGGCTGTCTCCACCTGTAAACCCTGACAGCTGGGGATTTCCATCTCCTAATTGTTCTACTTCTATCAACTTCAATTGAAGTCCACCTTCTTCAGCTGACAAACTCTAAGGAGTAAATCTCTGCCTCAGCCTCCTCAGTGAGGGCAATGAACTCTGTCCTGTCTACAGAGCTGTTGAAAAAAAATCACGTGTAAGAAAATATAAACTGGAAACCATGATCTATCTATACAAGAATATCTACTACTTGTGCTTAACATAGATATGTTGCCTGAAAATATCAGAGATGGGAGTTATGAGTTGGAACTGGGTAGAAATGAACAATCTTTAGGGAGAATTTTGAACAAGGAATGCTGAGAACTGAGTTTTTAAAAGATTTATTTTATTGAAGTATAGTTGATTTGCAATGTTGTGTTAATTTCTGCCATACAGCAAATTGATTCAGTTATACATATATATATACATTATTTTTCATATTCTTTTCCATTATGGTTTATCCCAGGATATTGAATATAGTTCCCTGTATTATACAGTAGGACCTTCTTGTTTATCCATTCTACATATAATAGTTTACATCTGCTAATCTCAAACTCCCAATCCATTCCTCCCCTACCTCCCCTTCTTGGCAAACACGAGTCTGAGAACTGAGTTTTTTAAATCAAGAATTGCCCTGTCCCCACCTCTCCCCATGGGGGTGGCCCTGGGTTTGTGAAAACCAGGGGTGGCCTGTCTGTATTGTATTTGTGGTATCCGGTTGCAGTGCCCCTCTACATACCTGACTCTAGGGATATCGCAGAAGAGGGGCAGACCAAGATTATAAGGGTCATGCAGGGTACGTAGGGGTGGAGTGTGTGGTCAGACCACTCAGGATGGCTGTTCTCTTGCTCTCCGTACATCCCCTGCCTGACCAGTGCCTGCTTCACCTGTATCTTACTCATATGACTGACTTTCCTACATACTTACCTCAGGCCCCAGCTAGTGATTGTTCTTATCAAAGGGGCGGTGAAGGGTGTGACCCTCTACTGGTTTCTCTGGTAACTAATGAGCCCACCTGACATGTCACTTCCCCTATAACTGGTAATCTTCTCCTCCGCCCCCAGTGAAGCCTGCAGCCACCTGCGGCCATACACAGTGGGGTGTCACTCCAGGACCTTTCTTCAGATGTGTAAGTTCCCCTATCGAGAAAACTACTGATGTCCCCCCCCCAAAAAAATGCCCTGTCCCCACACATATGGGGATTAAAGCCTGAGAATGTAGGAGGGTTTCATGAGATAAAAATGTTACTACCTCTTAGATGATTTGTCTCACTTTTGAAAATACTATAAAGACAAAACTGTCCAGAAGACTGAGATAGAGGGAGGGGAGTGGAGATAAGGGCAAGTCTTGCTCAGGATTTGCAAAGGGAGGTAAAGTGAGGGAGCAAAGATTCTGTGAGATAAGGGAAGTTGTGCTGTGTAGAGTAGAAATTAAAAGGAAGTAGGAAAACAGCTTGATCAAGTGAAAATAAACTCAAGTTTAGAAAAAAGAGAGAGAAGCTGTGAGATATGTTAGTAAGAAATAAAGAATTCAGTGAGAAGCTAGAAAGAAGCTAAGAAAGCTAGGAAGAGTAATTCCTTTCCATGAAGAAGAAAACAAAGCTTGCCTGGTAACGCTGTCCCACCCATATTCTCATTCGGCCCAGCACCGTCACCTTCAAACTTTATCAGGTTTCACTCTGAAGAAATGTAGGGGAAACCTCAAAGTTCTCATTCGTTTAATTATGTCAATCCATGAGCAACATCAGAGGGGTGGAAATAGAACATGAGTTTTAGTTCTTGTCAGGAAAAAAAAAACAAAACCATAGGGAACAAATAAAAAGTTGGTTCTCGCGGGCTGCCCTGGTGGTTACACAAACATGACCTCATACTAACTTCCTAAAGAGGAGACAGGGAGCTCAGAGAGGGGACTGGAACATCCAGCTGGTAGAAACGCTAAATTCTGCAACCCTGGGAGTGGTCCATGAGATTAAAAATGTTGTCTTCTTAGATGATTTATTTCACTTTTGAAAATATCATAAAATGTATCAAATACTCAGAAAACTTTAGAGAATAATACTATACCTAATAGCTATATCAGATGTTAACATTTTGCTATATTCATTTCAGATCTTTAAAAAGAAAGAGTACATTACAAAAACACTTAATCATCTTTATAGTATTTTTCGCCTTCTATGCCCAGAAGGAATCACTATTTGGCATTAAATGTTTATCATTTTCATCATGTTTTATGCTTTGCTACATACACATATATCCATATTGTATTTTATTTTATGCTTTCAAAGTATATATAAGTACTATTCTCTGAGAATTCTTTTTTTACATTAGTTGATACATGGAAGTTTAGTTCAATCATTCATTTTAACTCTATATAAACATACCATTCTCCTGTTGATAATCATTTAATCTGTTCTGAAATCTTTATTGTTTTAAAAAGCTATAATGAATATTTTTATAATATATCCTTGAGCATATGTGCTGAATTTTTTCTAGGATATAAACCTATAAGAGAAATTATTGGTAGAAAGATTTGCACATCTTTTACTTTAGTAGATATCATCAAATTTTTCTCCAAAGTGGTTGTGTTAATTTACTTCCCCATCTTTAGTTTATGAGTTCCCATTTATCCATATTCTTTCAAACCTTTGAGTTGTTAACTATTTAATTTGTTAATCTAATGGGTATTATTTGTTCCTAGACACTTTATAGCTTTATGGCTATCACTGATGAAATATCATTATTACAATTGCAATTTGCTTATTACCACAATATAGAAATACAATTGATCATTTTATATTGATATTGTATCCAGAAACCTTCAAAGACTCTCTGATTAAGTCTTGTAGCTTGTAGATTCTCTTAGATTTCCTATGTAATCAAAAATGTTGACTGAAAATAAGATCTATTTGGGAACTTCTTTGTAATTTCTGTACCTCTTACTCTTTTTCTCGTCTTATTACATTGTTTAGGATGTTCAGTAGAATGTGGAATAGAAAGTGGTGATATAGTTTTTCAGTTTCATTATTAACTTTCTGCAAGATTTTGATAGATACCTTTTGTCCAGTTAAGGATATTTTCTTCTACCCGTAAGTGTTAAGAGTTTAGTTGTTTACATCTTTTATGACTTAAAAAGCAATACACATGTTCCCATCTCAAAGTCTATATCCCTAACATTCTTCCCTCAGATGTCAGCATGGCTCACTGCCTCACTTCCATGAGGTCTCTACTCATATGTCACCTATAAAAGGCACTCTTTATATATTGATATAATAGCAACTCTCAACTCCTCAATACTTATTCTGCTTTTTTCCTTTAAATCAATGAATAAGAGAGTGCAAGAATGTTTGTTTAATTTTATCAAATGTGCTTTCTTTTTTCTATATCTATTAAGTTGATCACAGAGTTTTTTCAACCAATTTTCTTAATTGGTTGTGTGGTATATTAATAGATTTTCTGATGTAAAATCATTTGCATTTTGGGGATCAATTCATCTTGGTCAGGAAATTTTTTTTTTCAAAAGGTAGAGATTACGTTTGTTAAATTACTCTGTAAAAATCAACTGAGACTTTTGGTGAGGAACAGTGGGAGAAATGCTATAGTGTGAAGAGCTTTCTCCTAATGCAGCTTTGATTTTGTATTAAGGAGAGAATGGCCTACCCAGGGATTTCTGCTGGTATCTCACCATCCAGAACTGGTCACATGACTACCTTCGTTGCAAGGGAGACTGGGAAATCAAGTATTTTTAGCTAGGCACATTTCCTCCCTGAAAAATATCAAGATACTGCTATTAAGGGTGGAGGAGTGATGGTGATTGGGTAGGCTGTTAGTAATTCCTTCTGCAATAAAAATCCTATTAGATATACTGGAATGTTGGAACCTTTGAATCTATCCTCCATGTCTCTTAACTGAAGTAAATTAATTAAATAAACACATCACACATATATAGTGTGAATAAATACACACACACATTGTCTTGTTCAGGCTGCTGTAACAAAAATACCACAGACTGAGAGGCTTATAACCAACAGACATTTATTTCTCACAGTTCTGGAGGCTCGAAGTCCTAGATCAGGGTGCCAGCATGGCTGGATTCTGGTGAGAACGCTTTTCTGGGTTGCAGACTGCCGACTTCTCATTGTGTCTTCATATGGCAGAGAGCAGAGAAGGGAAGCAAGCTCTTTGTGACTCTTATAAGGGTACTCATCCCATTCCTGAGGTCTCCACCCTCATGACCTTCTCTAATCTTAATTACCTCCACAGGCCCCACCTCCTAATACCATCACACTTGGGTTTAGTGTTTCAAAATTTGAGTTTGGAGGGGACACAAACACTCAGACCATACACATATGTATATATGGGTCTCTGGGCTATATTCTGGGTGAATTTCTCAATATATACTATCTTCAGTTTACTAATTCAGTCTTCAATTTTATACAGATTTGAGTTTATATCATTGTTATGGGTTGAATTGTGTCCCTCAGAAAAGATATGTTGAAGTTCTAACCCCCAGTACCTCAGAACACTACCTTTGGAGATAGGGTCTTTACAAGGGTAATCAAGTTAAAATGAGGTCATTAGAAAGGCCCCTAATCCAATATGACCAGTGTCCTTATAAAAAAGAGAAGTTTGGAGACTTATTTGAAGTAATAATGGCTGAGAATTTTCCAAAATCAATGACACACATTAAACCACAGATCCAGGAAGCTCAGAGAACACCCAGCAGGATAAATATTAAAAAATCTACACCTAGGAATATTATATTCAAACTGCAGAAAACCAAAGACAAAAAGGAAAACAAATCTTGAAAGAAGCCAGAGGAAAAGAGCAACTTACCTGTAGAGAACAAGCATAAGAATTACAACTTCTCTTCAGAAACCAGGCAAGCAAGAAGAGATCAGAGTGAAATATTTAAAGTGTTGAAAGAAAAAACCACTCACCCTTATCTGGATTAAATACTCATGAAAATAAGCAACCCCTACCAATCAAAAGCAAAATAAAATAAACAAATCTGTGAATAGATTTGATTTAGCCACAGAGAGAAGAGTCATTCCAAGTGACTTTAAAATACATAATTGACTGTACATCTCTAAGAGGTGTACATCTCCAAGAGCATGAAGAATTATAAAGAACCTTTAAACTGTTATGAGACATCACATTGTTAGTAATAATATTAGAAATGTTACTCTGACACTGTTGCATATGTGGGTGGGGTAAATCAAAATATGCAATTAGGCTGATGTCATTAAGGAACTAAAATTTTCAGTGTAAAGGGAGATATAAATATAATATGTTTAACATAACAAAAGTTATGTTAAAACCCCATAATCTAAATTTGACTTTGAGTTCACAGAGTATTTTCTCTTTTAAAAAATATGTATTTCGGGCTTCCCTGGTGGTGCAGTGGTTGAGAGTCTGCCTGCCGATACAGGGGACACGGGTTCGTGCCCCGGTCTGGGAGGATCCTGCATGCCGCGGAGCGGCTGGGCCCGTGAACCATGGCCGCTGAGCCTGTGCGTCCGGAGCCTGTGCTCCGCAATGGGAGAGGCCACAGCGGTGGGAGGCCCGTGTAACGCAAAAAAAAAAAATATATATATATATATATATATATATATATTTCTTTGCTCTTTCCACTGAAAAAATGTAGAAGCAATGATCATAATGTACAGAAATAAATACTCCTAGAACCCAGATTATGGTCTCTGAAAAAGCATTTTCCAATAAAAGGAATCAGAACTTCTTTGCAAAATGGTTAATTCCAATTTGGGGCAGGAAATGTAAAATATGATCCTGGAAAATCTTATTATACCAGAAAGAAAAAAATAAATATTGGGATTGTGTCAAAAGGACTCAGAAGCCAACAGGATGATCCTTCTAATGACCAAAGCTGAGACAATTTGAGCATCACAAAGGATAACTGAAATGGTTTTTAAAACAACAGACAGTTAAAATGTTGTGAGTACCTTATGATACTTAACATATAAATTTTAAAAAACTCTCATTTGTTACTTTTGGAGGATGCTAAGAAAACAACACATTCTTTTGAAAACTAGTAAACACAGGAAAATAATCAAGCACTTATCCTATATAATTTGAACCTCAATAAAACCAAATCTTTGATGAGGAAAGGTTTTTTTTACAGAAATACTCCAACTAATAAAGACAGAAGTAATGGCAGACTGTTTCCTAGAAACCCCTGTCTTAATCAACTTGGGCTGTTGTAACAGAATACCGTGCACAGGGTGACTTTAACAATAAACACTAATTTCTCACAGTTCTGGAGACTGGAAAGTCCAAGATCAAGGTGCTGGCAGATTCGGTGTCTGGTGAGAGCCCTTTTCCTGGTTTGCAGGTGGCCATCTCCCTGTTGTACCCTCCAATGGTGGAGAGAGCGTAGTTTTCTAGTTTCTTCTTATAAGGACACTGATCCCATCATGAGGACTCCATCATGATCTCATCTAAACCTAATTATCTCACAAAGGCCCCATCTCCAATTACCATCACGTTGGGGTTAGGGTTTCAACATGAATTTGGGGGGGACACAAATATTCAGTCCACAGCAGCCACTAATGAAATAGCGCATCTGGGAAATGATCATTAGTGGCTGCCACGACCATTAGATGAAAAGCTGATGGATCAGGCTGCAATGCCAGGACCACTGATCAATCTTAACAGCACAAAAAGTGAACGAACCATTACATGCCTCCATGTGGAAGAACACACCACCATCCATGAAATGGTTTTGCCAGAAACATCAAATCTGAACCTGATCAAGCCTCTAAATGATCACTATCCAACAGAAATATAATATAAACCACACAGGTAATTAAAAATTTTCTACCAGCCACATTAAAAAAGTAAAAGTAAATAAGTAAAATTAATTTTAATAATAATATATTTATTCCAATGTGTTAAATATTATTTATCATTGAAATGTTAACAGGGTAAAAATTATTGTTTGCATCTTTTTTATGTGCTAAATTTCTGAAATCTGTTGTATATTTTATACTGTAAGGATATAACAATTCAGACTAGCCACATTTCAAGCAATTAATAGCTACATAGATGCTGATTCAAAAAAATCAACTCTAAAAAATTATGAGATGATGGAGGAACTTTGTGTACTGTCTAGGTATTTGGTTATAGTAAGGTATTATTCATTTTAAGTGGAATAACAGTACTGTGTTTACTTATTTATTTGTTTATTGATTGTTGAAATTTTTTTATTGAACCACTTTCAAAGATTTTTCAGTAAAAATCACTAGTCTTTAATCAATAATAGGATAAAGTGGTATAGTGTGTAATGAAGTAAAATCTGAAGTGGTCGGCTATTTCACATGTGTATTTTAGAGTTTCTTAGTTGTTTTTTAAATTATTATTACTCTTTTAAGAGTCCTTATTTTTTAAAGATACATGTTGAAATGTTTACAAATGATATCATAAATTGTCTGTAATTTGCTTCAAAATAATCCAGATAGGAGTGGGAGGAATAGATATGAATGTAGAACAAACAAGATTCGCCCTGAGCTCATCGGTTGACACTAAGAAAATGGCACCAGCTTGCTGCTTAGAGTTTCTGTCAAAGAATAGCAAGGGTCTTGTTTATTGAATCCACTGCAAAGGAGATAATGGAATCAGGATTAGCTGCTATAATACATGTGTGTGTTTTTTTTAAAGGGAACTTTATTATTTTTATTTCTTTATTTTTGGCTGTGTTGGGTCTTTGTTGCCGCGCGGGCTTTCTCTAGTTGGAGCGAGCGGGGACTACTCTTCGTTACGGTGCGTGGACTTCTCATTGCGGTGGCTTCTCCTGTTGCGGAGCACGGGCTCTCAGCACGTGGGCTTCAGTAATTGTGGCACGTGGGCTCAGTAGTTGTGGCTCAGGGGCTCTAGAGTGCAGGCTCAGTAGTTGTGGCAGACGAGCTTAGTTGCTCCGCGGCATGTGGGATCTTCCCAGACCAGGGCTCAAACCCGCGTCCCCTGCATTGTCAGGCAGATTCTTAACCACTGCACCACCGGGGAAACCCAGGATTAGCTGCTGGTTATGTCAATCACAGAAGTCAATCACTTCTGATTCCAGGAGAGGTTGTAACAGTGGCCAGAATACCTCCCCTGGCTTTGAAGCAGACACCAAATTGTGGGCAGTATCTCCCCACGTTCCCTCTGCTACCCTACATCGCCCCCAATGCTGAAATTTTAAAAAGATTGTGGGACTTTTCCCTGGTGGCACAGTGGTTAAGAATCTGCCTGCCAATGCAGGGGACAGGGGTTCGAGCCCTGGTCCGGGAAGATCCCACATGCCGTGGAGCAACTAAGCCCATGAGCCACAACTACTGAGCCACAACTACTGAACCTGCTCTCTAGAGCCCGTGAGTCACAACTACTGAGCCCGTGTGCCACAACTACTGAAACCCATGCACCTAGAGCCTGCGATCTGCAATAAGAGAAGCCACCACAATGAAAAGCCCAAGCACCACAATGAAGAGTAGCCGCCACTCGCTGCAACTAGAGAAAGCCCACACGCAGCAACGAAGACCCAATGCAGCCAAAAATAAATAAATAAATTTTAAAAATAAATAAAAAATAAAAAAGATGGTGGATCTAAAGATTTAGATCATCTATGTGAAAAAATGAAGAAATTCCAACTGCTGTCAGGGAAGGAGACAAATATTTCCAATCCAGCTTGAGCCAGCGTTCCTCCAGGAGAAGCTCACATGATGGAGACAGGGCTAACTTGAATATGAAACCTCCAGAGGGAAGTTAAATCCCAGCAGGAGAACGCTGGGACGGCTGGAATCAGTGAACCACCCCTTTGTGGAATACCACCTTCCTTCCAGCGCTAAACTTCAGGGATTCTGGGTTTCATTTTATCAGAGGAAACAACATTCCTTTCTTCTGTATCCCTTGCATTGCCTGCCTAGTCAGTCAGCAAATTGTGGGTGAGTAACGGATGGATAACGGAAGGGTAATCAGAGGCAACATGGCACCGTGGAAAGAACACAGGCAAGTCCGGGAGGAATTCCTGGACCACTTGGTTAGTGGCCTGGAATCTTCTTCCCTTGGTAAAACTCTATACATCGTTTTTAAATTACCAAGTCAACTATTTTCCCTGTTGTCCCCAAAAGTAGATTCATATTCATCCAACTACATGTTCCTATTTTGGTTAAAAAAACATGGTGAGTAAAACTTTCATACCATGGTATTATACTTTGTATATCTCACCAGCAATGTGGTTACTGTGCTGTTTTGCACAGTAAAATGTTTATTTTCTCCACTGAGCTGTGATTTCAAAAGCAAAACCCCTGACATTTTCACCTTTCAATCTCCACCATCCAGCAACTGTGGGACATATAAGCAGGCAATACATGTTGAATGAATAGACCATCCATCAACAAATATTATCAGGCATCCAAACAGGTTAATAGTATGAAATGGCAACTTCTTTAATTTTTTGTTTTCTGGATGAACACTCCAAATGTGGCTTTCTAGCTAGGATCCTTTTACTGACTTCAAAAATCACATGAGAAAACCAGTAGTCGTTTACTTTGCAGCTACTCTGACCCATACACCCACACCCTTTAAAAAAAAATCATAACCAGAATTACTTAGCTTGACCTTCTCATGAGACATGGATTCAAATGACCTTTTGTTATTTTCTAAAATATAAAGTACATATACAATGCTCTCATTAAGAACACTCAGCTGGGTGTGCTTTTGAGTCTGAACTCCTTTCCCAAACTCTGTTTCCAAATGTTGCTCCAAAAAGGTTTTGAATAATTGTTGGGTCATTAGGAAAGGTCTCTACTCCCATGAGGATCTTCTAGACATCAATATTAGATCACTTCTTTCAAAATTCTGTTTAAAAAAAATCAGTGACATGTCTCTGTAGAAATACATTTATTAAAAGAAGGCAGGCTATATATCCATTGCAGTGCCCTACCCTGGACCCCAGGTGCCAGTGAGTGAGAAGGGGGTGAGGTTGAAATTATAGTGTAGGCTCCAGAGCTAGATATTCCTGGAATCAAGGTACATAATTGTAAGTAGTTATTTGATTGTTCCAGCCTGTTTTTTCAAATATAAATGGGAACAATTATACTTTTCTGAGGGATTGTAGATTTGTTGGGAGCCTTAAAATGAAGAACACTCAAATTGAATTAGTGTGAGCCAGCCCAGGCAAACTCAGCTCACTAATTTGGCCCGCGGTTCTATTTCTTCATTAACGAATAGTAGAAAACTCTTTAACATTTGTATTTTCTTTTTCTATAGGTATTATCATCTGGTGATCTTCTACATTCTCTCATTTCTTAGGACAGTTTCATAGTCTTCTTTCGTGGTTGGGATATGATTTAATAGATTATTGAGCAAAGTGAAGTTTTCTAACTCTGTAGAATGTATGTAATTTTGAGTTTGCTCCTGGTCTATAAATTCCAAGAAGGTAGGTGCTCTCTGTGGGGTGTTTGTCATTGAACCCCAAGTGTAGAGAGTGCCTGACACTTAGCTGGAACTGGATAAGTTTTTTCTTGACTGACTGAATGAACTAATGCTAGGTATTGGAAGAATCAGGATGGTGAGGATATATATGACTGAACAATGTCCCTAGTGCCAAATTATGGGGAAGTCCCTCAAGATTTGTTTTTATGTATTGATTTAGCTGGACCAAATTCCATAGATCATCAAGGACCCATGAGAAAAAGATATGGTCACCTGATGAGGCCCTGGATGATAAACACCATTGCTCACTCCTTCCCCTCTCCTGACACAAAATTCATAAAAAGCAGTGGGGCCCTTTACAATTATGGGAAGGGCATAGGCCAGAGAAGGGCTTATAAATGGCATAATGTAATACATTGGGAAAAGCTTGGTCTACATGATCTTTCTGAACTAGGCTTGTGACATCTTTGCCAACCCAACATGGTACCCACAGTCATAATGAGGTCAATGTAGACTTTTAAAAATGTATCTACAAACAGAATGACCTTTGCGTTCAAGAATCACTATTATCCCAACAGCTGGGGAGGCTACAGCCACTGCCAGAGTGGTAAAATCATGCCTGTCAGAGTTCTCCAGAGAAACAGAACCAAAAGGAGATAGAGAGATGATAGATAGATAGATAGATAGATAGATAGATAGATAGATGGATAGATAAAAGACAGATAGGAGAGATTTATTATAGGAATTGGCTCACATGATTATGTAGGTCAAGAAGTCCTACAATCTGATCTGCCATCCATCCACAAGCTGGTGGCCCAGAGAAGCTGGTGGTGTAGTTCCAGTCCAAACCCAAGGTCCTGAGAACCAGGGGAGCAAATGGTGTAAGTTCCAGCCTGAGTCCAAAAGGCCAAGAATCAGGAACATCGATATCCAGAGGAACAGGAGAAGGTGGATGTCCCAGCTCAAGCAAGAGAGCTAATTCAGCCTTCCTCTGCCTTTTTGTTCTATTCAGGCCCTCAAGAAACTGGATGATGCCCACTGCACTGGTGAGAGAGATCTTCTTTATTCAGTCTGTGGATTCGAATGCTAATCTTTCCTGAAACATCCTCACAGACACACTCAGAAATAATGTCTTACCAGCTACCTGGGCATCACTTACCCAGTCAAGCTGACACATAAAATTAACTATCACAAGCACCCAGTATATGACGTAGGAGCTGCTTACGAGTACTGATCCTGCATGAGGCAGAACAAGAGATAGGGACAGAGAGAAGACCTGAGAAAGGAAACCTAAACTCTTAAACTCCTGTTCCAGCCTTGCCTCCCATTTCCTGTTGGACCTTGGGTTAGTCATATTCTATCTGGGCCACAGTTCTACCTCTGTGTATAAAATGAGGGGGTTGATAAATTATTATATTCTCTGTGTCACCAAAGAATCCTTTTTTGATAAGGAGAAAAGCTAATTTCCTCCCCCCACTTCTACAATTTAAATGTCCTTTGGTTTTTCATTTATATGTAAATGTATGAGACTTTGACCAAAACAAAATTACCATCTCTGGGTGACTCTTCAGTCCTCTCATCATTAAAATGCAGCTGCAGATTTCTGGACCCAAAAACGGAAAAGAAAACAGTTGCTAAGTCAATCTGACTTACCAGTCCTAGAATAACAGGCAGTAATTATGGGGCTGGCCCAGAGGGCAACCAGGAGAGGTGATCACACAAGGAACTTTGGCCTAGGCTTCCACCTACCTCTGGCCTTTGTTCCTGAAGGAGAGTAGATGCTCTCAATTTAGAGAGTTCAAGGCGTGAAACTGGGAAACACTGGGCTTCAGACTTTGTTTGTTTTTGCGGGAGGAAGAGGGGAGAGAAGTCCATGGCAACTGGGTAGCATCAGATTGTGACAGGGCTAGACATTCATGCAGCCAGCTTAGTGCTGATCTATATGGCATTGGACAGCCATGGAAGGTTTTTAGTCAGGGAGTGTCCCAGTGAAGGTAACATTTATGACAGCTTAGCCTAGTAGCAGTGAATGGTAAAACTAAAAGAGAAAGAGAGGAGTGGGATCAGACAAGAAGGGGATGAGGGCAGAACAGGTGGTAATCTTCCTTGAATCATGACTTAACTGCATCCTCTGAACTAGCCATCAAGCCTGTTGCTCTCTCCCTTAAAATATCTTATCCCCATCCCTTTTATGAATTGTACCATTCATCCAAGGAGTAAGTTTCCCAGCTGGATTGACTAGAAGACAGGTGCCATTGACAGAGGCAAGGAAGTTGAAGTGGAGAACTAGTTTGATTGAAGGAACATAGACAATAAATCTAGATTCTGACATGTTGGATTTGTGGTAATAGCTGAATGTTCAAGTCGAAAAGTGAAGTTGAAATGACTTTTTTCACATGACTGGAAGCGACTTTTCTACTCAGACAACATGAATTGGAGTCTAACCAAAATCAGATACAGGGTAAAAAAAGAAAAAATTGAACATGCTCTGTCATTCTCTTCTCTTTTGATGTGTAATTACTATGTGGGGGACTGAATATATTTACATAGTTTGTATTTTCTTCAGCTGGCATCATGGGGAATGATACAAAGAAGTGTCATGAAAATGTTCTATAAGTTTGTTAAATGAAAATAAAAATAAATGAGTAGGGAATGGAAAATGCTGGAAAATGTGGGTAAATATTTTAGCTTTTGGGAGGTGTGATTTGAAAAACACTTATATCTATTATGTAATTGAATTCTATGAAAGGATTTATGACCAACATAAATGATCCTGGGATGGTTCTGAGCAGTACTTTAACCATCTGGAAGGAAATCAGATCCTCCGAAGGGAGACCATCTTCCCATTCCATCCATAAAAATTAGAGGAAAACTTCACCAGACCACTGGGCTTGTAACGTTCAGTCTTCAGGGCTAATCTCACCTAATTTCTTCATGAAAGAAGCATCCCGAAGATGCTTGTCCCGTGTTTCAGTTTTGGAGATTCCCTCAACCCCTCACCTTTTGGCTTCTCTTCCCTTACTTTTATCTCCTCTCTCATATGCCTTATTGATAGCAACGATAAAGAGTAGTTATGAAATGGTTATGAAGCTTTTTTTTTTTTTTTTTTTTTTTTGCAGTATGCGGGCCTCTCACTGTGGTGGCCTCTCCCATTGTGGAGCACAGGCTCCGGACGCGCAGGCCCAGTGGCCGTGGCTCACGGGGCCAGCCGCTCCGTGGCATGTGGGATCTTCCCGGACCGGGGCACGAACCCGTGTCCCCTGCATCGGCAGGCGGACTCTCAACCACTGCGCCACCAGAGAAGCCCGAAACTTTTCTTTGAAGCAGAGATGATTATGTTGTGTTCGGGAGGGCAGAGAAAATGGACTAAATAAAAGGAAGTGACTCTGGGCTGTTAAGAAAGAAGACCATTAATAGCCACATCCTGATTTTGTTCCGAAGTCATCAGAAAGAGGCAGGGAACAAGGGGATAATAAGAGAAAATGTATTTCTCAGACAAAGGAGCAGACTGCAGGGGACAGCAGTTTAGAGAAAGAGACGAACATTGCAGAGGGAGAGTGTGCGGAGTGGGACGCGCTAATCCCTCTGAATCACACTGGCAGAGGCACAGGCATTTGAAGTCCTTGGCAACTTCAGCCTGGTCTCAAAGTGGATTGTGAGGAATAAGAACAAAAGAAAAGTTCACTCTGAGCTCCTCTTGTCAGAGCAGGGGAAATTGCTTTGAGGCCAGCACTAGAAGATGCTAATGGTAGAAAGCAGAGTCAAAGAAGAGAATAAAAGTGTGTCAGGTCACTGGGAGCTTGCCTAGCATAAAGTGAGATAAAACCACACTAACGAAATTGAGCTATTTGTAATGAGGTGGATAGACCTAGAGTCTGTCATACAGAGTGAAGTAAGTCAGAAAGAGAAAGACAAATACTGTATGCTAACAATATATATGGAATATAAGAGAAAAAAAAGGTCATGAAGAACCTAGGGGTAAGACAGGAATAAAGACACAGACCTACTAGAGAATGGACTTGAGGATATGGGGAGGGGGAAGGGTAAGCTGTGACAAAGTGAGAGAGTGGCATGGACATATATACACTACCAAACATAAAATAGATAGCTAGTGGGAAGCAGTCACATAGCACAGGGAGATCAGCTCGGTGCTTTGTGACCACCTAGAGGGGTGGGATAGGGAGGGTGGAGGGAGGGAGACGCAAGAGGGAAGAGATATGGGAACAGATGTATATGTATAACTGATTCACTTTGTTATAAAGCAGAAACTAACACACCATTGTAAAGCAATTATACTCCAATAAAGATGTAAAAAAGAAAAAAACCACACTAACAAGACATTCAGCCTAGGTCTCACCACGTGTTGCTGTGCCAGTCACTTCTAACCAGTGCTCAGCTGGCGAAAATCTGAAGATAATGCCTCAACTGCTCTGAAAGTATTCGTTCCCTCAACAAACAGTAATTGAGCTGTGCCAGCCAGGACTACTGCTGTTAATGCTGGAAGGTGTGATAGGAGACCTTACGTCCTTGTACCAATTGGTTTTGTGAGTCAGAAAGGATCCTTGCAAAGCGGGTACTGGGAAATCACTGCTGACCCTGGAAGGGCACAGCCCGGCAGGAAATAAGGTAGGACGGGGGAAAGCCAAAATGGTAACTGGAAAGAAATATGCTTCTGTTTTAAACTCCTTAAGAGGAAAGACACTGTGACTGCTACTCTTTCTTCTCCAGGCCTGAGGTTTCTCAACCATAAAATAGGTTGAACAAGGCGATCCATACCTTCCCTTTGGGCAGGTTTGGAATGGCTCTGGGAGTTATCTGGGGATTGTGCCAGGGAGTTGGAACAACATAGGGATCTCTTTAAAAAAAAAAAATACAATTACTTTATTGATTTCTTACAATCAAATACTGCCAACTAACATTAGTTCCACTCATGCATCACTGAAAACAAAAGGATATTTCCTTGTTATTTGCAAGTGATGCATTACACAATAAACAAAAAATGTTAGAACTTAAAATGCATCCTGATTAATTATGTAAACTGGTAATTTTTTTTTTAAAAAGCATAACTAATAATTTGGTTCCTAACATGGGGATCTCTTAATGGGGAAATCTGTAATCAGCTGCAGGAGCTAGAAACTCTAGGTGTTTTTTCTATATATTTTTATGCATCACTGAGAAACTTTTAAATGTTAAAGATGCCAGTCTTCCCTCCAGATTCTAACCCAAAGGCTGCAAACTAGGCACACCTAGATTTTGTCTGGCTAGCAGAATATTTTTAAAAAATGGATCCAGCATTTAAAAATTGTGAGCTTTCACGTGAAAATCCAGATTTTCTGGCTTCTCTGAAACACTGGAAGATCTGAAAGCACTGGACCCACAGCAGCGGTTAGCAGGAGGTGGGTAGCAACTGTCCGGTTTAGATGGGGCATCTGCTCTCTAGTTTGACCATCCCCACCACTCACATTAGGGTGACCATATAACTTGTCCAAACAGGGCACTTTTGAGAGTAAAAGGGGGTGCTGTTAGTAATGACGCCTGGACCACAGACATAAACCAGGACTGTTGTGAACAACGAGGATGTATGTTTACCCTACTTCACACTGCCTACACTGGGCTTGCTCTTCTTGTTTGGCCAACTGTTATTTGGGTTATATGGTCATAAGTCAGGGATTCCCATGAGGAAGAAGAGAGAGAAAAGGTGTAAAATGAGGAAGAGACTTGGCAGTTGAAAAAAATAAAAGAAATGAAAAAGAATATTAGGATGAATGCCAATTACACCAAACCTTCGGGTAAACGCAGAGCCTTGCTGGTGGCTGGCTCAGCATGTAAGTTTGACCTTCCTGGCTCCCTGCCCCCCACAGCACTGTCAGTTTTAATAAGCTGTAATCCCATCGCTACCAGCGAGACTAATCAAACTGCAGAGAGCAGCCTGTTCCTAATTAGGAAGGCACAGGATAATCATTTAACTCTGTGGTTTCTCAGTGAGCTCCAAGCTGCCTCAACAGGAAAAAAACATCCTGGAGAAGATGGTTGCTTACACACTCTAATCTTGACCTTTTGATGGTCTTTGTTTGAAATTTTTTAAAAATGCTTTAATTACGCAAGTATTTAGTTTGAAAAATGTTTTAAAAGAATCTTTTCCCTTTATTCCCAGAGAATAATAAAATATCCTTCCCCCAAGGCATACAGGAAACCTCAGGCTCCTATTGATTCCCCAAGAGTCCACTTTAATTGACTGCAGACAGAAATCCTCTCGAAACCATTCAAGGTGTGATTACAGTCCCCAAACTGGGGTCAGGAAGGACTGGGGGACGTGGAATGGCAACTCACATTGAGCACGTACAGACCTACAGGTGCCAACATGGTACCATGGGCCACACAGGCTGGGGCCAGCTAGTCTCCAGTGGAGCAGTGGAAACCAGGACTGAGCTGCAGCAAAGCTCCAGAAGCACCCCGCACCTCGGGGCCAGAAGGCCCATCTCTTCAGTCCTCACTTCTCATAGCCCCTTCAACTCAGGAGTAAGCACCAGGAAGAAGCTAGCGCAATGGTCAACTGTTGAGTTTTAGTCAGATGGCGCCAAGTCTAACCTGGGAGCTGACTAGTGGTAGGTCCTTAGGCAAACTACTCAACCTTCCAGAAATTCCTGGTAGGCCCTCAGGCAGGCTACTCAACCTTCCCGAAACTCAGGCTAGGAATAATAGTATCAACACCTCACAGCCATGCTCTAGAAGAGTCAATGAGATATGTGTGGAAAGCATTTACTAAGGTGCCTGGCACAGTAAAAGTACTCCATAGATTGTGGCTATTATTTTTTTTTTATTATGTGCTAGTATAGCCTTAAGGCCCTTGATGATATAATGTAAAAAGACAGGTGCATCCCTGAATCTCTTTCTTGGATTCTGCATTTAGTGTGAGTGCACTTAAAGCAATGACTACAGATGGAATAGGTGTAGAAAAATTCTTTTCTAATGGAGAACATTTCTGGTACCACGGAAATTTAACGTTTTGTTTAATAGACTCATTACTATTTACAGGAAACCAGACTAGTATATTTTTTTAATTAAAAATATTTATTGGCTATTGACCTTAATAGATTTACATTAAAGGAAAGGAACATTTTTTTCAAATGTGCTAATAAGAAAAAGACCCATAAAAATGGACAAAGTTGGACAGAATTTTCAGTTTTGAACACAAATAAAACTCATAAATTTTATATGGATTCTGGGATATTTATTAATACTCCTCCCACAATGGGTTTGGCATTGAACAGGAGTTATAAACATATGAACAACTCCAATCCAATATATTTCAAAACAAGCAGATTCTTCTTTTTTTAAATAAATTTATTTTATTTATTTATTTTTGGCTGCACTGGGTCTTCGTTGCTGCACGCAGGCTTTCTCTAATTGCGTTGAGCGGGGGCCACTCTTCATTGAGGTGCACAGGCTTCTCACTGCGATCGCTTCTCTTGTTGAGGAGCACAGGCTCTCGGTGTGTGGGCTTCAGTAGTTGCAGCATGCAGGCTCAGTAGTTGTGGTGCATGTGCTTAGTTGCTCTGTGGCATGTGGGATCTTTCCGGACCAGGGCTCGAACCCATGTCCCCTGCACCGGCAGGCGGATTCTTAACCACTGCGCCACCAGGGAAGCCCAAAACAAGCAGATTCTTGAGAACAGAAACTTTGTCTTTCATAAGTATCCTTGCCATTAATTGGAGGAGAGGTTGTAAGAATATCCATGAATTCTGGAATTCATGAGCTTTGGAATTCATGGACGTTCTTAAACCACTAATAAAAGAAAACAGTATAGATGGGTACCCTACATATAAAAATATAGTAACCACATAATAATTAAAAACAATGTTCGGTAATGCCCACTAAAATGAACAAATAGAAAAATGTAGCAAAAGAATGTAAAACAAATATATTTTATACCCCTGCAAACAAAACAAAGGCATCTTTTTGGTTCTGCTGTTTTTATAAAAACTATGTGTGAAACGTGCATGTATGTGTATTCTTATAGAAAACTTGACAAATATAGAAAAGCACAAAGAGAATAAAAATCACTTGTCACACCATCAACATGAATGTCATTCCTTTGACAAGCGCAGAAAAAAATTCAGAGAATCAGAGGTGATCAGCGAAGGTCTTCCCAGCCTCAGGACCTGCTGATGCCAATTTACCAACCACTTTAAAATCCACGGGCTAAACCTTTTTAGGCTCTCAAATATCTCTACTGTTGCCTGACTCCTGGCACCACCGCATTTTTTATCAGGCCAATAGTGATCAATAAACAAGGATACACATAAAGCTATGGTTCCAATCTAAAACTTCTTGCTCCCCAAATATTAGAGCTAGATGGAACCTTAGAAATTCATTTAGTACTATTCACTTTGCCTGTCCCCATTTATTCAGGAGGAAACAGGCATGGAGAGGTTAAGTGATTTGCCCAAGTGTCATAGTTGAGTAGAACTGAAACCCAATCCTCTAACTGGCAGGCCAGGGCTCTGTCCAAGTGAACACACGGTGACTGAATCTCCCCAGGTGATGTAGCTCCAGTTATTATGTGGTTCGACTCTTAATGAGCTTAAAAGGCAGACCACAGTGGATCTGTACGACCAGATGAAAGCAGCTAGGCAAACTTTCAGCTCCTAATAAGCAACTGCGCTGACTCTAGTGAGACAAGTCACAGAAAGACCATATGGTCAAACAAAGAGTGTGCCCTGGGCCAACTGGTCATTGGAGCAATGTGTGAGCTCCACATTCCGTGGAGATGTGAGCCTGGTTAAATCAGAAGAGTCATTTCTGGTTGATTGCACTGCCAGGACAG
The DNA here is from genome assembly GCF_964341445.2 of Mesoplodon mirus. Taxonomy (NCBI): domain Eukaryota; kingdom Metazoa; phylum Chordata; class Mammalia; order Artiodactyla; family Ziphiidae; genus Mesoplodon; species Mesoplodon mirus. The sequence continues at coordinate 86,958,902 of NC_138982.1, forward strand.
CCTGGAAGGCACAAGTGTCCAAAAGAGACCCCTGAGAATATAAGGATTAAAATGAAGAAAACTCTTGAATCAGACAAATTCCTTCTTGGTCAACAGGCATGTGTCCACAGAGGTCACTCATGACCAGTCAACTCCCTTCAAGCTCTAATCCAACTCAGGGAACCCTCAGATTCTCATCATCCCCACTTCAAGGCTGTCCCTTCACATCTAAAGCTTTTATCTTTGACTAAACGAATCTCTGTTGACTAAAAGAGTTAGCGCAGAAATATTCAAGGTCAGGTTTCAATTCTTTCTGATCAATCTAGGTCATTCTAGGTCATTTCAGTCGTAAGAAGAAGTCTCTTTAGCCTCAGGTGGGCAGAGTACAGTACAGATGTTCCTTATTTGAGTAGACTTCATTCTCAAATATAGGTGATTAAAGTGAAGATCACTTCCTGCTGTCTTCTTCCCACATTACAACTGTGGTGCAGGCTCAATGTGAAGAGTCAGGTTATGCGTACCAGCTCTCAAGATGCTTGCCTGTGGATGAGCTCTTTCAACTGTGCCAGTCGGTCACTTTTTAGTGCTTCCCGGATGGCCTGGAAAAATCCAAAGTAGTGTTCAAAGTTGTGCATCATAAGCAGGACGCCAGCCAACAGCTCGTTGGTCACCAGCAGATGGTGGATGTACGCACGAGTGTGATTCTTACAGCAGTAACAGGGACACCCTCTCACGAGCGGATCAAAGTCCTCCTGGTACCTGAGAAAGGAAGTTACAACAATATTCTGGAAAGTGAGGAAAACAAGACCTCGACAACCTAGACTGGCACGTAACCAATAGTCAGTAACACAACTGGCAAACGTAGTGCCAGGCACCTGCTTAAGACGGCAATGGGGTCAAAAGTTAACAGAGAGTACAGTGGGCCAGGAGACTCAGGAGTCTTCCTCAGATGGATACAACCTCCTAGACTGAGGCTTACCAAGGAGCAGCAGCAGAGTCACGTGCTCGCTCCCCCATGCTGAGCAGGGTTAGTCACACTGTAAAGGCACACAAAGATGTCAGGAGACACTGTTCTGATGAATGACACTTTTCTCCCACTCGCCACCAGAGCTAATATTAGAAGAGATGATATGACCTTTTACTTGCATAGCTTTTTGCAGTTTACAAAAAACTTTTATGTATACTGTCTCATTTAATCTCTGCAACCACCCATGGAGATAGGCATTTTTCTTGTCACTTTACCAGTGAAGACTGCCAAGGGGTTTAAGAGGGAGGGCTATGGAGCTACAATGCCTGGGGTTGGTTCCTGGCTCACAACTTACTTGGGAAAGTCACTTAACCTCTCCCTGTGTCTTTGTTTTCTTATCTGAAATGTAATAAGGTAGTAACAGTGCCTACCTAATAGAGTTGTTCCAAGAATTAAATAAGTTAATATAGTAAAGGACACTGCTAGGTACATGCTAAGCACTATATACGTGCTACCTTCTATCAGCTATTAAAAAGAAGTTAAATGACTTGACCAAGCTCACACAGTCACAAGCAAGGCTGCAATCTGAACGCCGAATCTCCAAAACTTCTAGTGCTGATGATAAAAATATCAGTTTCCAATTATATCTATAATGTAAAGTGAATTTTAGTAGTAACCATTTATACTACCCTAGCTTTTTAAAAATGGAAATGAATCTCCTTGGCTATTTTTCAAGAAGTCAAATGTGATAAAGGTCACCATTACAGACCTATAATCAAGAAATCACTATAGAAATAAGAACTAGGAACTTCATATTCTTTCATAAATTTTCAAGTCTGTACTGTTACTAGATAGACATAAATGAGTCTGAGTCCCTAAAATGTCCCTTTACGTAAGACCAAAAACACCCCAGCATTAAAGTGAGTATATACCAAGTTCACAGAAAAACCACTCACTGGTCCACTGATTATTTTATTTCCACTTTTGGCCAAATACAAAGTTATAAGATATCTTAGTTCAGTCTTTACAGAGGCAAATATTTTATTTAAGACTTATAGTCTGTATATAACCAAGATGGCTTAAATTCCTTAAAATTAAAAAATTTTGTTGTACTATTTTATCTTGAAATCCTTATTTTACACTGCTACTATTTAAAGTAATCATAAGGAGTAAAGAACACCAAACAATGGATCTGGTCTAATTTTTCTGACAGCTCTTCTAAAACAACAGTTATCTAGCCTCAGTTTTCTGACAAGACAAAGTACACAAATTCATCTGCAGAAAAAAAGAGTACTGCTGGCACTGACTTTGAGAAGGCCCAAACAATATCCAACTATAAATATTTTTTGAAGTCATGAACTGAAAAGGGAACAGTTATATAAACTTTCAAAACAGACTGAAATTACAAAGTCAGAAATCAAAATCCATACTTAAAAAAAAATTCCTTACTTTTTTTCCTTCAGATTAATTTCAAATGATGTCATTTCTTGGTTGCAGCTAGTTGTTTTACTTTTCTTTGCTTGATCCACATATTTTACTTCTTCCTGTGTCCCATTTTGTTGCAATACTAAAGGACAAACCAATAAAAAGTCTTGAAAGAAGATCAGATAAAGAGTGGCCATTGCGAGAATTTTATTTTAGTTACTATTTCATGCCTTTGACCCTGTAATTCCACTCCTCAGAATTTATCCGAAGGAAACAGCACAAGAAAAACAAAGCAATATGTAACAAGATGATCAATGACCTATTATCTATAGTATCAAAACTTGGAGATTCAACTATGTCTAAGTGAATAGTAGTTACAAGTATATATCTTATAATTAAATGGGGACTTGAGTTGTTCCCTTGAACTCTTTGCTTTAAGAAAGAACATTCCTGGAATTGCAAGAGAAACACCAGGAATACTTATCTACTTGCCTCTCTTCAGAGCAGCTGGCTCTTTGCATGGTAACTAGTGTTACTAGGGGGAATTGCTGCCTACATTATGCAACTTATTCCCTTGGAATTTTCACTTTGTAATTGGCAAAAAGCCTCAATTTACTATACACACATACGCACACAAATGTGATTCATAATACTTGCATAAAAATGTTCAAACTCAGTTTTCCCAATCATAAAGAAATCTGGCTTTCTCTGGCCCAAAAGGAACGTGTTTGTTACAGAGAATTCAATATCAGGTTCTTTGTAGAGTTTTGCATATTCACGGTACAGAATGACTATCAGTCACCTATGTCCTGGCAGAGATAATTTCACTTGTAAATGAAGTCATGAACATGTATAAAGTGTTTATGGTGTGCCTATCCATATACATTACATTCTAGTCTGTCTAAAAGATAGTAAAATTGACCTCCTCTATATAAGAATTTGATCAACTTGATTTTGTTTCTAGAACTAATTCCATTTAGATTAACTTTTAAGTTGCTTTATAGGAGTGTAACATATTCTGAATGAAATTTTCATCACTTGTGGGGAATAAAATGAACCCTTAAAGAAGTCTCTGGCCCTACTCAAATTTAAGGTTGGTGATGATAGAGCAAGAGTTCAACGGAGAGCAGGAGGAGAGAAAGGAAAGCACACTCTGAAGGCCAGACGGAAGGCCAGGCACACAACATTCTCCTGAAACACTGTGGAGACACTTCAAGGGACCCCAACCCAAAGTCTGTATCCTGGTTCCTTTTCTACTGCCAGTTAAATGTTAGAATCTGAAACTGATTTTCTTGACTTCTGAATAACCAAACACTAAAAGAAAATGGCAGTGCTTCAAAGCACCATTAGCAGAGGAAAACAGCTTTCACATCTCAGTATGTATAAAAAACCAAAAAAGCAAAAGTAACACTAGGATCAGAGGGGATGAGACACCCTGTATATTAATAGCATTGGGGTTTGCAAAAAGCAGACAAGAACTCTTTTGTGAAAAAACAAATTAACTTTTACCAAGCAGTTCAAAGGTTTTCTTTTCTTAGATTTTCATCACTATTCACTCTGAATGTTCTTTTTTCAGGTTGTTAATAGAAGAGCTTTTGTTTTTCTTGGTTCTGCTCACTACAAAATCACTTCCTAATATTGATGAGCTCTGTGTATAGTATCAAGTGCCTGGTTTTGTGTGCCAACATGCCAGAGCATACAGATAAGAAACAAAGACATAGTTTTATAAAAGCCTGGCTTTATAGTATGCACATATTTCTGGCTTGTAACTCAAGGCAAAAATTGATAGGAAATAGAGAGAATTTAAGGGTAACACAGAGATTAACTTCAAAAGACCTACATGTCTCTTCAGGAATCGGCTGGCAATCAAAGCTGAAAGTGAGGGCACATCCCCGCTCTGTTGCTTGATAAGGGAAAAAACTCTCAAATAAGTCCACTCCTCTTTCAATACACTCGAGCACCTCATCTGGCTGGCTAACACCGCAGATCAGCCTGTGAAAATAATGTGAACAGTGACATAAGAACAATGCCAGGAATGAAATCAGAGAGTCTTTCCAGAGGGCATTAACAGTAATAATAATAAAAATCATGGTTAGCATGGCAGGCAGTAGATAAGGAGGTGTATGGAAAGAACATAGAGCTTTCGAGGCAGAGAGACCTGGACCAGAATCCCAGCTCTGCCATTTATTTACTTGCTGTGTTACTTTGGGAAGGTTTCTTAACCTTTCTGAGTTTTAGTTTTCTCATTTTAAAAACAAGAGCAAGAATACATACCTCATAGACTGGTTGTAAGGATTAATGATATATTTGCAAAAGCACAGAGTGTAGTTTCTGCCCCAAAGAGAAGCTTAACAAAGGTTAGTTTTCCTTCCCTTCTCATCCCTTCTGAAATAACCTCCGTAGTCTCAGACTGAACTTTGTAGTCTTCCTATCCACTATATAAGACTTTTTTAGTGCAAAGCTGTGTGCTTTATTTCCCCTTCAAATACTCTTCCATGTTTTAACTTTATTTTGCTTATAATTCTTTTTCATAATTGCTTCAAGAAAGACATTTTTATCTACTGTATTCTTCATAGGTTCATTTACGAAGCAATTCTTGCTCTCAGAATTTCAACTCTGCCCACAGGCTCTAAGAATCTAGTCAGCTTTCTTTATGCTTCTTTATATTTTCTCCATTAATAAAATGTCTGCATGGTAGAATAAGATGGTATTTCCAGAGGCAATGGGTAATGAATTCTGAGAGTGTTAATAACATTCAACCAGGTTTTGCCACTAAAACAAGATGGGGAAATGCACTAGACTAGGGCTGGCTGGCTGGCTGCTATTTTTTATGTTTGTTTTTCTACTCATAGTCCCTTTTACAAACTGGCAGAGAAAAGCTTATAGACTCCCTGATTTCTAAAAGAAGTCCAAAAAAAGGCTTATGTAATATTAAACAACCAGAACCCTTAAATATATGCTGGTTTTTCTGACTACAGTTTCCTTCAAGTAATGTCATGTTTTAGAACTCCTCTCCAACTGAAGCTGGCATTTCTACACACTTATAGAAAGAAAAACAATCCCAGCTTTCAAATCCAGTAACAGACATCTGTGAGCACTTAACTCAAAAGAAGTCCAGAAAATGACTAGAAATACTAGTGCTGAATTATCATCTGCACCAGAATGAAATAAGCACAGGAGGGAAAGCAATGAACACAGAGAGTTAGGATAAAACTGGGGCTGGTGGAGCGGTGGGGTTGGGGGGGGAATGCTGGCTGGGGTGATGGCAATATCTTGCGCTGGCTGGTATTTACACAAGCATATATATGAATAAAAATTCACCAGGGTATACATAAAATTCATATACTTAACTGCAAGCTATACCTGGATTTTTTTAAAAGTAGTAAAATTACATACACATATCCAGCAGCCCAAGGGGTATAAAGCAGCACCCCATAATCAAACCTCTTAATATATCTGTAGGAAAAAAGCATGAATATTCATATCAACTGGGATAAAAGACTACAGTTTTTTAAAAAGGAAAAAATAAAAAATTTGGATAGTCTAATAAGACATTGGCTATACTCAGAAACTTGGGGATTTTTAGCTTTGAATCCTGCAGATCACTCTTCTCTCCAGCACATAATGAATCCTGTGACTGATGGAAAGAACCAACCCCACTAGGGTTGCCAGTGCCCTTGATTTAAAAAATAATACCACTCACTACCTGTCTCCAATCTAAGAACTTCTTAAAGGACCTTATTGACAGAACCCATCTTCATTGCACCAGGCATCCCAGGTCTGTCCTCAACTTTACTTGCTTAAGGCCAGAGTTCCACATGACTTTATATCTGTCCCCAGGCACCAGGTTATAGTGAATAAAGAACAATATTTACAACTGGCACAAGAATGAGGGGAACCAGTATAACACTTGCCCTCGCTTATAATGAGGATCAAATAAACTAATTCAGGGCTTCCCTGGTGGTGCAGTGGTTGAGAGTCTGCCTGCTGATGCAGGGGACACGGGTTCGTGCCCCGGTCCGGGAGGATCCCACATGCTGCGGAGCGGCTGGGCCCGTGAGCCATGGCCACTGAGCCTGCGCATCTGGAGCCTGTGCTCTGCAACGGGAGAGGCCACAGCAGTGAGAAGCCCGCATACTGCAAAAAAAAAATAATAATAAAATAAACTAATTCACATGGCAGTGTCCTCTGGTCTACATTCTGAAATCAAAGGCAAGACAGCCTTGATGGAAACTTCCTCCACAGTCCGCCTCAGCAGACTCAGCCCAGAAAGAACGTAATCAAAACATCAAAAGACACACCCACACACAGACTGCATACCGCACATTCGGCAGCACCCCTGCTCTGCAGCCCACCAGGCTCGGCCTGCACCCTAACGGAACACTAGCCTCGGTTTGTGCTCCGGTAGCTCCGCAGTGACTGATGACAGCAAGTGCAGTCTAGTCTCCAGGGTTGTTGGAGCCCCTTGAAAGCCATCCAGAAGGAAGCCACCTACAGGCCGCTTGGCTGTCTCTCGTGCTGACCTCAGCCTCTCCTCCATCACATCTCCACCTTCAATCACTCCAATGATCACACTTTTCCGGAGGACCTAAGGTAAGAAAGGATTGAACGCTTTTAACTGTTTCCAGTAGTGGAGACCTCTGTTTAAATGAGCCTTACCGCCTTCCTGAGAACCCTTAGGGCTCCAAAGAACACAATTTGAAAGCCACTCAAAGAGGGAAGAAAAGACTGAAAAGAAGCTGAGGCAATCAACATAGTTAATCAGGCTTTAGCTTAGATTAAATTAAGCACACACCAAGCAGGTATAAGAGGAAAAGAACAAAAGCAACAGTTTTAATTTCTATAAATGGTTATCCTGGTCTACCTTAGGTTACTTCTAAATCTCTTAGTTAGAAATAACTTTAGGAACTGCAAAACTGTTTGGATGGGACAACTGACTGTCCATTTGGAAAAAGATAAAACAAAAATTACTACTGTACACCATCCTCAAAAATAAATTCCAGACGGCCCTAAGATCTAAACATAAAAAATATAGTTATACAAGTATTAGAAGAATACGTTGAATATTTTTATAGTCTTGAGATAAGGCCTTTCAAAGCAAGCTAAAGCTTACAGGAAAAGGCAGACATGTTTGAGTACAAAAACATTAAAAATTCCCTAGTGAAATATACTATCAACAAAGACAAAGGGGAACTTATACTTTGGAGGAACAGATAAATGTCTACAGTATAGGTAAAGCTCCAACAAATCCTCTAAGGAAATGACAACCCCATAGAAATCTAGGCAGATATGTGACTATGAACTTCAAAAAAACAAATGTGAATGCCCCGTACATATCCGGAGAGCTTACTAAACCTCACAAGTAAGGAAATGAAAACTGGAAATAATTCGATACCATTTTTGCCCATCACACTGACAAAAAAGTTAAAAGACAGAGAGCAACATAGCAGAGGTAAAAGCGTTAGAGAAATGGCACTTATATACCCTGATAACTAGAGAGAATAAAAATTAGTTCAGCCTCTTGGGAGGGCAAGTAGATAACACTTATCAAAACGTCAATGCTTTTATCTTTATATATCCTAAGATTCCACTTCTAAGAATATCTCCTACAAATATATTGGGAGGGCAAGTAGATAACACTTATCAAAACGTCAATGCTTTTATCTTTTTATATCCTACGATTCCACTTCTAAGAATATCTCCTACAAATATATTCATTCATATGCACCAAGGTTTATTTGCGAAAGATGTTTAGAATAATGAAAAACTGGAAACATGCTAAACATCCATCAATAGAGTAAAGGCTTGGGCTTCCCTGGTGGCGCAGTGGTTGACAGTCCGCCTGCTGATGCAGGGGACACAGGTTCGTGCCCGCCCCGGTCCAGGAAGATCCCACATGCCACGGAGCGGCTGGGCCCGTGAGCCATGGCTGCTGAGCCTGCAGGTCTGGAGCCTGTGCTCCGCAACGGGAGAGGCCACAGCAGTGAGAGGCCCGCGTACCGTAAAAAAAAAAAAAAAAAAAAAAAAAAATCAGGTGAGAGTAAGAGACCAAGAAATGAGGAGCAGAGAAGCAGAAGGAGAAGAAAGGGTGGTATCTTGGAACGTAAATGAGCGAGAGTTTCTAAGAGAAAGGAGTGGTGAGTGGCAGAGCTTTACCTCTGACTCTTCCTGTAGCTTCAGACAATTATCCAGGAATAGAAGCGATCGGTCAACAGACTTTCTGGCTCTCTTTATGGAAGTGGCTTCATCACAAGTTGCCTCTCCATCTGAAAGGCACTGGAACCAGTCTGGCTGAAGGGCCTGCTGAATTGCCATGAACTTGGAGGCAGTCATTTCCACTCGTCCTCCAACACCCCACACAGACACTGACTGCCACAGGACAAGACGATGAGGGATTCAGAAGAGTAACATGCAAAGAAAAAGAAAATAATAAAATGATCAAAGCAATCCTGAACTCAACACTTCTTTACAGATGGAGAGATGGTGGCAATTCAATATCCTAGACACGGTGGGTAAAGAGGTTTCCTATACTATATTCCAATTTCTCTAAGGACCTGATAGCTCAGAGGGACTCCGATAAAGTCTTTCAATGGCCACACAAGCCAACTTCTGAGTTAGCACTCAGAATTCTATAATTACTTTTCCAGAAGCCCAGTCTTCCATTCTCCGCCACCCCCTGCTGTTCCTGAATACACCACAGACTTTAATTCTTCTGTCTTTGATCACATTGTTCCTTTTGACTGAAATGGCCTTCCCCTACTTCTCTGCCTGGTAAAATACTATTCAAGACATAAGAGTTCAAATACCATCTACTCTATTGTGTTCCCCAAACGTTACTAGGCATAATCAATTGCTCACTCTTATAAGCTCTTTCAGCAATTTGTATTTATTTCTTTCACAGAAAAGATAGCCCTGGGGCTTCCCTGGTGGCGCAGTGGTTAAGAATCCACCTGCCAATGCAGGTGACACGGGTTTGATGCCTGGTCCGGGAAGATCCCACATGCCGCGGAACAACTAAGCCCGTGCGCCACAACTACTGAGCCTGCACTCTAGAGCCCGCAAGCCACAACTACTGAAGCCCGCATGCCTAGAGCCCGTGCTCTGCAACAAGAGAAGCCACTGCAATGAGAAGCCCACGCACCACAATGAAGAGCAGCCCGCACTTGCCGTAACTAGAGAAAGTCCATGAGCAGCAACGAAGACCCAACACAGCCATAAATAAACAAACAAAGAAAAAAAGAAAGAAAAAGAAAAGATAGCCCTTACCACACCATTGTATATATGTCTGACTAGAGTATCCGAATTCATGGTTGTGCCCCAAGCGCACAGTCTGGGGCCTCACACATTATTAATGTTTATTAAGTGTTTACTAGAGTGAGTTAGATACAGAAATATGTGCAAAGACATAAATCCCATAGTACACAAGAATCTCTATATGTACCTTTGGTTACTCCTTTCCCTACAGCATCTCTCTTGTTAGAAGAGATGGACATAAATGCGGGGCCACATATAATCTTTTTATTCTGGCATAAGAACACTGTTTAAATGAATCCTTTCTCCCTTATAAGTGGAATAGACAACCGAGGTCAAAATATTTTCTTTTGAATTCAAATTACAAAATAAAAAGAAGTGTAAAACAGAAGACAAATTTAAAATAGTTACCTTAGGTAAGATTAATAGATATTGTTGATATCAATAAAGTGGGTGCAGGAAAAGTAACTGTTTGTAAAGTGGCAATATATACTAAAGCTTTTCTAGAATGCTGTCCTCAAGGACAATGCAATGGGGCCATATCTCAGGTTAAAACTTTTAAGGAAGTCCTCTGAATACTGTTTTTCACCAGCTAAAATCTCCAGCTTTTTCAAATTCTGTTCTAAAAAGCAGTATTATACTGAGATTCTACTATATATAGTTATACATGTGATAACACTCATCAGCAACTTTCCCCACTATTCCTGAGGTTGTTAAAACTTCAAATAAAGCATGGTATCAAAAGACTATTGTTTTCTACCATCATAGCAATTTCTTTTTTTGGCATGTACTTGACCTTTCTCTACTCCCAAATTTTTGGCAACAATGAAAAAGCTGAGGATACAGTCCTTACCTTAACCTCATCCTTGGGCTGCCCCACTCTAACTCCTATAAACCACACCATCCCACTGTAGTCGTAGAAATAAAGAGAAGGCATAAAGGGGTCTGGAATGATTCAGCATCCCAAGCAGTGGGATCCTTGCAGCTGAGAGATCCCATAGGCTGACTTCCTGAGAAAAACCTTCAGCCTTGGAGGACCTTCTGAGAACATACCTTATTTGTTACATAACCAGCTGGGCAAGGGCTGACTGGATCATGCAGGGAGCAGTACAAGAGTGATTCTGGCATGCCTGTATAAACATAAAAAAAGAACCCTTGAGAGCACCTACATCAACAATTACACTGTGTTGTAACAGAGAGTAGCTTCATAATGTGTACTGCTGGATAAAGCAGTACAGATTACAGAGTACAGTATCTCAGAATTGTAGGAGGCCTGTCAACATGAATGAAAAGATTACTTTGAAACCTACTAATCTAAAAGAAGAATTAAATGTAAAGGTTCACGTCTAAAGACATAGCGAGTTGCTGCAAAGGAAAGGTATAACCTGAAGTATGATACAATGAAAGTGTTTAATGATATGTTGACCCTACTTGATTTGTTTTGAAGAATTTAATATCATGTATGGTCATTCTAGGCACTATCCAAGGGGAACTAGCTACTGGAAAGATGAAATTATACAGTCAATAGGTAATCTTATTAATAATAAATCCAGCCCACACCATGGGTCCCTAGGGGCAGAATTATAGAAAAGCTGTAGGACATTGCAAATGGATCTAATTTTCAATAAGTTTCATTTACTCAAGATGCCAGTTTCCTAGGTTCTTTAATCAAAAAGACAGTTGCTTTAAAAAAAATCCAAAAAAAGTTCACTAAGCCATATGTACTTAAATTTCATATGCTGCATTTTCATAAGAAAAAAAATAGAATTTTGCTGAAAAAAGACCAAAAATATAAAGCAAACAAAAATCTCTGCAGTTCTCCACCTTATTGTCTATAATTTCAATTATTACAATTATCTCTAGAAAGCTTATATTTGCTATTTTCACTTAATTATATGCTTGTATACTTTAAAGCTGGTTATTAAAATTGGTCTCAGATCAAGGAAAACGATATTATATAAATTCCTCTCCTGAAACACAGGCCCTTGTGACAACCAAGTCATCATGCAGTTTCCCTCAGAAGCAGAGGACTGAACAACCAATGGAAGCAGGATTTTCATTCATTTAAGTGAGTCCTAGATATTGGGAAAAAGCTTCAAGAGAAAATGGTCTACAGAAGAATTGGTTCTCTGGCTGTCCCTGCTAAGCTTTTCCTATAAATAAATGGACACATAGATCAGCATTCAAAATCCAATTTCTGGAACAGAAGATAATATTAACACATCAGAATATAGCTGAATATAAACTCTTCATCCTCTGCCTTATGTTTTAGGCGCAAACATGACAAGCCTGCTTTGGATCTTAGGTGTGTCCCATGCAGTCCTTCACCTCTAGGTCTTTGCTCTTTGCCTGGAGTGTCTGCTCACACCTGTCTACCACCACCACTGCACCCACCTCCTGACCTGTCTAACTACTACTCCTCCTTGACCCAGGTAAGGCGCCCCCTCATCTTCTTTGTCAAGAATCCTTCCTTTATTCTGACCTCCTTCCACATGGACCCAACAGCAGGTTATGTGTTCCTTCCTCTGGGCTCTCATGATACATGTATCTACACCTGATCCTGCAAATGTAGTCACCACACTCTACTAGAATTACCTGTTTATCTTTATCCCACCTAGGCTCTGAGTTTCATGAGGGCAGCAATTGTTTCCCACTCATCTTTGAATCCCCAGTGCAAAGGGGTTCCTGGTTCTTAGATACTCATTAAATGCTTATTAAATTAATGAATAAATAAATGTATGAATGATCAAAGCATAAACAGCATCTCCAACCTCCAAATTAATACACCATAAGGCACACACAAATAACTTGATTAATTTTTACCTATAAACTTTCCAACTCCTTCCTTATATTCTGCCAAGACTTCATGATATTCTGCCCTGTAAGCAAAACAGAAAACTATGTAACATAATAATGAATTATTCTACAGATACTCTATGCAACAACTGAAGCCCTCTTCTCACCGAAACAAGCTACGTGACAGTAAATGTAGTCTCAAACAACCAAGTACATACACCATTATTCAAGAGTCCCCACTCATTAGGTTGGGTTCATTAGCCAGAGCAAAGCTCTTCAATTTGCAAGTGGTTCTGTGAGAGGAGAAATTGACAAAGAACAATGGCCCCAGAATATCTAGATTTTCTTCTTTCCCTTGTCCCTTTAAATTCACTGTTATTAACACAATCTTACAGAGTTATTTGATCTTATAGCAGATTCTTCAATTAGGGACAAGGTCAGTATGTACATTACACAAAATGATCTCACTCCATTAGTTGTTTCCTTAGAGTAGAACACGTGCAGAGACAGAGAAAACTTTGAGGCTGGTGAGTGAAGACAGCCCCTAGGTTCCAAGTTTAGCCCTCATAGAGCATTCCAGGCCCTGTCACCCCTGGGAGCAGTGGCAATGAGGGTGGTATGGAAAAGTGAAGCAGCTCTATCATGTAGGTCTGGCCCATGGTTCCAGATTAGGGCCAGATGATGTAGAATATTTGATATCTCTCTTCTGATTTCATTCTAAAAAACCTACAAATTTGGCACATAAGCAAAAAAGTCTTTCTCTTTACCACACCTTATTAAGGTAACCAAGCTGCTGCCAGGGTTGACATGTGAATGATCAGGTCTCATACTTACAGTGATGACAGTGTAAGCTGAGCCATGGCAGGAACCCCGTGGATTTTATGCAGTGTGTGATGGGTCAGGTGTGGGGCAGAGCCAGTCTTGGTGTACAGAAGGCAGCCTGGAATGTCCATGGTGCAGTCTCCTGTTTTGCCTACGTTTTTTATTTTTCCTAGGCGACAGCCATTAACCACCTTGGTAAGACTTAGCTTCATCCTAAGGGGTTCCTCCAGGTCCTGATAAGAAAAGTACATTACATTCAGAAGGAGTTCCATGACATCTAAAAGCTAAATATTTTTCCAAGCGAACTACAAAAAAAAAAAAAATGATAGCATGTTTGTTATTACTTCCAGTCTAGGATTTTTTTAGATATCAGGAATAGGGGAATGGGAAAAGACACAGAGAGAATAAGACACCTTCCCCAAAGTCCCAGCACAATATGATGACACCAACCACATTTAAATTCAGTCATGGAAATTTTGTCTGAGCTGATGGAAACCAAACAAACAGAAGGACAGAAGTAAAGACTAATCATGGAAAGAGCACTGTGAAGCCGAGGATTGCTCTCAGCCATGAAAATGTGTATAGAGAAAGGTCATACTGCTTAGGAAATACTGATTACTGATTTGATCCATTTTTTTTTCTTTCTCTAATTTGAGAGAATCCTAGGCAACATAGCAATTTTCCCTAATATGTAATTAAATGAAGAAAACAGATTCCAAAAGAGCATTCTGCTGTTTATTAAAATATATGGAAGAACATACATCAAAAGAGAAACAGAGGTTATGTCAGAGAGGTGGGATTATTCTCCAACTTTGTTCTTATACGGTGTCCAAACAGAGGTAAGAAACTGTGTGGGCATCCATGCAATTCGTAAGCTACGTTGCATTATTCTTATAATTGGGAAGGAAAAATATTTGATTAACAAAAAAGATATACTTTCTAAATTCCAAAGATACACAGGGAAAAAAATCAGAAAACATGGTCAATTACTTTGTTGGACTGTGTTAATTAATTATTATTCAGTGAAGCAAATCCTGGGTCCCACTTCTTTAAATGCCCTGTAAAACTCAGTGACCAGGCATGGCAGATCATTTGCAAAATGTCACTGGATATCCAGCATTTTGAAATACCAGCGTCTCTGCAGCAAGTATTGATACCATACCCTCTGGAATTTTTGCCAGTTAGGCTAGGCCCAGTTTTATTAACAGATAAATTAATACAGCTCTCTGAGAGGTTCCAACCTTAGATTCTATCCTCTTAAGCATTATACTAAACCACATGCTGAAAGTCAACCATTGTTTAAGATATTACTAAATAAATAAGCATTATTTATCGTTAGTTAAAAAATATTCAAGAATGCAAATATTACTTTTTGGGGAGTTATAAATTTTTATATTGAAATAAAATAGTTAACAGTCTTTTGAATTTTAGAAATAAGAGTAACTACTTTCCGTATGGTTCAATAAGTGATTTCATGTTAAACATGAATTATAAAAAATAGTATAAGTATTTGGGGAAAGGCTGGTCAATTTTCTGTGACTCTACCTTCATTATTTCAAGTTATCACAAAGATAAAATGTCTCACTGGAACCCACAGAAATGGAGAGTGTTAAGAGAAAAAAGTTATTATGTTTTAACAAAGGGTAATATAAAAGCTACTTTTTTTAAAGCCAGGCTATACACATTAAAACAGTTAAAATAAAAGAAAGTTTATACCAAAAAATAAATATAATTACAGGCTAATGAGAATGTAATATAGAAAATACAAGAGAATAGAAGAGTCATTAGTTTATACAATCATATTCCTTTTTTTTAAAAAAAGATTATTTATTTATTTATTTATTTATTTTATTTACTCTTGGCTGCATCAGGTCTTAGTTGCGGCACGCGGGATCTTCGTTGAGGCACGTGGCGCGCGGGCTTCTCTCTAGTTGTGGCGTGCGGGTTTTCTCTAGTTGTGGCTCGTGGGGTTCAGAGCGCATGGGCATCCCCCAGGCTCTCTCATTGAGGCGTGCGAGCTCAGTAGTTGTGGTACACAGGCTTGTGGGATCTTAGTTCCCTGACTAGGGATTGAACCCACGTCCCCTGCATTGTAAGGTGGATTCTTTACCACTGGACCACCAGGGAAGTCCCTCATGCTCCTTATTGATTTATCAAATAATACACATAACCTTCTGGTTTCAAGTGATAAAATCTTTTAAACTAACAGAGCTTGGAAGCCATTTGTAGCAAAGTTAAAGAATGTATTTTGCAATCTAAGTAAGTTCTAGAGAACTGAAGCGGGGGAAGCACGAAAGTAAGAAATTCACTTCAAAGTTAATGAATCAACCCTATTATTCTGACTATTAGAATAAACAAATATGGAACAATAGGTTTTTGAAACATAAATAAGAACTAATGAAAATTTAATGGACCAAGATTACTAATACTGCAACAACTTAGCACTTACTACCCTCATACACATCTGAGAATGGAAGAAACTGCATTGTCCTGCGTGTTTTCAGAAAGGCCTAGAGAGAATTTGCTGATTTCTCCTCTTACTCCAAAAGTTCTGTCTCATCTGAGCTGCCTAAGTTTTGTAAAGAGTTTAAATGTACACACGAGTTGTATTTTTTAAATTAAATCCATATAAAAGTAGGAAGAGCCTTCATAGGATAAAACTAGCATGTTTGAAAAATGAAGTTTAGGATTCTAGAATGCTACCAATTTTTATTGTTATCTCTCCCCATCAAACCCTCCTTTCATTTTTCCAGTTTATTAATAAATAAAAGACTGACAATCAAAGCTGCTGACAAGCATGAGATAATGTGCTTTTCCATGTCAAGTTAACTCAATTCCAGGTAAAAACAACAAACCGCAGTGCTTTAGTAACCTTCTGTTTAACATCCCAGGTAATGTATGATTGCCATCAGACTTTAGAAATTCTGAAAATAGTTAAGTCTGACCATTACTACCAGAGATGCCAAACAGAGAGCTCCTCATGGACTTCATCATCCCCTCTGCCGTTCCACAATAACAAATCTGAGGCTAAGCAAGATTAATCAGACTTAGTCTAGAACCCAGGTCTCTGCCAAGAGGCCTGAGCTTTTGATTACATCTTTGAAGTGAGAGTAATACAATGTCTGTATATGCATATCTCCTCTTCCCACTTTTTCCTCAATCGAAGAAATAGCTTCCTTCATTCTTAACCCAAGGTCTGTCATTACAGGTCCGTCGTAGTTCTAGAGGACCTCAGCCACCATGCTCTTAGATGCAGAGATGGGTCCTCCTGTGATACAATGCATAAAAGTTTAATCTCCATAACTTTAAGGATGAAATTGAAAATCCTTAGCTTAGTGTACTGAACCCACTAGGTCAGCTGGAGAGAAATACCCACTTGGTTCTCTCCACAGTATGGGACTCTGATGCTATGCACTCACATTCTGCTGTTTGGGGTTTCTTAAGAGTCCTACCCTAATCACAGTAAATGGACGCAGCATCAAAGGAAAAAGTATAAGCAAGGAAAAGTAGACAAATGTGCCTAAAGAAAAGTATTGTAATAGATAAATTGTTACTGGTGATTCTGTGTATTGTGAGGATGAATGCAAATATTAAGAAATCTGAGGAAAGCATCAGAGAATGTACTTTAGCTGGAAATCAACATTTAAAAAATAACATGCAACTTTGTCCAGCTTTGAACCCAGCTTTCCTTTCCTCATTACTGATCAATTTGTGGTTAGTGTTTTTGTCTTTGTTTTTGTTTTCGGTACGCGGGCCTCTCACTGTTGTGGCCTCTCCCGTTGCAGAGCACAGGCTCCGGACGCGCAGGCTCAGCGGCCATGGCTCACGGGCCCAGCCACTCCGCGGCACGTGGGATCTTCCCGGACCGGGGCGCGAACCCGTGTCCCCTGCATCAGCAGGCGGACTCTCCACCACTGCGCCACCAGGGAAGCCCTGTGGTTAGTGTTATTATAATTGCACCTTTTTTCTAGGGGCTTGAACACAAAAAGTTTTTATTATGGAGTAATGTAAATATAATATATACACACACACACATATTCATGTACATATTTTTAAAACATGTTTTTGGAGTAATATAGTCTATTAATCCAAGCAAAGTTCTCAAGAAATAAACTAACGGTCTCCAAAATATTAACTGGTTTTTATTTGGCTTCATATCATTACCCTTTTCCCTTTCACTTGTTGTGAGTCTCTTCTAAGATTTCTGGGGTTGTGCTTTTCTCAATATACAAACACCTACATTTTCACTTCCTGGTAAAGTCTTAAAAAACCATTAAAAGAGCCATTTGGAAATAATGGTTAATGGAAAAACTCTTAATCACTTTAAGGACAAGTAGATCTATGCTTTTACAAGGGCTAACCAAGATTCCCTGCGCTTGTGGCAGCATTGTACGTATCTTAATACCTCCATTGCCACATATTTCTCCCCTCCTTCCATTCCCTTAGGAAAAAAGGGATTTTTTAATGTTTCTTAATGGATTCTCTACAGACTGTCATGGAAAGATGACCACAATACACTGAGGGAAAAGAGCAGGCTTAGGTGAACATATTTTTTGCAAAAGAAAAATTGCATATATATATTTATAAATATACACACACAAACACACACTGTATATGCATGCAAAAAAAGTCTGAAGGACTTCTAAACAATATGGTGCACTGAGCTAAGAAAGACATATAGAAATGATGGACTCTAAAATTCTAGAAACTAGTAATGGAAGATGAGGAGGAAAGTATTCAGAGGTACTATTCTAAAATTCTTACACTATTTGGGAGGAGGAGAGAGATCATGAATAATGTTAAACTTTAAGTACGCGTGTTAAAAATTTTTAAGTAAGCATTAAAAGATTACTGAAAATGGATAATTCCCAAACCCGCTGGGGAGGGGCAGGGAAGGATCAAGAAAAATTGGTTAATACTTAAGGGAAAAAAAGAGGAAAAGAGACCAAAAAGCACATCAAAAATAGAAAATACAAAATAAGATGGCAGGAGTGAGTCCAAATATGTCAGTAATCACAATAAAAGTTAAATTAGTTTCACCTATTTAAAGAAATAACAGTAGCAACATTTATTGGGTGTTTACTATGTATCAGGTCCTGTTATTCACATGTTAACTCCACTATTATGTACTGTCATGTCAATCTAAGGCAGATTCTATTATTACAGGCATTTTACAGATGAGGAAACTGAGGCTAAAAAAGTCACCATTTACAAAGTGGCAGAGCCACTTAAATCATAGAAGTCTGCCTTTAGAGGCTGTAGTCTAATAGGCTGGTAGTCTATTAGAAGTCCCACCTTGTCCATCAGCACATGCAATGTTTACATATTAACTGTAATGTTAAGATATAATGTTACAGTCATATTTTCCATTTTTCTATACTGTTATTACTGTTCTTGTCTTCCTTCATCTCCCTTCTCTGCCTCTATCCATCCTCCAACCTCGACAACCTTTCTATGCACACAAACATTTAAATATACTTGTATGGGAAACGGTGTTTTTTAATTAAAAAAATGCAAATATACTATACTATAAGCACTTCTCTGAAATTTGCTTATCGCCCAGGAATACACAACGGATATTTTTCCTGAAGAAGAGACGCAGAATTTAACTTACCCTTTAAAATAACTACTTCATGATATTGCATAGCTTGGATGTAACACAACTTAATCTACCATCACCCTTCTGATGAACACTCAAGTTACAGAACAGGTCCTGTGATTGCTGCAGTAGTCTTGAGGGCACAGCTTCCCTGATTTTTTTTTTTGACAAACCTCAAGTCTATTTCAGTTTACGTTTCCTGGCAGAGTTCTCTACATACATTGATTTTTTAATGGGTACCACACTCTAATGATTTAGGTACTATAGCTCCCATTTTACAGATGAGTAAATCGAGGGTCCGAGAGTTATTAAACAAGTTGCGTAAGGTCATACAACTACAAAGTAGCAGGGTCTAAATCTCTACCCTGCCTTATGAACCTACATATCCCAGCATGGACTGTCCCTGGGAACACCTAGGCTCAGTCAGTAACGATGGATTTAGCTTCACTCCATGGGCCGTCTCCAGGGGCCCCAGACCTCGCGAAGGGCTTAGATCAGGTATTCGAGATCGGTCCAACCCTCTCAAGCATCCTGGGGAGTCTAGAAAAAACTTGCGCACGGAAACTTGACCTTTAAGCAGAGCCCGGTCGAAAGGAGACACTTCTCTCTGAGATGCGGTGAGGCTCACACGATTTGGGAGAATCTGGATTAACAGAAGCCAGGATCCACCAGGAGACCCAGAAAAATGAAAGAGACATGGCGCGAGTACAATCAGTTACCACAACACAACCAGGAAGCGTCTAGACGCGACGCGACTCTCTCGCAGCAGCCTCCCCTTACGCGTAGCAGCTCCCACACTAACAGGGAAAGGGAGCACTTACCTGCAAACCTCCCAACTTTTTGGGGCTTGAGACCCCTTAAGCTCCTCACCGTTCGCTACCACGTGTCCAGCTTTCAGAATTCTCGGCTCCCTGAACCACCGCCTCCGATGCAGAGCCAATCAGGGAGCATTGCGTCATCACCGGGCGCCAGGAAAAGGCAAAGATTAATTGAAAATGAGCTTTGGCGTTTGCAAGGCCGAGGGACTGCTACCATCGCCATGGGTAACTGAGCATACACGTTCCGCCTGCGCAAGGCCTCCTGGGAGTGGTGGTTCGACGGCGCCCCACACCTGCAGCCTTTGTGGGCAGAGGAACTACAACTCCCAGAGAGACCCGGAAGCAGCCTAGGCAAAGGAGCGGTTGTTTCAGCTTTGGCCGAAGTCCGGCCCTGAGCCTGGGAAATGCTTCTGGCGCCCCAGGAAAGGACCTCCTCAAGGAAGAGGTCGGGGCTGAATGGATGGAAACAGTTTACAAGGAAGCCGAGTCCCACCAAGGTGATCCATTCCTATCGGGAGCTCTTGGGGAGGCGAGGGGAGGGGAGGCGGGGACCGGCCCTAAGGCCAGCCGCAGCCCCACCTGCGCTTCCTCCCTCTTGCCCCAGGGGTATCATTACCTGGTCCGCTCCTGCCATGACCCACTGAGAGCCAGCACTGCGCTAAGTGAAGGGGGCCTAGGAACTTTGGGGCTTGGTTACCTTACGGCTTTGATGGGCAGCGTCATGGAAGAACTGTTTCCATCTAACGCTTTTCTCAAAAACCGGGGAGTCTTGATAGTGCCCATCCCGGTGAAGAGAATTCGAGAGCTATCCCTGCTCCCCACCACTCCTGGTTTTAGGGAGGTTCCCACACGGTTTCATTTCTTTTTCTTTTCTTTCTTCTTCTTCTTTTTTTTTTTAATGTTTTGCAAATCATAGGAAACTTCTTTATTGGAGGGGTAAGATCTTTACCTTAAGTCCTCGGCCTCATATTCCTCCCCTTCTAGTTTTACATAAAGTATCTAAAATGAACTCAGAAATGCAATTGGATATTGACTATATCAATACTTGATTCACTTGAAAATCTAAATTCTAGAAACAATCAAAAAATAGATCCTCTTTATATTTGCCACCTTCTTTGATTCATTAGCATCCAAAGACATGGAAAACTGATAACCCCACTGTAAACTTGAAATGTGTAAATGACATGTGAAAAGTCACAGTCACACGGAGTGTGCTTTACACAGACTACTTTTTTTTAAATTAATTAATTTCTTTATTTTTGGCTGCGTTGGGTCTTCGTTGCTGCGCGCGGGCTTTTCTCTAGTGGCGAAAGGGGGCTACTCTTCGTTGCAGTGCGCGGGCTTCTCATTGCAGTGGTTTCTCTTGTTGCGGAGCATGGGCTCTAGGCGCTTGGGCTTCAGTAGTTGTGGCTCGCGGGCTCTAGAGTGCAGGCTCAGTAGTTGTGGTGCATGGGCTTAGCTGCTCTGCGGCATGTGGGATCTTCCTGGAGCACGGCTCGAACCCGTGTCCCCTGCACTGGCAGGCGGATTCTCAACCACTGCACCACCAGGGAAGCCCCACAGACTACTTTTTTTAACAGTCACAAAAAATGAATGCCTTAAATGTAAATGGGAGTACCAAATGGAGGGCTTCTCAGCTTACAGCTGTTTTCACCCTTAAGTTACACCTCCTTAAAAAATATTCTGTAGACATGTGGCGTTTCTGAGGCCCCTAGGCAATTGTGCTTGCAGGTTATTCTAAATATACCAGCTAAATAATGCACTGGACATATTCTACTTGGTGAATATCTTGCGCCAGATGCTGGAGTGTGCAGACTGGAGCATTAGAGAGACTTGGAAACGGAGTCTGCTCCTGTTATACCAGTTCCATAATAGATTGGATCCAAAGTAGGTTATGGGTATAAACTTGATGATGAAAGGTAAAAGCTGGGGATAGTTTTGGGGACCCCAAAAGGAAAGTTTTTGCTGCTAGTGCTCATTGTTACTGCCTAGAGGATAGAAAGGTAAAAACACAGGATCTCCTTGAGGTTCAATTGTGTTTGAATAGGATCAGCTGTTTCTTTGTTGCAGCGACAAAATTATTCAGCAGTACAGCTGCATTAATTAGTTATCTGTAAGGTGCTTTGAAGGGGAAGTGTTATATAAGTGAAGGATAGTATTATACCTTTCCCTCCTGTATGTGTCAGCATACTCATTTAGATATTCCCTTATTTATTTAAAAACCCACCTGAATTATTAGCAAAGCAAATACCTCTATTTGTTAAGTTGCTATTAGAGGGAATTCTGCAAACTTCTGAGAGTTAACAGAGAGTGAAGAAAGCAGGTGTCCTACTGGTCTGATTTCTAATTTCAGATTAATATCTGACTGACCTGGGTAGAAATTTATGCGATTTCTGCCTTATTTTTGCTCTGTAAAACAGTGGAAGACTGGTTATCCCTCACTCTACCCCCCATTTCTTATTGGACTAAACAATATCCCTGCTCTAGGTAAATACAAGTTACTCGTGAAAAGAGGGGTCTGGGGAGAGGCGCACACCTTTCTCCAAGCAGATTTGCTTCCATGACACTTGAATAACCCGACTAATTAATCAGTGCTTATTTGGGTTTTTATAAGGAATATTATATGTAGCATTCCTCTATCTTGGCTCTTAACCCTGGGGAGCTTTAAAAAAATACATGGGCCCTACCCCAGACCAATTGAATCAGAATCTGGAGATGGGCCTAGGTAAGAGATAAAGCAGTCAGAAGTTGTTCCAGAGAAGGCTTCGTGTTTTCTTCATCCTACCAGCATTCTGTATTTTTTTGTTGCTGAACTTTCTAATGCAGTGCTTTGGGGAATGACTAAAGGACGCTTGTCCCCATGCTTCAACCAGAAAGACAAATTAAAATGGCAAAGATGATAGATACATTGCTGGGTACTAATATTCTGTATATATTATCTACAGTCTGTGTTTGACCCTGACAATGTGGAACACTGGATTAAGGTAAGGATATTTCATAATTAAGATAGAAAGAGAATTAAGAGTCACACATAATCAGATGGAATAGGAATACTAATAGGTCTCCATCTTGCATATATTTTGCTGTTTTCATTCCCATGTGACTATATATGTTGCCTTAGTTTTGTATCGTAGTACATTTTCATGATTTTGTGGCTTCTAGTAAAAGCATGAATGACAAGATAACAGGTAGACATCCTTTCAAATGCCATGAGGATCATCTGAAGAGGATTAAAGGAGGAGGGGAGGAGAAGCCTTAGGAGAGGACATTGTGGCTTTCCCCAGATAATTGGAAAGAACGTACTGTAGTTACATTGACCTGTGGGACCAATACAATAGGTAAAAGCTATGCATGCATCACAAGTAAGAATCTTCTAGTAACTAAAGCAATCCAAAAATGAAGTGGGCATTCTTATAAACAGATGGATTTTCTATCACTAGAGGTATTCAAGTGGCTTCTAAATGGTCACTTAATGTTAGGACTAATGAGGAATACGTTTGAGCATTTAGTGGGGGTGGCGGATGGTGGTGGATTGGGTTAGATAACCTCTGAGGTCTCTTCCAGGCCTGAGATGTATATTTTTGAGTCCAAGTACCATTTAAGTTGAAAGTACCATTAAACCACTACCAGTGCGTGCCTCCGAGTGTCATTTTGGCAAGTTGCCATACTCATTTGTGCACCACATGTTTCAAAATCATGCAGTATTTTCCTGGGAAAATATCCTTCTGCCTATTAGTATTTTTTTTTTTTTTTTGGCGGTACGCGGGCCTCTCACTGTTGTGGCCTCTCCCGTTGCGGAGCACAGGCTCCAGACACGCAGGCTCAGCGGCCATGGCTCATGGGCCCAGCCGCTCCGCGGCATGTGGGATCCTCCCAGACCGGGACACGAACCCGTGTCCCCTGCATCGGCAGGCGGACTCTCAACCACTGCGCCACCAGGGAAGCCCCCTGCCTGGTACTGTTTTGAAGAGCTATTACTTATCTAAATTGACAGGCATTATGAGCACCAGGCCAGGTGGAACCTAGGCCAGATATAATCACTGTTAACCATTTTTTCATCCAGCCAGTATTTATTAAGTTCCTGCCCAGTACTAGCCCACTATGTTGGGCACTGGAAGTAAAACAGTGCACGGGGCAGGTACAGTTTCTGCCCTCCCAGAGTTTATAGTCCAGTGGGGGGCTAAACAACTTATTTTAAATTGTTGGGAGAATTAAGGATGCAGTGGAAGCTCATGGCGTGGGGCGCTCATATAAATGGGGCCAGGGAAGCTTCCTGGCTCCTGCAGAAGGCCTGACTTAGAAGACAATAAAATGGGTCCACCGTCATGGAGGCTAGCCTCTAGGAAGCACACTTCTCAGTCTCCATCAGGCTCAGCTTGCGTGTCAGTGTTGAAAGTCAGAATGCCAAGCCTTTGAAGGGCTTAATTGTACATTTAGTCACCGTCTCCCCCAGAGGGGAAGATTTAGGTAAAATAGAAGGATAAAATTCTGCTGTGACTTGTCTGCACCATTTTCCTCTTTCATGCCGTTGTCAGCCAGCTTGAGTTGGTTAGATTTTATCATTCCTCTAAAACTTCTGCAGTAGCTCTTTCTCCATTATACCCTCAAATCTCCCGTCTTGAAAAAAAATCAAGAAGTTCTCATTTCACCATGCAGTCCATTCTGACTGCCATACTATTTCTTTTTCTTTTCCAGTATCTTTGGATGTATAGCCTGGACTCCTTGCCTTTGTGTTTTTATTATCCTCTTGTATCCAAAATTATTTTCCTTCAGTTTCTACTTCTTACCACTCCACAGAAAGTTGTCATAAATGACTTCCTGAGTAAATCCAGTGATCCGTTCTCAAACTTTTTAAGGTCTGTTTGATACAGTTATCACTTTTTAATTCTAGTTATCACTTTTTTATTCTAGAAATTCTCTCCTCCATTACCTTTTCGTGACACTGTTTCCTCTTTTCTTTTTTTTTTTTTTTTTTTTTTTTTTTTGTGGTACGCGGGCCTCTCACTGTTGTGGCCTCTCCCATTGCGGAGCACAGGCTCCGGACGCACAGGCTCAGCGGCCACGGCTCACGGGCCCAGCTGCTCTGCAGCATGTGGGATCTTCCCAAACCGGGGCACGAACCTGTGTCCCCTGCATCGGCAGGTGGACTGTCAACCACTGCGCCACCAGGGAAGCCCCCCTCTTGCTTCTCTTAATACCTCTCTGTTCACTCCTCTGTCTTCTTGTCTGATTTTGTTCCCTAATATATCCCAACTCTGGGTGTACCCTAAACTGTTACAACTTCTAGAACTAAGATTTCCAAATCCACTGAGTGGACCACTCACTCAAAATGGAAGAGGGGGACATATATGGAAAGATAATGTGGGAAACAGATCTCTCCAGAGTGACCTCATAAAGAATAAATGATACTTTCTTGACTCTAACCCTGATTAGATCATTTTTCTTCTGATTCATATCTTTTCCCATATGTTCTATTTTCTACATCTTTTTCAAGTTATCCTTGCCTTTTCAACTTTATTCCTCTGCTTCTAATTCAAACTTAGTATACAAAACCCTTGAGAGTTTAAAAGGTAAAGCCCATGGCAGGTTTTGACAGTTGTACTACCAGTCTTTCCACAAAGGGCACGAGGAAAAATCATTTTCAAAATAGGTCAGACAACAACATAAACTATGGGAAAGTGTGGCTTTTTTGAATAACTCTTTAACATAGTCATTCTTTAACAAACATTGATGGGGCATCTGTTATGTACCAAGCACTGTTTTAGGTGCTAGGGGTTTCACGCATGAAAAAGACAAAAATCCCTGCTTATGTTCAAGTTAGGGGAGACGATAAATGATAAAATATGTTATAAGGTCATAAGTGCTACAGAGAAAGTCAGAACTGCCGAGGGAAACTGGGAGAGCCAGGAGGGGGGTGTTTACAATTCTTTAAGGGGTAGTCAGAGCGGGCCTTGCTACGAAGGTGACATTTGAGTAAAGACTTGAGGAGGGGAGCGAAACAGTAGTACGGCCTTCTGGAGGAGAGCAGTCAGAGGGGAAGAAAGCACAGAGGCTGAGGTGAGAATGCGCTTGGCATGTTTAAGGAGGAATGAACAAGGAAGTCAGAGTGGCTGAGGTAGAGTGATCAGTGGCAGGAGCGGCAAGCGAGCTTAGCGGGCTCACAAAGGGCCTGATGTTGGAGGACCACGGAGCACATCATGAGGACTTCGACTTTTGTTCTGAGGGAGCTAGGGAACCATTGAAGGGTTTTGAGTATAGTTAATAGGAGACGGCTTTCATTTTAAAAGGGTTTCTCTGGCTGCTGTGGTGGGAGACTATTCCAGAAAATGTGTCAGGAGATGGTGGTGCCTTGGACCAGGGTGATAGCACTGGAGGTAACAAGAAGGGGTCAGCTTCTGGATATATTTTGAAATTAGAGTCAACAGATTTCCTGACAGATTATGTCTGGGATAACAGAGAGTGGATTCAAGAAGGCCTCCAAGATTTTCGTCCTGATGAACTGAAAGAATAGTCACTACCTGAGTTGGAAGGCTGGGAACACAACAGGCATGGAGGAAAAACCAGCTTGTGGTGTGAGAGGGGGGAAGTTGGGGGTTAATTGTAAAATACACTTTTTATACCATGCAGGTAAACCAAAATGCCAAGAGTTTGTCCACCTCTGCTAATCCCTTCCCCGTTGCTGTGAATTTGGCCATACTTTTACTAGATTCCCACTGTTGAGTTAAAATATTCCTGATTACTGCAGTTCAATGACTCTGTTTATCCCACTTTTTTTGAACTTACAGTTTGCCTAATATATGATGGGAAGTTCCTTTCAGAGGTAATTGAGGAAGTGTAGCTACCTGCCTCTGGTTCATATTCATATGCAAGTCCTAGTGGCATGGAAACTAATAAAATATTATATATTTTTTAAAATAAAATGTCCAGGTGTCAGGATCCCATTACTAATGCTCTAAACAAAAGTTATCTAAAGCTTAAATTACCTTTTGTTCAAATATAAACATTGTGAACACCTGTTAAAACTTGGTAAAATACTGTAATTAATCGCATATTTAATGAATGAAATTATTTAGGGTGGATGTTTAAACCTCAGAGTTCCTTTAAAATTGGAAAAATGAAAGTATCTTGGTAGTTGGTAGAAGATCAGATTCTTAAATAGGAGAGAAATTCTCTAACCCTGAAGGAAGCTGTCATCTTAGTGGATTTTTTCTTTTTTCTTTTAAAGAGAGTGGAGAAAACTTCAGAATTTGCAGTTTCAAAAGCATTTTCTGCTGGAAATTCAGATTTATCCAGAAGGCTTTGGGGCCAAATTGTAGATTTGGAAACACCTGAGCAAATAGAGGATCATGATGAAGTCTATGCAGAAGGTAAGAGAATACATTTTTTGCTGCGATGTTAACAATTCTTTGGAGTACAACTTACTAAAGAGTAACCCATAATGTATTTCAAAGTATGAAATGAGAGCTTTTCTTTCTCTTGTTCTTAATTTTTGTTTGTTTCTACTTCCCTGAAGCTAATTTACTTTAACTCCAATATTACAAGTCAGTTTACATTTAAGGCTTATTTTGTCTCTTGAAGTAGAACCACATCCAGAGGCAGTTTTGACATAACACAGTTATCTAGTAAGTGTAAGATATTAATCCTGTGGCACGGAGGGCAGCTTGTTAACTTGATCTACTATCATACGGGTAATCTGACCACTAGTTTATAAATCAACTTTGTTCTTTATGAAGAGAGTCTAAAGCTGACCTCACCTCCCTGCCTCCCCAAAACATTTATTCCTCTGGAATTCAGTATTTTAGTTACTGATGCCCTGAGGAACTCCACTGTTTAGGGGTGAAGAGATCAGGAGGGACCAGCAAAGAAGACTGGAAAGGAGAGGCCCCTGAGGTAGGAGGAAAGCCAGGGTGCCATGTCCTAGAAGCCAATTTCCATTTGGATCATTTATGTCTCCAGTTTTTCAGATTATTTCTTCATTTATTCAACATATATATTAAATTGTTACTCTGTGCCAGGTACTATTTTAGGCATTGGAAGAGCAGGTTATGAACAACAGATGAAGTCCTTGCTTTCATGGAGTATACATTCTAGAGTGGGAATAAATAAAACGAAAAATAAATGGTCAGGTAGTGATAAGTCATCCGAGTTTGGACCTGAATAACAAGAAAGGGCCAGGTGAGCTGTGATGGAGGAAGAGCATCCCAGGCAGTGGGAAAGGTGGCATCAAGAATTAAAGTACAGGGCTTCCCTGGTGGCGCAGTGGTTGAGAGTCCGCCTGCCGATGCAGGGGACACGGGTTCATGCCCCAGTCTGGGAAGATCCCACATGCCGCAGAGTGGCTGGGCCCGTGAGCCATGGCCGCTGAGCCTGCATGTCTGGAGCCTGTGCTCCGCAATGGGAGAGACCACAACGGGGAGATGCCCGCGTACCGCAAAAAAAAAAAAAAAAAAAGAATTAAAGTACAGAGAGACCTTCAAGATGGCGGAGGAGTAAGACGTGGAGATCACCTTCCTCCCCACAAATATATCAGAAATGCATCCTACAGAACACTTATTGAACACTGGCAGAAGACCTCAGACTTCCCAAAAGGCAAGAAACTCCCCATGTACCTGGGTAGGGCAAAAGAAAAAAGAAAAAACAGACAAAAGAATAGGGATGGGACCTGCATCTCTGGGAGGGATCTGTGAAGGAGAAAAAGTTCCCACACACTAGGAAGCCCCTTCACTGGCAGAGACGGCGGGTGGCAGGGGGAAGCTTCGGAGCCACAGAGGAGAGTGCAGCAACAGGGTTGCAGAAGGCAAAGCAGAGAGATTCCCACACAGAGGATCAGTGTTGACCAGCACTCACCAGCCCGAGAGGCTTGTCTGCTCACCCAGCGGGACGGGTGGGGACTGGGAGCTGAGGCTTGGGCTTCGGAGGTCAGATCCCAGGGAGAGGACTGGGGTTGGCTGCGTGAACACAGCCTGAAGGGGGCTAGTGTGCCACAGCTAGCCAGGAGGGAGTCCGGGAAAAAGTCTGGAACTGCCTAAGAGACAAGAGACCATTGTTTTGGGGTACGCGAGGAGAGGGGATTCAGAGCACTGCCTAAACGAGCTCCAGAGATGGGTGTGAGCCGCGGCTACCAGCGCAGACCCCAGAGACGGGCATGAAATGCTAAGGCTGCTGCTGCAGCCCCCAAGAAGCTTGTGTGCAAGCACAGGTCGCTATCCACACCTCCTCTCCTGGGAGCCTGTGCAGCCCACCAATGCCAGGGTCCTGAGATCCAGGGACAACTTTCCCAGGAAAACACACGGCACACCTCAGGCTGTTGCAACATCACGCTAGCCTCTGCCACTGCAGGCTCACCCTGCATTCTGAACCTCTCCCTCCCCCAAGCCTGAGTAAGCCAGAGCCCCCTAAACAACTGCTACTTTAACCCTGTCCTGTCTGAGCAGGGAACATATGCCCTCGGCGGCCTACACGCAGAGGTGCAGCAAAATCCAAAGCTGAACCCCAGGAGCTGTGCGAACAAAGAAGAGAAAGGGAAATTTCTCCCAGCAGCCTCAGGAGCAGCAGATTAAATCTCCACAATCAACTTGATGTACCCTGCATCTCTGGAATACCTGAATAGAACAAATCATCCCAAAATTGAGGCGGTGGACTTCGGGAGCAACTGTAGACTTGGGGTTTGCTTTCTGCATCTAATTTGCTTTTCATTTAATGTTTATCGTAGTTTAGTATTTAGAGTTTATTATCATTGTTAGATTTGTTTCATTGATTTGGTTGCTCTCTTCCTTTTTTCTTTTACTATATATATATATTTTTTCTTTTTCTCTTTTTGTGAGTGTGTATGTGTATGCCTCTTTCTGTGATTTTGTCTTTATAGCTTTGCTTTTACCATTTGTCCTAGATTTCTCTCTGTTTTGTTTGTTTGATTTTAGTATAATTTTTAGCACTGGTTCTCATTGCTGGCTTTGTGTTTTCGTTTGGTTGCTCTCTTCTTTCTTTCTTTTTTTTTTCTTTTTTTCTTTTAAGATTTTTTTATTTCTAATAATTTTTAAATTATTGTTTATTTTAACAACTTTATTTTATTTTATTTTTTCTTTCTTCCCTTCTTTTTTTCTACTTTTTCTTCTGAGCCATGTGTCTGACAGGGTCTTGGTGCTCCAGCCAGATGTCAGGCTTGTGCCTCTGAGGTGGGAGAGCCGAGTTCAGGACATTGGTCACCAGAGACCTCCCGGCTCAAACAGCGAAAGCTCTCTCAGAAATCTCCAACTCAGCACTAACACCCAGCTCCACTCAATGACCAGCAAGCTACAGTGCTGGCCACCCTATGCCAAACAAGTAGCAAGACAGGAACGCAACCCCACCCATTAGCAGAGAGGCTGCCTAAAATCATAATAAGGTCACAGACACCCCAAAACACATCACTGGATGCGGTCCTGCCCACCAGAAAGACAAGATCCAACCTCATCCACCAGAACACAGACATCAGTCCCCTCTACCAGGAAGCCTACACAACCCACTGAACCAACCTTAGCCACTGGGGGCAGACACCAAAAACAATGGGAACTACAAACCTGCAGCCTGCCAAAAGGAGACCCCAGACACAGAAAGTTAAGCAAAATGAGAAGACAGAGAAACACACAGCAGATAAAGGAGCAAGGCAAAAACCCACCAGACCAAACAGATGAACAGGAAATAGGCAGTCTACCTGAAAAAGAATTCAGAGTAATGATAGGAAAGATAATCCAAAATCTTGGAAATAGAATGGGAAAAATACAAGAAACGTTTAACAAGGACCTACAAGAACTAAAGAGCAAACAAACAACAATGAACAACACAATAAATGAAATTAAAAATTCTCTAGAAGAAATCAATAGCAGAATAACTGAGAAAGAAGAACAGATAAGTGACCTGGAAGATGAAATAGTGGAAATAACTACCACAGAGGAGAGTAAAGAAAAAAAAATGTAAAGAACTGAAGACAGTCTCAGACACCTCTGGGACAGCATGAAATGCACCAACATTCTAATTATAGAGGTCCCAAAAAAGAGGAGAAAAAGAAAGGGACTGAGAAAATATTTGAAGAGATTATAGTTCAAAACTTCCCTAATATGGGAATGGAAATAGTCAATCAAATCCAGGAAGAGCAGAGAGTCCCATACAGGACAAATCCAAGGAGAAACACTCCAAGACACATATTAATCAAACTGTCAAAAATTAAATACAAAGAAAAAATATTAAAAGCAGCAAGAGACAAACAACAAATAACATACAAGGGAATCCCCATAAGGTTAACAGCAGATCTTTCAGCAGAAACTCTGCAAGCCAGAAGGGAGTAGCAGGACATATTTAAAGTGATAAAAGGGAAAAACCTACAACCAAGATTACTCTACCCAGCAAGGATCTCATTCATATTTGACGAAGAAATTAAAACCTTTACAGACAAGCAAAAGCTAAGAGAATTCAGCACCACCAAACCAGCTTTACAACAAATGCTAAAGGAACTTCTCTAGGCAGGAAACATAAGAGAAGTAAAACACCTACAATAACAAACCCAAAACATTAAGAAAATGGTAATTGGAACATACATATTGATAACTACCTTAAATGTAAATGGATTAAATGCTCCCACCAAAAGACATAGACTGGCTGAATGGATACAAGAACAAGACCCATATATATGCTGTCTACAACAGACCCACTTCAGCCCTAGGGACACAAACAGACTGAAAGTGAGGGGATGGAAAAAGATATTCCAGGCAAATGGAAATCAAAAGAAGGCTAGAGTAGCAATTCTCATATCAGACAAAATAGACTTTAAAGACTGTTACAAGAGACAAAGAAAGACACTACATAATGATCAAGGGGTCAATCCAAGAAGAAAATATAACAATTGTAAATATATATGCACCCAACGTAGGAGCACATACATAAGGTAAATGCTAACAGCCGTAAAAGGGGAAATCAACAGTAGCACAATCATAGTAGGGGACTTTAGCACCCCACTTTCACCAATAGACAGATCATTCAAAATGAAAATAAATGAGGAAACACAAGCTTTAAATGATACATTAAACAAGATGGACTTAACTGATATTTATAGGACATTCCAACCAAAAACAACAGAATACACTTTCTTCTCAAGTGCTCATGGAATATTCTCCAGGATAGATCATATCTTGGGTCACAAATCAAGCCTTGGTAAATTTAAGAAAATTGAAATCATATCAAGTATCTTTTCTGACCACAACACTATGAGACTAGACATCAATTACAGGAAAAAATCTGTAAAAACTACAAACACATGGAGCATAAACAATACACTACTAAATAACCAAGAGGTCACTGAAGAAATCAAAGAGGAAATCAAAAAATACCTAGAAACAAATGACAGTGAAAACACAACGACCCAAAACCTATGGGATGCAACAAAAGCAGTTCTAAGAGGGAAGTTTATAGCAATACAATCCTACCTTAAGAAACAGGAACCATCTCGAATAAACAACCTAACCTTACACCTAAAGCAATTAGAGGAAGAAGAACAAAAAAACCCCAAAGTTAGCAGAATGAAAGAAATCATAAAGATCAGATCAGAAATAAATGAAAAAGAAATGAAGGAAACAATAGCAGAGATCAGTAAAACTAAAAGCTGGTTCTTTGAAAAGATAAACAAAATTGATAAACCATTAGCCAGACTCATCAAGAAAAAAAGGGAGAAGACTCAAATCAATAGAGTTAGAAATGAAAAAGGCGAAGGAACAACTGACACTGCAGAAATACAAAGGCTCATGAGAGATTACTATAAGCAACTATATGCCACTAAAATGGACAACCTGAAAGAAATGGACAAATTCTTAGAAGAGCACAACCTTCTGAGACTGAACCAGGAAGAAATAGAAAATATAAACAGACAAGTCAAAAACACTGAAATTGAGACTGTGATTAAAAATCTTCCAACAAACAAAAGCCCAGGACCAGATGGCTTCACAGGTGATTTCTATCAAACATTTAGAGAAGAGCTAACACCTATCCTTCTCAAACTCTTCCAAAATATAGTAGAGGGAGGAACACTCCCAAACTCACTCTATGAGGCCACCATCACCCTGATATCAAAACCAGGCAAAGATGTCACAAAGAAAGAAAACTACAGGCCAATATCACTGATGAACATAGATGCAAAAATCCTCAACAAAATACTAGCAAACAGAATCGAACAGCACATTAAAAGGATCATTACACCATGATCAAGTGGGGTTTATCCCAGGAATGAAAGGATTCTTCAATGTATGCAAATCAATCAATGTGATTCACCATAGTAACAAACTGAAGCATAAAAACCATATGATCATCTCAATAGATGCAAAAAAGCTTTTGACAAAATTCAACACCCATTTATGATAAAAACCCTCCAGAAAGTAGGCATAAAGGGAACCTACCTCAACATAATAAAGGCCATATATGACAAACCCACAGCCAGCATCGTTCTCAATGGTGAAAAACTGAAACCATTTCCACTAAGATCAGGAACTGAACAAGGCAAGGTTGTCCACTCTCACCACTATTATTCAACATAGTTTTGGAAATTTTAGCCACAGCAATCAGAGAAGTAAAAGAAATAGAAGTAATCCAAATCAGAAAAGAAGCAGTAAAGCTGTCACTGTTTGCAGATGACATGATACTATACATAAAGAATCCTAAAGCTGCTACCAGAAATCTGCTAGAGCTAATCAATGAATTTGGTAAAGTAGCAGGATACAAAATTAACACACAGAAATCTCTTGTATTCCTATACACTAATGATGAGAAATCTGAAAGAGAAATTAAGGAAGCACTCCCATTTACCATTGCTACTAAAAGAATAAAATACCTAGGAGTAAACCTACCGAAGGAGGAAAAATACCTGTATGTAGAAAACTATAAGACACTGATGAAAGAAATTAAAGATGATGCAAACATTTGGGGACATATACCATGTTCTTGGATTGGAAGAATCAACATTGTGAAAATGACTATACTACCCAAAGCAATCTACAGATTCAATGCAATCCCTATGAAACTACCAATGGCATTTTCATAGAGCTAGAACAAAAAATTTCACAATCTGTATGGAGACACAAAAGACCCCGAATAGCCAAAGCAATCTTGAGAAAGAAAAACAGAGCTGGAGGAATTAGGCTCCCAGACTTCAGACTATACGACAAAGCTACAGTAATCAAGACAGTATGGTACTGGCACGAAAACTGAAATATAGGTCAATGGAACAAGATAGAAAGCCCAGAGATAAACCCACACACATATGGTCACCTTATTTTTGATAAAGGAGGCAAGAATATACAATGGAGAAGACAGCCTCTTCAATAAGTGGTGCTGGGAAAACTGGACAGCTACATGTAAAAGAATGAAATTAGACCACTCCTTAACACTACACACAAAAATAAACTCAAAATGGATTAAAGACCTAAATGTAAGGACAGACACTACAAAACTCTTAGAGGAAAACATAGGCAGAACACTCTGACATAAATCACAGCAAGATCCTTTTCGACCCACCTCGTAGAGAAATGGAGATAAAAACAAAAATAAACAAATGGGATCTAATGAAACTGAAAAGCTTTTGCACAGCAAAGGAAACCATAAACAAGGTGAAAAGACAAACCTCAGAATGGGTAAAAATATTTGTAAATGAAGCAACTGACAAAGGATTAATCTCCAAAATTTACAATTAGCTCATGCTGTTCAAAATCAAAAATAAGGGGCCTCCCTGGTGGCGCAGTGGTTGAGAGTCCGCCTGCCGATGCAGGGGATACGGGTTCGTGCCCCGGTCTGGGAGGATCCCATATGCCGCGGAGCGGCTGGGCCCGTGAGCCATGGCCGCTGAGCCTGCGCATCCGGAGCCTGTGCTCCGCAACGGGAGAGGCCACAACAGTGAGAGGCCCGCGTACGGAAAAAAAAAAAAAAAAAAAAAAATCAAAAATAAAAACAACCCAATCCAAAAATAGGCAGAAGACCTAAATAGACATTTCTCCAAAGAAGATATACAGATTGCCAACAAACACATGAAAGGATGCTCAACATCAGTAATCACTAGAGAAATGCAAATCAAAACTACGATGAGGTATCACCTCACACCAGTCAGAATGGCCATCCTCAAAAAATCTACAAACAATAAATGCTGGAAAGAGTGTGGAGAAAAGGGAACCCTCTTGCACTGTTGGTGGGAATGTAAATTGATACAGCCAGTATGGAGAACAGTATGGAGGTTCCTTAAAAAACTAAAAATAGAACTACCATATGACCCAGCAATGCCACTACTGGGCATATACCCTGAGAAAACCATAATTCAAAAAGAGTCATGTACCACAATGTTCATTGCAGCTCTGTTTACAATAGCCAGGACATGGAAGTGACCTAAGTGTCCATCAACAGATGAATGGATAAAGAAAATGTGGCACATATATACAATGGAATATTACTCAGCCATAAAAAGAAACAAAATTGAGTTATATGTAGTTAGGTGGGTGGTCCTAGAGTGTGTCATACAGAGTGAAGTAAGTCAGAAGGAGAAAAACAAATACTGTATGCTAACACATATATATGGAATCTAAAAAAAAAAATTTGGAGAACCTAGGGGCAGGACAGGAATAAAGACGCAGATGTAGAGAATGGACTTGAGACCATGGGGAGTGGGAAGGGTAAGCTGGGACAAAGTGAGAGAGTGTCATGGACATATATACACTACCAAATGTAAAATAGATAGCTAGTGGGAAGCAGCAGCATAGCACAGGGAGATCAGCTCCGTGCTTTGTGCCCACCTAGAGGGGTGGGATAGGGAGGGTGGGAGGGAGACACAAGAGGGAGGAAATATGGAGATATATGTGTATGTATAGCTGATTCACTTTGCTATAAAGCAGAAACTAACACACCATTATAAAGCAATTATACTCCAATAAAGATGTTAAAAAAAAAAAAAAGTTAAAGTACAAGCTTGGTGTGCTTGAGGAACTGAAGGAAGACCAGTGTTGCTGCAGCTACTCCATGGAGGTGAGCTTGCAGGCGTGAGCAGAAGACATGTCACATAGGGCCTTATAGGCCTGGGGGAAGAATTTAGATTTTATTCTGAGTATGATTAGACATCATTGAAGGGTTTTAAGCAGAGGTGCTTAAATATATGAAGTGCTTTTAATATATGAGGTGCTTTTAATATATGAAGAATGATTTATAGGGAAGAAAAAGGGAAAAGGGAGACTAGTGGGAGGCTATTGTAGTGGTCTCTGTGAGCTGTAATGGCACTTGGTCTTGGGTGGTTGGTGGTACTGGAGTTGGAGAAAGGAGATTGATTCAGTAATTGGCAAGGCTATGTCTTACCCACCCCTTCTCCCACCCCACCAATAGGAATACACACTATACTTTAGCCACTCAAGGTTTCCAAAAAGTCCTGCAGTTAAATATATATTTACTTACCCCATTTTCCAAGCTTCCTAGAACCTGAACTCTTTTTATCTTGAAATACATATTAATATCCTGAGAAGCTAGTGATCCACATTAGAAAGTACTAGTGTATGAATAGAACATGTGTTTCAAAGGTTTATATCCTTTTTTCCTCCTCTCATCAGCTGTCTATTGATATTCAGTAAGAACTAGTGTTCTGGGGAACATACTTTGAGAAACTCTGCTTTGAGGTAGGCGTCAAGCCTCTGATCCAACATGAAGCGTTACTACAGTTGAACCCTCCCAGAGACGTTCTCATTCCTTGTTCTTTTGGAGCACTTCATAGTAAACCTCTATTTACTAATAAATGGCATTTAGTAGATCCAAATTATTTTACACATAATTTATTATAAATATGTGAACCATTGTACACAGGGTTACTCAGTAAATATCTGCTCACTTTCTCTACCTTCCTCTGAAAGCCAGTAGTATCTGTTGCTAGCGTACTTTTTTTTTTCCTGCGGTACACGGGCCTCTCACCGCTGTGGCCTCTCCCGTTGTGGAGCACAGGCTCCGGACACACAGGCTCAGTGGCCATGGCTCACGGTCCCAGCTGCTCCGCGGCATGTGGGATCCTCCCAGACTGGGGCACGAACCCGCGTCCCCTGCATCGGCAGGCGGACTCTCAACCACTGCGCCACCAGGGAAGCCCTGTAGCGTACTTTTTACACCTAGTTTCTATCACCTTGATTCATTTTTTTCTATTTTTACATATCACGGATTCCTATCTATATTAAATGTCTCTTGGCATCATTTAGTATTTGGAAACACTCCATTCCCTTAGAGTTGTGCAATAATGATAATAACAATGATGAAGATAATACTAAAATAGACATTTTTCTTCTTTGAAACACCCATGCCCTATCCATAAGAGCTGTATGATAATGATGAAAGTAATGCTAAAGTAGACATTTTCTCTCATAACTCTATAATTAAGAAGATTTTCTGAATGTCACTAAGAAAGAAATCCAAATGGAAGTTGGCTTCCAGGATATCACACTCTTTGATTTTCCTCCTATCTCAATGGTCTCTCCTTCCTAGTCTATTTACCTGGTTCTGCCTTATCTCTTCAACCTCTAAATACTAGAGTTCCTCAGGGCTTAGTCCTTGAACCAGTTCTCTATCTACCTTCCTCCTTTGCTGATCTCATTCATTTCTATGGCTTTAAATACCATTTGTTTGCTGACAACACCCATGTTTATTTCTTCAGCTTGGACCTCTCCCTTGAAATCCAGATGATATAACCAATACCTATTTGACATCCCTATTTGGATGTCTCATAAGCATCTCAAACCCAACTCATCTGATACTGAACTCCTGATCTTCCATCCAAACCTGCTGCTCCCTTGGTCTTCCCTATCTCGGTAAATGACATCTCCATTCTGTAGTTGCTTAAGCCAAAACCCTTATAGATTTCTTTCTCTCACATTCCATATCCAGCCCATCAGCAAATCATGTCAACTCCACCTCAAAACATTATGTTCTAGAATCTGAGCATTTCTAGTACCTCCACTTGGCAGGTCCAGGCCATCATCACCCCTTTTCTGGATATTTATCTCTCAACTGTTGTCTCCGGCTTCTGAGCTTGTCCCCGTATAGTCTATTTTAACATAGTAGTCAGAGTGATGCTCTTAAAATATGTTACCTCTTTGCTCAAAAACCTCCCATTACATACAGAGTAAAAGCCAAAGTACCTAGAATGCTGTCAAGACTTATCTAAACAAAGTGTTTTCAACCTCAACACTGTTGATATTTTGGGCCAGATAATTTTTGTTGTGGGGCCTGTCCTATGAATTGTAGGATGTTTAGCAGCATCCCTGGCCTCTACCCAGTTCCCCAGTTGTAATAACCAAAAATGGCTCCAGACATTGCCAGATGTCCACTGGGGAGTAAGATCACCCCCACTGCTCTAGAACCACTGCTCTAAACCTGATCCCTACATTACCTCTTCTAGCTCATCTCCAACTACTCTCCCTTCACTCATTCCTCCAGCTATACCACCTCCATGCTGTTTTTCCAATACACTAGACACTCTACTGCCTTAGGGCCTTTGCACTTGTTTTCCCTCTGCACAGATTAATTTTCCCTTACATAGCCAGATGGCTCACTCCCTTACTTCCTTCCCTTTTTTGCTCAGATGTCTTCTCAGTGATGTCTCCTTTGACCACCCAAAACCCAGTTTTAATTTAAAACTATCAACACCCATCTTTCATTTCTTGTACACCATTTCTCCTTCTCCTGCTCTGTTTTTCTGACTTGCTTGTTCATTGTCTCTCTTCCCCAATTAGAACATAAGCTTCATGGTGGTAGGTTTTATTTTTCCTCTTTTATTCACTGGTATATTCCCAACATCTAGAGCAGTACTTGACTCATGATAAGTGCTCAGTTAACATTTACTGAATGAGTGAAAACAGCAAATGAAGAAAGTCTCCGAAGTAAAAAGATGTTTTTGTTTTATTGACAGCTCAGGAATTGGTCAATGACTGGTTAGACACCAAACTTAAACAAGAACTAGCAAGTGATGGGGACGGTGATGCTGAAGACACTGTGTCACGTATCCCTCCTGTGCCAGAAGCCAACGGGCATTTGAAATATGACAAGTGCGATGGTAAGAACTTACTTAATTGTGCTAAGCTTTAACATCCAATGAATGTGTCCAAGAACG
This sequence comes from Mesoplodon mirus, assembly GCF_964341445.2. Lineage (NCBI taxonomy): Eukaryota > Metazoa > Chordata > Mammalia > Artiodactyla > Ziphiidae > Mesoplodon > Mesoplodon mirus. Next base: position 86,997,697 of record NC_138982.1, read on the forward strand.
TGTCCAAAACTTTTAAACTGTTTTGAATAATAAATGATATGTTATTTGACTTTTCTGTGTTTTGCTTAGTTTTGTAATTGGCTTTAATTTTTCTTGATTCAATTTAAATTACTTATCTATATCCTCAGTAAATTTGTCATTTTTTTTAAATTAAAATATTCTATTATTTGTAATTCTTCTTATGATTATAAAGGCAATTAATGCTGTTTAAGAGTGCCTCTTTCCATATATTATTGGATGACCATTTACTTTGATGGCTTTTAAATGTTTTACTATATTTAAGCATTGATATCTCATTTTGTGTTTACAAAATGCTTCATATATCTTTATAAGGGAGGTTAGTACTTGTACATGGAGTTAGTTCAGACAAGTTAAATAGCTAACTTGTGAGGATTCCTCAGTTGTAACCAAAGAGTCTAAGATTTTTTTCCCTAAGCATAAGGGTAGGCATAGTGATGGTGGTGGCATCTTGCCATGCATGGCTCAGACACCCCTGATGAGCTCATCTTGCAGCATTTCCCTTGTTTAGGACACTACAGAATCCCCAGCTCACAAATCACAAAGTCATGAGCCCTTAAAGTTTGGGGACTCCTCAAGATCACCTAATCCAATCTACCCTCTTCACCCCCTTAGACAGAGATTCTTCTACAGTATCCCTAATATGGGGTAATACAACCTCTGCCTGAACACCTCCCAGGATAGGGAGCCTGCACTCTGGGAGGAGCCCATTCACCTGTTGTGAGGCTCTAATATTCATAAATTCTCTCTTAGTTAGGAGAATTAGGATTTTGTCCTCAGTAACTTTTACCCTTTTGTGCAACAGAAAATAATATCATGTTCTCTCTCTCAAGAACAGTCTTTTCTTTTCTTGTGGGAGTTGTAATCATATCTGATCTTTCATATACATCAGTCTTCCTAGATTAAATAGCACCAGTACTCTCAACAGTTCTTTATATCACATTGTTTCTAGATATACAGGTTGCCACCTTCTGGATGTTTTCTAGTTTAATGATATCATTATTAAAGTGAGGCATTTCAGTACGTAATATTTATTCTGAAGCATGTCTGAAATGTAATGAGACTGCTACTTTCTTTCATATGGTGCTAATATATCTAGTTATATCTCTTTACTTAGATTTGTTATTACCTTCTAGTATCTTATGAGGCCTCACTCATCTTATGCTTGTAGTATTACTTTTTTGGGGGATCGAAACATTGAACAAAAATATTACCTAGCCATTAAAAAAGGATGTTTATCAAAATTATTAACTAACGGACTTCCCTGGTGATGCAATGGTTAAGAATCCCCCTGCCAATGCAGGGGACACAGGTTCGAGCCCTGGTCCAGGAAGATCCCACATGCCGTGGAGCAACTAAGCTCGTGTGCCACAGCTACTGAGCCTGCATGCCACAGCTACTGAGGACCGCACATCTAGAGCCCATGCTCTGCAACAAGAGGAGCCATCACAACAAAGAGTAGACCCTGCTTGCCGCAACTAGAGAAAGTCCGCGTGTAGCAATGAAGACCCAACACAGCCATAAATAAATAAATAAATAAATAAATAAATAAATTATTAACATATGATTATCTCAATAGGTACAGGAAAAATACTTGACAAAATTAATTCCTGATTAAAACTCTCAGCAAACTAGTAATAAAAGGTAAATTTTTCATCCTGAAAGGGGCATTTACATGAGACATATAGAAAACAAATATCAAAATGACAAGCGTAAATCCTGCCTTATCAAGAATTACATTAATGTAAATGGATTAAACATCCCAATCAAAAGATGGAGACTGGCAGAATGAACTTAAAAATATGACCTAACTATATGCTATCCCAGGAGACACAGTCTAGAGTCAAAGACACAAACAGCTTGAAAATAAAAGGATGGAAAAAGATGTACTATGCAAACAGTAACCAAAAGAGAGTGAGAACAGCTTACTAATCTCAGAAAAAATAGGCTCTAAGATAAAAAATTGTTACTCAAGACAAAGAAGGGCATTCTATAATAATAAAAGGGTCAATCCATCTAGAAAACATAAGTGTAAACATATATGCACCTAACAAAGAGCCCCCAAATATGTGAAGCATAAACTGACAAAATTGAAGGGAGAAACAGATAATTCAGCAATAACAGTTGGAGACTTCAGTACCCCATTTTCAATAATGTATGGAACTAAATAGAACATCATCAAGAACGATATTCAATATTGCTAGTCATTAGGAAAAAGAAAATTAAAACTACCATGAGTAACCACAATGCACCTATTAAAATGGCTTAAATTAAAAGACTGATCATACCAAGTTTTGGTAAGGATGTGGAGGAACTGGAACCCTCCTACACTGCTGGTGAGAATGTGAAATTGTATAACCACCTTGGAAAACAGCTTGACAGTTTCTTAAAAAGTTAAACACATACTTATGCGATCCAACCATTCCAGTCCTAGGCATTTTTCCAAGAGAAAAGAAAGCAAATGTTCATACAAAGACTTGTACACAAATGTTCATAACAACTTTATTTGTAATAGCCAAAATCTGGAGGCAACCCAAATGTTTATCCCCAGATGAATGAATGAACAAATGTGGTATGCCCATACAGTGGAATACTACTCAGCAATAAAAAGGGATAAACTATTGATACAACAACATGAATGAATGTCAGAATAATTATGCTGAGTAAAAGAAGGACAACCAGAAAGAGTACATAGTATATGATTTAATTGATACCAAATTCTGGAAAATTTAAACTAATCTATTGGCAGAAAGTAGGTCTGGGGTTGCCCGGGATAGGGCAAAGAGCATGGGGAGGAGTGAGAGGAAGAGATTGCAAATCTGCGTGAGGACCCTTTTGCAGCTGACAGACACATTCATTATCTTGATTGTAATGATGTTTACTTATATCTATATATGTCAAAGCTTACTGCAGACTTTAAATACTTACACGTTGATTACATGTCAATTATACCACAGTAAAGCCTTTTTTTTTTTTAGATGTTGGCGGTAGGAGTTTATTAATTAATTTATTTATTTTTGCTGTGTTGGGTCTTTGTTTCTGTGTGAGGGCTTTCTCTAGTTGTGGCAAGCGGGGGTCACTCTTCATCGCGGTGCGCGGGCCTCTCACTATCGCGGCCTCTCTTGTTGCGGAGCACAGGCCCCAGACACGCAGGCTCAGTAGTTGTGGCTCACGGGCCTAGTTGCTCCACGGCATGTGGGATCCTCTCAGACCAGGGCTCGAACCTGTGTCCCTTGCATTAGCAGGCAGATTCTCAACCACTGTGCCAACAGGGAAGCCCCTAAAGCCTTTTTTAAGAAGAGCAATGGAGTCCTCAAGGATGTTTAGATCCTTGTAACATAAATGTAAAAGTACTAGCTTTTAAATTTGGCAGTGAGGGAGTTAGTGACTTGGGTGAGGGCAGTTCCTCATGAGTGGAGGTTTTTTCCCCTTAGTTGAAGGTAATTGCTGAGGGCTGTATTCATCCAACTGGCATTATCAGTTACTATTTATCGAACACTCACAGCTTTGTATTTTTATTGTACCAGGACTATTTACATAAATATGGAAATTATACTAAAATTAAGTTTTAAAAAAATTAAAAAAATTTTCCTTCTTTGTTGTTGTTATGTTTCCCCCAGATTTATGTGGTTATTTGGAGGAAGAAGACGAAAGTATCACCTTTCAAAAATTCATAGACCATCTGCTCCATAAAGACGTGGTAGATTCTGGGATATTGGAAGATCTTGGAATGAATGAAAACCAAGACAAGAAGTGGCAGAAGGATCCTCATCTTACCATGGAGATGAGACATAAGCAGGTGGGAGGGAAAAGCAAAATTAAAATGGATAACAGGAAGCAATTTTTGTGTAACACATTTAATAAGCTTAAATAAAGACTTAGGCTTTATTGTGAAAAAGGGTGCCATCTGTGGTTTGGTTAGAAAGAATAAAAATAAAATATAAGAACTTCAGAAGAAAAATAATGCTCATAAGCTGAGGATAGGAAACAATTTATTTAAGAAAAGCAAAAAGAGGAATAATTGATTTTAACCATGAGAGTGGTGAGCTAAACTTTATTAGTTTGGATGTGATACTTCCTATTGTAAATATGTAGATTGGGTTTTGCTTGAATTTGGTTTTTGTATTGTGACATCAAGATATTAATATCATGAATATTCTGGTGAATGTTATAATGATAATTCTTTTCTAGACAGTGGAAAAATTCACTTATTTTGTGATTATAATTTGAAAGGGAAGACAGAGCGGAATTAAATCTAGTTCAGCTGTTTTGAATTACAAAGGCGTATGGGAACTTTCTTTTCTCCAAAGGGAATAGTAGGTTATAGGAAAAAAATTCATCTCAACACTTTGTAGAGGAACTTCAGGAAGTCCGAAAGACCAAGTCTTTTCCACATGTCCAGAACCAAGACCAGAGTAGTATTAACGTCTATATGTGTGTATGCTATCTTTTTATAACACTGAATTTCTGATTACTTTAAACCATAATGTATGCCAAAGCAGCACTAAGGATTTGAGAGAAACTGGAGTAGAAGCATGATCCTGGTTTGGATTTATGATAAAAGGGAAGAGAGAAGGTTCAGTAAGAGGTAGCCGTTATCTAGAAGTCTTATCATAACTGAAGAGTAAGATAAGGGTAAAGTTAAGTGAAGCAGGAAGGAAAGGACCACTCCTTAATTCATAGCTAGTCTAAAGAATTGAGTTTGAAAAAAATGATTGTGCTTATTCAGAAATATCTGCGAAGTTTGTGGTTTTGATTTCCAAATATGATCCAGAATCACTGATAAATTCAAATAAAGATAGAATTGAATAAAAGGTCCTGATGCTCCTTTAAGGCAGTAAATCACTGTTCTAGCCTTCACAAAGTTGCCTCTCCAAAATATCCTTATTCTTTCTTAAATTATAATTAACATACAGACAGAGCCTAAATAAAAGTAAAAATGTATGCCTTGGAAAATCTTATGGATTGAAAATCATTACTAAATAAGAATCCAGAATTTGGCATCCAACCCATTGGATTTTCAGCTTTTCTGTAGTGCCAATCATTCCCAAATTGTTTGGAGTCATCTCACCTGACTTCATTTAAAATTTTGTATAGGCCATTACCCAGTAAACAAATGAGTTTCCCCTATTTTTCTGATAAACAGTGGGGTTCTGGGCCAAAATGTTTCAAAGTAGTTGTATTCTGAACTTCAAAATGTGTTCTAAGGTTTTGCATATCCCTTTCTACTTGAAAGGCTGCATTTCACCCTTGTTGTATTCTCTTTAAGGTAAAAGAAAATCGCTTAAGACGTGAGAAAGAACTGGAGCGCCAGAGAATTGAAAAGACCCTGAAAAAATCAACCTTCTTAGAGGCTCAGTATCTGGTGCAAGAAGAGAAAAAAAGGAAGGCTCTAGAGGCCAAGAAAGAGGAGGAGGAGATTCAAAGGGAGATGGTAAGGCTGCGGAGGGAGATAATTGAGAGGAGACGCACTGTGGAAGAAGCATGGAAAATGTAAGCCAACCTGATGAGCAGCGTGAAGTTTTTTTTGTTAAAGCAGTCATTTTGGAAGTACTTTAAAGGTCCTTAAAATGCACAGACAATGCAATAATAAAACACAAAAGAGAAATCACCCACTAGTCCACCATCTTAACAAGTTAACTATTTCCATTTTTCTATGTTTCCTCGTGGTCTTGGTCCCTTTATGAACTTAACTGCAACCATAAAGTACATTTAATTGGTTATTCTGCTTGTTGTAATAACCACATCGCCTGGAGTCCTAAGGTCTGTATATTACTCCACTGAGTTCCTATACCATAATTTATGTAATGACCTCCACTCCCTATACTGGTAAGCATTTCAGCTAATTTCAGATTTTTCACCAATAGTGCAGTGAGCATCCTTAAGCATAGAGCTTTTTCATTCTTTTGAATTATGTTCATAGTGTAATTACTGAGGTAAATTGTGTAGGTTTTTTATGACTTTTGAAACATTGCCAAATTCCTTTCCAGACGAGTTGTGCATATTTACACAATTGCTGACAGTGAGCCCCACTCAGCATTGGGGGAGATCATCATTTTGAATATTTTTGCACTTTTAATAGGTATTTTATTGGTCAGTGTGCATCTCTTTGTGTACCTGAACATTTGTAAGGTTGAACACGTTTCCTTATGCATGTTTGCTAATTATGCCTCATTCTATTGTGAATTGCCTCAGTGTCTTCTGATAATCATACTGAGAGTCACCATTGCCTTACTGCTACTGATGAAGAAAAAGAATATCTGACATAAGAGGGAAATCAAAATACTCCTCACAGGATGTAGTACTATTGTGTATCCTCATGCAGAAAATGAGCTTCATAAATGAAATAACTAATGTATTTATTCTGAGAACCAGCACTGGTGCATAAACTGCAAAAGCCTTAGGACAATGTACCTGAAATGCCTGAATACTCAAACTGAGGGGCCAGAAAGACCTATTATCCTGCCACCCGCTTCCACCCCCATTAGCCTACACAGCTTTTCCCCCTGTGTTCTTGACTGCTCTCATCCTACCCAGTTTAAAACAGCTCGGCAGTGGACGTGCATTTCATTCTTCCAAGTGCCAGGCTGAAGCCTCCTCCAGAGGCCTTTCCTTTCAGAAAGCAATCTCCAGTTTTTTAGTGAGTTCTTGCTAAGGTCAGCCTTGCTCTTCAGATTGTTCTCAAGCCCTGAAGAATCTAGGCTGACCTAAAATAAATTGTGAAAACAAGTAATATTTGATGGTAGCAGGAAGTTCTGCTCACAGTGGGCACTCAACAGACATTCACTAACCAGTCATTTCTTTTAAAAGTTAAAAGCTTATCCACATGGGGATATATGTATATGTATAGCTGATTCACTTTGTTAAAAAGCAGAAACTAACACACCATTGTAAAGCAATTATACTCCAATAAAGAGGTTTAAAAAAAATAAAAAATAAATAAAAGTGGGCAAAAAAAAAAAAAAGCTTATCCACAGATAGATACAGTGAGACAGGTAATATGCAGTACTTCTAGGTGGACAGACTGGTTTAAACGTTCCAGAAAGCAATTTGGCAATAAACAATAAGAGCCATAAAAATGTTATCACTTGACCGGGGAATTCCAGTCCTAGGAAAACTACCCTAAGAAAGGGATCAGAATCGCTCCTCGGCCTTTTGGCTAAGATCAAGTGTAGAAAGTGATCAGAAATCCAAAGATTTGTACACAAAGATAATGAAAATAATATTATTTATAATAACAGACACTAATAAATATTGGAGAAATTAATAAATACTAGTTGTACAATGAAACAGCACTGACATGTTATCAGGGTTTTCTTCTGGGTGGAAATATGGATGGCTTTTATACATCTCCAATTTTGCACAATGAGCAAACATTGCTTTCATAACAGATACGTGTTTTGATGTTTTTTTAAAAGACTACATCCATGGTATTAGAACTGTATTTCTTTAAATGCCCACTATGACCTGTCTATAACTATCTAATATAACATTGTTATGGCATTAGTAAGTTTGGTAAGAGTCAATAAAATTTTATTGTTGGTAGGGCTTTTTAAATTTATTTGTAAGGTGTCCTAAACCTGCTTCATTGCATAGTTTCAAAGTATCTTCTCTAAGAGATTTATTGATTACAAAGGGAAAAATAGCAACTTTACACTGGAGAAACCACCTTAACCAAATGATGGTTCATATCACCAGTAATAAGATTGTGTGCCCCCTGTGTGATATATGATAATTAATGAATGAATGTCTATAGATTATTCTGTCATCCCTCTCTCAATTTGCGTTTCCACAACTGTAAAGTGAAATTCAGAAAGACTGGGTGACTTGCCTGAGTTTTCACAGCTGATTTGTGGCCAGAACCCATGAATCCAGATTCCTGACTAGATGCTATCTTTACTACATCATTGATAAAATATATACCTTATACACTTACACACACCTGTGTAGTTTAATACACTCCAATAAGAAGGCAATGGCTATGAGCTGGCTTGGATTCTGAGTATAAGAGGGATAACCTGGATGAGAAAGAAAATGTAAGTGAGTGAGAAAGAGGTAAGCAGAAATATGAACAACAGAGTTACTAAGAGATTCTTGTTAACTTGCCTGAAGTCCTTTTCCTTATTGTTACTAAGTTCTATTTTTTCTCTTTCCAGCTATTTTAGAATTAATATAAATTCCATTTTCTCCTTATTCAGTAACACCTGATTCTTTTATTATTTTTCTTCCTAGAAACCTTGTAAAAACCTTGTGGGAAAAAAAAATGTCATTCCTTTCTTACCTGAGGGTCCTGTTTTGTCTCCCCTTGTGAGAAGAGAGAGAACTTATGTCTGTATTAGAGAATACCTGATAGTTGTTATCTCTCAAATTTTGATCAAGGTATCACTCAATGTTAAACTCAATAAAAATACTTTACTAAAATATATATAAGGCTTTCTCCTTTTCAGAGTACATTATAATTTTATTTCATTTAACTGTATTTTATAAAGGAATAAACTAAATCTCAAAAAAAAATCACCCTACTTTGTAGTTTTAGGGCCAAATCTAAAAATCTCTATCTTCTGATGGAAAATTCAGTGTCCATTCCACTATGGTATGTTCTAATTACTCATTGTTAAGTCTATTATTCATACTTGTGTTTTTTAATTGTTATTAATAGAGAGAAGAAAAAGCAAGAAGAAAATTCTCTAAAAAATCCAGAGAAAGGCATGTTTCAAAGTGTTTGTATTCTTCTGGATGAAGAAAAAATAGCAAAAGAAAGAAAGAAGAAACTGAAAGAGTTATTAATCCAAACTTTCAAGGAAAATCACCAGGTAGGAATTGTAATGTCCCTTTGTTCAGCATTCTGTAGCATAAATGACAAAGGGCTCCGTCAGAGATGGACGGTGTAACACTAAGCCCAATTGAGCCTCGTTACAAATACCAAAGTTGCCTACACCATTTGTTCTGTGCTACCCAGCTGGCTTAGTACACAGGGGAGTGCTTCAATCCTCTATTCAGGGCTATTCTTATATATTCCATGTGATCCTGGGAAATTGGGGTATGAATTTCCTAAATAATTTCCTAAATTACCCTTTTTAGAATTGCATGCAAGTACTAATGTAGATCTCTGGCAGTTTGGAAACATAGCTTCCACTTTGACAGTTTTGTGGACCATTGTGTTCTGGATTATTCAGAAGAATTATTCAGAAAGTTACTTGCCTTTTGGTAGCTCAGATCCTAAACAATGACATGTTTGTGCTTCTACTTTTAATGGTCTGCATTTTATTTTACTCTTCTATCCCTTTCTTTAGTTTCACTTTTTATAAAATTAACTGGCCAATTTTTATTTATTTATTTTTTTTTTGTGGTATGCGGGCCTCTCACTGTTGTGGCCTCTCCCGTTGCGGAGCACAGGCTCCGGACGCGCAGGCTCAGCAGCCATGGCTCACGGGCCCAGCCGCTCCGCGGCATATGGGATCCTCCCAGACCGGGGCACAAACCCGCATCCCCTGCATCGGCAGGCGGACTCTCAACCACTGCGCCACCAGGGAGGCCCAACTGGCCAATTTTTTATTGACTAATCAGCATCCTCCCCAGGCTACTTAGACAGAAATTTTTTTCAGTGAAGTGGGATTGATAACACCATAAATTTGGGGTTTATAAACATTTCAGGTGAAAGGAATTACTTGGAAGATTTGTAAATGAGGTGGTCAGATGAGAAAAGATAAATATGTATGTTTTATATTTCCTACAACATCCACTCCAAGGCCTTGGGCATTGATGAAATTCAGTGAAAGTTGATGGAATGAATGTATAAATGAATGGATTTAACAAGAGAAAAGAATGTCAGGAAGAGATTGAGGGAGTTTGATAAATGTAGGCTAGACTAAAAGGGACCTAGAAATCAAAAACAGGCCTGTGAATATGATATGGATAACTAAGATATGAGGGAAAAGTAAAGTAGTCAAAGCAATTCTTTTTTTTTTTTTTGCGGTACGCGGGCCTCTCACTGTTGTGGCCTCTCCTATTGCGGAGCACAGGCTCCGGACGCGCAGGCCCAGCGGCCATGGCTCACGGGCCCAGCCGCTCCGCGGCATGTGGGATCTTCCCAGACCGGGGCACGAACCCATGTCCCCTGCATCGGCAGGCAGACTCCCAACCACTGCGCCACCAGGGAAGCCCAAAGCAATTCTTTAGACACGTTTGATGGTAGCATTTTGGACTGATAGGCAAGAAGTCATAATTATTCAAATACAAAACAGCGAGTTTGGTCAGAGTTTTGGCTTTAGGAATAGGCAGAGGCCAGTGTAATAGGAGGAACTATTAAGAGTTGGGACTAACATTTTGGGAAAGATGGGCAAAGGCTTTTGGATGCTGTGTCCCCTCCATGAGACGGATGGAGTTAATGTGTCCTCCTACAGTAACAGTTCAGATTTATGAAAGAAAATAGGAAAGGAAATGAGTACAGAGGGGGCCATCTTGAGAAGACATAAGGAAAAAGGGCCATGATATGTTTGTTCCCCAACCAATGAGAGATGGATAAGATGTGTGTTCCCTATAAGATTAAGTTTTTAGTTTTATTGAACTCCACTGTGCAAGAAGTAATACAGTCGTCCCTTGGTATCCAAGGGGGATTGGTTCCAGGATCCCCTGCAAATACCGAAATCTGTGGATGCTCAAATCCCTTATATAAAATAGCATAGCATTTGCATATAACCTATTCACATACTCCCGTATACTTTAAATCATCTCTAGATTACTTATAACACCTATGTAAAAAATTAATAAATAGAAACCTGAATTAAGTAGAGTCAGAAGACCAGAAGGGGGAGCTCTCATGCCCTGTGACAATAGCAGAGCCCAAAAGGAAGAAGAAAAACTTATTTCCTGGCACGAGCTCAACCAATGAAAAGCCATGGACTCTGCCTACTACAGCCCTCCCAACTTACTTTTCCCTCTATAAGAGTTCTCCTCCCCTTGCCCTGAAAGAACTTGCACATGGATTACCAAGGTTGGAGATCCCAAATTGCAATTCTTTGCTGATTCCAAATAAATCCATCTTTGCTGGAGTAAACCCTCGCAGTCTATTTGTTCCAGGTCAACACCTAATACAGCGTAAATGCTATGTAAATAGATGTGAATACAATGTAAATGCTATGTAAATAGTTGCCAGCCAGGCAAATCAAGTTTTGCTTTTTGGAACTTTCTGGCAATTTTTCTTTTTTCCAAATGTTTTCTATCCATGGTTGGTTGAATCCACAGATGTAGAGCTTGCAGATACAGAGGGCTGACTATATATGTTTTAGAAAGAAGTGCTAGGTATGAATTTCAGACACACAAAAAGAGTTTTACAAAATTAGTGGCCTACCAAAACAGATTACTCAGCTTTAAAAGGATCAGCTGGTATATTTAAAAATGAGCCAATATGAATAAATTATCTCTACTTTGCCACAGATTCTGCTTGATTTGAACCTATATTTTTGAATCTTTATTTTGAAATAATTTTAGACATACAAAAAAATTGCAAAAAATAGTACATGGCGTTCCTGAATACCCTTCACCCAGCTCTCCTCAATGTTAACATCTTACATAACCATAGTTTAATTATCAAAACTAGGAAATTAACATTGGTAAAATACCATTAAGTACAATTAACAAGACTTATTAGAATGTCACCTATTTTTCCTCTAAGGTCTTTTTTCTGTTTCAGGACTTGATCTGTAATTTCATGCTGCATTTGCTTGTCGTGTCTCCTTAGTCTCCTTCAGTTTGTAATAGTTCCTCAATCTTTGCTTTTCTTTTGTGACCTTGACAGTTTTGAAGAGTACTGGTCAGGTACTTTGTAGAATGTCTCTCAATTTGGGGTTTTCCGATGTTCTCTTCTGTATAGATTGAGATTATGCGTTACTGGTAAGAATACTACAAGAAGTGATGCAGTGCCCCTGACACTATAGTATCAGGTATATTTAATGGTTTCTATTGTTGTTTTTTCTTTTTTAACTTTTGAATTTTATTTTATTTATTTTTTTATACAGCAGGTTCTTATTAGTTATCCATTTTATATATATTAGTGTATACATGTCAATCCCAATCTCCCAATTCATCACACCACCACCCCCAACCCCCCCACCGTTTTCCCCCCTTGGTGTCCATACATTTGTTCTCTTCATCTGTGTCTCAATTTCTGTCCTGCAAACCGGTTCACCTGTACCATTTTTCTAGGTTCCACATATATGTGTTAATATACGATATTTGTTTTTCTCTTTTTGATTTCACTCTGTACAGCAGTCTCTAGATCCAACCACGTCTCTACAAATAACCCACTTTCATTCCTTTTTAAGGCAGAGTAATATTCCATTGTATATATGTACCACATCTTCCTTATCCATTCGTCTGTCGATGGGCATTTAGGTTGCTTCCATGATCTGGCTATTGAAAATAGTGCTGCAGTGAACATTGGGGTGCATGTGTCTTTTTGAATTATGGTTTTCTCTGGGTATATTCCCAGTAGTGGGATTGCTGGGTCATATGGTTATTCTATTTTTAGTTTTTTAAGGAACCTCCATACTGTTCTCCATAGTGGCTGCATCAATTTACATTCCCACCAACAGTGCAAGAGGGTTCCCTTTTCTCCACACCCTCTCCAGCATTTGTTGTTTGTAGATTTTCTGATGATGCCCATTCTAACTGGTGTGAAGTGATACCTCATTGTAGTTTTGATTTGCCTTTCTCTAATAATTATTGATGTTGAGCAGCTTTTCATGTGCTTCTTGGCCATCTGTATGTCTTCTTTGGAGAAATGCCTATTTAGGTCTTCTGCCCATTTTTGAATTGGGTAGTTTGCTTCTTTAATATTGAGCTGCATGAACTGTTTATATATTTTGGAGATTAATCCTTTGTCCATTGATTCGTTTGCAAATATTTTCTCCTATTCTGAGGGTTGTCTTTTCATCTTGTTCATGGTTTCCTTTGCTTTGCAAAAGCTTTTAACTTTCATTAGGTCCCATTTGTTTATTTTTGGTTTTATTTCCATTACTCTAGGAGGTGAATCAAAAAAGATCTTGCTGTGATTTATGTCAAAGAATGGTCTTCCTATGTTTTCCTCCAAGAGTTTTATAGTGTCTGGTCTTACATTTAGGTCTCTAATCCACTTTGAGTTTATTTTTGTGTATGGTGTTAGGGAGTGTTCTAATTTCATTCTTTTACATGTAGCTGTCCAGTTTTCCCAACACCACTTATTGAAGAGACTGTCTTTTCTCCATTGTATATCCTTGCCTCCTTTGTCATAGATTAGTTGACCATAGATGAATGGGTTTATCTCTGGGCTTTCTATCCTGTTCCATTGATCTGTATTTCTGTTTTTGTGCAAGTACCGTATTGTCTTGATTACTGTAGCTTTGTAGTACAGTCTGAAGTCAGGGAGTCTGATTCCTCCAGCTCCATTTTTTTCCTTCAAGACTGCTTTGGCTATTCGGGGTCTTTTCTGTCTCCATACAAATTTTAAGACTTTTTGTTCTAGTTCTGTAAAAAATGCCATTGGTAATTTGATAGGGATTGCATTGAATCTGTAGATTGCTTTGGGTAGTATAGTCATTTTCACAATATTGATTCTTCCAATCCAAGAACATGGTATATCTCTCTATCTGTTGGTATCATCTTTAATTTCTTTCATCAGTGTCTTATAGTTTTCTGCATACAGGTCTTTTGTCTCCCTAGGTAGGTTTATTCCTAGGTATTTTATTCTTTTTGTTGTAATGGTAAATGGGAATGTTTCCTTAATTTCTCTTTCAGATTTTTCATCATTAGTGTATAGGAATGTAAGAGATTTCTGTGCATTAATTGTGTATCCTGCAACTTTACCAAATTCATTTATTAGCTCTAGTAGTTTTCTGGTAGCATCTTTAGGATTCTCTATGTATAGTATCATGTCATCTGCAAACAGTGAGAGTTTTACTTCTTCTTTTCCAATTTGTATTCCTTTTATTTCTTTTGCTTCTCTGATTGCCTTGGCTAGGACTTCCAAAACTATGTTGAATAAGAGTGGCGACAGTGGACGTCCTTGTCTTGTTCCTGATCTTAGAGGAAATGCCTTCAGTTTTTCACCACTGAGAATGATGTTTGCTGGGGGTTTGTCATATATGGCCTTTATTATGTTGAGGTAGGTTCCCTCTGTGCCCACTTTCTGGAGAGTTTTTATCATATATGGGTGTTGAATTTTGTCAAAAGCTTTTTCTGCATCTGTTGAGATGATCATATGGTTTTTATGCTTCAATTTGTTACTATGGTGTATCACATTGATTGATTTGCATATATTGAAGAATCCTTGCATCCCTAGGATAAATTCCACTTGATCATGGTTTATGATCCTTTTAATGTGCTGTTGGATTCTGTTTGCTAGTATTTTGTTGAGGATTTTTACATCTATATTCATCAGTGATATTGGTGTGTAATTTTCTTTTTTTGTAGTATCATTGTCTGGTTTTGGTATCAGGATGATGGTGACCTCATAGAATGAGTTATGGAGGGTTCCTTCCTCTGCAATTTTTTGGAAGAGTTTGAGAAGGATGGGTGTTAGCTCTTCTCTAAATGTTTGATAGAATTCACCTGTGAAGCCATCTGGTCCTGGGCTTTTGTTTGTTGGAAGATTTTTAATCACAGTTTCAATTTCATTACTTGTGATTGCTCTCGTCATATTCTCCATTTCTTCCGGGTTCAGCCTTGGAAGGTTATACCTTTCTAAGAATTTGTCCATTTCTTCCAGGTTTTCCATTTTATTGACATAGAGTTGCTTGTAGTAGTTCCTTAGGATGCTTTGTATTTCTGCTGTGTCTGTTGTAACTTCTCCTTTTTCATTTCTAATTTTATTGATTTGATTCCTCTCCCTCTTGATGAGTCTGGCTAATGGTTTCTCAATTTTGTTTATCTTCTCAAAGAAGCAACTTTTAGTTTTATTGATTTTTGCTATTTTTTTCTTTGTTTCTCTTTCATTTATTTCTGCTCTGATCATTATGATTTCTTTCCTTCTACTATCTTTGGGTTTTGTTTGTTCTTCTTTCTCTAGTTCCTTTAGGTGTAAGGTTAGAGTGTTTATTTGAGATGTTTCTTGTTTCTTGAGGTAAGCTTGTATTGCTATAAACTTCCCTCTTAGAACTGCTTTTGCTGCATCCCATAGGTTTTGGATTGTCGTATTTTCATTGTAATTTGTCTCTAGGTATTTTTTTATTTCCTCTTTGATTTCTTCAGTGATCTCTTAGTTATTTAGTAATGTATTGTTTAGCCTCCATGTGTTTGTGTTTCTTTATGGTTTTTTCCCTGTAATTGATTTCTAATCTCATAGCGTTGTTGTCTGAAAAGATGCTTGGTATGATTTCAATTTTCTTAAATTTACTGAGGCTTGATATGTGACCCAAGATGTGATCTATCCTGGAGAATGTTCTGTGCACTCTTGGGAAGAAAGGGTAATCTGCTGTTTTGGGATGGAATGTCCTACAAATATCAATTAAATCTCTCTGGTCTATTGTGTCATTTAAAGCTTGTGTTTCCTTATTAATTTTCTGTTTGGATGATCTGTCCATTGGTGTAAGTGAGGTGGTAAAGTCCCCCACTATTATTGTGTTACTGTTGATTTCCTCTTTTACAGCTGTTAGCAGTTGCCTTATGTATTGAGGTGCTCCTATGTTGGGTGCATATATATTTATAATTGTTATATCTTCTTAGATTGATCCCTTGATCATTATGTAGTGTCCATCCTTGTCTCTTGTAACATTCTTCATTTTAAAGTCTATTTTATCTGATATGAGTATTGCCACTCCAGCTTTCTTTTGATTTCCATTTACATGGAATATCTTTTTCCATCCCCTCACTTTTAGTCTGTATGTGTCCCTAGGTCTGAAATGGGTCTCCTGTAGACAGGATATATATGGGTCTTGTTTTTGTATCCATTCAGCAAGCCTGTGTCTTTTGGTTGGAGTGTTTAATCCATTCACTTGTAAAGTAATGATCGATATGTATGTTCCTATGAACATTCTCTTAATTGTTTTGGGTTTGTTTTTGTAGGTCCTTTCCTTCTCTTGTGTTTCCCACTTAGAGAAGTTCCTTTAGCATTTGCTGTAGAGCTCGTTTGGTGGTGCTGAATTCTCTTAGCTTTTGCTTGTCTGTTAAGCTTTTGTTTTCTCCATCGAATCTGAATGAGATCGTTGCTGAGTAGAGTAATCTTGGTTGTAGGTTCTTCCCTTTCATCACTTTAAGTATATCATGCCACTCTCTTCTGGCTTGTAGTGTTTCTGCTGAGAAATCAGCTGTTAACCTTATGCGAGTTCCCTTGTATGTTATTTGTCATTTTTCCCTTGTTGCTTTCAGTAATTTTTCTTTGTCTTTAATTTTTGTCAGTTTGATTACTATGTGTGTCGGCGTGTTCCTCCTTGGCTGTATCCTGCCTGGGACTCTCTATGCTTCCTGGAGTTGGGTGGCTATTTCCTTTCCCATGTTAAGGATGTTTTTGACTATAATCTCTTCAAATATTTTCTCGGGTCCTTTCTCTCTCTCTTCTCCTTCTGGAACCCCTATAATACGAATGTTGTTGCATTTAATGTTGTCCCAGAGGTCTCTTAGGCTGTCTTCATTTCTTTTCATTCTTTTTTCTTTATTCTGTTCTGCAGCAGTGAATTCCCCCATTCTGTCTTCCAGGTCACTTATCCATTCTTCTGCCTCAGTTATTCTGCTATTGATTCCTTTAGTGAATTTTTCATTTAGTTATTATATTGTTCATCTCTGTTTGTTTGTTCTTTAATTCTTCTAGGTGTTTGTTCTTTATTTCTTCTAGGTCTGCATTAAACATTTCTTGCATCTTCCCAATCTTTGCCTCCATTCTTTTTCCAAGGTCCTGGATCATCTTCACTACCATTATTCTGAATTCTTTTTGTGGAAGGTTGCCTATCTCCACTTCGTTTAGTTGTTTTTCTGGTGTTTATCTTGTTCCTTCATCTGGTACATAGCCCTTTGCCTTTTCATCTTGTCTATCTTTCTTTGAATGTGGTTTTCATTTCACAGCCTGCAGGATTGTAGTTCTTCTTGCTTCTGCTGTCTGCCCAATGGTGGATGGGCTATCTAAGAGGCTTGTGCAAGCTTCCTGATGGGAGGGAGTTGTGGTGGGTAGAGCTGGGTGTTGCTCTGGTGGGCAGTAAAACTTTAATCCACTTGTGTGCTGATGGATGGGGCTGGGTTTCCTCCCTGTTGGTTGTTTTGCCTGAGGCGACCCAACACTGGAGCCTATCCGGCTCTTTGGTGGGGCTAATTGTGGACTCTGGGAGGGTCATGCCAAGGAGTACTTCCCAGAACCTCTGTTGCCAGTGTCCTGGTCCTCACAGTGAGCCACAGCCACCCCCGACCTCTGCAGAAGACCCTCCAACACTAGCCCGTAGGTCTGGTTCAGTCTCCAATGGGATCACTGCTCTTTCCCCTGGTTCCGGATGTGCACACTACTTTGTGTGTGGCCTCCAAGAGTGGAGTCTCTGTTTCCCTCAGTCCTGTCGAAGTCCTGCAATGAAATCCCGCTAGCCTTCCAAGTCTGATTCTCTAGGAATTCCTCCTCCCGCTGCCGGACCCCCAGGTTAGGAAGCCTGACGTGGGGCTCAGAACCTTCACTCCAGTGGGTGGACTTCTGTGGTATAAGTGTTCTCCAGTTTGTCAGTCACCCAGCCAGAAGTTATGGAATTTGATTTTATTGTGATTGTGCCCCTCCTACCATCTCACTGTAGCTTCTCCTTTGTCTTTGGATGTGGGGTATCTTTTTTATTGAGTTCCATTTCTTCCTGTTGATGATTGTTCAGCAGTTAGTTGTGATTCCAGTGCTCTCGCAAGAGGGAGTGAGAGCACGTCCTTCTATTCCGCCATCTTGAGCCAATCTCTGTTTTTTGTTTTTGTTTTTTGGGGGCCATGACATGCGGCTTGTGTTATCTTAGTTCCCTGACCAGCGGTTGAACCCAGGCTCTCGGCAGTGAGAGTGCGCAGTCCTAACCACTGGACTGCCAGGGAATTCCACATAATGTTAATAAGTCTTATTACTGTTGATGTTAACTTTGATCACTTAAGATTGTGTCTGCTGGGTTTCTCCACTGTAAAGTTACTATTTTTCTCTTTGTAATTCATAAATGTCTTAGAGGAAATATTGTGAAACTATGCAAATATTCTGTTTATCCTTAAACTTTCACCTATTAATTTTAGCATTCATTGATGGGTCTTGCCTGTAACAATAACTAATGTGGTATTTGTCTAACGATGATTTTGCATTTCCCTTCTTGTCTCCATGTATTCATTTAAATTCTTCTAGAAGGAAAAACTGTCCCTTCTCCCCCATTTATTTATTTATTCATTTATTCAGTTGTTTATTTGTATCAGTATGGACTTGCGGATATTTACTTTATCCTAGGGATTATATTCTAGTATTATTTTTACTTTGTTTCTCAAATTTTTCTAACCTTGACTTCTGGGAAAATTTTCAGGTTGACTCTTTTGCCCTTTCAAAATCCTTTTCTGAAAGAATCCTTTATTTCTCTGGCACCACAAGATGTTCCAGGCTCATCATATTTTCCCTGCCCTAGCTCTGGAATCAACCACTTCTATCAATACATGAAACCCTCATTCCATTTGTTGGAGAATAATATTTGGAAACCAAGATCTAGGTACTAGCTGTGCTCACTGCTACTGGGGTATCATGTTTTCTGGGCCCTCTCAGCAGACAGAGCTGGGAAATAGTTGTAGCTATACTAACTACACATACACACATTATATTTGTTTCTGTGTCTATCTATTTGTGTACACATTAAAATCCATTAATTCATACTGATACATCCAATTCCAGTGCAGTAACACAGGGGTCATGCTCTCCTCCCCTTTCCTTAATTGTCACTTATTTCTGTATCTATCTGTATATATATTAAAATAATTGTGAGTTCATAATGATAACTTCAACCTTAATCTAGCACCATAGGTTTTAGTGTAGCCTTTTGCCCTTGCTTGTTTATACCTGGAGCTTATTATCTAAATTATATTTACTTATTTGTTTAGTCCTAGTATACTATAAAAGTAGTTTCAGAATTGGTAACCTATACTGCTGTGGAAACAGATTTACTAGCTACAGTGTAAAAGTTGTACAGTTATTTTTGTTTTCAGCCTTACTCAGCCAAAATTGTTTTCCAAAGTTACTTAGCTTGGTTCTTTTCTTCCCCTTCCCCTTCCACGTGATTATGTTATTCATGTGTATTATTGTTCGTGAACCTCTAATTTAGATTTCCCCAGTGTATGTGGATATAACTGAGACACAGGGGGAAATCCGCTTACCACACTCCTCAGGCTTTTACGTAGACTTGGCTGGAGACAGGATGTCCTCTGGTAAACACCGCCAGAGCAGCAGGCCCTCTGGGCTCATTATCTTGGTCCCAGTCCACATGCCTAGCCTGGCTCTGAAGGAGCCTGAAGCTGCCCTTGGATGATGAAACTTGGATACTCAGCAGCCTAAATATGACCACAGAATAAAAAGCGGGAAAATGCCTACGTGGCTTGCAGTGAGTGGTTAGATAGCCGGAAACTCTTGTCAGCACCCTCAGAATGGTTCACTGGCACAAACCCAACAGCAAGCTATATAATTCGCAGGAAGACTTCAAAGAATCTGTTTCTAAGGGCTGCTCTAGTTCAGGCCCTTTTAGGTCCTGTATTCTTTGTGCTTTGACTCTGGGTTTGTTCTGCCAAACAACTTCTTAACGTCACATTTGGGCCACATTGTGTGTGTGTGTGTGTGTGTGTGTGTGTGTGTGAAATTTATTTATTTATTTATTTATTTATTTATTTATTTTAAACATCTTTATTGGAGTATAATTGCTTTACAATGGTGTGTTAGTTTCTGCTTTATAACAAAGTGAATCAGTTATACATATGTCCCCATATCTCTTCCCTCCTGTGTCTCCCTCCCTCCCACCCTCCCTATCCCACCCCTCTAGGTGGTCACAAAGCACCAAGCTGATCTCCCTGGGCTGTGCGTGGGCCACATTATTTAATAGGAGACTTTCTAAGAGAAACAGAGCAGGCTCTCTTACCAAAACACAAGTTCAGGTGCAGCACTGTTCATGCCTCTTTCCCACTCATTTCATTGCCGAGTCTCTTTATTTTGTCAAAAACACTTATTTTTATATAGAAAGTTTCCACTTCCATCCTATCCTACTTTCTCTTTGATCTCTTTGGGAGATTTAGCAATCCACATGTCAGTGCTAATTAGCAGAAACAACAAGGGATTAAGTATGAAATTCTTATACTGTTTGGAAAGTGGCCTTCTTAATTCTCACCCTATTCTGAAATACATTTTATGTTTACTTCAGATTAAAAAATCTATGTTCTTTCCTGCTTGTAAAAGTTGAAAACAAAGAAAGATGCGTTGACACTAACTAAATCTTAATTCTAGGGGGGGAAGGTTTTGATTTGCTTGTTTACGTATCTCTGTTAGAGGATAAGATAATAATGACCCAAAGGAGGCATTGTTGATGTTATGCTTGTGGCACAGTGCCTTCCAGGAGGCTGCCCCGAACTAAACTGAGGGAATGTGGGAATCCATGGAAGAGAAGCCTGCATTTTTTTTTTCTTTCTTTCAAGGTGTTGAAAACTGTAGTTAAGAACCTCATTTATACAGCATGATTCCTTCCCCCAAATCTTAGCTTTAGCAGGACTGCCTACACAGCACTGAAACACAACCATTCCTGAGCTGAAACATAGCCGTTGCTGCTGTCGTCTCAGCAATGTTGTCTTATGTTTGGGGAAGGAAATGGAGGAAAAACTTCTTTGCAAATAAAACTGCAGAGTAAGAGAAGTGTTGGGCACACACACGAAGAATATTGGGATTCATGTAAATCTCCCCTCTGAACGTATTGCCAAGGGCATTGTGTGCTGTGTATTTTAGGAGGGCTTTGAAGCATTATTACATATTACTTCATACAGCCACTCTATGGAAAATTTCCAAATAAAATTTTGTTGCTGTTGGTAAGGAGGTTGTTTAGTTTGTTATTGTACTCTTCCTTACTCTCACCCTGTGAGTAACCTGGGTTTCCCATTCTCACAGAAGGGACAGTGAGAGCCAGTTTACCAAAACATTGCAAGAGCGTTTTGCTTTTCAAAACACCGTTTTGATCCCAGAGGTTCTAATTCAAAAGTATCTGATTTTCTTTTTTTGTCTTTTGAAAAAAGTACTGATTAAATTCTGCTTTTAAAAAGTTAAGAAAAGAGCCTTTGGCATAAATGAAGCCCATTCTCTAAAATTATGCAGAGTAGAGTATCTTTTCCCCTAAACACTAGAAATTTCAGGTGAATATTTATAAGGATCTTAAGAACCATATGCATAAGGAACAAATGACATCACATCATCGTCTTACTGTCAGAGACCCCTAGAGGTGAATCCAGCATTTGTCTAATATATTCTGAGGTCAGCTGTACTTTTGGCATAGTGTATGTTTGTGGGGCATGCTTGGAGTGGGGAGAATGGACAGGGAGTGGAGATTGTAGAGGGAGGAAGAAGGTCTAGAAGGGAAAGAAAGATGAAAGAGAAGCTGATGAGGAGCAGTAGTCCTGCCTTCCCTAAAGACATGAGGTCAAGAAAATTGGTTCAGGCTTTGTTGGGAAAGGAGCCCCATCCTAGTCAGGTTATAGGCTGTATTGCGATCATTCTTCTTTAAAAGATCCCAGAGCGTTTTATTGGTTAAGAATTTAATATGATGAGACTAAGCAGTTGCTTTCTGAAATTCTGCTACTTCTGCAGTGAAACAGAATTAGATAAATACAGCAATATTATTGATTGAAACTTCTTAGCAGAATTAAGAAGAATTTACAAAATGTCCTTTTGTTAGTAATACATATCAATGCATTTATGGGTGAAATGATACAATGTCTGATGTCTGGAATTTATTTTTAAATACTCCAGGAAAGAAAAGTGAGTGGAAGAGAAATGAAACAAAATCAGCATAATGCTGGTAATTTTTGAAGCTGAGTGAGGAGTTTATTCTTCTATTCTACTTTTGGGTATGTTTATGAAATTTCTGTAATAGAGTGAGGGGTTTTTTTAAGTTTAAAAAATGAAGGGGAAAAAATTAAATACAGAAGTAAAATGAGCATCACAGCTTCCAGTATATAACAAAAGTAGCTTTTTGTCTGTAGCCAGTGTTACCATTTCACATTGCAGTGGTTGTCAGAGTTTAGGCTTTTGCATGGAACCCAACACTAAGTCCAGGTCTTAGCACAGGGTGCTGAAAACTGAATGTATTTTCCCTAATGTATTTACGTATGCTAGTTATAGGAGTGTATATGGTTGACGGTAGGGGACACAGTGATTTCCTCTCTTTTCTTTGGGGCAAAATTATGAAAATCAGGGATAGGATGGGATATAGGGGACTGCTTTTCAGTGCTGCTTCTTCCCAGGGGCATTCATTTCGTCATGAACAAGATCCTCCTCTCCACCCATCAAATACTTCTTAGCATCTGTGGGGTCTTCTGCCTGGCTGTAGTGGTCCTCAAAAAGGAAAACAGGAGTGGAGGACTGCTTTCTTGGGTAGTATTAGAGCATCTGTCTGTTCCTTTGGGTCTGGGAGCAGCCAGGAGTCAGCTGGGCCCTTTATCTCTAACCTTTGGTCCTTATCCGGCGCCCCTTGACCACCAGTTGCACCACAATTAGTTCCATTCGGCAAAAATAAATTGTAAACTTGTTGACATTTTTGTCCTCTTTACAATTCATTGTTTATTTTTCCATGACTGAGAATTTTGATGCAGTTATCACTGAGCTTTCTGACAAAGGGGAAATAGCTGAGGAATTTTGATGAGTTACCCCCTTCATTAATCAGAACAAGCATCTCTAGTGACAGGGTTAGAATTACAATGAAGATTAGATAGCAAATTGCTGTTCCACCTAACGTCAATCATTCCCAGTGACAGCAGTGTGATTACACTTCAGGGAAGAGCTTTTCTTGCCAACAAAACGAGGGTAACTCCAGTGCAGGTAATAAATTTAGCAGGGTGAGCTGTCATTTCTTCTCTTGAGTGGAATCCTTAATGACCAAATGATGTCTCGTGGAAGATTTTGATTTTGAAAGGAGGAAAGCATTTCACTTAAAAACTTGCTAAATTTCACTTTGCAGTATTTTATTTTAAAAATTATTGTAGATATGTACTTAGGAGCAGTTCTTCCTACAGCGATTTTCAGTATTTTACTTACCTGTAACAAGCCTTAATTATCACCACAACTATAATAAAGAGATGGTAGAAATTACTAAAAGAACACATGACTATATTTGAGAATCTATCAGAAATAAAAACATGGTACAGAAATAAATGAACTAGGTAAGAAACGGAGGGAGGTCAGACTAGTTGTCCATCTAGTTCAAATGTTAAGTTCTCTGGCTTAAGCAGAAGTTGTTCCTCTTCTGACCAGTTGTGGTTTTAAATAATAGCTCTTGTTTCAAAGAGCAAAGGGATAGAGCGCTGCTGTAGTTCGAGTGTAGAACTGAAGAGGAAAAGCAGGCCTGAGCGCTGCAGGGACGCCACTTGGGGGAGGGGAATAGGAAATGTGAGTAGATGGTGACTGTGAACTATGCCACTTCTTGTCCCTTCTAAGTAGGAGTGGAGTGCTAGCATCTTCTCCCAGAGAAGACAGGGCCGAGAATGTTTTCCTTTCCCAAGTATTTTCCTCCAAGCACATTTATGGGACTCCTGTTTGCCTAAATAATGTTTGCTGTGAATCAAGAATAACTAAGTGGCTATTGTTTTTTGTTTTTTTTAAAGAAGATGTTGGGGGTAGGAGTCCATCAATTAATCTATTTAATTTTGGCTGTGTTGGGTCTTTGTTTCTGTGCGAGGACCTTCTCCAGTTGTGGCGAGTGGGGGCCACTCTTTATCGCAGTGCGCAGGCCTCTCACTGTCATGGCCTCTCTTGTTACGGAGCACAGGCTCCAGACGTGCAGGCTCAGTAGTTGTGGCTCACGGGCCTAGTTGCTCCACAGCATGTGGGATCCTCCCAGACCAGGGCTCGAACCCGTGTCCCCTGCATCAGCAGGCAGATTCTCAACCACTGCGCCACCAGGGAAGCCCCTAAGTGGCTATTCTTGATTCATACTTTTTATTTTTTTAATTTAATTTAAACGGGATTGCTCTTTTGAGTAGGCAGGAAAAAAAAACCAATGGCAAGTTGATTTCAAGAAAGCAGCTACTGTATGAGTATGTCACTTTGCTGCTATTAACCTCTGTGTAGTGAAACTGAATTATAGACCTTCAAAACCAATCATTTTGCTCTCACAGTCCAAACTTAAGTATTTTTAAAGAAATATATTGACTATGGCATTTACAGACTCAAATTTTCCCCCTCTCAAATTCAGATATTTTCCAGCAGTGCTTTTCTACTGTAGTAAGTTATATATCAAGTTCTTTCTCTTTCAGAAAAAAAGCAAGTAATTTGTTCTTCCTCTTTTTTTTTAAATTTATTTATTTATTTTTGACTGTGTTGGGTCTTCGTTTCTGTGCGAGGACTTTCTCTAGTTGTGGCAGGCGGGGGCCACTCTTCATTGCGGTGCGCGGGCCTCTCACTGTCGCAGCCTCTCTTGTTAAGGAGCACAGGCTCCAGACGCACAGGCTCAGTAGTTGTGGCTCACGGGCCCAGTTGCTCCGCGGCATGTGGGATCTTCCCAGACCAGGGCTCGAACCCATGTGCCCTGCATTGGCAGGCAGATTCTCAACCACTGCGCCACCAGGGAAGCCCTGTTCTTCCTCTTTAAAAGAGACTTTTTGCCTAGTAGAGTAGGGTCATCAGGATGCCTGAATGTTTCGGATTTAGCCTTAGGTATACCACTAACTCTTTGCTTTGTGAATAGCAATAGCAATTTGTGAATAGTCATTATCCGTTCTCTATTTGAAGTCTGGCTTGGTAAGGTAAATCATAATATCTGCAGCCTCTCTATTTTGTAGTGATGGTCTATGAGTCAATAAAGTAGTACATGTGAAATGCTTTGGACTAGAGAAAAAAAATGTGGAAATCCAAGAAGGACACTATTAATAGTGCTATTATTGTCAAGGTGGATTATGTTTGTACTATTTCATCATTAGAAATATTCCAGGAGTTAAAATTAGAGATAACTACCCATACGTAGACTATTTCATCAAGTCTTTTAAGAAGAATCTCTTAAATGAATCTGGTAAATAGATAGATTTTCTTTTGACTATGGTGCACAAGTTAACACTGTTTTTTTTTTCCATGCTGTATTTTGTGGGATAGATAAGCAAATAATAATGCAAAAAGCATACCCTCTCAACCAGGAAGCTGTGTGTCTTTTCCTTGTTATGACTGAAGGCATATCTTGTATTCAGCAAGTTTCCCTTCATTCATTCCTCCCTTCCTCCCTGTTCTCTTGCTCTCTCCCTCCTTCCCTCCTTTCCTTCCACAGAATCTAAGGCGAAGGTCTAGGAAACGTGCCCTCATTTGACATAATGGAAAGGGAACAAGGGCTTTTTAAAGACTGCCATGGTTTCTCCTAATGGAAAATTATAATAAAGAAGATTTTGTCGTTTGTCTAAATGGGAATATAATTGGTTTCTTTTGTAGAAAATATTTCAGGCCAAATGGGCTATTTCTAAGAAGTCTAGCCTGTGCTCTCTCATGTTATTGGTCTTTTAATTTATATATTCTCTCTCCCTATAACCTTTCAAAAATAGAGATTATATCTTAAACAACTTTGTTCAGAATTCCCACATTCAAACACAGCTTACTAAATGTTGAAATAGTGAAAGACAAGTATTTTTAAAGAGGAAGAAGCAATAAATAGGGCTGACCCTGATATGGCTACCAAGTTCTCGAAGCTGGTCAGCAGGCATCTCCTATACCTCCCAGAGTCACTTCCTGTGAGGTTACTTTCTGTTTCAGTGCTCCTCACACGTGGTGCTCTCAGATCTGCCAGTCCCTCCTTCTGGAGGCTCACAGTCTTGTGGAAACTGGTAAACAGGTGATTATAACACAGTGTGATGACCTTTTTTTTTTTTTTTTTTTTTTTGCGGTACGCGGGCCTCCCACTGTTGCGGCCTCTCCTGCTGCGGAGCACAGGCTCCGGACGCGCAGGCTCAGCGGCCATGGCTCACGGGCCCAGCCACTCCGCGGCATGTGGGATCCTCCCGGACCGGGGCACGAACCCGTGTCCCCTGCATCGGCAGGCGGACTCTCAACCACTGCGCCACCAGGGAAGCCCTGATGACCATTTTGACTAAAGAAAGCATAAGTTGCTCTGGGAACACAGTGGAAGGGCACTTACATGTGGGGAGAGTGATTGGTATTAGGAGGGCTTCCTGAGAGAGGTGACTCTTGAGATAGGCAGAGAGAGGGCAGAAAAGGACAGAGAAATTACTGTGACCATGTATAGAAAAGCACGGAACAGTGTGGTTGGTATAAGACCAAGAGCTGAAAGTAATTTGATATAGTAGGAGCATAAAGTTTTCTGTGAAGATAGAAGATGTAGGCAAGGCCTAGATCGCAGAGATTTTCTTAGCCTAGGACCGTAAGTACTTCTCTGGGGACATGCTTAGGGTCAGTAGACCTTGTCTGATTTGTTGTCAGATACATATAGTGGAAGAACGCAAGCAGCCCACGTACCTAGCTTCTGTAGGAGTGTTCACCAAAGCCCTGACGTGGTCAGTGGTAGCCCAGCTGAAGCTGTTTTCAGCCATCTTGTTCCCAGGGACCAGAGACCCCATTCCATCCTATGGGATCTCCCATGTTCATTTGTGCAGGACATCAGTGGTGATAATGGTTAATGGTATTTTAAACTCCAAGACAGCCTGGCAGGGGAGATCTGTTGGAAGCAGGCCTTTCAAGTCTCTCAAACAAGCCCCTTAACTTAGATCTTAGTTGTGACAGTTACTCCAGCTCTGCATAGGACTGGTGCCTTACAATGAGAACTAAATGTTTTAGTTTGCCATGAGGCTGATAGTGCCTTCATTGCATGGCTTGAATATTTCTTGTCATTTGAGCATAAAGCAATTGTCTGTTCCCCTTCCATCAAGACAACAGTTCCTAGATTTGTTAGAAAAAGTGTGAGGGGGATATCTGAGGAGAGGGTTCTCACTAGTAGATATTAGAAACCCTAGTACTGATTTTCCAATGTTTCCATTGCAGTGTCAAAAACGGTATTTCTCTGCCTGGCACAAGCTGATTCTTGATCATCGGATTAAGCTGGGGAAAGCTGGGACCCTGTCTGACTGGAAGTTGCAACTGAAGGTCCTGCGGGCCTGGAGAGACTACACAAGATCCCAGAAGTTGGGGCGGGAGACTCAAGCCATGGAAAATGACCTTAGGGAAGAAAACAGGTACTATTACTTATGCCATGAAAATCCTTCTAGTATGTTTATGTAGGACATCTTTCCTCCTGAAGAATCCAGAAATAAGCTCTAAAAGTGTTGTTCACTGGAATCATCTCATCTCCTTATAATGTATGCTAATTACTGTTTTTCTTTGTTACATCCCAAACTAGAAAATTGTAACAGAAAATTATAAGTGAAAAAAAATTTTTGATTAAAATATACCAATGTACATGCTATCCTTTTTTAAAGGTAGCAAGTATTATGCTTTTTCCCTTATCCTTTGCTGTAGTATCATTGCAGCCTGGACCATCTTACAATTTAGAAGACAGAATTTGGCTCATGTAGTAGTAATTCTCATTGAGAGAAATCACTGTCTGCATATGGAATATTAATTAGGGAGACAGGGAACATTCATCTGGAAAGGCAGACCTGGCAAGGGTGATTTCTCCCTTCCCCCACACCTTCTTTAGAGGTTTTGGACACCTTTATATCAGCTCCCTCTTAGGCTTGTGAATGACACAGAATTTGCCTTCAAATAAAACTTTCTTTGTTCCATCATCCTAAAATCAAATACATTTTCTTCTTTTCATTTCCAAGGTTAACTTTGCATTCTTGAACTGAAATCATAGATGTAGAAGGAGCCATTTGTTTATTGGTTGGGGGAGCTGGAGGGAGAAGTTCATGGTCTTACGTTTAATCACTTTTCTACCAGCAACTCTCTTATTCCTTCTGGGTGAAACTGATGTGAAAGCATCGTCATGTAGAGGGAATGGCGCCCCCTGGAGTTGTGCATCCCTGTGACAGCATCAGACCCTGGGGAGACTACTTAGGAGCCTGACACATGGCCCCTTGTCCTCCAAGAACTCAGTTTTGTGGGGAAAATGAGATCTAGAAACAGTATAGGTATGGATTAACATGATAAACTTTGTAATGCATCTCTTTCTGCTGCTGAGAACTTAGTAGAGGGAAGTAACTGGGCAGGCTCCTACAGAGCGTCCGGAAAGGCTTTATCAGGAAGATGGGTCTTACTGGGCTCTGAACAGTAAGTAGGATGTTCCTAGGTAGAAAGAGGGAGATGAGGTAATGGCATTACGTGTGGCTGGAAATCATCAAGCATGTGGTTGTCAAGTTCATCAACTTGTGGAAGGCCTTAAATGCTAGGGCAAGGAGTTTAGGCGTTCTTAGGTAAATTAAGGTGAATTCCTGAAGGTTTTTAAGCAGGAGGGTGACCTAGACAGTTTTCCTTTCCTACAGTATGCTGGGGGAAATCTTCAGTGGGGGGGGAAAAAAGCTCTTTCACAATTTATGTCTAAATTTTCAGGACCTAGTGATTAATCTAAGGAATTGGGATGATAACT
Source organism: Mesoplodon mirus (assembly GCF_964341445.2). Lineage (NCBI taxonomy): Eukaryota > Metazoa > Chordata > Mammalia > Artiodactyla > Ziphiidae > Mesoplodon > Mesoplodon mirus. Next base: position 87,026,418 of record NC_138982.1, read on the forward strand.
TACTCAAAGCTGGATTTGTTGGATAAAGAAGAGAAATTGGAGGTGTTGGAAAGGGGAAGCATCACGAGTGAGGGCATAGAGGGAGCGGCAACTAAGATGTTAAAGGTAAAAGTGGTCTGTGAAATTTACATGCCAGAAGAAACTTGTAGAAGAAAAATCTGAAGAACTTCAGATTCCATTCCAATTAAACTATTTAAATATAAAAGCACTAAATGGGGATTTCAAAATAGCATATGTGCCAATTTTTTTTAAAGATCCTCTTAGAACTTCTTGTCTCATATCTGTGAATTATTTTCAAGTGTCTATTTTTAAATGTTCAGAATGGGTGCTACATTTTTTTAACTGTCAGAGTTAGAAAATATTTAACTTATAATAATTTTTTTTACTATAAAACTTTAGAGCAAAAAATTCTTAAGAGTAGGAAAGCACCTCAAGGAGCATCTGATCCAGCCCCTCATTTTACAGATGATAAAAGTAAGGCACAAAAAGGATAAACAACTGTCTCAAATCATAAAGTTACAAGTAGCCAGCCCAGGACTAGAGCCTTGTCCTTTCGATGCTGAGTCAGATGCTTTTTCCTATAACATGCTGCTCCTAGTTAAATAGCATCTAGGTGATGGCTCCCTAAGACAGCCATGTTTTTCAGTTATATTGCAGTTGACTTCAGATGATTGTAGATGTAAAACAAGAGCAATAATGAACAAATAACAAGTCATGCTAGAAACATATAAGAAAGGAGCTATTAGATACAAACTGTCCTTCATGCTGCTTTCCTACAGATCCTGGGCTCTCTGCATGTTGTTCTTTGTTCTAGAGATTGTTTTAGGAAACTGTTAGGTGATTTTGTTCAAAGAAGGTTGGGATAATAGAGGTGGAGAAAAAAGCTCAAAGGTAGCTACTATCAATACAAGCAGAAACCAAGAAATGTCAGTGGGATCGGGGGTGTCAGGAGAGCCAGGACCCTCATTACCGTGCTCATCGGAGTCTCTCCCAGTTCCTCTGTGGACACCAAATACATAATTGTTGAATAATAGGTGAGTTAGTGGATGAATGAAGAGCTCAGTTGCTTCCTCTCCTGCAATTTAACTCCATAACATTTTCAAGCACTTTTTTCTATATAGTGAGATCGAGGGATAGAGCACATTTATTGTAAATGGGTTACTCATTGTAGCAACTAAACTCTTACCAGATTGACAAGACATAGGTGGTTCTTTGGCCCATCTACCTGGACATGGAAATCATTTGCTGTGTCTGTTTCTCAGATGTCAGCTGTGTCCTTAGCCTCCAGCTCTTGAACCCACATTTGTTTTTGCCACTTGGACTTTCCTCTTACTGGCCATGCAGGGCCCAGCCTTTTGGGCTTCTTTCTTTGCCTTCTTTCTTTTTTGTTCTTCCCACTTTCTCTCGGGAGCAACAGCAGATCCCTCGCTTCTTCTCATTCATGATTTAGCCACCATATTTTCTTTTTTATAAATTTATTTATTTCTTTATTTTTGGCTGCGTTGAGTCTTTGTTGCTGCGCGCGGGCTCTCTCTAGTTGCGGTGAGCGGGGGCTACCCATCATTGCGGTGTGCAGGCTTCTCATTGCAGTGGCTTCTCTTGTTGCAGAGCATAGGCTCTAGGCACATGGGCTTCAGTAGTTGTGGCTCGCGGGCTCTAGAGCGCAGGCTCAGTAGTTGTGGCGCACGGGCTTAGTTGCTCCACGGCATGTGGGATCTTCCCAGACCAGGGCTTGAACCCGTGTCCCCTGCATTAGCAGGCGGATTCTTAACCACTGCGCCATCAGGGTAGTCCAGCCACCATATTTTCTTACTGAGCCTCTGTGCTCAGAGTCTCACTCCACTCCAAGGTCATCCATGTATTTCTTCTAAAAAATGTACCTTGCTTTCCCTAATAGGAATTTTTGTCCACCTCTTTTCTTTTAAAAGTAGTTATGGTAATGGTGTTATAAAATTTCAATACAATGTTGTAATACAATTGAAACATTAACAAATATTCCCAAATTCTAACTAAGGATTCAACCACTCAGGCAGTACAACAAAATTCTGGTACACCCGCTAAGTTAGACCCTTGGACATGGTGGTATGGGAATTTGAACTGTATTTTTTAATTCTTTAGCATATTCACTTTTGAAAGTTGGCTCCAGATCTTTCATTCCTCCTCTCTCCCTTCTTCTCTCAATTTACAGCCAGCCCTAGACAAGTTGGGAAGAAGCAGGGTTTGTTTCAACCTCCTCTTTCCACCCTTCCTGAGCCTTGGTACTCGGTACCAAATACTTTGGGCCTTTCCTGGAACAGGCTTTTATCTCTTCCCTGTGTCCCTCTAGCCCCTCATGCTCTGTCTCTGTACTCCTCAACTGATGTTATCCCTCCCAGGAAACTTATACATTAATAGGCATTGTCTGGAAACAGTGCCCAAAATGTAAGTGATGGGGATTTGAGGGTACAGTGGCAGGCCAGTGGAAAAACTGGCCCTATGATGTCCCTCAAACCATGGCATTCATTCATTCACTCATTCATTTATTCTGTTTGATAGCATATATTCAGTGAGTCAGCTTTACTGATGCTTACTGTGTACTAGACTTTTTTTTGGCCGTGCCATGAGGCATGCGGGATCTTAGTTCCCCGACCAGGGATTGAACCCGGGCCGCCTGCATTGGGAGTGTGGAGTCTTAACCACTGGACTGCCAGGGAAGTCCCTAGACTCTTTCTTAAGTACCAGCAGGGGTACTCCTGCCTTCTAGGAGTTTTCAATCTAAGTGAAGAAGTTAAAAATTTACCCAAATACTAAAAATAATTGCAACAGAAGGCACAATAACATAAAAACTTAGGAGTGACAAAGACTTGGCTATCATGCATTACAATCCCCCAAGAAGCTTTTTAAAGATAGAAACTGTTTGGTCCCATCTTCTGAGAGAGACAGATCGTGGCTAAGTAGAAGAGAGCACTTTTCAGTCTAGGGGAAAACTGGTAAACCAGCACATATGCAGCTTGTGTGGGAACAGGCTGGGGTGAATCCGCCAGGCTAGCCTAGGGGTGGGGAGACTGAATTGAAAAGAGACTGTCAGGTATTCCCCATTCCCAGCACTCCTGATTTCAGCGTACGTTAGGGCAGTCATTTATGCAGCACCTCTGTTAGTCATGGTCCATTGCCCTTCCCTCCATGCTCACCTGGGTATCCAGTTGAGAGGCTAGAAATTGCATGGCATCTGAAGCTGATAAAGCTCCTGGTATCTGCCAGAGAGGCAGGAGCACCAGACTTGCATTGACTGGCTCACTTTAAAACTCTTGAAAACAGAACGGTGTTATCTTCCACATTTTCCCTGGGGGGCTACCTGGTGCATTTCTGAATGCATTAGCTTATGCATTCCTATTCCTGCTGAACCTGCCTGTCCCAAATGCAGCTGTTTGCATCATTGCTATTTTCATGTTCTGTTCAGATTTCAGTACTCAATCAGATCAGTAGTATGTGGTTATTTATTTGTCATTTCTCATTTCCCTTTAAAAAATTCAAGACACTTTTTAGATATCTAGTAGTCGTGTCCTAAGATAGTGTTATTACCTTACATGTGAATTTGTTCTATATTTTCAGGTTCTTTTTAAAATTTAATTACATCTTTAAAAACAAAATCCTGTAGGATAGGCAGTATAGGGCTTGTTGTTGTCGTTAGAGTGACACCATCTTTGAGGAGGAATTTAGATACTTTCAGCTGCTTGCCCAGTGTCCTATATCTAGCTGGTGTTCTTCTGACTACTGTGTTTTAGAATGTGCATCAATAACTAAGTATCATTGGAGGTGCTGATTCTAAGTATCCTGGTTCATATTTAAATTCCTATTTAAACCTATATATCTTATATTCTTAGGTCTTTAGAAACAGTCTTTCTCTGCATGCAGTTGTATAATTACAATGATCAGTTTATAGACCCTTGCCAGAAATTACCTGATTTCAGCTTGGAAACATATTGGGATAGGATGTTTTCCATAAAGTAACTCTGTCCTTCATTTTATGATTATCTGGGAACTGTGGAACCATTTCTTTGGGTTAGCATGCCCAAGTAAATCACATCTGACTAAGCTTTTAAGAAATTTAAGTGATATTTCACTTTCAGAAATATTTATGTTTTTAGTGTCATCATTTAAAAAGTATAGAAATGGGGACTTCTCTGGTGGCACAGTGGTTGGGAGTCCGCCTGCCTGTGCAGGGGACGTAGGTTTGAGCCCTGATCCGGGAAGATCCCACATGTCACAGAGCAGCTAAACCCGTGCGCCACAACTACTGAGCCTGCGTGCTGCAACTACTGAAGCCCACGTGCCTAGAACCTGTGTGCCACAACTGCTGAAGCCTGCGTGCCTAGAGCCCGTGCTCCGCAACAGGAGAAGCCACCGCAATGAGAAGCCTGAGCACCGCAGTGAAGAGCAGCCCCCGCTCGCGGCAATTAGAGAAAGCCCATGTGCAGCAATGAAGACCCAACGCAGCCAAAAATAAATAAATAAAATAAATAACTTTATAAGTGCATCCATTCTTTAAAAAAAAAGTATAGAAATGGACTTATCTGCAATATTGTCACTCTGCTGAAGTGAACATCAAGCGAGCCAGAGTAGAACCAGTCTTGTCTCTGGATCCCTAGCTTCTGTGTTCCTACCCTTCCCATGAACATAGATATCTTAAGTACATCTTCAAATCTCCTGCATGATCATGATAGAGAGGGCTCTAAACACAATAATTAAAACGCTTTTTTTTTTTTTTTTTGCGGTATGCGGGCCTCTCACTGTTGTGGCCTCTCCCGTTGCAGAGCACAGGCTCCGGACGCACAGGCTCAGCGGCCATGGCTCACGGGTCCAGCCGCTCCGCGGCATGTGGGATCTTCCCGGACTAGGGCACGAACCCGTGTCCCCTGCATCGGCAGGCGGACTCTCAACCACTGTAACACGCATTTTTTAACCCACCTTTTTTTTTACTGTTTAGTATTTTTGTTATATTTACCAGAAATATTTTTCTCTTTGCCTTTTCATATTGTCCAAATAACCCTCTCCTTGACAGTCAGAACTCCAGTGTGGCTTTTGGCTGTTTATGCTGTAAAAACATGAAATTAACTCATCAGGTAAATTTCACACTCCTCCTTCCTAAGCAGATTGATGTAAATCAAATTTTACATTAATCAGACAGAGCAACATACGTCTTCTATTCTGTGGAAATACATGATTTCCACTTACTTGAGTAAAATGCCATCAGGTGTTTTGTTTGTTTCACTATTTAGACATTGATATTTTTGGAGCTTTGTTCTTACCTGCGTTGCTACCTGATTTATTATTCTTATTTCTTTTAAAATTTTTATTTCAAGGTTATTCAGTCTCAGATACTTTCTTTTTTCCATCAAAGTAAAATATTATATATAGATGTTTATTACCACCTATATTGTATTTTTATTATAAAAACCATCTGTCAATCGTATTTATTATCTATCATTGCATTAGAAAGAAGCAATTATATATAATGAAATATGCTCTTGGCAGAATTGCTGTTAGCATTTACCCTGAATTCTATTATTTCAGTCAACACTACTCTCACTAATTGGTTGTTTCACCCAGCTTCTCCGACATAATGTTAAATTCTGTGACTCTAGAGTAGTATTTCAAACTAAGGGTTTTAACTCATTAATGGGTCCTAAAATCAGGCTCAAGATGAGGCATATTTTTTTTAAAATAGAAAAGATTAGAAAAGAAACATTGGAGTACATCTCTGGTAGTAAGGGTGAATATCGTTTGGTGGAACCTTTGTTTCAATTATATATACTTTTGTTTCATGCACACGTACACACATCAACTTATTTTGAAGTCATAGTGTGACACTTTTTTCTTTAGGTGGCAGTCAAAAAAGGTTTAAAAGTCACTTAAGCATTTAAGAGCTGTAGAAATGTTCTTCTGACTCATTGGCTTAAAATGTTACGATTTTTTTGATATGACCCCAAAAAGTCCATGAGGAGGGTTAAACATTATTTATGTTTAACAGAAATGGGTATGCAAATAGTGTTGTAGAGACCTTATTCCAGTCATCTTTACAAGATAAAATCACGTAGGTATCTAAACAATCTTAGATCTTAAACCTCGAAACTGACCCCCGTTGCGACATAAGTTCCAAGCTCTACAGCTCACTTCTTTGGAGACAATAATCATCCACTTATAGCTTGATCTCAGAAATCTCTACACTTGAATTCTCAACTGGCTACCACAAACATGTCTCCTAATGGAGAGTCCCTTTGGGAGGGGAAGGTAGCTGGCAGTTCCCAACTCCACTCAGGCACGTCCCCTAACATCATGAAGTTTCCAGGAATCAAAAGGAGCTCCTCCTTAGGAAAGGAGTGAATCAGACCCCCTACTAGACTGTGAGTGAGTTCTCTGAGAGCAAGTGCCTTGTGTACGCCCTTCACACGTTTCTAAGATTCAACAAGTGTCTTCACAAAGCAGTTCTTCATTCACTCAGTTTATGGCTTTGGTAAGTGAGACCTTCTCTATAGAGATCCTTTCCCTGACCAAGTCCTTCTTTCACAAGATCCACCCTCATAATTTCATGCTGAGTTTTATAAGTCTTATACTTAATTATTGACAATTCACTTGTTAAGTTTCGTTCCTTTCTCTTTCTCCCAAACCTCTTGTCTTCCTTAGATTTGCAAGTATAACTGAGTATCTCCCTCATGTATGCATATTTTTTAAAGCAGTTATTTGAATACCTATTCTTTCTGCTCCTTCCCCTCCAAAAGCTCTCAGAAACTATTTTATGGTAATCAAAAAATTTAATATGCCTTTGTGATGTGATAGAACAGTCACTCTTCTGAAGCAATGCCTTGAGGTGCCAATGACTTCTCTGAGCAGACCCTTTGCCTTGGGGAGCTTTATAAGATGATTCCTTTGAGCTTAAATAAAAGAATAAGCTGGAGCTAAAATGGAGCATTTCTGGGCATTTGGACTTGTATTTCATTTATATAATCAACCAAAAAGCAGTAAATGGCTTCTTTTTTTTAAGGGAAGTGCTTTGTTTCTTAGAAAACAACAACTGGCCACTGACTATAACCGGAAACAAGTTCTCCGACACCATTTTACAGAATGGCAGCATTGGCATCGTGCAGAGATCCAAAAGAGAGAGCTGGCTGTTACAAAGGAGGAAACTAGGAAGAAAATGAATGAGCTGCTGAAGGGAGCATCACTAGGGAAACTCAGTGCAAACGTGTCATCAAGCATCAGTCTACTTGACGAGGCAGCAGCCATGGAGGATCCACCTAGAAATGGAGAGGTAAGTTGCCTTTCCTTTGCTTAGTCTTCCTGCTTTTGAGCTTTATACTTGTATAGCCTGGGGTATGTTAGCTGTTGTCAGGTTGCCTGGCCTGAGCTATCTAAAAGATGAGAGCTGCTACAGTGCACAAAGTTTATCTTTCAGTCAGTGTTGATTTTCTTGAACTGAATCCTCTTTTATAATCACATACAAACTAGTATAGTTGAAACTTGGTAGAGATGTAATATAGACAGGGAATTGAAAACAACTAAGTGAAAGATTCTTTCAGGAACAGATATATAAAGCATTGTTTACAACTCTTGAACACCTCTTATTTGATTGTCAGGCATTTCCTTTCTAAATGAGCTTGTGACTTATAAGAGGGGAATGTTTAAGTTTTTATTTTCCTAATAAGAAGAATCATATGTATTAATTGTAGCAATTTGGCAGGAGAAAATGACAGAGGAAAAAGAAAAATAGGCAGTAATTCTATCATTTAGAGATAACCACCAATAAATAACCACATGTTGAAGTATAGCCATCTTGTCTTTTCTCTATTCAGGCATATGCAGATTTTTCTCTTTAATGTTGTATTTAGCTTTTAAATTTTCTTCAGTCAAGTCATTGAGGATATCTAATCTGTCATAATACAGGAAAAGAAGGCCATGTATTTTTTCTTCCTTTTTTTTAATTGAAATACAGTTGATTTCTAATATTGTGTTAGTTTCAGGTATACTGCACAAGTGATTCAGTGATAGATATATATTTTTTCAGATTATTTTCCATTATAGGTTATTACAGGATATTGCATATAGTTCCCTGTGCTATACAGTAAATCCTTGTTGCTTATCTGTTTTATATACAGTAATTTGTATCCATTAATCCCATACTCCTAATTTATCTCTCCCCCTTCCCTTTTCCCTTTGGTAACCATAAGTCTGTTTTCTATGTCTGTGACTCTATTTCAGTTTTGTATATACATTCATTTGTATTATTTTTTAGATTCCACACATAAGTGATATCACATAATATTTGTCTTTCTCTGTTTGATTTACTTCAGTTAGTATGATATTATCTAGGCCCATCCATGTTGCTGCAAATGGCAATATTTCATTCTTTTTTATGGCTGAGTAATAGTCCACTGTATATGTATAAACCACATCTTCTTAAACCAGTCGTCTGTTGATAGGCACTTGGGTTCCATGTCTTGGCTATTGTAAATAGTACTGCTATGAACATTGAGGTGTATGTATCTTTTCAAATTAGAGTTTTCATTTTTTCTGGATATATGCCCAGGAGTGGGATTGCTGGATCCATATGGTAGCTCTATTTTTATTTTTTTAAGGAATCTCCATACTGTTTTCTATAGTGGATGCACCAATTTACATTCCCACTGACAGTATAAGGATTCCCTTTTCTTTTTTTTTTTTTTTTTTTTTCTTTTTTTTTTTTCTTTTTGCGGTATGCGGGCCTCTCACTGTTGTGGCCTCTCCCGTTGCGGAGCACAGGCTCCGGATGCGCAGGCCCAGCGGCCATGGCTCACGGGCCCAGCCGCTCCGCGGCATATGGGATCCTCCCAGACCGGGGCACGAACCCGTATCCCCTGCATTGGCAGGCGGACTCTCAACCACTGCGCCACCAGGGAGGCCCAGGATTCCCTTTTCTTCACACCCTCTCCAGCATTTATTATTTGTGGACTTTTTGATGATAGCCACTCTGACAAGTGTGAGATGATACCTCATTGTGGTTTTGATTTGCATTTCTCTAATTAGTGACGCTGAGCATCTTTTCATGTGCCTGTTGGCCATCTGTATGTCTTCTTTGGAAAAATGTCTATTTAGGTCTTCTGCCCATTTTCTTTATTAGGTTGTTTGCTTTTTTGATATTGAGATGTATGCATTGTTGTATATTTTGGATATTAACTCCTTGTCAGTTGCATTGTTTGCAAATATTTTCTCCCAATCAGTGGGTTGTCTCTTCATTTTGTGGATGGTGTCATTTGCTGTGCAAAAGCTTTTTAGTTTGATTAGGTTTATTTTTGCTTTTATTTCTTTTGCTTTGGGAGCCTGATCTAAGATAATATTGCTATGATTTATGTCTAAAAATGTTTTGCCTATATTCTCTTCTAGGAGTTTGATGATGTCATGTCTTATATTTAGGTCTTTAAACCATTTTGAGTTTATTTTTGTATATGGTGTGAAGGAGTGTTCTAATTTCACTGATTTACATGAGATTGTCCAGCTTTCCCAAGGCCACTTGCTGAAGAGACTTTTTTCTCCATTGTATATTCGTGCCTCTTTTATCATAGATTAATTGACTGTAGGTGTGTAGGTTTATTTCTGGGCTCTCTATTCTGTTCCATTGATCTGTATGTCTGTTTTTGTGCTAATACCATGCTGTTTTGATTACTGTAGCTTTGTAGAATTGTCTGAAGTCTGGAAGTGTTATGCCTCCAGCTTTGTTTTTTTTCTTCAGGACTGCTTTGGCAATTCTGGGTCTTTTGAGATTCCATATAAATTTTAGGATTATTTGTTATAGTTCTGTGGAAAATGTCATGAGTATTTTGATAGGGGTTGCATTTAATCTGTAGATAGCTTTGGGTAGTATGGCCATTTTAATAGTATGAATTCTTCCAATTCAAGAGCATGGGATATCTTTCCATTTCTTTGAATCACCTTCAGTTTCCTTTATCAGTGTTTTATAGTTTTCAGTGTATAGGTCTTTCATTTCCTTGGTTAAGTTTATTCCTAGGTTTTTTGGGGGTTTTTTGGACACAATTTTATTTTATTTATTTATTGAAGTATAGTTGATTTACAGTATTGTGCCAATATGATGTAATTTTAAATGGAATTTTCTTTTTTGCTTTCTCTTTCTGGTATTTCATTGTTAGTATTAACAAATGCAACAGATTTATGTATGTTAATCTTGTATCCTGCTACCTTACTGAATTCCTTTTTTTTTGGCCATGCTGCATGGCATGAGGGATCTTAGTTCCCCAATCAGGGATCAAACCCATGCCCCCTGCAGTGGAAGCATGGAGTTTTAACTATTGGACCTCAAGGGAAGTCCCCTTACTGAATTCATTTGTTAGTTCTAATAGTTTTTGTGTAGAGTCTTTATGGTTCTCTGTATAGAGAATCATGTCATCTGCAAGTAGTGACAGTTTTACCTCTTCTCTTCCAATTTGGATACCTTTTATTTCTCTTTCTTGTTGATTGTTGTGGCTTGGACTTCCAATACTGTGTTGAATAGAAGTGGTGAGAGTGGGCATCCTTGTTTTGTTCCTGAATTTATTGGGAAGGCTTTCAACTTTTCACCATTGAGTATTATATTGGCTATGGGTATATCATAAATGGCTTTTATTATGGTGAGATATGTTCCCTCTATACCCACTTTGATGAGAATATATTTTTCTACTTAATAATAACATAATCTGTTTTTCTAAAATTATTTTCTGCAATATAACGAGAATTTTCTGTATCACTAAATCTACTTATGCAACAGTAGTTCCCAACTGAGAGTATAACACAGAATCAGACCTACTAAATCAGAATTTCTGGGTGTGGGGCACCATACTTTTTTTAAAGTTCCACGGGTGAACCTGATGAATAACCCCTGGTTAAGGACTGTCATTCTGTGCCATCTTTTTTAATGGCTGCATGAAATCTATCATGAACCATGAGCTAGACTGTATACCTCCTTCTTTGTTGCTGGACATTTAAGTTGTTTCTAGTTTGCCACTATTATAAACAAAACTTCAGTGAACAAATAGCTAAGTCTTTGCACACATCCATAAGGCTTTAATTAGGATAAATACTTAAAAATAGAATGCATATTTTAAAGACTTTTACCAAATTGCCCTTCCAGGAAGGTTGTGTCAAAGAAGTACCTGTTTTCCTGCTTGATAACATATTTATCATTTTTGCCAAGTTGACAGGTAAAATATTTTTTATGTTACTATTGCTTCAACATTTGCATTTTTTTATTACTAGTGAGGTTAAACATTTTTTATATTTTCCATTTACATATATATATATATATGTATCTGAAAGTGGATATAGAAAGATGAATAGTGATGCCTTTTATCCATTTTTATCCTTGAATATATATCTTTTTCTTGTTTATAGGAGCTCTTTATATTTTTAAGACTATTGATGCTTTTATTATTATATATTCTGCAGGGTTTTTTCATTGTTTTTATTTGTCTTTTTGGTTTATTTATAGTGTTTGGTACTATATACAGTTAAGTTTTCTTTTGTTTTGTTTTTAATTATTTGTCTGTCATATTTGAATACAAATAATTTTCCTAGTTGTACATTTATTTAATTTATTTTTTTAACATCTTTATTGGAGTATAATTGCTTTACAATGGTGTGTTAGTTTCTGCTTTATAACAAAGTGAATCAGCTATACATATACATATATCCCCATAACTCCTCCCTCTTGCATCTCCCTCCCACCCTCCCTATCCCACCCCTCTAGGTGGTCCCAAAGCACTGAGCTGATCTCCCTGTGCTGTGCGGTTGCTTCCCACTAGCTATCTGTTTTACATTTGGTAGTATATATAAGTCCATGCCACTCTCTCAATTTGTCCCAGCTTACCCTTCCCCCTCCCCGTGTCCTCAAGTCCATTCTCTACATCTGCATCTTTATTCCTGTCTTGCCCTTAGGTTCTTCAGAACCACTTTTTTTTTTTTAGATTCCATATATATGTGTTAGCATATGGTATTTATTTTTCTCCTGACTTACTTCACTCTGTATGACAGTCTCTAGGTCCATCCACCTCACTACAGATAACTCAATTTCGTTTCATTTTATGGCTGAGTAATATTCCATTGTATATATATGCCACATCTTCTTTATACATTCATCTGTCGATGGACAGTTAGGTTGCTTCCATGTCCTGGCTATTGTAAATAGAGCTTCAATGAACATTGTGGTACATGACTCTTTTTGAATTATGGTTTTCTCAGGGTATACGCCCAGTAGTGGGATTGCTGGTTCATATGGTAGTTCTATTTTTAGTTTTTTAAGGAACCTCCATACTGTTCTCCATAGTGGCTGTATCAATTTACATTCCCACCAACAGTGCAAGAGGGTTCCCTTTTCTGCACACCCTCTCCAGCACTTATTGCTTGTAGATTTTTTGATGATGGCCATTCTGACTGGTGTGAGGTGATTCCTCATTGTAGTTTTGATTTGCATTTCTCTAGTGATTACTGATGTTGAGCATCCTTTCATGTGGTTGTTGGTAATCTGTATATCTTCTTTAGAGAAATGTCTATTTAGGTCTTCTGCCTATTTTTGGATTGGGTTGTTTGTTTTTTTGCTATTGAACTGCATGAGCTGCTTGTGAATTTTGGAGATTAACCCTTTGTCAGTTGCTTCATTTGCAAATATTTTCACCCATTCTGAGGGTTGTCTTTTTGCCTTGTTTATGGTTTCCCTTGCTGTGCAAAAGCTTTGAAGTTTCATTAGGTCCCATTTGTTTATTTTTGTTTTTATTTCCATTTCTCTAGGAGGTGGGTCCAAAAGGATCTTGCTGTGATTTATGTCATAGAGTGTTCTGCCTATGTTCTCCTCTAAGAGTTTTATAGTGTCTGGCCTTACAGTTAGGTCTTTAATCCATTTTGAGTTTATTTTTGTGTGTGGTGTTAGGGAGTGTTCTAATTTCATTCTTTTACATTGTACATTTATTTTAAATTCTGTGCTCTAAGTTCAGAATTATTAATCTGTAGGGAAACCTATTTAACTCATTTTCTTTTTTCTTAAGTTTTATTTTATATTGGAGTATCATTGATTAACAGTGTTGTGTTAGTTTCAGGTGTACAGCAAAGTGATTCGGTTATACTTATACATGTATTGTTTCTTTTTCAAATTCTTTTCCCATTTAGGTTATTACAAAATATTGAGCAGAGTTCCCTGTGCTATGCAGTAGGTCCTTGTTGGTTATCTATTTAAATATAGCAGTGTGTTTGTGTCAGTCTCAAACTCCCAATCTATCCTTCCCCCAACCCTTCCCCTGCCACCTTCTACATAATGCCTTTAAGTATCAATACTTAACTCAAATATGTGAAGTTAAATTGAGCACTTGGATGATTCCCAGCCTTGCTTTTTATTGTGATTATTGTTATTACTGCCAGCAAGTAGGCTGGTTTTAATTTAAGCTTAGTGTCTCAACAAAGGGGGATCATGAGGATGCTTACTTTGTCCCTTCCCCTAGGCAATTTATGTACCTTTATCTCAGTTAGATAATCTTGTTTCCCTTGAGACCTAAGAGAATCTTATCGGTTCCACCCAATAGCTCTGTGGAACCTTTTACCTCACAAAGTTCCACTATTATCTTCAAATGGAAAAAGTCAGCAGAAAGTCTTTTGTTACCTGCATAAAACAGAAAAATTACTAAATGTATATATAATTTAGACTCAAGAGAAAAGTCTCCAGATCTCTGAAGTCAAGACAAAAGACTTTATCAAGAAAAGATAAAATTGTGAAAAATAGAGCAAATTAAAATAAAAGGCTATAATAGACTCTGTAGGTTACTAGATAAATTCTGATCTTGTCCAGAGTATATAGTGTAACATGAACAAATGACAATATAAAATCTGTAGTTAGATGCTCATTAATTGTACAGTCACAGGAACGCATAAACCCATATCTTATACCTTGAAAAATTTTGAAATTATCAGTTAGCTAATAGGTGATTTTCTCTAATTGAGCCAGACTGTTCAGTCCTGTTCTATTAAGTACAGTCTGTACCATTAAGATTTTCTTTCGTTCTCTTATTTTCACCTTAAAAATTTACCATGATCCAAAAGAAATCTTGTTGCTGTACTCAAGGCTTTTACAGTCTTGCTGTGTTAATAATGTATCATTACCACAAAGTTTAAAAGGGCCTAAAACACAAACCCTGCTTGACGCTAAATTGCTTAAGCAGGTGTTCTCATGAATAAATGTCCACTGACATTCCTGAAATAGAAGACTATTTTAAAAAATATGTAACATTTCAGAGTTTCCATATATCACATCTTTCACTTTGGCTGAGTCTATGGAAAATATTTCCATCATTATGAAAAATACCTTTGAGTTCCCAAATATGGTGCCCTGTTAGAGCTAGAAGCTTCTAAAATAATAAGATAGTTCACAGTATTTTTCTCCTTACACCACTGCAGCTGACAGAATCGAAAACTGATCAGAGCTTAGACCATGGAATCAAACTATTCTAGAAGAAACATTTTAACTGTGACATTATTTTAGCCAGGATAAATTTTTCTGATTAAGAATTCTGCGTCTTTCCCATCTGTATAGAATTTGTAATTGAGTATGACACCTCAGTCTGTTAAATGAGATTTATGTGATAAAGCTTTGAAAACTATTAAGCCATACACTAATATAAAATATTATTAGGTAGCATTATTCTTATATAATGCAGATATTTGCCCAATGATCGTGGGCTTGCAAATATTTCCCATAAATAAATTGTTTGGGAATAGCTGGATTAAAGCTGTATGCTTTAATCTAGGCCTTGATCCTGAAATAGACAAATACCTTGTGATTAATTTACTGGTGGCAAGAGAGACATTGAAAGAGCTGTTATTAAAGAGCTATTGTTAGGGAGGGTGAGAGGGAGGGAGACACAAGAGGGAAGAGATATGGGAACATATGTATATGTATAACTGATTCACTTTGTTATAAAGCAGAAACTAACACACCATTGTAAAGCAATTATACTCCAATAAAGATGTAAAACATAAATAAAAATTTTTTAAAATAAAGAGCTATTGTTATTATTAAAGAGCTACTATTGATTTGTAAAGTTATTCCTTAGTTTTCCATCATTCTTGAGAAACAGTATATACTTTGCCACAATATTTTCAATTTCCTGCAAAATTTGTGCAGATTAAATTCCTGGAATATGTATCTGGAGTAATCATGCCTAATTCACGAACAAACTATCCAAATTAGATATTTCTAAGAGCACATTTTTCTGATTCCAGATATCCTGGCCATGGCAGTGGTTCATATGGTTGTACCCACTCTCCCACCAGCTTCTGTGGTGAGCAGCAGGGCACATTCTAAGAGTGACTCACGGGGCTAAGGCTGGTGGCTTCTGAGATGGCCAGGCCAGGAGCACAGGGCAGCTCTGGCTGGGGTGCAGGGCACTTGTGCCATTGAACAGAACAGTGCTGACCAGGTAGAGTTGGATCTCACCAGTACAGTCCTTTAAATAGCTGAGCTATCACACGTTCCTTCTTTCTCAGGCGGCTGCCGTCCCCCCTTTGTGGGAAAAGCCTCCCTCGGGAACCAGTGGTTATGTGCCCAGCCCCCACCTAGGAAGACCAACAAAGAACATCTTGCAGGTTCCCCTCCAGAATGTCCCTCTGGATACATCTGACACTAAACTGCACAAGGCCCTACATGTTGAGCCCTCCCAACAGCCTGGCAACAAAGAAAAGCTCAGAACCAGCAGCCAGAAAGCAGAACCTATGTGCATGGGTCATTTCCATAACCGCCACATCTTCCAGCAACAGCTGATTGAAAAGCAGAAGAAGAAACTTCAGGAACAGCAGAAAACAATTCTGGAGCTGAGGGAAAACCAGCGGCTGGCAGAGGCTCGGCGGGCAGCAGGGCGTGCCGACACACAGAGCTGCCTGCTGTCAAACCCCAGAGAAGATGAACGAAAAAGAACCTTCCAGGTGCTTCCAAAGTATGTCCATTGTATCAGAACACTCTTTGGACTCTTTATTTGGGGTTTTTTACTTTGTGATCGAAAGGCTCCTGAACTTTACCCAGCGTCCGGACTCTATAATTACTCCTTTTCTTTTACTGTGCACTCGCAAAGCA
Source organism: Mesoplodon mirus (assembly GCF_964341445.2). Lineage (NCBI taxonomy): Eukaryota > Metazoa > Chordata > Mammalia > Artiodactyla > Ziphiidae > Mesoplodon > Mesoplodon mirus. The sequence continues at coordinate 87,042,529 of NC_138982.1, forward strand.
GAGAAGCCCCATGCATGGTGACTGGTATGTGACAGGTACCAAAATGTATTTAAGGCAAGTGGCTGCCTATAAGGATCCCGTTATATAGTTAGCATTTGTATGGTGGCTGCCTTTGTCTGAGGAGCTCTGTCACTATACCAGTAAAAGAAAAATGCTTACTTGCTCTAACTCAATTTCTGGATTTCTGAGTATGTTTAGGGCTGAGAACCAGATCAGACAATATTAGGTCCAAATGGAGCAGCCCTTGGTTATGGCCACTTACCTAGCTTAAGTCTGTAGTTGTTTGAGATAAAAGTAAACATCTTTGAGTCTAGAATTAGAGTCCAAATTTCTCAAAAACTATTTAAGATGGTTTTAGACATGCTTGTGACATACTCAGTATGTGTGATAAATGGTAGGATAAGAAGAGGGTGATATGTATTGATTTGAAGCACTGGGATGGGAATCAGAGTGCCTGACTCACATTGTAGACTCAGGCCAATCACTCGACCTTTCCACGCCTCATTACACCAATTTATTGAATGGGTATAATAATACATAGTTATCTCAGAAAGTAAGGATTAATTAAAGTTTGTAAAAGGCGTTGAGTTCCTCAGGTGCAAGGGCTTTGAATGAAGCTGGTGATTGGTCTGAATTCTGTTCCTTTTTTTTTCCCGCAGTTCGCCTGTTGCTTCCCCTGGGACTGAAGGTAGTAGAGGTGACTCCCGAAGTTCTCTGTCTGGACCCAGAAGGAATCCAAGGCAGCTGATGGCACCTCATCCCATACTGAAAGGCAGGGCTGTCTTGGTGGGGCCTTGGTTGTGGTTATCTTTCCTCTTGGAGTAGAATGTGTTGGGACTGAATCCTGGAAACTCTTGGGTTTTGAGACTCAGCAGAACCTAGTCAAGGTCTAAGATGGGTAGACACATGAGAAATGGATACACCAGAGAATGCCACGACTCTTTCCTACCCTTTTTGCCAAACTTTCTGGTCTTCCTAGCCAATACAAAAACAAAAAACAAACAAACAAAACATTGCTGAAAGGTTTAAGCATTTTTCTGTAATTTGAGATTTGGACTGTGATTTTAGAAATGGGACAATTACACAAATAAAAAATTCCACGTAGCTGCTAAGAATAAACCCTGATAAAGATCACCTATCACTGTACTTTGTTAACATTAAAATATTGATCCGCTAACAGCAATCCACATCAAGTTATTACATCATTTTATAATGGGTTGTGCCTTGATGATAGGCTTTTAGAATGAAATCCACAAACCAGACATCAAAAAAAAATTTTTTTTTATTGGGGTATAGTTGTTTTACGATGTTGTATTAGTTTCTACTGTACAGTGGAGTGAAGTAGAGTTCTCTATGCTATAGAGCAGGTTCTTATTAGTTATCTATTTTATACATATTAGTGTATATATGTCAATCCCAATCTCCCAATTCATCACACCCCCTGCCTCTTTCCCCCCTTGGTGTCCATATATTTGTTCCCTACATCTGTGTCTCTATTTCTGCCTTGTAAGCCGGTTCATCTATACCATTTTTCTAGATTCCACATATATGAGTTGATATATATTTGTTTTTGTCTTTCTGACTTACTTCACTCTGTATGACAGTCTTTAGGTCCATCCACGTCTCTACAAATCAAACCAGACATTCTAATAACATTCTTGATGTGCATAGAAATCATTATTTAAACCAAGCCATACTATGAGAATAGAAGTATTCCTCAGAACCCCCCTAGTGAATCTGCCAGTTGTTTTTACTCTGTACTTAGTCATGCACTGAACATATGTTTATACGAAGTGGTAGGCATTTTGACAATTACATTGTGGTTTTTAAATCTGATTTTTCATCTATGGTAAGATTGCTGCCCTAACAGGAAGTGATGTCACCTGAAGGACACTGTGCCTGAAGTCCATTCCTGTTAATGAAGAAATCAGCCATCTTTACATTGACTCTCTTCCAGGTCAGCAGTTTATGCCCTCTTTGTCCACCAATGAGGATGCTCAGGAAATGCCCAGTTTGGTGTGATTATTTTTAAAAAATTATTATCCGATCAAAGACTTCACATGTTTTAGAACACCTGGTTACTTTTCAAGTAGTCTTTAATGACTGGCTCTAGAAGAGATGGAAAAAGGGCATATTACCCCAGACTCTGCCTCTCAGGGCTCTCTCACTTTAATCCTCTAGTCTATTTCTGCCCCCTTAAAGAGAGTCTCATTCCTGCCATCTGTGCCAACCCCACTCTTCTTTTTCCAGCAAAGCAGACACTTAATATCTGTAAGACATAGACTGGCGAGTTTTTTATTAATTCTTGAAACTTGGACTTAAATTTTCTTCTCTGTAACGTAGCACAAGGAACCGAAAGTAACCATTGGCTGACTTAGGTGAGCAGAACTTGATACTCTTCCCACCCATGGCCCCCTGCCTATGAAACCCCAACTGGTGACAGGGTCGTATTGTCAAGCCATCTTGCACATTTGCTTGTTTTGGATGGATATTTAATAGACTGTCAAGAACAGGAGTCTGACACTTAAATTCATTCAGATGCCAGTTCTTCAGATGTCTAGTACGATTCCATTTCCTGTCCATCTGGATATCCAGGCCTTAAAACTAGTTTAAAATGTAATCATCATGACCCCAAACTTCAGTTTGTTTGTTGTCATTGTTGTTACATATACAGACATATGTATAGTGACTTAGGAGAAAGTAGCAAACTCAGTGGGATTTGAGGAGTGATTCTATTCTCAGAGTATTTGTTACATGTAATTAAAGTTTTCTACATTCATTAAAAGAATTATCAGATTAAAATTCTGGTTTCTGGGTTTCACGTACTAAAAGTATCATCAAGACAGATTATCTTGTTTAAACCAGTGAACAGTTATTCTAATAGAAATGTGAACAAAAACATAACTAATCTGCAAATTGTTCATCATTGCTGAGGATGGGATTGTAGGTCTTTAACTTGTAGGGCGTGTGTGTGTGTGTGTGTGTGTGTGTGTGTGTATACCTGCAGTTTCTGTAATTATATATATATATTTTTTTTAATTTTTATTTATTTATTTATTTTGACTGCTTTGGTTTTTTGTTGCTGTGCGCGGCTTTCTCTAGTTGCAGTGAGCTGGGGCTACTCTTCGTTGTGGTGCACGGGCTTCTCATTGCGGTGGCTTCTCTTGTTGCAGGGCACGGGCTCCAGGTGCATGGGCTTCAGTAGTTGTGGCATGCGGGCCCAGTAGTTGTTGTTTGCAGGCTCTAGAGTGCAGGCTCAGTAGTTGTGGCACACGGGCCTAGTTGCTCCACGGCATGTGGGATCTTCCCAGACCAGGGCTCGAACCTGTGCATGCCCCCTGCATTGGCAGGCAGACTCTTAACCACTGCACCACCAGGGAAGCCCTGTAATTATATTTTTATATAAATTTTATGCACACACATATATTTCTGAGATTATGAACATTCAACTTAAAAGAAAACTTTTAACAATGACACTAAATTTTACTATAAAATGGAGACATTTCTTTTGCAGCATTCCTTATATTTTTTATATTGGAACTGCATTACTGTTTTCTAGCCATGGAAGAGAGAGCAGTTCAGCGAGCTGAACGTAGGCGGATCTTGGCAGAGAGGAAGAAAAAAAAAGAAGAGGAGAAATTGGTAATAAATCAAGAATGCAAAGTGAGGCAAGAAAAAGGATTTGTATAGGTCTTTATTAAAAAATGAAACCTAGCTTGTTTAAGACCATTAAGGCAATAGTGTAACACCAACTTTGGATATGGCTTTTTGCCTCCCGGCCTGAACTCTGTGATAATTTTAGGAAAATGAAGGGAAAAAAACATCAGCATCATTAGTATAGCAGGAAGAAAATATTATGAAAGTTGTTGGGAGCTGGCAACTTAGAAGATTTACACATAACCAAGACTAATGTGTTACAGGTAAATGTCCAACCTGATAAGTTTACAAAGGTGAGTAATTCTTATCTTCCAAAGTTTTGACCTGGACTGCCAGAAGTAAATTTTGTACCTACTAAGAAAAAATAAATAGTTCTAATAGCTTTGGGGTTTTTTGGTGAAATGGAAGAAAAATTTTTCTTACGCTACATATAGTTTGGACTTAGTATTTCATAAATGAAAATAAGAACTAAAAAGTAATGATTTTGTAATGAAAAGTTAATGGTCTTATTCATGCTTAGTCTCATCTTCCCAAGTAGAAGAGAATTCTTTTGGAGAAACATTTAGGTTACATTACTGACAACCTGCTGGTCAGGCTTTCTACTTTTAACACAAAGCGCAGGCTTCTTCCAGAGACTGGGCAAGCACTTTGGTAGATACTTGACTTTCCTCAACATAAAAGATCTTATTTCCACACAAATTGAGGGTTCTGATTTTTACAAATTCTAATCTTGATCAGGCCCAGTTAAAGGCCCAAGAGGAGGAGCGTCAGAAGAGGGAGGCAGAAGAAAAGGAGGCTCAGCTTGAGAAAAAACGAGAAGAGAAGAGACTGAGGAAAATGGTTAGTAGTTTCTATTTGGTCAGCCACCTGTCCTTTGAAGCCTGTTGTGTGCAATCTTGTGGTCCTGTGCACCTTCCCTCCGGAGAACTTCGGTCTAGAACACTCTTCTCTCGCCTCCACCCTTTCTCTACCTTATTTAATGAAAACCTATTCATTCCTCAGATCTTAGCTCAACATGGTTAGCCTTTCCTGCCTTGTCCCACCCTCCTCTCTACCCAGAGTTAGTTTAGGTCCCCCTTCATGGACTCTAAGAGTATATCTTCTTCCAAGTACTACCAGGGCTTATAATTATGTATCTGTTTCTTGATTGTCTTATTCATTTCTGTATCCCCAACTAAACCATAATCACCATAAGAATAAAGGGAGCGCTCTGATGTTACTCACTATTGAACTGGCTAGTGGTAGAAACTCAGAAAATCTACTGAATGGATGAAAAATGAATGGACAAAGAAATGAACAAATGGAGGAAAATACAGAAGAAATAAGAGATAAAGCTCTTACTTTCAAGGTTATTAAATTCTAGTTGGAAAGATGAGGCCTAAAATTACACATCTGTCAGAGAGAATATAGTACAAGCATATGCTGTCCTGTGCCTCACAGACCAAAAGAGATCAAGAGAGTTATATGAACAGGGCTAAATCCATGAAGATTTTGGAGAAATCAGAAGTATTTTCATAGAAGAGGGATTTGAATTGGAAACTGTATTAGTCAGGGTTCTCCAGTGAAACACAACCAATAAGATATATGTATAGGAAGAGATTTATTATGAGGAACTGGCTCACAGGATTATGGAGGTGAGAAGTCCTAGGAGCTGCTGTCTGCAAGCTGAAGACCTAGGAAAGCTGGTAATTCCAGTCCAAGTCCAAAGGCCTGAAACCAGAGGAGCCAGTGGTATAAATCCCAGTTCAAGGGCAGGAGAAGACCAATGTCCCAGCTCAACAGGCAGGCAGGAAGCAAAAAAAACAGGCAAATTCCTCCCTCCTCTGCCTTTTTGTCCTCTGCAGGCCCTCAAAGGACTTGATAATGCCCACCCACATTTGGGAGGGCAGCCTACTTTACTGAGTCAACAGATTCAAAGGCTAATCTCGCCTGGAAACAGCCTCACAGACACACCCAGAAATGTTTAATCTGGGAACCCTGTGGAACAGTCAAGTTGACACATAAAATTAAAATCACAAGTCCATGCCTTATCAACTTGGCACCCATATACATCTCCCTAAACCATACCTAGTCTCCAAATAAAGATAACAACAAGATCATAATTCTGCCTAACATGATACAACTATCCTGCATACAACTGAAAATGAACACCCCTTCCCCAGAAGAGGAGGTAAAGTCCTTGAATGATGTTTATTCTTCTCCTTGCTAACCATGACACAAAGTCAATACATCTTATGTTACATGATTAGGGAATAAGAGTGGAAAGAAAACAAGATACGTATATACACAAACATATTCATAGCAAAATAAGAAGGGAATACTCATGACCATTACAGTCTTCATTTCTGTAACCGGTCAAGTCGATGTAGCTGGTACTTATAGTTACCTTCTTCCACTACCCACTCTATCCTTTGTCTTCAGCAAGCATCGCTGGTAATCATGGGATGACCTGAACCTTCACTCCTGAAAGGTCTGGCCCGTTAGTAGTCCAGCATGGATTGGGTTGTAGTTTTCCTTTCACCTTAATCACAGGGCATGGTAATACTAAGAGATACCCTAAGGGGTCTCCTATAGTCCAGGCATACTCTTCCTCACCTCCATTGTGGAGTAGTAGTCCTATTGCCCCTAGTAGCCGGGGTCAGTCACCCCAGCCAGCACTTCCTTTTTTACCTGTTGATTCAGAGGCATGAGGCGCCCACAATGATTAGGTGGCATTCTTTCCAGTTCAGTGGAATCTTTTTATGTCTCCTTGTGGAAGCATTTCCCCATTTGGAACCAAGACCTCTAGGCCAACAGAACATAAATTTGTGGGAAAAGAAGCAAAAATGTTGCTAGTTATAGTGAGTGGTGCCACTCCCACTTCCACCCCTTGCTTCCTGGACCCCGTGAATACTGGCTATGGGAGAAACAGTACCATGTACTGGATGCTGGTTCAGAGCATATACAGACTTCCAGAGAACCTAACCCCAGGCCTACAAGGTACTGCCACCTAGCTGGTGTTGCAGCTGAGTCTTCATAAGGCCATTCCACCATTCTGGCAAGCCAGCTGCTTCAGGATGGTGGGATACAAGATAAGACCAGTAAATTCCATGCATATGGGCCCTTTGTTGTACTTCTTCTGTCAAGTGAGTTCCATGATCAGAAGCCATGCTGTGTGGAAATCATGATTGTGAATAAGGCATTCTGTAAATCCAGAGATGGTCTGTAAGTCCATGGATGGTAGTTTTGGCAGAAATATTACGGGGAGGAAAGGCATATCCATATCCAGAGTAAGTGTCTATTCCAGTAAGAATAGAACATTGCCCTTTATGTGATGGAAACAGTCCAATATAATCAATCTGCCACCTGACAGCTGTCTGATCAACCTGGAGAATGGGGCCATATTGAAGACTGTGTTAGTTTCTCCTGCTGCTGGTAGATTGGGCACTCAGCATGGCCATAGCCAGTTGGCCTTGGTGAGGGGAAATCCATGTTTCTGAGCCCATGTATATCCTCCATCCCTGCCACCATGGCCACTTTGTTCATGAGCCCATTGGGCAATGAATGACAGCAGTGGCTGGGGGAAGAGGCTGACTGATATCCACATAATGGGTCATCTTGTCCATGGAGCAAAAGGCATATATAATTCATCCTTTGCTAAATCAGCCAAAGAAATCTCCAGAAACAGCTCAGTTACTTCCCTTAAAAACTACCTGAGGGGGGCTTCCCTGGTGGCACAGTGGTCGAGAATCTGCCTGCTAATGCAGGGGACACGGGTTCGAGCCCTGGTCTGGGAAGATCCCACATGCCGCGGAGCAACTAGGCCCGTGAGCCACAACTACTGAGCCTGCGCGTCTGGAGCCTGTGCTTCACAACAAGAGAGGCTGCGATAGTGAAGAGGCCCACACATCGCAATGAAGAGTGGCCCCCGCTTGCCACAACTAGAGAAAGCCCTCGCACAGAAACAAAGACCCAACACAGCCAAAAATAAATACAAAAATAAATAAATAAATAAAAGATTACTATTAAGAAAAAAAAAAAACTACCTGAGGGGTTCTAAGCGAACATTTCCCCAACATGTGTTCTGTGTAATCCTAGTAGTTCCTGAGATATTAAGTAGTTTTGAGAAAATACAAATTCTGTGGTCAAAAAAATTTGGTAAATGCTGGTTAAAAAAATCAAGTTAAACAAGTTTCATTATTAGCTGCCTTCTCAGAACCTTTAACATCCTACCAGGTATTATGAGTCTCCAGAAGAGGGACAGTGTGCCAAGCAGTCACATATGGCTGACCAAAGAACCCTTTTTATAGAGCAGCCAGCAACGTCTCATGAAGAACTGGGGGCCTGCTACTGTAAAAAAGTGAGACCTTTTTTTTTTTTTTTTTTTTTTTTTTTTTTTGCGGTACACGGGCCTCTCACTGTTGTGGCCTCTCCCGTTGTGGAGCACAGGCTCCAGATGCGCAAGCTCAGCGGCCATGGATCACGGGCCCAGCTGCTCCGCGGCATATGGGATCCTCCCGGACCAGGGCACGAACCTGTGTCCCCTGCATCAGCAGGTGGACTCTCAACCACTGCGCCACCAGGGAAGCCCAAGTGAGACCATTTTAAAAATACACAGTACAGAACATTTCTCCTCTCGTATCTGTTCATTGTAGAACACCGGAGAAATACAAAAAAGACGGGGGAAAAATGTATGAGGTAACTACTCTTAATATCTTAGAATACTTACTTCTGTTCTTTTATCTAGATGCATCTCTTTTTTTTTTTTTTTTTTTTTTTGCAGTATGTGGGCCTCTCACTGTTGTGGCCTGTCCCGTTGTGGAGCACAGGCTCCGGACGCGCAGGCTCAGCGGCCATGGCTCACGGGCCCAGCCGCTCCGCGGCATGTGGGATCTTCCCGGACCGGGGCACGAACCCGTGTCCCCTGCATCGGCAGGCGGACTCTCAACCACTGCGCCACCAGGGAAGCCCCTAGATGCATCTCTTTTTTAATAGTTAAGTTGATAATTTGTGTGTATAGGTGTATATAGTTTTTCAGCTGCTTTTTTCATTTAGGATTTTATCATGAGTATTTTCACTTGTTATTCATAATTCTTCAAAACCTTTTTATTTATATGCTGAAGGCCATTTTAAAAAAATAGCCTTTTTATTCTGAAATAATTTGTTTCTCTATTCCTCTGTTAATATTGCTTCCAGTTTTTAGCGATTATGAATAAAGCTGCTACAGACATTCACATGTAGGTTTTTGTTTAGACATAAGTTTTAAGTTCACTTAGGTAAAACACCTAGAAGTGTGGTTCCTTGGTAGTATGCTAAGTCTATGTTTAACTTTTTAGGAAACTGCCAAATTCTCTTCCAAAGTTGCTGCACTGTTTTGCATACCCACCAGAAAGTTCCTCTTGTCCCACGTCCTTGTCAGCAATTGTTATTGTCCTTTTGTTTGTTGGTTTGTTTGCTTGTTTTTTGCATTTTAAGCATTCTAATAGGTGTGTCATGAGTGGTATCTCATTGTGGTGTTTATTTGCATTTTCCAAACAACAAATAATGTTGAGCATCTTATTTGTTTACTTGCCTTCTACATGTCTTATATGGTGAAGTGTCTGTTCACATCTTTTTGACCCATTTTTCAATTGAGTTATTTTCTTATTGAGTTGTTATTTCTTATTGCTTATTATCTTATTAAGTTATTTCTTACTGGGTTTTAAGAGTTCTTTATATATTCTGGACCAAGTCCTCTACTAGATACGTGACTGCAAATATTTTCTCCCAGTCTGTGGCTTGTATTTTAATTCACTTAACAGCGACTTTCACAGAGGAAAAGTTTTAATTTTGATAAAGTCCAATTTATTGATTTTTTTTTCTTTCACTGGATATGCTTTTAGTATTATATGCAAAAACTAATCTCCAAATCCAAGGTCACTCAGATTTTCTCTCATATTTTCTTCAAGAAGTTTTATAGTTTTATGTTTTACATTTAGATCTGTTGTCCATTTGGAGATAATTTTTGCATAAGGTGTGAAGTATGTATCAAGTTTATTTTTTTGCATATAGACATCCATTTGTTCCAGTATCATTTGTTGAGAAGGCTCTCTTTTCTCCATTGAATTACATTTATACTCTTGTCAAAAATCAGTTGACTGCATTTATGTGGGACTATTTCTGGGCTCTATTCTGTTCTGTTCATCTTTATGTGTAGTCCTTTGCCAGTACCACATTATCTTTGATTGCTGTAGCTTTGTAGTAAATCTTGCAGTCTCACAATGTGAATTTTTCCACTTTATTCTTCTTTTTCAGAATGTTTTGGCTATTCTAGTTTCTTGTTCTTTCTATATAAATTGACAATCTTGTCAATTTGTATAAAAAAGCTTGCTACATTTGGGACCGTATTGAGATTGATTGGGATCATATTGAATGTATAGATCAAATCGGGAGAATTGACATTTTAACAACATTGGGTCTTTAATCTGTGAACATGATATAGCTCTCCATTTATTTAGATCTTTGATTTGTTTATGAGTATTTTATAGCTTTCCACATATCTTATATATTTTTTGTTAGATTTATACCTAAGTACTTATTTTTGTGGTGCTATTGCAAATGACATCTTTTTAAAATCTCAGATTCCATTTATTCATTGCTAGTAGGTAGGAACACAGTTCATTTTTGTATGTTGACCTTGTATCTTGCAACCTTGCTAAACTCACTTATTCATTCTAGGAAGTTTTTTGGTAGATTTTTTTGGGAGGATTTTCTACATAGTCCACCATATTGTCTGCCAATAAAGGCAGTTTATTTCTTCCTTTCCAATCTGTATGCCTTTTCTTTCTCTTTCTTACCTTATTGCACTAGCTAGGACTTCCAGTGCAAGGTTGAATAGTACTGAGAGAAGATATCCTTGCCTTAGTCCAGATCTCAGGGGGAAGATTGAGTCTCTCACCATTATTGTCATATATGTCATATATTTAACTTTTATATATATTATAAATACCCATCACCTTGTCACTGTTATTGCTTTACAGTTATATTTCAGCATGTTTAAAAATAAGCTGAAAATTATATTTTACATTCATTTCTTCCATTTCTGGTGCTCTTTATGTCTTTGTGTAGGTCTAAGTTTTTAAGCTATGTCATATTCCTTCTGCCTGAAGAATGTCCTATGACATTTCTTACAGGGTTGGTCTACTGGTAATGAATTCCCTTAGTTTTTATTTGTTTGAGAATTCTTTATTTTTCCTTCATTTTTGAAGGGCATTTTCACAGGGTATATTGATAGAATTCTGGTTTTACAGTTTTTTTCTTTCAACACTTTAAAAATGTCACTCTGTTGTCTTCTTGCTTGTCTGGTTTCTGGCAAGAAGTTCGCTTTAATTCTTATCTTTGTTCCTTTGTAGATATCATAGTCTGCTCAGGCTGCCCTAACAAAATACCACAGGGCAGGTGGCTTAAACAACAGAAATTAACATTCTCACAATCTAGGAGGCTGGATGTCCAAGATCAAAGTGACAGCATGGTTGGTTTCCGGTGAGAGCTCTCTTCCAAGCGGGTAGAAGGCCACCTTCTCAGTGTGTCGTCGCACGTCCTTTCCTCGGTGCATGTACACAGAGAGGGAGAGAGACAGTGTGTGAGCTCTCTGGTGTCTCTTTTTATGAGGACACTAATCCCACCCTTAGAACCTCATTTTACCTTAATTACTTCTTTAGCGGCCCCATGTCCAAATACAGCCACACTGGGGCGGTGGGTGTTGTGGCTTTAGGACTTCAACATATGAATCTGGAGGGGAACAAAAACATTAAATCCATAAGAGTAGGTACGATGGGTTTCCTCCAGCTGCCTTCAAGATTCTTTCTGTCTTTGGGTTTTAGTAATTTGAATATGATATGTCTAGGTATAGTAAGTTTGTTTGTTTGTTTGTTTTCCTTGCTTGGTGGACTCTAAGTTTCTTAGGTATGTGGTTTTGTGTCTATCTGTAATTTTAGGATGTGTTTTACCCATTATTTCTTCAAATATTTTACCTGCCCCATTTTTTTCTTCTCCTGAGATCCCAGTTAACACTTGTATTGCATTGTCTGATATTGTCCCACAGCTCTTCAATGCTCTGGTTTTTTTCACTCTTTTTTTTCTCTTTGCTTTTCAGTTTATATAATTTCTATTGCCCCAACTTCAAGTAACCTGATACTTTCGTCAGCTGTATCAAGTCTAGTGATGAGCCTATTGAAGGCCCTCTTCATTTCTATTACCGTGTGTTTTTGATTTCTAGCATTTTCATTTGACTCTTTATTATAGTTTCCATATCTCTGCTAAAATAACCTATCTAATCTTGAATGATGACTGCCTTTTCCATTAGAGCTTTTAATATTATCATAAGTTATTTAAAATTTCCTCTCTGATAGTTCCAGCATATTTCATATTTGAGTGTTGTTCTAATGATGGCTTTATCTTTTCCGACTTTGTTTATTTCTTGTCTTTTAATATGTCTGATTTTTTTGTTGTTGAAAGCCAGACATGTACAGGTTAATAGAAACTGAGACAAATGGGCCTTTAGTGTGGAGATTTGTGTTAATGTAGCCAGGAGTTGGGCTATGTTTGAAGTTTGTTGTTGCTATGGTTACCATTGTTGAGGTTTGTTGTTGCTATGGGCACCATAGACTTCAGTGTTCACTAGTGACTTTTTTTTTATCCTCTCTTTTGGCTTTAGGTCTTCCCTTTGTGCTGTTCCCTGAGAATATCTGTCTCTTTCAATCCTCCAGCTGTACTCCTCTGTTATTACTAGAGGTTTGCTAGCGTGCTGGAGTGGTGTGGATGAGGGGAGCATTCTCTAACGTTCTCTTTTGAGTGCACAGTATTGACCATTCGGAAGAATTTCTGCTCCTACTCTAGGGGCAGAGCTTCTCCCTGACCCTGTGTTCCCTTCTTTCAGTATCCACTGTCTTGGTCTGTGACCTTGAAGCCCTCCCCTCTGTGAGGTTCCTTCTTCACTTGAGTGAGATAGGGAGGCTGGTCTGGGCAGAGTTCCCCTCCCCCAGCTGCAGTGACACTACACTAGTGCTTCAGGTGGCGCTGCTTGCAGATGAAGCCGCGGAGAAGAGTAGGGGCAGATTTTGCAGTGATTGCTGTTCCTCTCCCCCAGCTAGAACCACGGTGGGGACTTTATCCGGATTTTCCCTGATCGTCTCTGTGAGAGCCTGGTGGAGTTCCTACAGCAAAATGGTAGGAACCTCCCTATGACTGTGACCCCCGGGAGCTTCACCCTTCTCATGCCGGCCCACCCTTGGCCTCCAGCAGTTAGCCAGATTTCTAGCTTAATGATCTTACTGGCTCATGGTGTAGGGTGGCTTCTGCCTCAGATAAGCAAATGCTTGGGTGTTGTGTCTCCCTGAAGGTGCCTGTCTCCAGATTTGGGGATGGCTTCAGTTCTCTGATTGGTTCATAAAAAGTCACTAATTTGTTATCTATCTGTCCAGCTTGTTTCTTGCTGGAAGCAAACTGCTTATACAGAGCAAGAAGGATGAGAAATACATTACTGGCCAATAGGTTGTTCTGTTTCTCTCACTATCCAAGCCCAAATCTTTTCTTGTTTATGAAAGGTAAAATGTAAGTTCAGTCTACAACAACAGACAAAAAGATTTTGTCACATAGACTAGTTTCCATTTAGTAAATCAGCTGTTTGTAGCTGTCTCAATTGAGATGGATGCATTTATAGACTGACTTGTTTGAGCTTTCTTTGGGAGCAGCTTTAGATCTAAAATGCACTTGGCAATTGTCTCCTTTTGCTTCTGAGCAAAGATGCTCTGCACAATGTGTTTTTCTACCCAGTTTATCATGTGGTTGTATTCCTTTTGATGCATCATTTTCTGCACAGGTGATTCTTGACCTCCTATATACTTTATACAGCCATTACCAGTAAGCAGCCTCCCAGGCCATAGCAGTGTTATTCCTCTGAACATCAAAAAAGTTAATGACACTTCTCAACCAGTGCCTGCTGTGGCTTGTCCAAATCAGTTGCATCCTGGATGTGTTTGATGGAAGCCTGCTTCCTGTCTTCTAGTTGGGCTGTTTTTGCTCATTAAGTTTATCAGCAAATTGTCCGACAGAGGCACCATACTTCTTTCTAATTACATAGATGAGACTGTTGATAAAGGTCTCTAGCAATCACATATATTTCTTTGGGTAGAAAACACAAGATCAGTTCTGTGATACCAGTTTTAGGATACAGAACTGGAAGAATTCCTCAGGGATAAGCCCATGACAAATTTGTCCTCCATATTAAAAAAAAGAGGTGGGAATTCCCCAGAGGTCCAGTGGTCATTGCCGAGGGCATTGGTTCAATCCCTGGTCGAGTAACTAAGATCCCACAAGCCACGCGGTATGGCCAAAAAATAAAACCCAAAAAAACAAAACAAAACAAAAAAGAAGTGGTTCAAGGTCTAGACATGGCTGCCCTCTGTGAAAGATTCTTGTTACCTACAGTTCGCCTGTATCTACAAATACTGCATTCTTCAGAGAGGGGCCACTTTAGCAATGGCAGAAGTACCACCTATGGCAGCATGGTCAGTGATGCTCCAAGTGGTGGCTAATGTCCCTGTGACCCTGAAAGGATAGCCTATCAGGTGCAGCAGTAAGGTGGCCAGTCACAGGTCTCACACAATGATCTTTTGAAGATAATCTAAATTCCTTTTAACATCCCATTGCTTTATTTTTATTAAAAGTATTCTAGAAATACTTATCAGGCAGTAACTTTTATGGCTGTGTAAATATGCTTTGTATTAATAGACAGTTGATGAAGTTTATGGTGGAAAGATAAATTTACCAGAGAAGACCAGGCAAGATTTGAAGTCTTTCATAATTGCTTAGCAAGCATATTTGTTCGTTTAACAAATATATGTAGAGCATCTACTATGTGCTAGGCATTGTTCTAGATATTAGAGAAGTGGAGAAGACAGACAATAGCCCTGCCCTCATAAAGCTTATATGCTCGTTGGGGAAAACAGGCAATAAACAAGATAATAACTAAGAAGTAGAGGGAGAGGTATAATGGGGAAAGCAAGATGGGGAAAGCCTCTCTGAAGAAGTGATATTTGAGCTGCTAGATGCTGAGGAGGCCTCTGTAAGGTCCACAAGGGCAGGTTAAATGTGAGATACCTATTAGACATCCAAATGAACATGTCAAATAGGCAGTTGAATATATAAGCCCGGACATCAAGATTGTAGTAAGGAACCTGGGAGTCAAAAACATGTCAGTGTTTTTAATGCTCTGGAAGTGAATGAAATCAACTTGGGAGATTGTCTGGATAGAGAAGAAATATGAGGATCCAGGACTAAGTCCTAGAATATATGAATAACTACTCAGAGGATGAGGAGCTAGTGAGGTAGAAAGCGTACCAGGAGAATTGTTTATTGAAAAGCTGAGAGAAAAAAGTATTTCTGGAAGGAAGTGATGGTGTTTAACTGGGCTAAATGCTGCTGGGTTCAATTAAAAAGAGGAAGACAAGTGAAACTTTGACTTGGCAACATGGAGATTATTCATGACATAGATGAGTGTTTTCAGTGGACTTCTGGGAAGGGAGCCCATATAATAGGGGTCACATGTGGTCGAAGAAGGATTTTTTTTTCTGTTGGCAGTTGGTCTTTTGAGTGTTATTTTGTTTTCTAAAAGATGGGAGGTATCAGCGCATATATGCATATTGATGGGAATGATCTAGTAGCAAGGGAGAAATTCATGATACAAGAGGGCAAAGACTATAAATTACAGGAGTGCCTAACTGGGAATACATTCCAGAGCACAATGAAAGGGTGGCTTATAATGGATGGAAGGCAGAGTGTGGGAATGGTGTCGACTGCCCTGTATTCTTCTTAATTCTTGCTGTAATTCCTTGTCTTTCTTTCAAAGCAGTAGTGGTGGAGAGAGAGATATATATATTCAAATGAGTCTTATTTGTTGCATATCGTTTGTTGAATAATTTAAATCAGAAAGATACCCTGACTTTGTGTCCCTTTTTAGCCTGAGTGAATTATGCTCTGTGAAACCCTAGCTGCATAGATCCCCAATATAAATGCCATCTCAAGGCAGACAGCATCATTTCATGTAATCCTCCCAATAAACCTTAGATGCAGGTGTTATGGACATTTTCTATACAAGGAAATGGAAAATACAGTAATAGTAATGAAATATAGCCAACTCTACTGGGAAACCTTAATCAAGGGTTTACAATTTACATTTAAAGTAAATTGTTGCATATGAATACAAAATTTTGGCTCAAGCAGATATCTGATTTATTAAATGTTTTTCTTTCTATTTTTCCATGGAAAAGTACACTTTTAAAAAATCTACAAACAATAAATGCTGGAGAGGGTGTGGAGAAAAGGGAACCCTCTTGCACTGTTGGTGAGAATGTAAATTGGTACAGCCACTATGGAGAAGAGTATGGAGGGTCGTTAAAAAAATAAAACTAGAGCTACCATATGATCCAGCAATCCCACTCCTGGGCATATATGCAGAGAAAACCATAATTTGAAAAGATACATGTGCCCCAATGTTCATTGTACCACTATTTACAATAGCCAAGACATGGAAGCAACCTAAATGTCCATCAACAGGGGAATAGATAAAGAAGCTGTGGTACATATATTTATACAGTGGAATATTACTCAGCCATAAAAAAGAATGAAATAATGCCATTTGCAGCAACATGGATGGACCTAGAGACTGTCACTACAGAATGAAGTAAGTCAGACAGAGACAGAAATATACCATATGATATCACTTATATGTGCAATCTAAAAAAAGGGTACAAATAAACTTATCTACAAAACAGAGTTACAGATGTAGAAAACAAACTTAATGGTTACCAGCAGGTAAGGTGGGGGAGGGATAAATTGGGAGATTGGGATTGACATATACACACTACTATATATAAAATAGATAACTAAAAAGGACCTACTGTATAGCACAGGGAACTCTACTCAATACTCTGTAATGGCCTATATGGGAAACGAATCTAAAAAAGAGTGGATATATGTATATGTATAACTGATTCACTTTGCTGTAGAGCAGAAACCTACAGAACATTGTAAATCAACGATATGCCAATAAAAAATTTTTTTAAAGAAATAAATAGGCCATTTTCCTCCACAAGCCACATGAAAATGGTTTTCCTTCAGAGCCTACGACACCAGCCATAGAGTTGTAATTCTAGGAAGATAACTTAGGTGTGTGTGTGAACAGGGTTGGCCGAGCCTGAGGGCTTCTCTGGAGGCTTACTGTGTTAGATTCCTGTCTACAAGTTGCAACTGCTGCCTCGATGCTACAGGGACATTTCAGTGGATGTGAAAATGGCCAGCTTTCATTTTCCTCCCCACTTAACTCTCAGCTTCCTCTTGTTGGTCATAAGAAAATTCTCGAAAATAATTTTTCTGTCCATTCAATTCAATGTCTCAACTGTCTATAATAAAGATTATGAAGGTAATTTTGGTTGAATCCTTTAGAGAATATGGACATTTCATATTCATTGAGGAATGCCTACAGATAAAGGTAGTTTGGATTGGAAGATCAGAGCAAATCTCCTTTCCACCTTAGAAATGTTCCAGTGCCCTATCTCTCTTTTTTTTTTCTCAGAGAAGACTCAGGCAATTAAGTAGCTTGTCAGAATCAGCCAATTCACCACAACCGTTTTCTTGAAGTGAAATTGTGTCAGATAAAGAAAAAGAAGCTTAAATTAGTGATTTTTACTGCAGAGACTGACAACTACTGTGAAGACAGTCTTAAGTCTTTGCTTTTGCTCCTGTGACTTGCATAACAGCCATCACTAGACTTTTAATGGAGTATGAAGTATCTTTAAATTTGAATAGAATTATTCATATATAAATTTCTATCCCATGATCTAAATGAAGGGGCTATATTGCTACATTTCCCGTAATAATAAGGGGAAAATACTGATTGCTCTCTTAACTGTTTTACTTTCTAGTAACTTGGTGAGATGTAAATCATTTCTGTGAACAATGCTGAATAAATCCAAGGATATGCATAGCCCTGATTCTTGCAGGATTCATGAGGAACTTTTCCTCACCCTCTTTGCAGGATTGTTTCCTTTTTTTTAATGTTCCAGTGTTCTGTTACCATGATTAACATGCTGTTTAGTGGTTACATATTCAAATTAAAGTAATTAGCTATTTGTTGAAATGAAATTCATGAGTTTTTAGGTCATTGCATCTTTTTTTTTTAGTTTTATTGAGGTGTAATTGACAAAATTGTAATATACTTAAAATGTACATAAAACATGATGATTTGATATATGTAGGCATTGTAAAAGGATTCCCACTGGGTTAATTAATATATCCATCACCTCACATACTTATTGTATGTGTGTGTGTGTGTGTGTGTGTGTGTGTGTGTGTGTAAGAATGCTTATTTTCTCCTCTCAGTAAGTTTCAATTATGAAATGTTATCAACTATAGTTACTGTGTTATAGATTAGGTCCTCAGGCCTTATTCATCTTGTAACTGAAAGTTTGTACCATTTTTCCAGGCCCTACCTATTTCTCCCACCTCAAAGGCACTGACAGTCACCATCCTACTCTGTTTCTACAATTTCAACCCATTTTTGTTTTAAGGTTCCACATATAAGTGATATCACTTAGTATTTTTGTTTTTCTCTTTCTGGCCTATTTTACTGAGCATAATGCCCTCAAAATTCATCCATGTTGTCAATGATGACCAGATTTCCTTCTTTTTTTTTAAGGCTGAATAATATTCCATTGTGTGTATCTATAGCACATTTTTTATCCATTCATACATCGATGGATACCTAGTTTCCATTCCTTGGCTATTGTGAATAATGTTGCAATAAACATAGGAGTACAGATATGTCTTTGAGACAGTGATTTTGTTTCCTATGGATATATACTCAGAAGTAGGATTGCTGGATAATATGGTAGTTCCATTTTCAATTTCTTGAGGAACCGCCATACTGTTTTCCACAGTGGCTGTACCAGTTTACATTCCCCAACATGTGCAAGCGCTCCCTTTTCTCCACATTCTCATTAGCATTTGTTATCTCTTGTCTTTTTGATAATTGCCATCCTAACAGGTGTAAGGTGATAGCTCATTGTGGTTTTGATTTGTGTATCCCTGATAATTAGTGATGCTGAGCACCTTTTCACATACCTGTTGGCCATTTGTGTGTGTCTTCTCTGGAAAAATGTCTCTTCAGATCATTTACCCATTTTTTCAAATGAGTTTTTTGGAGGTTTTTGCTATTGAGTTATATGAGTTCCTTATATATTTTGGATATTAACCCCTTATTGGATATGTGGTTGCAAATATTTTCTCCCTTTCTATAGGTTGCCTTTTCATTTTGTTGATGGTTTCCCTTGCTGTTCAGAAGCTTTTTAGTTTGATGTAGTCCTGCTTATTCATTTTGGCTTTTGTTGCCCTTGCTTTTGGTGTCAAATCCAAGATTTTGATTACTGATTCAGTCTATAGTAATTAGTTTATTAAGATTTTCTAATTCTTCATGATTCAGTCTTAGTAGGTTGCATGTTCCTAGGAATATATCCATTTCTTCTAGATTATCTAACTTGTTGGCATCTAATTGTTTATAGTAGTTTTTTTTAGGATTCTTAGTATTTCTCAGTTTTCTGTAGTAATGTCTTTCATTTCTCGTTTTGTCTTTTTTTTTTGCCTTAGTCTAGCTAATGGTTTGTCGGTTTTGTCTTTTTTTTAAAAAAAAACAGCTCTTAGTTTCTGTGATCTTTTTAAGTGTCTTTCTACTCTCTATTTCATTTATTTCTGCTCTGATCTTTATTTCCTTCCTACCACTAACTTTGGACTTAGTTTGTTCTTCTTCTAGTTCCTTGAGGTGTATAGTTAGGTTGTTTATTTGAGATCTTTCTTTTTTCTTAATGTACGAATTTAAACTTACGTCGTAGAACTGCTTTTTGCTGCATCCCATAAGTTCTGGTATGTTGTGTTTCTATTTTCATTTTTGTCAGATATTTTTTAATTTATTATTTTATTTTTCTTTTGATTCCTTTTTTGACCCTTGGTTGTTCACAAGCATGTTGTTTAATCTCCACATATTTATGAATTTTCCAGTTTTCCTCTTGTAACTGATTTCTAATTTCATAACATTGTAGCTGGAAAATATGCTTGGTATGATTTCAGTCTTTTTAAATTTATTAAGACTTGTTTTATGGCCTAACATATGACCTATCCTGAAGAATGTTCCATGTACACTTGAGAAAAATATGTATTCTGCTGCTGTTGGATGAAATGTTCTGTATATGTCTGTTAATTCCATCTGATCTAATGTGTTAAGTCCAATATATCCTTGTTGATTTTCTGTCTAGATGCTCTATCCATTGTTTAAAGTGGGTTATTGAAATCCACTACTGTTATGGTATTTCTATTTCTCACTTCAAAATGTTAATATTTGCTTTATATTTAGGTGCTCCAATGTTGAATGCATAAATATTTCAAATTGTTACATCTTCTTGATGAATTGACCTTTTTATCATGATATAATGACCTTCTTTGTCCTTGATATCATTTTTGGCTTAATGCCTATATTGTCTTATGTAAATATAACTACCCCTGCTCTCTTTTGGTTCCTGTTTGCATGGAATGTCTTTTTCCATTCCTTCACTTTCAGTCTCTATGTGTCCTTAAAGCTGAAGTGAGCCTCTCATAGAAAGCACATAGTTGGGTCGTTTTTTTCTTTTTTTTTTTTTTTTTTTTTTTGCGGTACGCGGGCCTCTCACTGTTGTGGCCTCTCCCATTGTGGAGCACAGGCTCCGGACGCACAGGCTCAGCGGCCATGGCTCACGGGCACAGCCGCTCCACGGCATGTGGGATCTTCCTGGACCAGGGCACAAACCTGTGTCCCCTGCATCGGCAGGTGGACTCTCAACCACTGCGCCACCAGGGAAGCCCTGGGTCTTGTTTTTTTTATCCATTCAGCTACTCTCTGTCTTTTGAAGGATTTAATCTATATACATTTAAAGTAATTATTAATAGGTGTAGACTAGCTATTGCCATTTTGTTAATTATTTTCTAGCTGTTTTGTAGTTCCTGTGTTCCTTCCTCTCTTGCATTATTCCTTTGTGCTTTGATTATATGTATTTGTGCTGTGATTTATAAATATTTTGTGTATTTACTATAAGTTTATGCTTTATGGTTACCATGAGGCTTACATAAAACATCTCGTAGTTATAACAGTCTATTTTAAGCTGATAACTTCAAGTGCATACAAAAACTCTACATTTTTACACTTCTCCCACCATAGTGTATGTATTGGTCACAATTTTATATTGTGTATCTAATTAACAAGTTATTGTAGTTATAGTTATTTTTAATACTTTTGTCTTTTAACCTATACTAGAGTTTTAAGTGATTCACTCATCACCATTACAATATTAAGAGTATTCGGAATTTAACTATATATTTACCTTTATCAGTGAGCTTATACTTTCATATGTTTTCATATTACTTATTAGTGTTCTTCATTTCAACTTGAAGAAGGCCCTTTAACATTTCTGGTAAGGCTGGTCTAGTGGTGATGAACTGTTTCAGCTTTTGTTTGTCTGGAAAGCTCTATCTCTCCTTCAATTCTGAAGAACATTTTTTCTGGGTAGAGTATACTTAATTGGCAGGTTTTTTTCTTTCAGCATTTGAATATAACATCTCACTTCTCTGGCCTACAAGATTTCTGCCCAAAAGATCCACTGATAGTCTTATACTATCAGTGTATAAGGAATGCACTTATACCTAACAAGTTGCTTTTCTCTTGCTGTTTTTAAGATTCTTTGTCTTTAATTTTTGACAATTTAATTATAAAGTGTCTTGGTGTGTGTCTCTTTAGATTCATCTTATTTGGTACTTTTTGGGCTTCCTGGACCTGGATATCTGTTTCTTTCTCCAGGTTAGGGAAATTTTCAGCCAGTATTTCTTTTTTTTCTTTTTTCCTTTTTTTTTTTTTTTTAATTTCTAGATTCATACCATTGTGGTCAGAAAAAAAATGCTTGACATGATTTCAATCTTAAATTTATTGAGACTTATTCTGTGGCCTAGCATGTGATCTGTGCTGGGGAATGTTCCCTGTGCACATGTTTCATGATGCAAGATTCTGGAAAGGGAGTGGTCAAAACCTAAGAAACGTGGTTATAATGAGACTAGAGCAAAATAAGAAGTAATTGGCTTTATAGAATAGGGTATACCAATGTTTCTGTATATTGTCATAGGTGTAGAGGTAGAGAAATATGAGACAAAGATGAAGATAAAGTACTTTTCCCTTTGAAAGATCTATAAAATTTTATAAAAGAGGAAGTTGGGAAAACTCTTTTGCTAAGTTGTTTAATAAGTAAGAAAAGTGTTGTTAAGGAAGAGGGACTGGTTACGACAGAATGAAGGCATTGTTTAAAAGGCCAAGTTTATATGGATTTGCCTCTTTAATCAGCAGAATTTTGTGGTTAAAAACAGTCACAGATAAAGTACTACAGGATGGAGCAGATTTAGAACTGGCACTGGGAAAAGACTGTATCATTGAAGCCCAAGGGATTACAGATGCTAAGCATCTTTCCAGCTGCCTGACCATGTGAAGTTGAACTATCCAGTATTTCTTTGAATAAGTTTTCTGCCCCTTTCTCTTCTCTCTTTCTGGGACTCCTATAATATGTTTATTCTCCCTTTGATGGTGTCCCATTAGTCCCTTAGGCTATCTTCACTTTTTCTCATTATTTTTTCTTTTTGTTCCTCCAATTGAATTCCACTGCTCTGTCTATAAGTTGACTGATCTTTTTTTCTGCTTGATCTGGTCTGCTGTTGAACCCCTCTGTTGAATTTTTCTGTTCAGTTATTGTATTCTTCAGCTGTATGATTTACGTTTGGTACATTTGTATATTTTCTATCTCTTGAAATTCTCACTTTGTTCATGCATTGCTCTCCTGACATCAGTGAGCATCTTTATGACCATTATTTTGAAAACTCTATTGGGTAAATCACTTATCTCCATTTCATTAAGACTGGTTTCTGGAGGTTTATCTTGCTCTTTTGGTTGGAACATATTTCTCTGTTTCTTCATTTTTCTTGACTCTCTGGGTTGGTTTCTGTGCATTAGATAAAACAGTCACCTCTGCTAGTCTTGACAGAGTGCTCACATGCAGAAGATGAATCTCATCAGCCTGGCCCAGGCTCCTAGTTGTCTCTCAAACCTTCGTCACTGCCTTTGTCCTTAGTAGCTCCCCGTATTTGAGCGTGTGCCAAGACCTATCCGTGTCCCAAAAGAAAGGATCTAGGTCAGCATCTTGATACACACTGATTAGAAGCTGTACCCTCAGGCAGCAGCTGTGAAAATACGTAGTTAAGCCCCTTCCAGGGAGAAACTAGGAGATGTGTGTTTTTCCTGCTCCCTTTCACTGAGCCCAGGTGTATAACCATGGGGCTGGGTGGCCAGGGCAATGAGGGGGCGGGGGAGGGTTTCTCCTGTGCCTGTTTAAAGCCTGCTTGTTTGCCGTAGTCCTATGGGACTTGTGAATATAAGTTCCACTGGCTGTCAGAGCCAGGCAGTCCAGGGGCCCATCCCACTCAGGTGGCAGTCACAAAAGTTAGCATGCAAAATGTGTGTACAAGCTTCTTTCAGACAGATACTAGCAATCTGGTTTTACCTTTGGAGTGAGCCAGAGGGAGAAGGCAGAGGAAGTACCCAAAGGCTTCCTCATGCTCTGGAGAGGATCTCAGCCAGCTCCTAGATGCGTGCTAAATTAGAATCTGGACCCTCAGGCAGCAGTTTGTAAAGTATGAAGTCAAATCTCTTTCAGGGAAAGACTGGGAAATGGGTTTTTTGCCTGCTTTCTCAGGGCTGAGTCCTGAGAGCATAGGAGTGAGTATAGGAGCATAGCCACAGTGAGTACTCTCATCCAATAAGACCTGTTTCTTTGTTTGCTATAGTCTTGTGTGTCTCGTGGACACAAGCCTTGTTGGTGTTTTGGGGGCCCATCCCTTGCTTGAATGGTAGTCTTTAAAGTTGGGGTGCTAGATGTGCAGTCCAAATCCTTCACTCCTTAGCAAGAAGCTGGGAGTTAGGAGTTCCCTCCCTATTATAGGGCACTGAGCCAGGGGTGGTGTTTATGGCAAGCCTGTGTCTCAGCCTTTCCTGTCAATATTTTTGATGTATCAATGTAGGTATTTTCTCATTCGCTTGATGTGGAAAAGTCACACAGCTAGTTTCTGGATTTCTTTCAGAGGGAAGTGCTCCATGTGTAGCTATACATACAGTGCATCCAAGGGAGAAGGGAAGTTCAGGAACTTCCTATGTCACTATTTCGGTTCCTCCTTGGCATTTTTACCGATTTATTTTTTCCAGAAAGAACTGGAGAAGCAGAAGAGAATTAAGAGGAACCAGCAGCTGGAAGCAATAGCCAAAGAACATTATGAAAGCGTATTGCTAAGAAAAAAAGGTCTGGAGCCTTGGAAGAGACTGAGAATGCAAAGCAAGCAAAACCTCCAGGTATAGTGTCACACTCCCCCCAAAAGCAGCAAGTGGACTTTAAAATAGAATAAACACCCAGTGAGGCTTTGGAGGTCGTTTGGAGATTTAAAAGTCAGAAAGATAAATGAATTGAGTGTGGATATTTACTTGTTTTAGATAAAAGTTTGAATTTGGTCTTCCAAGGTAGAGAAAGACTTCTGTAACTGAACAGGTTGGAAAAAACTACAGTACATTTTTTATTAGAGACCTCCAAGGTAGGATGAATAGAAGCCTCTCTCAATTTTAGCAGTGTATAGCTATGTAATAAAGGAAAAATAATTACTGTAAGGTATACTAATCAGATTTCTGCTGCAATAAAGCTGCCTAGCAAACAGCCCTGAAATATCGTGGCTTACAACTCAGGTATTTATTTCCCACTCACATGTTTGTGGGCCAGTTTAGATCAAATTCAGATCTCTCCACAGCCTCTTTCTGGCTCCAGCTGTTATTCAGGGCAAGCTTTCACCTGGCAAATGTCTGAGATACAAAGGCCAAACCCAATTATGTAAACCCATATGAAACCTTGGCTTGTATCATGTCCACTAACATTCCATTGGCCACAGCAAGTCATAGGGTCAAACTCACGGTCACTGAGAGGAGAAAGAGGCTCCATTTACTCCATTGGGAGACAGGATGAAATCACATGCAAGTGTGTGGGTGTCTGATCCTATTATCTGGAATAGTCATCCACTCTACCACACAGGGATAAATGAAATCAAATACCACTGAAATTCAAATTTATCCAGTGCACAGAACACGGCATTTATCTAAATGATCAAAAGCTCTAAACAGATAAAATGTTATCTTTAGAATACTATTTCAAAATAAGGTCAGTAATGCCTACCAGTTATGACCACTCTTATTTACACATTTGGCCAAGTTAATACTGAAAAGTAAGGCTAATCTTCTTGGTTATGAAAACCAGGACTAAAGATGAACAATAATGCTCTGGTATCATAAGAATCCCACTACATTCAGTAATGCTGCAGGTTGTACCTTTGTGAACCTGACTTAGGCTACTCTTTTTCCTCCCCTAGCCAGTCTATTCACCCTTCATTCTCTTTGTTCTCTTCCTATTTTCACACTTTCTTTTCTTCTTTATGTCTTCCCTAAATGCCCTCCCCACTGTTTTTCTGTCTCTGATTTTTTGTCCTCTGCCTCCTAACTGGTGGTTCTGGAACCACTGAGTATCTCAAACCAGCTAAGGAGGCCAATTTGTGGTGGTCAGGCCTGAGGGCATGAGGATGCCTCCTCTTGGAGGCCTTGACCCATCTGTGCCCCAAGCATTGCTGTTTTCCTGATAATGATATGGGAGGGCTGAGCCTTAGTTTTCTGAGTGAATGAGTCTGGAAATGAAATCTGAATGGAAGTTTGCTTCTTGCAATATACTACAACAAACATTAGTCATATCAGATAGTTTGTTATCCAATTGAGCGCTCCTAGTTTTGTTTTATTCTCTCTGGCTTTTGTCTGTTTCTTTGTTTTTAATTATTAATACACAAAGAAAAAGCAGATAGGAAGTAGAAAAACTCACTCTTAAATTCCTATCAGCTCTTGTTTTTTGGTCCCTGTTTTTGACCAAGTAAAATCAGGAAAGGTATAAAATTTAGAAACAAAATAATCTATGGGTGAATAATCAAATTAAATTTTTAAAAATTTACTTATAAGAATATAAAAAGAAACAGGAGTTTGAGTTCAAAATGACAGTTATAGGCCTTAAATATAGAAAAACCTAATTAAAATAAAAACAGGAGAACACAGATCTGAATCCAGCATTTCCAAATTTTCCTATTCATAAAACCATCTGGAGAGCTTATAAAAATGCAAGTTCCTGTTCCCACCTCCAAGTGTTCTCAGTAGGTCTGGGTTGTTGGCCAGGGGGCTGGGGGCGGTGTGTCAGGGAATCTGCATTTTTAAAAAGTAGCCCAGGGACTTCCCTGTGGTCCCAGTGGTTAAGACTCTGTGCTTTCAATGCAGGGGGTGTAGGTTCGACCCCTGGTTGGGGAACTAGGATCCCACATGCCACGTGGTGTGGCCAAAAAATAATAATAAAAAAAAAAACAGTAGAATAAAAGACTATAATATTAAAAAAAAAAAAAAAAAGTAGCCCAGGAGATTCTGATCCAAGTAGTCTGAGCACCACATTTTGAGAATCACCTCTCTAGTTCGTAACAAGTGTGTTAGTTTCCTATGCTGTTATAACAAATTACCACAAACACAGTGGCTTAAAACACAAATTTATTATCTTAAATATCTGGAGGTCAGAAGTCCAAAATCAGACTTGCTGGGCTAAAGTCAAAGTGTCAGCAAGACAACTGCCTTCTGGAGTTTCCCAGGAGAGAAACTGTTTCCTTTTTCAGCTTCTGATGGCTGCCTGCCATTGCCCATAGCCCCTTCCTCAATTCACTCTAATCTCTTACATTCACGTCACATCTCATATTGATGCTGATCCTCCTGCCTCCCTCTTACAAGAATTTTGTGATTACATTTAGGGCTCTCCCATATAATCCAGGATCATCTCCCCATTTTAAGATCCTTCACTTAATCACATCTGCAAAATCCCTTTTACCATGTAAGGTAACATATACAGGTTCCAGGGATTAGTTTGTGGCCATCCCTGAGGGCCACTATTCAGCCTACCACACAAGATAATAGAATTTTAGAATATTAGTAATCCTCTCCTTCTCTTTCAATTTGTAAATAAGGGGACTGAGTCTTAGAAAGGAAAACTGACTTGCTTAAGGTCACACAGCACATTGGTTACAAAGCTAGAATGGAGCTCAGCGACCCCTTCCTCCAAAAATCCTGCCCAGTTCAGGCATGTCTTTTGTGCTGTGTAGGAATCAGAGGTATATGCAGATACCAACCACCACCTGAAAGTTTAAAAAAAAAAAAAAAAAAAAAAAAAAATGAAGTAAGTTAAGTTAGAAAAAAAAAAGAAAGAAGTAAAAGGAAAAGTTCTGGAGGACAGTAAGAGGAAGCAGTATCTTCTTCATCCATCAGAGCTGACATCCAGGAAGGGATAGAAAAAATTAAGAAAGAAAAAGGGTCCAGTTAAACAGTTTCTGGCTTCTTTATAACGTTTTTGGTTTTTTTCAGAAGAGTTATTTAGCATTTTCCCTTAAACTCACATGTGCTATATTTCATTGGTTCCAATAACAGTTTTCAGAATTTTTAAGGGATCTTCTGATTATCTTTCTTTTTCCTCCCTCGTTCTCTGTGTTCTCCTAGAAGATGGAGAGCAGAGAGGGTAGGAGGTGGTGTGTTTCTGGCTCCCCTTGCCTTTTGGCTCCCAAGTGTCACAGAGACCTCCTGTGATGGTCATTTTGGCCAGTATGTGTGACTGCCAAGGGACTCACTTAGATCAGTCACATTCACAGTGCTCAGTGGTGAGACAAGACTGAGAAAAAGGCCTAATGGGGAGGACTAAGAGAGAAGGGCTTTTCCCTCTGCCTCTTAAGAGAATGTAACAGTTACTTTTAAAAAAAATCTATAAAGTCTGAGTTGTATGTTTATTTTGGTAGAATGATACTCTGAGCCCTTTAAGTTGGTAAGATATTAAATTATTCATCATGCTATTTTTCTACCAAATGGTTTGTGGTTTATTGATAATGTCTAAATTTCAGTGCTAGTGACAGCTCATTCTACAAAACTAATTGAAAGTATTGGCATTTCCTCAATTAGACAGTGGTTAAGCACATAATAAAGAGAGGTTTGTTATGCAGTTGCTGCCCAAGCTCCAGGAGAAGGAACCAAGAATGTTGCCACCCATGCACTTTAAAACTCAGTGCAAGCGACAGAATGGTTTTAGAGGTTGTTTGTTCCATTTCCTGAATAACCAGCCGGTCATTGTGGTCTTCAGGGAGTCAGCATTGAAAGGCTATGCATGATGTGAATCTAAAGTCCCCATGTAATACAGTCAGTAGTCAAAGCTTTTAGGATATAGGTGAATGTCCGTAAGATTATTCTCTCTAGTAACTGCCTGTATGTGGTTTACAGCATCACTTGCCAAGGTGATGTGTATTTCCTTAAATGATTTAACATATAAGGAATAATTTCCTTTTCTCATTTAAAAAACTGTCCAGGTGGCCAAAGGACATCACTCTTTGGCCCTACAGAGGAAATGCCTGCTGACCTGGTTCCAGTGGAGTCAGGAAAGCCTGGCTAGGAAGATGGCCAAAGCTGATCAATTTTATTCCCAAGTATTACTTAGGAGGGTCATCCGGAGCTGGCTACAGGTAAGTCCCCAATGAAGGGAGTGTTAAATACACGTCTCTGCCCAACCCTATGTAAGAAAATTAGGTGCACTCCAGATGTCAACAGTCATTATGTTTTTTTCAAGAACAATATAGAAGAGGCAATTCAATTCACTGCTTTGAAATGAATTTGAAAATGTCAAATCAATGTTTTGTTAGTATAAAATCTTAAGCACGTTTCTTTTCACATAGAGAGTATCCCTATAAACTGTAATGTGTCATTACATCAGCTTTTGTTTTTATACTAATTTCTTCTTTCTTGTCCCATAATTGCTCAAGTGGTTTTACTAGAAACCTACACCCTCAGTCTTATAACTGTTTCTGTCCCTCTGATTCCATTTATTATCTTTTAATACCTTACAGAGGATATGGCCTCGGCTGCCACATCATTCTTTCTCCTTATGCCTCCAGTGTCCTTTGTTTTGTGTCTGGTTCGATTCTTTCCCTTTTGTACTGTTTATTTGCTTGAATTCTTTGTCTATGATGTTATTTGTCTCACTTTTTTCCCTGTTCTCATCCCCAGTACCTGACTGACCTCGAGGAAGAAGTACAAACACTGTGTGTACATTTTCTTCAGAAGAAGATTTTCAGGGCCTGGTATAACACGGTCAGGGAGGCCAGGATCGATTCCCAGAACAAGCACAAGGTTGCAGTGGAGCACAGTGACAGGTGAGGTTTTCATCTCTACAAAAATTCACTCACTGATTTCACAATTGCTCTGCAATAGATTCTATGCCTGGGATGTATCTGAAAAGATAAGGTGGAGGCTAGGAGAGCTGGGCACTCGGGGTGGGAGTCCCAGCTCGCCCCCCAACTGCATGGGTGAAGACAAGAGAGTAACCCCCTTGAACTCCAGGGTCCCCATCTTTAAAATGAGGAAGGGGAGGTGGATGCCTGCCCTCCCTTCCTCACAGGACTGGCAAGAGAATAAAGTGAACTGTGCATGTAGCTGATTCACTTTGCTCTACAGCAGAAACTAACACCACGTTGTAAAGCAGCTATACTCCAATAAAAATTTTTTTTAAAAAGTGAATTTTGAAATACATGAAACACACCTAAATAGAGGTACTGTGTTCTTTGTCATAGTTTTTTCTTTAAGTTTAATTTTTTTTAAACATTATTTATTGTGAAATATAACACAAATATAGGTGAGTGCTTAAATCCTATAAATACAGCTTAATGAACTATAAAGTGGACACCCCTATCACCACTCCTGAGGTTGAGAAGTAGGACACTGCTGGCCCCCAGAAGTCCCCACAGGCTCCTCCCCATCAAAAGTCCCACCTTTTCCTCCTGAAGGTAAACTACTCTCCTGACCTTTATGATATACATTTCCTTGCACTTCTTTTTATTTATACCTCCTAAGTATGCATCCTTCAAGACTTGGAACTTTATATAAGTAGAATCATACTATATGTCATATTAATATTTATAATACAGTGATGACATTTAATTCAGTGTCTTTGGGGAATAAGGTATTCCATATAAGTATGCTTTTTCTTTGTTTTATAACTGAAGCATTTTGGATAAAAATGTTCTAAATTTCATTATGCCCTTCCCTTGGAGAGAACGGTCTGTCCTTTTTTGGTGATTTAATGTCATTCCTTAGGAGCACCAGTTAATGTGGTGGGCATAAGCCTCCAGGTTCTGAGGTGCGAAGACTACTGTGAAGTTGTAGAAGTGTCCCTTTTCTCACTACATCAGTTCACTTTTGGTTGCTTTGTTTTCATTTGTGTGTATGTGTGTGCGTGTCTGGTTTTTTATAAAAGTGTTTCTATCTTGTTGCCCGTAGGGTGCCCACCTCCAGCAAACCCTGCTCATCCTTGTTTAATTTACAGGTACTAAAATCTGTGGGCAGAAAAAACATAAGCAAGTTGATTCTAATTTTGTCTAAAATAAATAGGCAATGAATGAGGGTATTCAGAGGACTTGCCTTTGAAGAAATGCTCGCATTTGAACCTCCCTATTCCTCTTTTATAAAATGAGAATAACCGCAGAACCTGTCTTACAGCGTTGTTGTGAGGACTAAACAAGGTAACATAGGACCTCAGTTAATGTACTGCTTGGCCCAAAATAATAGCTATTGTTTTGTTTATTGTCATTGTTAATGCATTACTATTAAACACCCTTTTAGTCCGCCTTTGTTTTCTGTTTCTCAGCTGCCAAAAACAGACCGAGAGACTCACTGGGACAGCTGCCTTATGTGACACAGGGCAGTAAGAGGGCTTTCACACATGCCATCTCATCTGATGGATGAG
The DNA here is from genome assembly GCF_964341445.2 of Mesoplodon mirus. NCBI lineage: Eukaryota > Metazoa > Chordata > Mammalia > Artiodactyla > Ziphiidae > Mesoplodon > Mesoplodon mirus. Next base: position 87,073,197 of record NC_138982.1, read on the forward strand.
TATAGGCCAGAGGGGAGGGGGCAGACGTCAGGATTCTCATTGTCAAGCAAAGAAACTAAAGCTACGCTCAGGTCAATGAACTGCCCAAATAACAGATGGTGGAGCCACTCAGGTCGATGAATTGCCCAAATAACAAGTGGTGGAGCCTGGACTCCAAATCAGGTTTTCTGGCTCCAAATCATCCTCTTCTTGCTAAGTCAGTCTTCTTCCCCATTTTTCTAATTCAATCTCATTTGTAAACTAAAACACAATAGTAAGATAGTGGTCCTATTTAGGGTTTGAAGTTAGTTAGAAAATCAGTATGTGAATCCATGCATTCAGCAAGAAGTAAATTCTCAGCCAGAGTCCACTTGATGTAAGAGCACTGCTGTGACTTCATGTCTTCCCACTCTGCCCCTTGTTCACCATGGTCCAGCCCCACTGGCCTCCCCCACTGTTCCTCAGACAGACAGACAACGCTCACATCTGTGTCACGGCTCTCACGTGACCCAGATCTCACCAGTCAGGTTTCCACTCAGATGCACGCCACCTGCCTCCATTCCCATCTATCCAATAACCTGCCCTATTTTCTTCACAGCACGTAAGACTCTCTGAAATTGTCATTTACTGTTTACATGTTTATCGTCTCTCCCCATCACATCTTGTGCACAACTGTATTCTCAGCATGACAGAGCCTAGTACATGGGTGTATGATAGATATTTGGTACACAAATGGATGCACTTTATGGCAGGAGTGACACTAATGGATCTTTTAAAAGGAACGTTAACACTTAAAAATTGATATTCAGAGTTCTTAATTTTATTTGAACAAAAGAATATTGTATAGAAAAGCTGTGGTGAGAAACTGCAGGACCACTGAAAAGATGATTCCTAGTAAGACCATGAGGTTTGATTCTGCATATCTATATCACTTCTATGTGTATATAATTTGTAATTGGATGTAGATTTATAATTTTACAAATCTGGTATTTTTTATATACATGGCAGGACTAAGAGATGTCTCCAGACCCAAGTCTCTCATTGTCAGCAGTTATTGTGTAGTTCTGCAATTAGAGCTCAGCTATGCACTTGGCCAGTTCTTCTCAGCCGAACTAGTACTTCTTATATGTCTGGTATTGCCTTGATACTGTAGTTCTTAACCACTTTGGAATCATAGACCCCTGTGAGGTAGTAATGAAGCTCGCAGACCTGCTCTCCAGAAAATGCACATATGCACATCACATACAACTTCACACAAAATGTCAAGGAGTTGGTAGACCTCAGGTGAATAGATGTAGGTAGGTAGATAGATGTAGATAGGTAGGTAGGTAGGTAGAGACTATAAATAAGCACCAAACCAGTGACTGTGCCCATGTGCTTTAGGAGTTCAGAGGAAGGACGATGAACGCAGGCACGAAGATGATCTCGGAAGAGTCCCCCGGGGCAGAGCACTTCAGCCAGGACGGAACAGTCGGAGCTGAACTGCAGAAGTCAGGAAATGGGAGCGTAGCCAGAGGACAGCCGTGAACAGCACGTGAGGGTGGGAGACAGGGGCAAGGACTGGGAGTGGGTCATACAGCCGAGTACAGGAAGCTATAAATGGTGGACTGGATGGATGAAAGGAGAAAGCAAATCAAGCAGCTCCACTCCTTGAAGCCTTTTAAAACTGAACAGTAATACCTCCACCAACAAAAAAATCAACACTATCAGAAGCATCAACCAACCATCAGCCATAAAACTAATGGGGACTGAAATGCCTTCTAGGGGGGCTTCATTAGAAGGTCATGAAGCCAGAATAAATCCCATCTATGCCTCTACTTGTGAAAATATAAACTTAGCTATTCTTGCCTCTGCCTTTACTCAAGACATGCCCTCTTCTAGGAATGCCTTTTCTTTGCCTAGGAGGGATCAAGATGGTGGAGTTAGGGGGACATGGAGCTCACCTCTCCCCACAAGCGCATCAAAAATACGTCTACGGGCTTCCCTGGTGGCGCAGTGGTTGAGAGTCCGCCTGCCAATGCAGGGGACACGGGTTCGTGCCCCATTCCGGGAGGATCCCATATGCCACGGAGCGGCTGGGCCCGTGAGCCATGGCCGCTGAGCCTGCGCGTCCGGAGCCTGTGCTCTGCAACGGGAGAGGCCACAACAGTGGGAGGCCCGCGTACCGCAAAAAAAAAAAAAAAAAAGTCTACGTGTGGAACAATTCTCACAGAAAACTAACTAGAAACTGGCAGAAGAACTCTGTACAGCCAAAGCTGCAAGAAAGATCTCCACTTAACTGGGTAGGGCAGAAAAAAGGCATCAGATTGGGACCTGTGTCCCTGGGAGGGATCTGAAAGGAAGAGAAGGTCCACACGGGCAGACCCTTGCCCTGGGGAGTGAGCAGGCTGAGCCACCGTCTGAGTGTTCAGTCCTGGGGCCCTGAACATAGGAGACAAGCCCCTTTGGCTGCTGGAAGAACTGCTGGGACAGACAGAAGAGCTGCAGAAGCCTAACGCGACTCACAAGGAGTGCACACACATTGGCTGGCAACGGCCGGGGCAGAGAGAGCCTTGCACCGGTGGCTCCTGCCTCACCAGACTCCCTAACCCAAACGGGGCGAACACCCCTGCTCTGTTCACTCCACACCACAGTCTGGTGAGATCAGGGTCAACCGGGCCATGGGAAAAGACTCAGTCTAGCTACACAGAGACAGCCCCGGGGGGGCTGGGTTGTGATCTAGGTGGGGTGGCAGCAGCCACTGTCAGCGGCCACTCGGGCAGCACCCCAGGAGCAGGCAATGGTTCATCCCCCGGCTGAGCAAACACTCCCCGCCCCCATCCACACTGCAGCTTGGCACAGGATCTGGGGCAGACAGGCCCAGGGAGAAGGCTCGACCTAGCTGCTCAGAGACAGCCCTGGGGGACTGGGCTGTGATCCAGGTGGGGCACCGGCGACCACTGTCAGAGCTCGCTTCAGTGGCACCACAGGAGCACCCGGCCCCGCCCACTCCACAGCACAGCTCGATGCTGGGTCTGGGGGAGACTGGTCCTGTAAGAAGGCTGCCACAGAGGCAGCCCAGATCTCAGGCGGCAGCACAGCCACCTCAATCCCTGCAGCCACAGTGCCCTGACCCCCAGTCCCAGCCTAGCAAATGCCCTGGCCCCGCCCACTCCACACCACAGCCTTGCACTCGATCTGGGACAAACACAGCAGGGGAAGAGATGTGACCCTGGGCCGCGTCTGAGCAGAGCTGACGTCATCTACTTAGGCGGCACACTGGTGCTCTGTAAGTGCACGAGCCCCAGTTCCTTCGGCAATCCCCGCCTTTGGGGCGGAGCATGCACTCAAGGGTAATGGAGCCTGATCAAGCCTGACCCTCAGGGCTTCTGCTGCAACAGCTGGGAACCTGACAGGGTGGTGACTGCCACTGAGCAGAGAGGAAGTCCTGCCTCACACTCTGCACAGGATTTAGATCCCCCACCACCAACCACACCCCCATCAGAGTGACAACGGCCAGTACACCCTGAGGGCAAACATGGCTGGTGTCCATATCAAAACCAGCCCTCACACCAAAAACACTGGACATACACAGTCTACACAGGGATGCTCTCACACAGAAACACTCCTTCAAGACCAAAATAGAGAACTGTTTCTCCTAAATTCATGAAGACAGAGAACTACTCCCAATTAAAAAGAACAGCAGACAGAAAGACAAATGAAAAACAAAAGCAACATACGAGATCTATGGGATAATATAAAGTGTGTCAACCTATGCATAATAGGGGTTCCAGAAAGTGAAGAGAGAGAGAAAGGGATCAAAAATGTATCTGAAGAAATTATGGCTGAAAACTTCCCAAACCTACAGAAGGAAACAGATATTCAGGTACAGGAAGCACAAAAGTTCCCAAACGAGATAAACCCAAATAGACCCACATTAAGATATATCATAATTATTGGGTGGACCTAGGGACAGGATAGGAATAAAGACGTAGAGAATGGAGTTGAGGACATGGGGAGGGAGAGGGGGAAGGGTAAGCTGGGACAAAGTGAGAGAGTGGCATGGACATATATACACTATCTAACGTAAAATAGATATCTAGTGGGAAGCAGCCGCATAGCACAAGGAGATCAGTTCAGTGCTTTGTGTCCACCTAGAGGGGTGGGATAGGGAGGGTGGGAGGGAGACGCAAGAGGGAGGAGATATGGGGCTATATGTATATCTATAGCTGATTCACTTTGTTATACAGCAGAAACTAACACACCATTGTAAAGCAATTATACTCCAACAAAGATGTTAAAAAATAATAATAATAGTTATTAGGCAGGCCAAAAAGTGCCTTCAGTTTTTTAAGTAAAAATAAAAGACTCATTTTTCATTTTCACCCAGAACTTTATTGAACAACATATTCACCCTTTTGTTCCACTACCTTCTACATTTTTCAGGCAACTTCATAATTCCATCTTCCCCAAACTTTTTTATCTTTTTTGAGCAAAGAACTGTTCTAGGTGCCTTTTACAGTCTTCCAGGGAATTGAAATTTTTTCCATTAAGAGAATTTTGTAAAGACTGAAATAAATGGAAATCTGAAGGTGCAATGTCTGCTGAATACGGCAGATGAATCAGAACTTCCCAGCCGAGCTGTAACAGTTTTTGCCAGGTCATCAAAGAAACATGTGGTCTTGCGTTATCCTGATGGAAGATTATGCATTTTCTTTTGACTTATTCTGGATGCTTTTTGTTGAGTGCTGCTTTCAGTTGGTCTGATTGGGAGCAGAACTAGTTGGAATTAATCGTTTGGTTTTCCAGAAGGAGCTCATAATAGAGGACTCCCTTCCAATCCCACCATATACACAACATCACCTTCTCTGGATGAAAGCCAGCTTTTGGTGTGGTTGGTGGCGGTTCATTTCACGTTGTTGTACAGTATCCACTTTTCATCACCCGTCAAAATTTGTTTTAAAAACGGAACATTTTCATTACATTTCAGTAGAGAATATCATGTGGAAACGTGCTCAGGAAGGTTTTTTTCACTTAACTTACGTGGAATCCAAACATCAAAGCAATGAATGTAACCAAGCTGGGGCAAATGATTTTCAACACTTGATTTGGATATTTTGAGTATGTCAGCTCTCTCCCGCGTGGTATAGCGTTGATTGTTCTCAATTATTGTTTTGATTTGATTGCTATCAACTTCAACTGGTCTGCCCAACCGTGGAGCAACATCCAGCGAGAAGTCTCCAGCACGAAACCTCGCAAACCACTTTTGACACGTTCGACCAGTCACAACACCTTCGCCATACACTGCACAAATCTTTTTGTGCATTTCAGTTGCTTTTTTACCTTTCTTGAAATAATAAAGCATAAAATGCAAAAATGTTGTTTTTCTTCCATCTTCAATATTAAAATGGCTACATAAAAATTCACCAATTTTGATGGCTTTTTTTAAATGCATGCTGATATGACAGCTGTCACATGCAATCTAACAAAATTGTTTCCAATGAAGTTAAAGACAAATAAGTGCTACTAGAGCCATCTTATGGAAAAAACCAAACGAACCTATTGGCCCACCCACTAAAATGGCAAAAGTTAAAGAGAGGATTCTAAAGACAGCAAGAGAAAAACAAAGAGATGTTTACAAGGGAACCCTCATAAAGCTATCAGCTGATTTCTCTGCAGAAACTCTGTAGGCCAGAAGGAAGTGGCATGATATATTCAACGTTCTGAAAGGGAAAAACCTGCAACCTAGGATGCTCTATCCAGCAGGATTATCATTTAGAATAGAAGAAGAGATAAAGAATTTCTCAAACAGGCAAAAACTAAAAGAATTCAGCAATACCAAACCTAACCTAAAAGAAATGTTGAAGGGTCTTCCTTAAATGGAAAGAAGAATCCATTGGAAAGGGAAAATCCCAATAGGAAGAGCAAATATACAGTTAAGGACTGAAGATCACTCAAATAAGCCAGTACATAATTAAAAAATAATGAAAAAGTTATAAGAGATTATAACTACAGTAAACAATAAAAGGATAAGCATGAAGATGTAAAGTAGGACATCGAAATCACAAAATGTGGGGTAGGAGAGTATAAAAATGTAGATATCTTTTAGAATGTGTTTGAACTTGAATGACCGTCAGTTTAAAGCAAGTAGACGTATTTATGGGTCAACATACTTTAACTCCATGTTAACCACAAATAAAAAACATACAATAGATTCACAAAAACCAAAAAGAAAGGAATCAAGCACATACTACAAAAGAAAATCATCAAACTACAAAAGTAAAAGCAAGAAGAAGAAATGAACAAAGAAGAACTACAAAAACAATTGGAAAACAAGGATTAAAATGGCAATAAGTACATACATATCAATAATTAATTTAAATGCTCCGATCGAAAGACATAGAGTGGCAGACTGGATAAAAAACCAAGAACTTGCAATATGCTGCCTAAAAAGAAACTCACTTCAGGGCAAAAGACACAGACTGAAAGTAAGGGCAGCAAATGGAAACAACAAGAAAGTGGGGGTAGCAATACTCATATCAGACAAAATAGAGAATTTGGATTCATTCCAGGGTCACAAGGATAGTTCAGCATATGCAAATCAATCAATGTGATACACCACATTAACAAAAGGAATGACAAACCACATGATCATCTCAATAGATGCAGAAAAAGCATTTAACAAAATTCAACATCCATTCGTGATAGAAACTCTCACCAAAGTGGGTATAGAGGGAACATATCTCAACACAATAAAGGCCACTTATGACAAATCCACAGCCAATACAATACTCAATAGTGAAAAGCTGAAAGCCTTCCCACTAAATTCAGGAACAAGACAAGGATGCTCACTCTCACTACTTCTATTCAACACAGTATTGGAAGTCCTAGCCACAGCAATCAGACAAAAATAAATAAAAGGTATCCACATTGGAGGGGAAGAGGTAAAAGTGTCACTATTTGCAGATGACATGATACTCTATATAGAGAACCCTAAGTCTCCACACAAAACTATTAGAACTAATAAGTGAATTCAGCAAGGTAGCAGGATACAAAATTAATATACAGAAGTCTGTTGCATTTCTTTACACTAATAATGAAATACGAGAAAGTTTAAAAACTATCCCATTTAAAATCACATCAAGGGACTTCCCTGGTGGTCCAGTGGTAAAGAATCCGCTTTCCAATGAAGGGGACGTGGGTTCGATCCCTGGTCGGGAAATTAAGATCCCACATGCTGAGGGGCAGCTAAGCCCATACACCACAACTACTGAGCCCACATGCTGCAAACTACAGAGCCCACGCACTCTGGAACCCGCGTCCACAACTACAGAGCCCGTGTGCTCTGGAGCCCGCACGCCACAACTAGAGAGAAGACTGTGTGCCACAGCGAAAGATCCTGCATGCCGAAACTAAGACCCAGTGCGGCCAGAAAAGACCCAACGCAGCTAAAAAAGACCCAATGCAGCCAAAAAATAATAATAAAAATAAATAAATAAAATCGCATCAAAAAAATAAAATATGTAGGAACAAACTTATCCAAGGAGGTGAAAGACCTACATGCTGAAAAGTACAAAACATTGATAAAGGAAACTGAAGATGACTCAAGGAAATGGAAAGCTATCCTGTGCTCTTGGATCGAAAGAATTAACATTGTTAAAATGGCCACACTATCCAAAGCAATCTACAGATTTAATGCAACCCCTATTAAAATACCCATGACATTTTTTACAGAAGTAGAATAATCCTAAAATTTATATGGAACCACAGAAGACCCAGAATTGCCAAAGCAATTTTGAGAAAAATGAACAAAGCTGGAGGTATAACCCTTCCAGACTTCAGACAATACTACAAAGCTACACTAATCAAAACAATGTAGTATTGACACAAAAAAACAGACTTACAGATCAATGGAACACAATGGAGAGCTCAGAAACAAACCCATGCACCTATAGTCAATTAATCTACAACAAAGGAGGCAAGAATATACAATGGAGAAAAGACAGTCTCTTCAACAAATGGTGTTGGGAAAGCTGGACAGCTACATGTAAATCAATAAAATTAGAACATTCCCTCACACCGTATACAAAAGTAAACTCAAAATGGTTTAAAGACCTAAATGTAAGATATGACACCATGAAACCTCCTAGAAGATAACACAGGCAAAACATTCTTTGACATAAATCGTAGCAAAGTTTTTTTAGATCAGTTTCCCAAGGCAAAAGAAATAAAAGCAAAAATTAACCAATGGGAACTAATCAAACTTAAAAGCTTTTGCACAGCAAGGGAAACCATCAACAAAACAAAAAGACAACGGACAGGATGGGAGAAAATATTTGAAAATGATGTGACCGACAAGGGGATAATATCCAAAACAACCAGCTCATGCAACTCAATATAGAAAAAACAAAACAACCCAATCCAAAAAAGGGCAGAAGACCTAAACAGACGTTTTTCCAAAGAAGACATACAGATGCCCAACAGGCACATGAAGAGATGCTCAACATTGCTAATTATTAGAGAAATGCAAATCAAAGCTACAAGATGTCACCTCACACTAGTCAGAATGACTATTATGAAAAAGTCTACAAATAATAAATGCTGGTGAGGGTGTGGAAAAAAGAGAACCGTTGTACACTGTTGGTGGGAATGTAAATTGGTGCATCCACTATGGAGAACAGTATGGAGGTTCCTTATGAAACTAAAAATACAGCTACCATATAATCCTGCAATCCCACTCCAGAAAAAAATGAAAATTCTAATTCAAAAAGATACATACATCCCAATGTTCATAGCAGCAATGTTCGTATTTTACAACTGCCAAGACATGGAAGCAACCCAAATGCCCATCAGCAGACAACTGGCTTAATACTTTTTTCCTCAACTAAAATTCAAGACCGTTGTTGGAGGTGAGGTTACCAATGGGCTTTTTAAACAATTCACGTCCAAGCACCAGGACCTTGATGCTAATAACTGTGGCACGTGCTGCACGTGCTTTCCCAGCATCTCTACCTCAAGGACTTTGGCCGCTGGAGCCTTTATTCCACTAGCCCTGCCTCACACACAAGGTGCAGGCTGTGGTCAGACCCCCTGAGGAGTACACCTCATGGCCTGCACTCAGAGGCACCAGGTGCTCTGCTCAGATGTCACCTTCTCACAGAGGGTGACCTGTGATGGAAGACCACCTGATGGAAGAGAAAAATAACCCATTAGTCACTTCCATCCTCTTTTGTTGCTTCATTTTCTTTGCAACATTCTTACTGTCTGAATCCCAATTGTGATTTCCATACCTTTCATAGAACATTTTATTCACATAAGGATTACTTTTGTAAAGTTTGCAATTCAGTTAGATGGAAAGTCAACTTTTCCGTCGTATTTCACTTTTTTTCCTTTTTATTCTTAAAGGAGGATTCTCTGGATCACATTTCAGACATGGAAGAAGTTTGCAAAATTTACGAAAGAGGAAAGAGGAAAAGAAGAAAGGCGAGAGCAGCTCCGTAGGAAGGTAGCTGAAATTCTTCCAGACTTCCAGATGCTCACACCGCTGTGACTCAGGTGTACAGCAATCAGATGCTCGGCCCGTGGGTAAGGAGTCCTTGGTGTGCCAGTGGCCACGGCCCAGTGCAGTGCTTGCAATGGGAAACTCCATCAGTCCGTGTGTGTGTGTGTGATCTCCACCCACCCACATACGTGCGCATATATCTGGTTTATGTTCCGTCACGTACTTCTTGGATCAAAGAAATTATTTCGTGCATTTGTATTTCCTTCTTTGATTTCTCCAAGGTTGCTAATCAGTCCACTAACACATTTATCACAGCAGGATCATCCAAAGGAACAGTCTAGAGCTCTGCTGTTCAAATGTACCCTATGTATTTTTAGGATTATAAACTTTAAAAAGGACAAGTGTTTGCTTGCCTGAGACTGTGGAGAAAAATATGTCCTTATAGCTTAATGTGAATTGTTGACAAATCTAACTTTAATTAAATAGAAATTAAAAGTAGTGAGCACTTAGAAAAGGAGGGCCAGTCGTCTGGTACCTTAGCATCAGCAACAGGCATCCTGCCAGACCCTGTCCTTTTTGCCCACCTGATGGAAAACCGTGGATCAAAAGGCATCCTAGACAGCTGCTGCAAAGGGTAGCAGTGTATCCTGATTTCAGAGAAACTGGAGCACCAGAGATACTTCTCCTCAGTGCACTTTGCTAAGCACGAAGGGAAGTCCAAAAGGTAAAGGCTCTATCAAAGGCAGTCCAGCAATTTGTTCAAGTGTCTGCTTGTGCTCCCAACTGCAACTTCTACGTAACACACTCGATCAGTCTTCCAGTCCTCAGCTCAGTTTGCTCTATGTATCAAGGTACTTATCTTAAATTCAAAGAATGTTTTAATGTTTAAGATGCTAAAGGATATAAAGACTGACAAGACACTCCTGTGAATTGTCTGAGAGAGTTGCCTGCTAGAAAAAAAAGTTTTCATTACAAAATACATGCTCATTACAACAAATTCAGGCAGTAAATGCACACAGTAAAACGAGACAGTCCCTTGCAGCCCTGAGGTAACTACTATTACTTGATAAGTTGCAACTTTGAGTTGGTAAAATAAAACTCTGTGTGTTGTTCAATAAATTCTGTTATTGTCTCTTACTTCCTAGAAGGGATATCTAGCTACACCACCTGCAAAATCACATATCCTTTTTCTATAGAAAATGTATTATGATTTACTCAGATATGACAAACAATGTCCCTGTTCCCACTCATCTTTTCCTTTAATATGATTATAAAGTCATCATCTAAAAACTCTTTTTAAGACTAATGGCCACTAAAGAAATGCGACTAAAAGTAAGTCATAGTTAACCTCTTCCCATCTAAATCACTATCTGTCTTTACTTATCAGTAGCACAGTTATAGAATATTGGCTGGTATTAGCCCCCAGAAATAAAAATCAATTTTATTTTAATGCCAAGCCAGTAGATAAGGAAGGGTGACTACCTCAAGTAAACCTGCCAGGGGCCTAAATAAATCCCATAAAGCTTAAGTTTTCTCTCTTAAGCTTTATTTTAGTTTGATTTCACCTCAAGCGGCAATTAGAGATTGAGTCTTCAGCAGCCCATATTCTCATTGGGCCAGCGAGGACTTTTTAATCTACTTATAGAACCTTCTAAAGAGACACTGGGAAATAACTTAGAAAATGACCTCCTTAGTAAGTGACTTAGTAAATGACCTAACGTTTCTTACTGCACTCTCTTAAAGATATGATTTAAAGTGTTACTGCTGACAAAATGCCCAAATAAGCAGTATCCCTGGCCTACAAAACTGGAAAAGTAATCACAAGGAAAAGAACAGTTTAGGGCTAGGGACGGTTTAAGTCCACAGGATGGGGACATCTAGGTAGCCAAAGAGGCAGCCCAGGTCTAATGCAGGCTTTTCTTAAAGCAAAAGAGTTCAGGAGACACGCCAAGAAACAACAACGATTTTCCTTAAAGAAAGCACTTTATTTTCCATTTAAACAACTTGGTCACAGTACGTTATTTTACATAAATGGCAGTAATTTTTAAAATCTCCACTTAAAAGGCCTTGTGTCTGAGTCTGAGGTGATAAGAGGATATGAATACAAGTATAAAAACAGTGCAAAACGTTTAGCCCGCAGCGTCCAGCGTTGGCTTCACAAGTCCCCTTTTAACGTTGCTGAATCAGTTACGTTAAATTTAGTATTAAATAAATTTTCCTGGGTTTCCTCTAGTCTAACATCAGATCCAGAAACGTAATCAGATGAAAAGGCTCAGAGGCCCCAACAACTCCAACCGGCAAATCACCTAGACCACAGGATCGCGACAAGCTGAGCTCTGTAACACGGCATCTTGTCAGTGGCGCCATGTGAAGAAATAGAGGATTTTAGTTGCATCGATAACTAGAATAGACTAGCTCTGCTTTTAAAGGTTTGCTTTTAAAGTATGAGTTTTCTAGAAGCTAGAGGTGCCCTCGGGAAGGCCAGCTAGGAACGTCACAAGCCCATCTCGGAAACCTCTAAGTCACAACCTCTAAGGGATGTGTCTCCACTAAACCATTCAGTCTTTGGCCTGCTGCTGATTCCTACAGTGAAACCCCTAGTGCCAACTGAAGTGGGGATAACTGTCCATTAGAAACAGGATTAACTGTAGCTGATTTTGCAAAAAGTTTATATTAATCACAACAAACCTCCACAAGAACAAACCGAATTTTATTCAGCGATCAGTTAAGCACAGCTCTCGTTCTCCCCCTGCATCACCTTGGCAATGTTTAATACAGAGTGGCATACTTGTCAAGCTGCTGATGAGAAAACCGGATTCCAAACAGGTGCCTCAAGCAAAGGTCTCTATCATCCATTGCTTGTTTGAGGAACTGCTCCTTTTTAAAATGCAGGGTACCGAAATAGAGCTAAAAATGCAGTCATATAAACCTGCTTACCGGGACGCTTAAACCTCACAAAACATTAATTTCTAAACATCCTGGTTAAAACTGTGCTTCTAGATGTCATATTTTTGCTTATATTAGTTGCATTTTATAATAAAAAGCTGATGTCCTACCCAAAGGAAACAAGTCTATTAAGCAGATGGTCACTATTACAGAGAACCTTACCAGCATTGTGTTTTCTGGCAGTGGAAGATTCTATTATAGAAAATTTTCTCTTGCTAAAAATTTTAGAAGTACCAAGGACTATTGCATAAGAGAAAGTTTGTAGCAGTCTTTCTGCTAGGCAGATGGTACAGTGGAAGACAACATTTACTTCATTCACCAAAGGAGACCACCAGTACTTGGAGAGCAAAGATTCACAGGATCCTAAAAACAGACACGCAGGTGGCTGACGTGAGAGGAGCAGCCCAGCGTCCCCAAAACACACTTCAGCCTTGATTCAGCAGCATCAGAGGAGCCTACCAAAGGGCTGCTGTCAGTGGACAGTTCACCTTAGGTGTGCCCAGCTATAATCACAAAGTACTCTTTGGGTAGCGTAAGAAACATTTCTAAATACTGAAGGATTTTCTCCCTTCGTGCAATCCTGATCCTCAACTATTTCTCCCTCACATCTTTCAAGTGGACCCATTTCCCTCCCCCGGGAAGAGTGTACAGGGGCATGACAGTAATGTTAAGTGGTCAGACTACAGCAGATCATTTACTCAACTTCACTTCCAGTATGTTTAACAGAAACTGAGGATTTGGGGTGAAAGGGGGGGACGCACTTGTCTGAAATACGTCGGGGCGGGCCTGCTCCTATGGCCAAGAAACTGCGGTTACAGGTCCGCAGGGCAATCCTCCCAGCCGCCGCCACCACTTGCGCCCGGGACTCATTTGTTCCCAGAGGCCTTGTCCTTTAAAGGGACGAAATCCCTCAAATAGCTCCAGACCCTAAAAGTAGGGTTGAAAGTCCAGGAGTAGAAACCAAGGATATCCCAGAGTCCACAGAAACTGCTCACACATAGCGCCTTGGTTGCTGCTCCTTTTGGTGCAAATACTTCAGTAGGCTTTTACCTCCGCAGAACCACAGGGCTTTTCAAAGGGTTGAGCTTTCCTCTGTAAACTTCCAACCTTGAAGTTCTCAACTTCAAACAAGCACCTGAATTCCAATCAGCCAGAATAATATACAAGGAGTTCTTATCTGAGTGAGGGAAACAGTGAGTTGCCCCATCCAGGTAACCCTGTTAGGGGTACACTGTTACAAAGATGATGATCATTCCTAATTCTCCCAAATGACTCTGGTCTTTCGGGCACTCCTGAGCTTCAGCACATCATATTTTGATTGTTGTTAAAGATTTGGCAAGAGGCCAAGATTACTGACTATACTAACATTTCTATGAATTTTATTATCAATTGCTAGACAATCAGAGTTGGCTATGCATCTGGCATTCAAGAGACTACAAGCAGAGATTTGTGGCCACATGTGCTGTCCTTGACATCATTACTCTCTCTCTCTCTCTCTCATCTCCAACCCACACAGAAAGGAATTTGTTACATCACCTCCAATGTTAATTCCAAATGAATGCTTGATTCTGGACCAGGGACAGGGTACCACTGTACCAACCACAGACTCTGCTAACATCCCCAGACTTGCTCTTTGGCTCATCCTAGTGGAATACGGAGCCTATCGTTCACTAAACAATCCATCTCTAGGGAGAGCAACGACAAGCCTGTATAAAAACGTGGTGCCTGTCTTAAGGACAGCCTCGATTAATGGCAGGACTAGGGACGGTGCCAGCTGCAGAGGGTGGCAATGCTGTAGAAGTAGCAATATTTCTTCTCGACTTTTATAAACCTCTTGCTACAGCAGCATGCACAGAAAGACGGACCGAAAAAGCTGGCAGTATTTTCCCTATATTAAGCTATTAGCCAAAACAAATTTAAGGGCTCATGAATTCTTTTGGGGTTCCAAAAAAAAGTACAGGTACAAAACCAAATATTTCAAGAGGGTATTTTTCCCCATGTGAAGTTGCTTCATCTTAATTCTATGCCAGAATAGACCCACGCGAAATATTTAATCCTTTACGCGTTTTCCGTTTTGAGACACGGTTGAAGAAACCATTTAGGAAGAGCCAGGGAAGAACAGTAATCTATTAATTAGTGGAAACCACACATACCCTGTTTCTTCTCTCCTAGTGAGATACTTTTATCTCGGGAAAGGTGAACGAGAAGTAATGTGCAAGTTAAGTGGGAAGACGTCAATCAGCCCCTCAAAGAGAGCTCATGCCAGAATAATGTGAATGCCAGAATACTGGTTTTTGCAGCTTAGTGCTATTACTGACAGGGTCTGAATTACTTATATCAACAAAAAAGTCAAGCTCTTGATATTAACCAGCCACCCTACCCACAAAGAGAGTAAAATCTTCCCGATAGGAGTGTCTGTTCTCGTCCAGACGTTGTCACAAGTGTGCTAGCACCTGACCAGGCAACACATGGGAAGAGGAAAAAAACACTGATGCCTACTGGAGTTACTTAGAGTAAATCCAAACAGAATAAATCCATAAGAAATAAGATCAATATAAGAACTCATCACCTAAACTCATGACCACTGTGCATTATACTAGCAATAATTAGGCTTGTAATTATTATCAACTTTCAAGATCAGATGACTGAGCAAATCCATTTGGTCTTCTTCTACCCTGTTTGAGTAGTTAATGTCTAATACTTCAGAAAGAGAAATCCCCATAACTGTACAACATGGTATTTGGGGATCGTTTTTTCACTCTGAAATGCTGAAAATGGAATGGCTTCAATATTCTGACCTGAAATATTTTTTCCAGTCTTAGGAGTCTCCTAATAATACTTCATACCTCTCTGGTGCTTTAGTTTTTCCTTGTTTTTCAGTGCTTTCCACATACCGCATCCCTCTCGTGACCCTCCCGTGTCCCCCCCGCACAACCACTCTGTGAGGTAGCCAGGGCAGCATCAGTACCCCACTTGACAAATGAACCTGAGACTCAGGGAAGTGACCTGACCAAGGGTCGCATGGCTATTAGGAGTTGAAAGAGGGACTAGAAACTACCCTAATCCAAAGCTCTTTCTCCCATACTAATGGGTGGCAATTGCTTCTATCAATTTCTGCATTAGCAATCCACATTCTTTTCAACTTCTGGTGACTGAGTGAGTTAACAAGGTGACTGGAAAGGAATGACTCTACTTTTACTGCTTTGATATAAAAATCCCTTAAATTGTGAAGTCAGAAAAATTAATTTCTTCCCAGTCCAGTGCCTAAACCTGAGCATGGCCCTATAACGCCTTTAAGAAACTGGGGATAAACACAAGCATCCTGTGCACACCGAAGTGTAGGATGCAAGGGAGCAGAGGGAGGAGACGCCCTCCCGCCCCCAGAGCCGTACAGAAGGCACTTCATACTATGTCCTCAGCAGGGTGGTGGAAGGGGTGCGTGCCCAGGGTGGAGAACTGGTGCCAGTTCCGCAGGAAGCCCCGATTGTACTGGCCTGTGTCCACGATGAGCCCGCAGAGCAGCCGGCGCCCTGTCTTCTGTCGAAGGGCCTGCTGCACTTCCCTCTCCGTCACGTTGTAGCTGATGTTTATCAGCTGGATCAGGAAGATGTAGGCCATGCCCCCCATGATGATCACAGAGTACCACACGCAGGTGAAGCACAGAGCTGAGCTGGGAGCAGGAAAAGGCAGGTCAGGGCGGCCAACGCTTCACATTCAGAGAGCTCTCCCCATGGTAACATTTTACACACGTAGTACTGACTCCTAAGGACGCTGGCCCCTTCCCTGATGACCCCACTTGGAAGACACTTTTCTCTCCTCGGAGTGCCAATAAATAACCTGCTTCACTTATGACTCTTAACATGTTCTATCTCATAATTACTGGTGCCTCCTTTTCTAGGATGTGATACTAGAACAGCAGGGACTGTTTTGTGTGTTTCATGTCCCCCACACAGCCAACAGTGTCTGACACAACCGCAGTCAAGATCTGTCTGTGGCATGAATAATTCCTAAATTGTTCTTAACGCAGAAGAAAACGGAGGCGCCGTGAGATTGCCGTAAACGTCCTCAAGGGAGCTGTGGGTGGGACCGAGCAGCAGTGCTAAGGTTGCTCATCCCCGTTCTTTTCCGTACAAGGCCGACGAGCACAGGTAAGAGGACAGCTCCCAGCACCAGCAGCCCCGAAGGAGCGCCAGGAGCACCGTCACATTTCAAATCCCGCTTGCCAAAACCAAACAGGGTCACACAGGACAAGAAAGCTGCTTCCAGCTCATTAATAAGGCTGTGAGGAGAGGCTGCCGAGTAACGTCTGCCAAGTGATTATTTTCAAATAGCTGCACGTGAGTTAGCGGGAAATTCATTCAGGATCTTCATCTGTTAGGCTGAAAGGGACCTCAGGGATGATTAAATCGCCACAAAGATGAGGAAAACTGAGGCCCAGTGAGGACACATGAATCGTGGGTCCATAGCACTGAGAACACAGCAGCAGGACTGTGTCCCTCATTTCATTTATGGGGCCCACAGAAAGCCTAGAAAACTCATGCTTACCAACGTACAGACACAACGACCCCCAAGGGCCTCTGCTTTCTTCTCGCTCTTTGTTTTCAAGACACTCCCTGCTTTGTCCACATAGCACCCCTGTGCGGGCCCTTGTCTGTACCAGTCTGTGGACAGATCTCCCCCTCGCCACTGCAGAGCTAGACATTCGCGGGCATTAGAACAGATGGGCCCTCCTCCGCAGGTTAAGTTCCTGTCTTCTTTGTGTTGAGAGTCTTGATAGTTTGTGAAATCCTTCAGTGACTACTATTCTTAGTGGGTTGTGATAAATGTCCTCAAGCAGAGCTTTCGGGGACGGGGTGGGCAGGGGATTGGGCCAAAACTAAAAAGTTCCCGCTTCTGCTACAGCACGGAGATCATCACACTGTATAAATGGGCCCCAACCTAAAAACACTGAAGGAAATTCTGACCTAGATACCACAGTAATCATGAGTGGTGATGTAAAAAAAAAAAAAAAAAAAAAAAAAGTAGAACAGGAAAAAATCAATGGAGGTTAAAAAGAAAAGAAAGGTTACAGAGATTGTAAGCATTTCACGAAAGGGTCAGAAGCGGTAAATTAAGACTAGGCTACAAAGCACCAGAAAACAGCAATAAAGTGAGAATTTCCCCAATAACGAGCGACAAAAGAGACCGCACCCATACCCAGAGACTGCTACTTTAGTTATCATTTCAGTTTCACTGTGGCTACCTTGGGCATGCTAGCGGTCGTTTGACTCTGAAGTCCCTGAGAAAGCCTAGTCCTACCTGTAGAGCACTGGTTCCTCACTTTTTAAGGTCAACGTTCCTTGTGACATCACCCAGAAAAATGCACGTATCCACTGCACAACTGTGTGTTGGCAATTTCAGGGATACCCAGCATCCCCAGAACCTGTCCTGTGTTTTGGGTGAGAACCCCTAACCTAGCAGTGAATCACAGCCCTGTACATTCACTGCAAACCCACTCCCTCTTCTGTGGGGCCCCGTATGGGGTATCCATGTCTCACCTGTAATTTGCATAAACTCCAGGGCAATAGAAGAGAGCTGTGAAGACGCTTCTATCCGTACAAATGGTGTCCAAGGTCAGCGTTATCCCGTACACCGAGGTGAGCAGGAAGATCAGAAGGGCAAGCATAAATGCTTGATGATTTGATTCTCCGACACAGCTATTTATCCTCCAAACAGCACAGGGGGGGAGAAAGCAAACATGTTTTTAAAAGTTCTCTAATAGCTCAATAAACAAGAAAGCTTTTAAAACAGAAATAGTGTGAGTTTCAGTTATTAAAAAATAAGTTCTCTTGTTTTTCAATTTTAGGGAATTAAAAACTTGTCTGCTGAGAGATGTAGTCTTATATTCTCCGCTCTTTGCAAAGTGAAATCATATCATTAGCTTAAGGACAAGACTAAGTAAAAAAGCAGAACCTGGCTAACAAATCTTTCTAGATATTAATAAGTGAAGTCTGTTACCCAATGGTAAGAGAGTTAACACTGTAATCACCACCTAAGGATAGGATGGTATCAGAGTTATAAAAACTTAAAAATGCTAAATCAGAAGTATTATACAATGTGGGAAAGCATATATTACATACACATATTAATAAAAGATCCCAAGAGGTTAGAAACACAGGGTGGGGTAGAGAACTCAATAGTATGCAGACTACTTGTCAGGTACAGAGTTCCAGGTCGTGGCCATTTGCAGGGCAGGATGACAGGCACGCCGGGACGCTCCAGCGGGCAGAGATCTCCCAGGCGAGGCTGCAGGACCTCTGCACACCAGCGCGTGTAAATGGGCCCCCACCCTGCACACACGCACGCACACACCCAGGTATGCACGAGCATAAATGATGAAGACAGAGAAGAGTAAAACCTAAAAATGAAAAGACCTGCTTACTCCAAAGACAAAGCCCCAGAATAGAGCCGTCCCTGTTCATGACCCTTGAACTTAAGGTCTGCTCCTGTGTCCTCCAGGGCTGTCTGCACCCTCACCCTGTCCCATGTCCCCTTCTGAAGGGGAGAGTGTGACATGATCAGAATCCTAGATAAAAGGCATAATTCACTGACCATGACGGCCTCAAGAGCAAGCTGCAAACATGCTACTTACAGCATTCATATCTGAATTAATCGCGCTCCTTTTGTTTAAGATTTATTCAGTAAAGCTGCACCATTTTCTTTAAAAGTTGCAATGCACACCTTACGGGTGTCCTCAGGTGTCCTCGTTTGTCACTGGCCAGCAAAGAGGAACCCAAAAAGCCCACTTCTGCACCACTAACCAAATAGGGAGTTATCTGTCAGGGCCTTAAGTCAATAATGTCAACTAGAAATCACTGGTAGGATCAAAATGATGACGGATACATGGTCAGAGGACAAGAGTCACCTAAAAGTACAGGAACACATTCTTGAGCTCTGTGAGCACAGGGAGATGTGCCTATACTATGTCTGATACATTCTTTTTAAAAAAGTCATTCAACTGTAGATACTTCTCTCTTAGAAAGGAGAAAATGAGGGCAAAAGAGAAAGCGGGAGGGCTTCCCTGGTGGCGCAGTGGTTGAGAGTCCGCCTGCCGATGCAGGGGACGCGGGTTCGTGCCCCGGTCCGGGAAGATCCCACATGCCGCGGAGCGGCTGGACCCGTGAGCCATGGTCGCTGAGCCTGCGCATCCGGAGCCTGTGCTCTGCAACGGGAGAGGCCACACCAGTGACAGGCCCGCGTACCGCAAAAAAAAAAAAGAGAGAAAGCGGGGGGCAAAAAAAAAAAAAAACACCTTCAGGAAATGACTGAAAAGAACTAAATTTGTGAAGCTCAAAAAACTGATGACTAAGTGGGAACATCATAACAGCCCACAAATATCTCCAAGGTGTAAAGCTGGGAAGGAGAGAAATTTGAGGAAGGCATAAAGGAAGAGCAAACCCGGCGAGAGAGTCTCACATGAACGTACCCTCCGCAAGCCTCCAGATTTTTCCAACATACCAGACACAGTGATGATCCATCCTCCTCACACAGACGCCGCAGATCCGGCAGTGCCAGGCCCGGGCCGGCCGCACCAGCCGGCACTTGGCGCACCAGTCCTCCTTCCCCATGGCGGGGCTTCCGGCCGACGTCCTGGGGCAGCCCTTAGGCTCATCCTTGGGCCCGCGGTTGTTGAGACCGCCCGCTGGGTCTGCGCCGGGGAACCCTTTGGGCTTCTCCAGCCCTGTCCTGTTCAGGCATTCGGTTTGGCTGCCGCTTAGAGATCTGTCATCGCTTGCTGGGTTTCTGAGGTAGCCTGGATCCTTCTTGGCTCGGCACAAGGCTAAGAGTATGAGAAGTAACCCGCAGGTAAGCAGAGCCAGCCGAGTGGGCCCTACACGCCCCCTGGGGACCACCTCCTGCAGGAACACGTAGTACATGTAGCCCAGAGAGAACAGTCCGAGGCTCAGGAAAAACAGAGTCTGTTCTCTTCTTCTGTGAGTGAGGTAGTAATACCGCAGAGCCAGCACAGGGAGGGAGGCCAACACCACCCCCCCCAGGAGGAGATGCCACGAAGCCACTCGGAGGAAGACAGGCAGCAGCAAGAGTGGGGGAAGGAGGCTAATGTTAACTTTCCTGGCTCCCCTAAGCCAAGGAATCCGGAGGCGGTCAGAGATCGTATCCATGATCCTTTCGTAGGTCTCGGGCTGCACGGACTTACACGTGATCCATCTGTTCAGAGAGAGCACAGAGAAGGCACCTCCGACGTGTTTACTGAATTAAAAACCACTCAACACTGTAGGCCAGACAACAGGATAAATGATAAAAGATGCCAAAGACCAAGCATTCTACTTCCTTACTATTAAACACGAGCTTTTCAGATTCATGTATAATTTTTTAATACAAATGAGAAAATGTTTAGATATTTAACAGAACTATTTCTCCACGAAACACACAGGAATACACACGTATTCCACATAAGTCCTGTTCAGACTGGGGTGGGCATAGAGACATAAAAATCTCAAAAAAATTCACCACCAGGCTTCCCTGGTGGCACAGCGGTTGAGAGTCCGCCTGCTGACGCAGGGGACACGGGTTCGTGCCCCAGTCCAGGAAGATCCCACATGCCGCGGAGCAGCTAGGCCCGTGAGACATGGCCGCTGAGCCTGCGCGTCCGGAGCCTGTGGTCCGCAATGGGAGAGGCCACAACAGTGAGAGGCTCGTGTACCAGAAAAAAAAAAAAAAAAAAATTCACCATCTAGTTGTGAAGACAACATGGGAATTCAAGAAATATTAGATAAGTGACAAAGTAGCAAAATCACCCAATGAACTATTACAGTCAAACACGGTAAGGTGTGCTCAGAGGAGAGGACACACTTCTGGGTGGAGTCATTGCAGAGGTCTTTGTGGGAAAAGACGGATTTGTGCTCAACCTTGACAGCTGGCTAGTATTCCTGTGGGTGGAGAGGAAGGCAAGGAGGCGTTCCAGTGGAGAGATGCATGTGCAGCACAAAACCTGTCCTGGGCCAGGGGAGTAAACCAGTTCATTAGGGCAGGGGGCTGCATAAGGAAGCGTGGAGGTCAAACTAGTACAAGTCAAATGACTGAGCTTGGTGGACAAGTAGTATTGTTGACTTTTTTGCATACTTAGGCTATTACGGAAAGGAACAGTTTAAGGAAGGATAACATTGGTTTTAGAAACTTAGAATTAAAAAAAAAATTTAGAATTTTAAAAAATAGGGCTAGACTTGGAAGTGAATGGGAACTAAGTATAAGGGAGGCATACAGAGCAGCAGGTCTGTGGAAATGCTGGGAGCCCATCTCATCCAGAAGGGTCTGGAGAGAAGAAAACTGAGGGACAGCCCGGGTCTCAAGGGCTGGGAGGGAGGAAGAGTTAGAAGGCCAATGGAAGAGCTGTGGTCTTGAGTGATGGAGGTTACAGAAAAGGCATCATTTCTCCATTCATTAGTCCAAAGTGTTCTACTTTCTCAGTATGGATTTTAGACTAAGATTAAAGAACCTACATTTAAAGACACCTGTAAGAGACTATTGACACTGTCAAGGAAGAATTACAAAGGGATTATGGGGTACTAGACTACAGTAGTCCCCAAGAACGCTTCTCATGGCGAGATTAACATACCAAGCAGCGTACCAAATCAGCAATGTGCCACTGCAATGACTTTTTTTAACCAGAAGGAATTGATGGGAAAAGCAAGTTTCCACCATCTGTGTTCTCCCCACATTATGCTTTCCATGTGATAATTTTTAAGTATATAATTATTTAGAAAATGGATAAAAACAAGGTTATTACTGTTTGGCACAAAATTTTTTCAGTGATGTTAGAAATCATCTCTTTGGATAGTTAATTTCCATCACTTGGGATAATGGTGAAAATAAAAGCCAAATACAATAGCATCAATCAGGACTGTGTTGCTGCTCATGCTGAAAACAGCCAGTCCAGGCGAGGAACATGCCTTCTGGCTGGATTTCCTCCCCAGAAACAAGGGGTGAAACCGATTCCAAGAGCAGGAAAATGATTTTTCAACCCTCAAGGCCCTGTGTGGCCAAGTGCAATCCAGTCCCAAGATGTCAGTCTCTGAATGCTGAGACCACTGAAAATTGTAGGAACTTTCTGGTACTAATGTGTTCATTTTAAACTTACAGAATCTCTGGCCTGCATTTTATTTTTTTTAATGCGTTTAACTTGCCTACTATCCCTTTACCTGCCTGTTTTCTCTGTCACCTCCTCCCTTTACATGAGAAATAATAATGTCCTAGTAAACTGAGCTGGACAGTTGTGCACTACTGAGTAATAATTCATCTTTATAAAGTCCTCACACTTGACATAAAAGACAACTTTCAGTTGGAGATAAGTGGAAATAGAATGAAGAGCAAATTCTAGTGTTCTGGATGGCTAAGCTGAAAGTATATACATGGTAGTTCTCAAGAGGGCCAGAGGGATCAGCATCAAGAAACACACAGCTCTTACCTATCACACCCTTCATCCAGATCTTGGCAATCACACAAACAAGCAGCCACGTGGTTCTTTTCCCCATTTCGATCTAGGTACTCGCAGCAGCACAGGGGCTCCAGTTCAGGTTCTTCCGCTTTGTTTTTCTTCCCTGGCTTCATACTGCCCTTCTTGGTCATGATTTCCACCTGTCACCATGAGGCATAAGAAGCCCTCAGGAAGTAAAGTGGAAAGAACACAACTCACATCTTGTAAGCACATCCAAGCCTATCCCTGATTAACCACCAACGCCTGAGAAATCAAAAATGAGAAGAGGGGGAGGTGGTCCCCTTTTCATCAGGCTTTACTGGCTCGGCGTGGCCAGACACAGAGCTCTAGGGCTCTAAGGGCTCCAAGCGCCCTCACCGCCAGGTCCCCATTCAGGACAGGCGCCGCCTGGGCGCTAGCCGTTCCCATGACAACAGCCTACTACGCGGCCCGGGACAGCCGGGGCATGGGTGGCTGCACTCACCTGCGGGTGCGGGCTGGGGAGGGCCTGGTTGTCCCCGCCCGAAGCCGGGGTGCGGGTGGAAACACCCTCGGGGCTGCGGGCGGAGGCAAAGCGTGTATCCGCTGGGGCCGACTACCCGGCTCCGGAGAGGCCACCCGGCGCCCGGGCAGCGCTCAGGGTCGCCGTCCAGACCCACTTCTCCGCCGCGAGCTGGGCGCGCCTCTCCCGCCCCGGCCAATCGTGAGGACGTGGGTGGGCCGAGAACACCGCCCGGCCCGAAGAATGACCTTGGGAGGGAAGTTACCTGCGCTCCCGGGCCGAGGTGCGGCTGCAGTCAAAGAGGCCGAGGCGGAGAGGAGAAGGGTCGGCTCCTCCCGAGGCGCGGACGCGTCTGCCGATCTCTGCTCTACGGGGCTCCCGGCGCGATGGCTGAAGTCTCAGGGACCCCGGCTCCGTTCTCCGCCGCGCCCTCTCCGCCGCCGCCCACCTGTGACCACAGCCGGCCGCCGCTGGGGCGGTGCGCCCGCCTCCGGCGGTGTCCCCCGCCAACCCCCGCCGTGTCCCCCGCCGCCCCACGGCCAGCCGGACTGAGCGTGGCAAGTCCGCGAGCTTCCGGGTGCCCCGCCCCCGGCGCCGGGCATCCCCCGCCCGCACGTGCGGAACCCTCCGGCGAGGCCCCTCCCCCGGCTCGCGGCCCTGGCGCCCGGGGGAGCGGAGGAGCGAAGGCCGGGCTCCGGCAGCGGGTCCAGGCAGTTGGGTGCCGGGCTGACCCGCACCTCCGCCCAGCCCCGCCCCAGAGGCGGCCGCCCGGACCCCGACCGGACCCGCGGGTGCCTGCGGGCGGCGCGTGGGCAGGGAAGCCTCCCGAGCCTTCGGGTCGGCGAAGGCGGAAATACGGGAAACCTGCACTCCTGAGAGTTTCCTAAATACGTGAGACCCGTGGGTCGGCAGGTCTTCGTTCAGACGCCAGCAACAGGCGTTGAGGGAGATCTCCACGGCAAAATGTTACCGACGTACCGCCCCCAAATTCGCTAACCTTCTCTTAAAGGCCCAGGTCACTGTCCCTGATCTGTTAATTATCCAACTTGTTCATTTTCATGATTTCTGGCCAGCAGTCTCTACATGAGACCAGCAGGCCTATCTAGTACTCTTGCTCCAGAAAGCTGCATATTTGAAATGAAACTGCCCTAAGATGAGAGTCCTCTTTGGGTTTCACTTTTGCACAAAATTTTTTTTTAAAGGGTGTAGGCCCATGTATACGTTTGCACAGAAACAGGCTTTCTAGTTTGGGGAGGGTTTAACCGAAAAAGAAGGAAAACAACTCAGAGATTTGGAGTTTTATTGATATTCAATTTACATAGGCTCAAATACAATTAACTGAATGCATACATATTTAGTTGTAATTTATAAAGCAGCTTAACTTTGGTAACTTTCTTTGAGGTATTTTATGAAGTACAGGTTTTAAAGAAATATCACAAAAATACTCAGCTTGTCAGTGACCATTTTTGTGAAATTAACAGAGAACAAGTTTTCAAGTTTATAATCCAGTCATTCTTGCTCACTCAGACACATCATAAATCCTTATCAAAAACCTCCAGGTAGGTACACTGGTATCCCAAGGTAGGTTAGTTGAGATTCTCCCAGAGAAACCCGTTTTTCCTCTAATCCAGTCAATAATTTTATTCTCTATGGGCATCTCGAAAATGACTTTAGCAATCCCATGTGGCTTGGGTGACTGGGTAAAAAAGAGACATCTAACTAAAGGCAATTGTTATTCAAGCAGTAAGAATATATACAAATTATTCTGCACTGTCCTTCTCTTGTTCCAGAGACATCACTTGTATTGAGAGACATACGCCTAAAAACTTTTAATGAAGAGCCAAAGCTCATGTCTGATTTACAACTTGTCAGTGCACTTATACTGGGAGATAATGCCCCCCCAGAGTCTTAAAGAGCTAAAGTTTGTGTCTGGCTTACAACTGACTGACTAAAGCCACACATGTGAATGAGTAAATGAAGCCATACGTGGCTACTGAAAAATAGTCCACAAATTATAATATTTTCAACCAGATGGCTCATTTCCACCATGAAAGTTTGCTAAGCTGAAGCCAAGCTTAGTTCAAGTATTCATTTGATCTGTCACTAAAATGCCCAGATTTTAACATAATCTTCTAGTTTTTAAAACTCAGAGCATGGTTCTTCGTTTTGAGAGATGGTATCCTACATGTTTCCTTTTCCAAAATGTACTCTTCTGCCATATAATGTATGAAGAGGCAAGATAATCTCACCTCTGAGAGCCACCTGAAGAAACACCTATTTCTTTCATAAAGATACCACATGGCTGAAGAACCTTTCAGATAATAATCATCAACATGCAGATTCAAAAGGTTTGACTACTGAATTTACATGCTAAATAAATGAAGACATTGTATTGATAATATTTACAGCACAAGAATCTATAAATGTTATAATAGATGCCTGAAAACGGATCCTTCAGAGTTAGTAATGATTTAGAGACTTCTTCTTATATTGTCTTCTTTATCCTCTTGAATGTATCTCAACTGTGAAAGCAGCCTATTGGACACACACTGATTTTGTGCTAACAGATAAACTTAAAGCGTCAAACTTCAAACCTCACTGTGAAAATGAGGCCATACCACTCAGTTCAGAATGTCTCATTTTCTTTTTGTATCATAGAAATTCAAATCCACAATACATTTCACGCTTCACTGGAGAAATCCACAGCTTAGAATAAAGTATAAGAAATGAAAGGATGGATTCCTAAGGCCATCAGAGACTAATTCTCCAATAAATGTTATTAAAAAGAATGTTCACATTAGAAGTACAAATAATGAGAAAATATGGAAATGTTCCTATGACAATTCAAATCCTTCACCCTCTAGTTTTCTTCAAGACGTTTTCTTTTGGTTCCACATATCTATAATTTTGGTCCTTAAGATCACTAGCTTTGGACAGCCATGCCTGTCTTGTTCTTATTTAGTAGATCAAAGGTTCTCTGTAGCATAATGAGTGAGCTCTTCAACTGCAAAGAAAAATTTTCAAAATCAGATTGTTTAAATTTTTCTGATTATTTGTATGCCAAAAGTTTGCATTTAATAAAATTCTGTCTATACTGATGCCCAAATAAAAGACTAACTATAAGACATCTGATTCCTTTGGTTACCTGTCAGTGTGACTGCTAGCGTTCTTTTCATTTGCTGTAGTATTGCACTTCTTCCTACAACATATTACTGTGTGCTTTACCTCCCAATAAGTCTATTTATCAAATGATCCAAAGTGAAGGGCTTGTTTTCTGAAATGGTTTCTGAAGCTACAGTGGTCTCCCACCATCCCCTAAACAACTCAAGTTCCACTCAAGGCCTTTGCTTGCAATTATGCTCATGTTCATCTTCACCTATCTAAAACTTACCCGTCCCCACCATTTCCATGCAGTTTTCCCTAATCATCCTGCCTCTAAACTCCTAAAGCTTTACTACTTACTTTGACACTTAATTTTGTACTTTTTTTTAATAGTCTTTAACAATACACATGGATATCTGACTTCTCTAATAAAATTGTAGACAACTTGAGAGCAAGAATTATGTCTTATATATGGACACAAAGGGGGGAAAACTGCGGTGGGGTGGGGATGGTGGTGTGCTGAATTGGGGGATTGGGATTGACATGTATACACTGATGTGTATAAAACTGATGACTAATAAGAACCTGCAGTATAAAAAAACAAACAAAAACAAAGAATTATGTCTTATTCTTTTTTGTATTCATTCACTCATTCACTCATTCAACAAATATTTTTTGCTTACCTGTTACATGCTGGGCACTGTGCTAAGTACTGGGTATACAATGGTGAACCAAATAGGCACTGTCCCTGCCTTCATGGAGCTTACAGACTAGTGAGGGACTCAGAACTAAAACGAATAATTACACAGATAAATATATACTTACACACTGTATGAAGTTTTTCACTTGAACAACTGGAGGATAGTAGTATCATTTTTTGAAATTAGGTCAACTAGAGGAGAACCAGGTTTGGCTCAAGATGAAAACTTAATTCTGTTTTGGACATGATCAGTTTGGGATGCCTGTTAGCCTCGAGGTAAAGATGCCAAGTCAGCAAGTGGCTGTATGAGTCTGGACTCAAGGAAGAGGTCAGCATGAGAGACATGCTTTGGGAGCCATTGGTGCATGTGGTATTCCAAGTTAGGGGAGCAGCTAAGATCACCTAGAGGGCAGTAAAGGAGAAGGGAAGAGAATCTAACGCAAAAGGCTGCGGCACTGGGAGAGGACGAGGTCAGGTAGCAGAGATGGTTTTAACCAGCAAAAAGCAGTTTTACATTATGCTAAGTGGAAGCCAGGCATGAAAGACTGTATATTATATGATTCCATTTATATGAAATGTCCAGAATAGGCAAACCCATAGAAATAGAAAGTAGATTAGTGATTTCCAGGAGCTGAGAGAGTGAGGGATGGGAATGACTGCTCATGGGTACAGGGCTTCTTTGGGGGATGATAAAATGCTCTGGAATTAGATAGTGGCGATGGTGGGACAACCTCGTGAATACACTAAAAATTCTTTAAAAGGTGAATTTTGTGGTATGTGAATTATATCACAATAAAGCTGTGTTTTTTTCCATGGTTCCAAAGAAGGGAAGATTAGATACATTTCAAGAAAGGAATGGTCAGCTTTGTCAAATGCTGGCACTGTAAGATGAAAACTTAAAAAAAAAAAAAAAAGAAAAAAAAGGTATATTAACTTTAAAAGCCAGAGGTCACTGGGGAGCTTAGCTTGAGCAGTATCAGTAGAAGATGTGGGGGAAGAAATCAAGACAGTGTGAGCTGAAGAGTGAGTGAGCAGATTAAATACAGGCATCCAATTTTGCTCCCTCCTGAAACACCACCAAAAGCACGGTAAAGGGATTCTTTTTTAAGACATAAGTGCACAAGGACAGAGGAAAACAGAAAAGGTGACAATAGCAACACAACTTTGGAAACTGGGTAGCGGATGGATTACTTAGCAGCCCTGAAAACGCTGAATCCTAAGCTAACAGTAGGGAAAGCTGAGAACCAACTGAAGCTGAAGAATCCTCTAAAGCCTCAGGAATTGACAGGCATCTGTGGAAATGGGAATAAAGAGGAAGGGACTGAAATAAGGATTGGATGAACTTTTGGACATGTGGCCTCTCCTACTACCTGGGCAGAAGTCTGAAGTCCTATTTTCTGGAGAGGATAAAAAAGAGGGTCTCTGGCAGTCTGGCCAGGAGGACACCAACACATCGTTAAAGATAGCAGTACCATACCAAAAATGGGGATTATACAAAAAACGTGTATACTGCATGTTGAGATCATCCCTTTGCCCTGCCCTCCTCAATCTCTCTACTCTCACTCACCTAAAATGCTGGCAGCCAGCTCTTAGTCCTTCAGGAAGGAGACTGGAAGAGTCTTCTCTGCGGAAACTGACCAATCCAAGAGAAAAGACCTAAAGATACTGACATCAGGATTTCTTAGCCAACGGCCCAGCCAGATCTACCAAGAAGTTCAGAGTAGACCAGCCCAACCCACACGATAAGAACTTTGGATCTATACAAGCAGACAGCAAAGGACTACAGACATCCAAAGAAATCCTCTAACCCTAAGGATAGAAATCAAAACAGGGGGAAAGGACCTGCTGGAATGTGGGTATGCAAGAAGAAGAAAAAAATTTTTTTTTAATTATCAGTAATATGGTCAGAGAGAAAGATATTATGGCCACTTTAAAAGTT
Source organism: Mesoplodon mirus (assembly GCF_964341445.2). Classification (NCBI taxonomy): domain Eukaryota; kingdom Metazoa; phylum Chordata; class Mammalia; order Artiodactyla; family Ziphiidae; genus Mesoplodon; species Mesoplodon mirus. The sequence continues at coordinate 87,102,320 of NC_138982.1, forward strand.
CACAATGCCTTAAAAATGAAAATTCAGAGAAATGGCAGCTCTTTGAAATTAAAAACTTGTTAGCAAAAACTGAAAAACTCAGTAAAAGAATTTGAAGATTAATTTGAGGAAATCTCTGAGGAAGTAGAACAAAAAGGCAAAAAGATGGAAGCTGGAAAGAAAAGGTAAGGTCAGACAACCTGTCCAACAGAAGGCAGACACCTGATTACAGGTGCTATAGAAAGTCAGGGGAGAGAAGGTGGAGGAGAGGAAATCATCAGCCACATAGCTCAGTATATCCCAGGACGAAAGGGCACCAGTTTCCAGATGAAAGGATCAGGAATCTGGCAGCCTCAGAATTCTCAGTAGTAACACTGGAAGCCAAAAGGCAATGGAGCAATGCCTTCAATTTTCTGAAGGAACCTTATTTCCAAGCTAGAATTCTATCCCCAGCCAAATAATTAATCAGAGGGGAAGGACAGAATAAAAAAGTTCAGACAGGTGAAGTCTTAAAATATTTACCTCCATAGCCTCTTTCTCAGGAAGCTACTAGAGGATATGCTCCATTAAAAGGAGGGAGGAAACCAAGAAAGCAGAAAACATGGGATATGGGAAACAGGAGGTGGGCAACAGGAACCCCAAGATGATAGCTGTGCACCTGCAGAGAGGGCCACTGGCCCTGCCTGGAGCCCGTCAGAGGCTCCATGGATTGAAACCCTGAGGTGACCGAAGATGATGAGAGGAGACAGAGCATCAGGGCATGAAACACTTATAAACAATACAGTAAAGTGATCAACTGTAATAAGAAGACAATTTCAGGGGTAAGAAAAAGTAGCCACGGTTCATTCTATGGCTCAGCTCAGAACAGTAAACTTAGTCAAAACAAAGCCAACACTGAATACTGATCCAACCAAAATTACAACTTCCTTTGGAGGATGGGGGATGAGAAATGGGAGCATGAAGAGGTGAAAGGAAACAAAATCCCAGTCTCCATAACAGGAAGTCAAAAGATAACGTCTAAAGCTGAAAAATCAAGAAGTATCAACACATGCTTGTTGTTTATAAATATGGAGGTAAACACCAGAAGAATAAACCAAGAGAGTTAGATTGTAGTCTTTGGGAAAGAAATGGAGAAGAGGATACCAGGATTGCTATTTTTCTGAAACAACCCTGTAGAACAAGTTAACTCTTCATGTGAATGAGTGACTTTGGTGAAAATAAAACCTCAAAAAAGTGAAGGAGTTATAAAGGATAATATAGTGACAGCCAGAGTAGGCAACTCCGAGAGTGCCTGACTGTGGAAGGGAGGAGAGCGATAGATGAGCAGATAGAGAAGGATGTGGATGACGCAGGTTTTCTAATGTAGGAGATAAGAGAGCAGGGGAGGTGCTGATGGAAAGATCCAGCTGAATGAGGGAGTCTGAAGATGGGGAAGCTAGAGGGGTGGATGGAGTCTCCTGCCAACTCGTGCTGAGACTTGCGTCCCACAGGCAGAGCGATGCTTCTAATGGAGTGCAGAACAGGATGGGTGCAGCAACAGCGGAAGGTCTGTAGATCTGGTTATGGAAGGAGAGGGAGGGTCTCTTTTCTCCTTGAGGCATGGTCATGAGTTCAGAGTCAGCAGGAAAGGAGCGGAGAGGATGAGAAGAAAAGTGAGAGTATGATCTACTCCTTGCTGAGGGGGAGGAGAAAGTTCCTAACTGCAGGCACTGTGCATCTGAAGAGTGCCTAGTGGAAGTACCTTTAGTGCCCCACATGATGTTCTAAGAAATGCTCAATAATTGAATCTTCTAAAAAACAAACCAATGCATAGAAGAAAAGGATGGAAGCAAATAAAACAAAATTTTAAAAGTGATTAGGGGCTTCCTTGGTGGCGCAGTGGTTGAGAGTCCGCCTGCTGATGCAGGGGACACGGGTTTGTGCCCCAGTCTGGGAAGATCCCACATGCCACGGAGCGGCTGGGCCTGTGAGCCATGGCCGCTGAGCCTGCGCGTCCGGAGCCTGTGCTCCACAACGGGAGAGGCCACAACAGTGAGAGGCCCGCGTACCGCAAAAAAAAAAAAAAGTGATTATGTCTGAATGCTAGTAGGTTCTCTTCTATTCTCTATTTTTCAATTTTGAAAAGTACCTATGTATTATATTATAATGGAAGTATTTGTCCTCATTTTTCAAAGGGAATCCTAAGTTTTGGTTCATAGAACCGAGCAGCACACATTGATGACACTATGTTCAAGAGATAACGCTTATAGCAAAACACCAAAACAACCTAAATGCTCATTCTTCAGTGGAGAACTGGTAAAATAATTATGCCACATATGTACAGTTGAATTCTATGCAGTTGTTAAAAGAAGAGGATATGGAAGTAGCTCCATGATACATGGTTAATAGATAAAAACAAAATAATGAGCAGGTTAATAGATTAAAAACAAAATAATGAGCATGGTTAATAGATAAAACAAAATAATGAGCAATCTACCACTTCTATAAAAAGCTGATATTGAGCATGAAATTTTATATAGAAGGACCAATAAAAAGAATGAGGTATATGTATACAAGCTGATAGGGAAACATCTTCAAAATATATAACTAATTGAAAAAAGAGGGTATGCAACGGTAAGTACAGTACGTTCCCATTTTGTTAAAAACAAAAAGTACAAGTCACTATAAAATGTATAATCCAGAAACTGGCAAGGGTAGATGCCTCTAGGAGGGGGATTTCTTCAAATAATGGTACAGTAAATATTCTCTCGAAACCAGAGGAGCAGCTGATTCACTGGGATGACTACTAAGTAACGTGGTACACAGAGGTGCTGACCTGTTCCAGCATCACGATGGAGTCCCGGAGCACTCCTTTTAAGCGATGGGCCTGATCTTTGCTCTTTTGAATATTTTCTGCTCTTGACACCATATCAGAGGCTAAACTGAAAGAAAAATACCATCTTAAAGATCAAGGGAATAGCTTCTAGGCTTTCATCTCTAGAAATCATCAGTGCCCTATAAATTTGCAAATAAAACAAAAAAGTAAACAAAAAAGTTTGACTAGAGAATAGTTGGCAGACCAAAATCTCTAAAATTGGAATTAAGTTCCCTGCAGCAAAGGAATTATTGACATAATAAGTTGCGAGGGAAGAAGACTTACTTTACAGATTTCTCTTCCTGGAGGTGAAGACGGTAAAAGGACTGAGCAGCATACTCTATCTTTGACAGCTTCAGAAACAGCGTCACATTCAATAAAACCAGCAACAGCAAACTAGGCAGAGCAAATCAGACCTGGTTAATCCACTATTACTCAGACCTAAAGTGTTGTTAGTGCAGAATAGATACACAAAACCTTCAAAAATGTATATTATCCAGACTAGTTTCCAATTATTGTTATTATTTAAATCAATAACCCCTATTTTATTGTATGAAATACCTATTTCTAAGTATTCAGTGGATGTTGAGGGAACAGTTAGAAGATAACTAGTGACAATAAAGTCTCCAAACAAGCAGGTTGGGATTGTCCCTGACGTCTCTTCTCTGCTAGGAATCCCAGCCAGTGTGGATGTGCGACCACCGGCTTAGAAATCTACCATGTTAGCTTTCAAGATCTATTTTGGGGTGCTTTTGTCTTAAGCAATTATACATACATAATACTGCACTTCAGAAAGGAAATGAAGATCAATATGGATTTGATCTTAGATAGATCATGATGTACCTCTTATTCTCAGCAGAAGCCAAAACAAATTCACATTCACAAAATCACCATTCAGCAAAAATTTCTTCTAGTTCAACTTAGACGAAATTTCAAATCCCAAACATATATTAATTGAATCATACATAAAACGTTACCTGCTAAATAAACTTACTCTGTTGGTTCTCACAATAGTATTTCAAGTGAATGAACGTACCTCATTACACATACATGTAAATACATAGGTGGCATAATACCTCTCCGATTTTTTCTGTTAAAATATTGATTTGCCCTTAAAAATGCATCATATTCCGTTTTACCCATCCAGAAGAAGATTTTTCTTGAATGAAAACTAAGGTAGTAGCAAGAAAATCAAATCTATGAAATTATTGTGTCACTGAAATGGGGTATAGATCAACATTTCAACATCTGACTGTAAATCTTCTACAAAGTAATACAAAAGATCACACATAATATTTATTATTCAAAATTGTCACAGCAAACCAATGGAAGCAGAATATGAAAACGTTTTATAAAACTCAAAGGCACAACAAACATTTTGTATGTTCTGAAATCTATAATTAGAAAAAACAGCTGATATAAGAACTTCATTCCAAAACCCAGAGTGTATCATCCAGTCAGAACTAATTCAATTAAATGTGATGGACTACCTCAAGATCCAAGTACAGCCATGGAGATAACAGTAGTCTAAATAAGACTGGCTGAGTAAATTCCAGTAGAACACTCTGAGATGCAGACTAATTGCCCCAGTATTTCTCACCCTACAATCCTCAGATTATTTGCATCAGAATAACCTGCACGTGCGTTTTAGAATACTACTGATTCCTGATCCCTACTCAAGACCCACTGACTCGGATCTGTAGGACTGGGGCTGGGAAGTCTGTATTTCAGCAAGTGATTCTTATGCACAGTAAAGGGTAAGGACCACTGGTCTAATCAAGTAGAGTAAAATAGCATTGTTGGGATTTCATCAGCCTGCATATAAAAATATCCCCTTGGGCTTCCCTGGCGGCGCAGTGGTTGAGAGTCTGCCTGCCGATGCAGGGGACACGGGTTCGTGCCCCGGTCCGGGAAGATTCCACATGCCGCGGAGCGGCTGGGCCCGTGAGCCATGGCTGCTGAGCCTGCGCGTCCGGAGCCTGTGCTCTGCAACAGGAGAGGCCCGCGTAAAGCAAAAAAATATATATATATATATTCTCTTTAAATTTATGGTACTTCCCTAAAAATCTATGGTGGTAGAAACAAATCAGATTAGTTTAAAAAGCAAAAACATTTACTGAACGTGTATTTGGTATTCCCTTGAATTTAACAGTTCTTCTGAAAATCATTCAAAAACTATCAGACTGAAGCATATAAAATTACTGTTTTTGTAGGCCAAAATTGGTCAAATTGTGGTAATTTCTATATAATAATATACAAATACGTTCAAATTCTTTTGGAAACCATTAAAAGATAAGCGAGGGCACAAGCAAACTAAGCATTCAACACAAATACTTACAAAATACTCATCACCACAATAAGGACGGTGTTATAGCTTTCAATTTCCTTTTTCTTTCCTGCAAATTAAAAAAAAAAAAGGCCGTATTAGAATCAGGATTGTTTAATTTCATTTGAAAAGTACTGAAAAAGAAGTTTTTAAAATTATTTGTAAAGACAAAGTGATTTACAGTGAATTCCCTGCACCCCTCTTTTGACTTCTGATATCCTGAGTATTAGTAAACAAATCTACAAAAAGAAACCCTGTATCAGTTCTGCAAATTTGGCCTATATTACAGATTAATTTGTTCTAAAATTAAACAAGCAATTCAATATATCATGTATGATCTCTAGCTAAGTTCCATGTCTGCAAATAATATTTGAACTAGTTTTACGTATAATCCTTCCCTCCTTAAAAAAAAACTTTTTAAATCATCCTCACCTGTTCTCTGTTTCCCAAATTTTGTTGCCAAATCCCAAAATTAAAGAGCTATTAAGTTGAAATGGTAGGAAAACATATTCACACTAAGATGTAAACCTTAGAAAAGGATTTGATAATGTAGAAGGCTGAGAAGGTATGACAGCTTTATAGCACTGAGAGGGAGGGAACAACAGTTAGTAGGGGCAAGATGTCTTCAAAATTGAGAGTAGAGATAATAAAAGTCAACTTCTATCTCTGCAATTTTGCTGGGCTGGCCCTGACAGTACATAAGGATTAAAGCATACAAACATGGTAGTAGATTCAAGGGTAGAAATCAAATGTGTACAAATGCTAGGCAGGAAGTTAATGAGTGAAGCGTCCAGCAATAGGGTAAGAGTTGTGGGGAGGGGTGACCTGGGGAGAATGCACGCTCAGTCAAATGGGGCAGCTACTACTAAGCTCCAACCACCTGCTGCTATGAAGGGATGTGGGTCCAGGGCTGCCAGATCTGAGACTCTATATAAACATGTCCAAGGTTTAAAATACCATGTGAGCCCAGTAAAATACTTCTACTGGTCACATGCCTGCCATTTTGTAAACTGCTCCTTTATACTTATATATTGGTTTTCTTTAAGGAATTCAGAGTTCAACAAACATTATTGGAAAAGGAGAGGAGAAAGGGAGACCTCCTAACTGACGTGTCTTATAAACAAGAGGCATATTTGGCTTCATATAAAGTAAACTTATAAGGAAAAAAAACTTTCATCTCTGTTTACCAGGTAAGAGCTACCTGTAATATCCCCTTTGGCATCTAAGCCCAGGTCTCCAGAAGAACGCTGAGAAGAAAGTTTAGGAGCTGTTTCTGCTGTTCTGTTGACTGTTCGCCTTCTCCTTCGTAGGCCACTAAGTTTTCCAGGGTCTTCAATGGACTGATTTACCATAGATTCTTCCATTAACAAATCTGATTCTAAGAAGAAAAAAATCTTTAGATAGTGGAGAAACCTTCTCAACTATAAGATACTGGGGGGTTGGTCGTTGTTCTGTTCTCAGTTTGCTTTTTTTTAGACCTTGGAAACTTTCTTTAACTACTACTCAGATTCTCATGGCCTAGATTCAAACTTTACTCTTAATGAAAAGTTTTGGAGTGTACGATGATCCCATAATGAGGCTGCATTATTCTAGGAAGAATGAACTGTATTAATTAATGACAGGATCATCAGAGCAAATTTGCCATGTGCTATATTAAATATTAATGTAGAGATTTCAGTTATGGAAACAACCCACTTACATTGGATCATTAGAAAGATTTCCAAAATAGATTATAGTACTTGATTGTCAATCTCAAAGGAAGGAGAAGCATATAATAGTTCTAATTTACAATGAGGGTTTGCAAAAAAGGAAGCACTAGTAAAGAAAATCTGCAAACAACCTATCAATAAAAACCTCATTTTTCACATTTGTTTTAACCTTTCCTTTCACCAGATTTTTCATTAGAAGTTCATTATCTAGTGGCCAAACTCATTTTTGAGTTTCATTTTTCTAGTGATCTGGAGCTTAATAATGAAATAACCAAAGACAAGGAAACAAGGAAAATAAATAATCAACAAGCTGGATGATGAAGCCTTAAATTACCCTGAGTTGACTGGCCACCACCTTTTCTTTAACTAAAATTAATTATGCTCACATATGTGTATATATGTTTTTTCCTCATGTATATTTTAAAGAATATCCAAATAGAACAACTACATCACCTCCCCAGTCTAGTACACACCTCCACCAAATCCACACATGTATGTGGTACCATTGCTAGGTGGGCCTGCGTAAACCCAGGAGAGCTGCATTGGTAAGGGAGATGTGGGCCTGAGGAGGCTCCAGACCTTCGTGGGCACAAGTGCATACTTATGACCGGATTACCCAGTCCCTCACTGCAGTCAGCTTCCTTGGCTCCTTACAAAGGGAGGGAGTGTGACAGCTCCTAACTGTGTGATCTTGGACGAGTCACTTAACCTCTCTCTCTCTCTGTGTTTCAATGGAAAAAAAAATTAACAGTACTTATATTTCACAGGGTTGTAAAAAACAGGTTGATATTTATAAAGCACACAGAACAACGTCTGGCATATCATAAGCATTATATAAGTGTTTGGTAGACCAATGAAAATTAGAAGTTTTGAAATTCCAAGTGGAGTAGTTGGAACCACTTCAGTAGGAGTCATTCCAACATCATCTACCAGTTCCTGCTATGAATCCAAATGAAGAATCCATCCATTCTGTTAATAAATGCCATTTTGGGCTTCCCTGGTGGCGCAGTGGTTGAGAGTCCGCCTGCCGATGCAGGGGACGCGGGTTCGTGCCCGGGTCCGGGAGGATTCCACATGCCGCAAAGTGGCTGGGCCCGTGAGCCATGGCCGCTGGGCCTGCACCTCCGGAGTCTGTGCTCCACGGTGGGAGAGGCCGCAGCAGTGAGAGGCCCACGTACCGCAAAAATAAATAAATAAATAAAATAAATGCCATTTTTACAAAAATAGATAAATCAAGAAATTTACAAACCAAGCTGTTTGAAATAGTCCGCCAAGGAGCTCCAGGAATTCTTCTCAATTAAAGATTTGACAATGGCCCATGGTTGTTTTCTGTATTTCAAATCTGTTGAAACTCTAATAGATAAGGAAGCAAGAAGAATAATTTACAAAATTTAATTATATTATTAACATTACAATTAGATGTAGGAATGAATTCAGCGGAAAGCCAAAAGGATTCAAAGTCATTAAGACTATTAAAAAAAAATTGTTCACTGATAATGAATTCTTTAAAAAATTACTGGGCGCTGCTAAAATTTCATCAACTTGGCATTTTATTTCTTTCCTTTCTCTAACCCTGAATTTTCTTTACTTAAATAGCAATAGGGCTTCCCTGGTGGCGCAGTGGTTGAGAATCCGCCTGCCGATGCAGGGGACAAGGGTTTGTGCCCCGGCCCAGGAGGATCCCACATGCCGCGGAGCGGCTGGGCCCGTGAGCCATGGCCGCTGGGCCTGCGCGTCTGGAGCCTGTACTTGGTAACAGGAGAGGCCACAACAGTGAGAGGCCCGCGTACCGCAAAAAAAAAAAAAAAAAAAGCAATAAAAGCTCAAAATAAATTTTAAATTTCCTAAATGCCTCGTATAAAAAATCTCTAGTGGTCATACATTAGCTGCAAGTCACTACATTAGCTGAGACTAGGCCAACTGTGTGATGGCCCAGCACCATCTTCAACACGCCAACATTTCTGGTCTCCCATCGCAACAGAGCTGTTTACCGCCCACCATGTGCTCCTCAAGTCTCCCAGTCCCCTTGCCATTAAACGGGGTCCTGTGACCAGTTCTGGCCACTGGACTGTGAGCACAGTTCTACAGCTCTCTCTTCCAGTGGCAAATGAAATGACACAAATTCTGGATTGTGTGGCCCCGGGAGGTCAAAGCCTTCATCAGCCTGGGTCCTTGGATCCCCGCCCCTCTGCGGATTGCCGGTGGACACATAAAGCAAGAAATAAAGCTTTGTTGTGTAAGGCTACTACTAAGATTTCGGGATTGATACGTTACCAGCACACAATGTAGCCTGTCCTGACTAAAACACTCATTTACAGCAGCTCACCTCAACCGGCATTTCTGCTTTGAAGATCGGATGATATAGTATCTGTTCAGAGTATAGAAGTAATCATGGTAGGGGACATCGTGTGTCAGCACTTCTGAATCTACCAAGTAAAATTGTGCTTCCCGACTTTCTTTATACAGTCTCTGCCAAAATAAGATTAATTTTTTTTGCATGTACATGTTTAATACATCAAATTCCTCGCCAATTTAGAGTCTATATACTCGAATTCCTTCTCACCCATTACAAAAAACATGAGAAGCCTATATACAGAGCCAGAAGGGCCACGATGTTGGCTGTGAGATCTATGAATTGAGACGGGACCTGCAGAAATAGTATTTGCTACCTCTCTGTCATTTCACTGTATAATTGTTTCTTTCCTTTCTTTAGGCATGAGGAGGAGAAAGGAACTACATAATATCTCGTGTGTGTTAGTAATTTATAAAGAATTGTAAATGTTCCTGGTAGGGAAACAATTCAAAATTCAATTGAACAAAGCCAGGACCCCACTCTAAAATTCATCAAAGTTTAACAAAACCACCTTTCACCAAAAACGTGAAGGAAGGAGACAACCAAAAAACACACTGCTTTTCCTAAACAGGATCAGAAGTGGTTGCTGGCCAAATCTTTCTCATTTTCACCTTACCGATTCTACCCATCCTCTAAGGTTATCAAAGACTCTCCAATTCAAAATACAAAACTTCTCTTAAATGTTTGAAAATCTTTGGAAGAAAAATATTTAAGGCCTTGAACACTGACAGACAAAAACTATGATAGCACAACTAATTCAGATGTTAATAAATATTTTCTAACTTTGCAGAACAGTTATACTATATGTCAACAACAACTGGCCAAACATAAACCCCACTGTATGACAGTGCCATGCTGGCCACACAGTAGACAGAGCATTAAATATCTTACAATCTCTTCCTCATATGTCACAGCAGCCATCTAGTTATTTGTATCTAACCCTTGACATGATCCAGTAAATCAGATTCCAGTAGTGTTCTTTTAAAAACCATTTATTATGGAAAAGTTCAAACATATACAAGAGTTGAAATGAACATTATACAATAAACCCTCATAAGCTCATCAACCAGCTTCAACAATATTAACTCCTGCTCAGTCCTGTTTCATCTGTATCTCTCCCCATATTCCCTCCCTCTACTCCCATCCTCTGCCTGACTAGATTACTTTTAAAAAACACCCTAGATACCAACATAATTTCATCCAAAAATACATCAGTATATCTCTTTATAAATTCCTCAGTATATCCCTTTAAAAGATAAATATTCTTTTCTTTAAAATATAGCTACAATACCATTATTGCACATAAAAATGAACAATTCCTTAAATCTCAGAAATACCCTTTTACAGTTGGTTTGTCTGAATTAGGATTGAGTTAATTTGGTTGATATACCTCTTAAATCTCTTTTAACCTGTACAGTTTCTCCTCTATTTTTTTCCTTGCTGATTATTTGTTGAAACTGTCCTGTAAATTGGTGACTAGGACCTATGACAGGCATCTTCCCTCTTCCCACATGCACGATTCTTTTGGAATACTGGCAGCATAGACATACCTGCTTTTCAGTGGCCGTGGTGCACTTTCCAGTTAGTGGATTATTAAGGACTATAGTGTAGGTCATGGTTCTCAGTTGGTCACCTCCAGGTTCTACATTCCAAGGGGTAGATACTACATCTAATCACAGCAAATATAAAAAGAGTTAGTTCTAGGAGTTTGAGGAGTATGGCTTGGAATGGAATCAAAGAGGGAGTTTTTGAATTATTTCAATTTTTATTTTTGACCAATCCTAACTTCCTTATAACTGTGTTATTAACAAGAGTAAAATCACATGTTAGGCACTCTTCTTGTATGTGACATACGCCCCATCTCTGATCCATTTACTTCTAAATTGTAGTCCATTAAAAAACTTTTTTCTTTTCTCTAGAAGATAAAATTAAAAGTCATTTCATCAGTAGGCTTCTTTTTAAAGTCCCCAGTACCTATGAAGAGAAGTAACGGTGCTGGCCTTATTAAACAGAGACAGAACACTTCAACATTTCCATCACTGAGGACAAGACCTTGAATTATGCAGCAATATGATCTGATCCCAACTTGTGGGGAAATCACGTCGATGAGAAATCATGTAGTGTTAATGGCTTATCTGCCGAGATCTTTAATCAAGGAGGGAGCAATGGAATATAAATAAACTATGTTAACCTTTTCTATATGAAGAAAGCTATAGAATAATCTCTCTGCATCTATGGCAAGATATTGGTCAAAATTCTCTTTTATTTACTTAGCAACAACACAGTGAGTAAAAATACACTTTGAACGGAAACATATCTTTAGAACATAGCACCATACATTAACAAAGGTCCTTTAACAAGCCAAACACTAGGAAAATATAGGTAACAGCATCATGAACTCTATTCAAAGATCTGACTAAGCTGGCTAATGTTGTTGGCACAGTGGATTTAGGCAATTAGTATGTCTGGCTGCTATTCATCAATGTCCTAAAACATAGGAGCATTTATCTAACCCACTACCCATTATCAAAGGATTGAAGCAAGGCTTTATGATATATCCAATTTTGCTCAACTTCTTTCATTTAGTTAGGCCTAGAGATTTAATGAGGGATCCTGAAGCTGCCTTTTGCATATCTAGAAAAATTGTGCAAGCAAATTAAAAAGGCAACGTTACAAACCATGGGATCTACAATACAGAATTTGCTGTAAAAATGATTTGTTTAGTTGTCCAAGAAAGAGATATAAAATTAATTCTATAATACTTTTCAAAAGATCATTTTGGTCATATGTCAGCCTGTTTCAGAAAAATTATACAAATAGTCCATTGTTAATCAGTAACAGAATTTAAAGATATCATTGAATTCTGCCATTAAAACTGCACACCATTCAACAAAGCAACTATCAACAAAGATAAAAGTGTCTCTTCCACTTGTATTTTCACCAATGTTGCCAACAAGCCTATTGAACATAATGTGCCAGAACATCGTCTACTTCACAGAGACGGAAAGTAGAATGGTGGTCTTTAGGAGCTGGGGAGAGGAGGGAATGGAGAGTTATTGTTTAATAGGTACAGAGTTTCAGTTTGGGAAGATGAAAAAGTTCTAGAGATGGATGATACTGATGGCTGCACAACAAAATGTGAATGTACTTAATGCCACAGAATTGTACTTAAAAATGGCTAAAATGGTAAATTTTATGTTATGTACATTTTACCACAAGAAAAAAGATTGGTGAATCTAGGTAATGGGTATAGGTTTTATTATACTATTCATGCAACTTTTCTGAAGGTTTACATTTTTTCAAAATTAAAAAGTTGAATAAAAAGACTTAAAACTGAGCTTTGAATTACCAAAGTAGTGTCATACAATAGTAAACAACGATTTAAAAGAATCCAATTTGATAATTTTTATTGAAAATTATTAAGAATTACCATCATTTTTAATAATTTTAAATAATTATTAAAAAATAGATCCAGCAGTAGCCATTTTAATGCTGAAATTAGGTTAAATCCACAAATAACTGACCATACTAAACTTTCCCATTAAATTCTTGATATTTTTAGAAAGGAGCCTTTGAGACCAATTCTGAAGAAACACAACTTTGATTACTAGGCAACAAGTTCAGAAGATAACATAATAGCGTGCAATCATAGCAGATTATCTCTTTTGGGGAAAACCTTCTGACTAATTCTAGGTCTAAAGTCAACATGCCTATTACTATTTATACTTGTGATTAGCAAGAAGCCTTTGCTGCCCAAAGCCATTTATAGCATCAGATAGCAAACACAGTCATCCATATTGAAGCTAGATATGATATCAGACACCAAATGCAGCTATGATTCAAAAAACAAACTTCATTTAGTACCAGCGTGGAATAACATGCTAGTTTCTTGTGGGCCTTTTCAGCCATAAAAATAGTGGTGCAATATCAACAGGCATCATCTTAGAAAATTAAGAGAAATAATGTATCCTACTCTTCTGAAATAGCAAGTTCTCCAGGTAGACATGAATGGCAAGAAGATACAAAATAGATTCAGAACAGATATAATAAGTTAAAAATATAAGCTACTGAGTGAAAAGAAAGATTTATATCCCTCAGGTATTATACATTTTTAAAACTGGAAGAACTGGGGCTTCCCTGGTGGCTCAGTGGTTGAAAATCCGCCTGCCAATGCAGGGGACACGGGTTCGAGCCCTGGTCCGGGAAGATCCCACATGCCACGGAGCAACTAAGCCCGTGCACCACAACTACTGAGCCTGCACTCTAGAGCCGGTGCTCCGCAATACGAGAAGCCACCGCAATGAAGCCCGCGCAACGCAACGAAGAGTAGCCCCCACTCTCCGCAACTAGAGAAAGCCCACACACAGCAACAAAGACCCAATGCAGCCAAAAATAAATAAGTTAAAAAAAAAACTGGAAGAACTGAAAAAAGTAATGATTTTTGAAAACATGACATTCTTAATATAATCACAAGACTCAATAGCTATCAATTAGAAACTGCTTTGCTACTCTACTATAAATAATAAGGAAAAATTACTCTTTACAACTGAATCTATATCAATGATATAATCTATGAATATGTAATTATGTTTACATAAAAGTTTCAAATAAAGGAATAACATCTAATCGTTACTAAAATGTCTAAATTATAAACTATATTTAAATTGATTGTAGAGTAACTTTCTCTTTGACTATGTCAAATGACTCAGCTTATATGGATCTCTGCCACTGCTGATTTCTAATTTTATATAGCAAGCTAAACCACATGCTCCCAAAGTTTTAAAATATCTTGAAATATTTAGGATAAATTCAATTTCAAATTGACTATAAGCTTATTTGAGATGTTTACCAAAATAGAACTTTTAATACATAATCAATAAAATCTTTTTTATAACTAATTTCCTAACTGGAATTTTTTTTGGGGGGTATTTTCATTAAGGTAGACCATAGACACTGCAATCTCAAATTTCCATGAATTTGCACAGAGAAAATACACACATGTACCACTACCCAGATCAAGACAGAGAACTTTACCAGCATCCCAGAAGTCCCCTCCCAGTCTTTACCCACCCAATTACCAACAGCAGTTAACTAGTATGCTGATTTTATGCCCATAAATAAGTTTTACCTGTTTTTGAACTTTATATAAAGAAATCACAGTATGTACTGTTTTGTGTCTGGCTTCTTTTGCTTAATACTACAGAATATCAGTAAGATTTACTCATATTATTATAAGTAGCGGGAGTTTTTTTTTCATTGCTATACAGTATTCTTTTGTGTGAACATACACAATCTGTTTATCCATTCTATTATTGGTGGATATTTGGGCTGTTTTTTGAGTTTGGGGGCCATTATAAATAATGCTGCTATGAACACTGCAGTACATGTCATTCAGAGTACACATGTACCCATTTCTGAAGTTTATATATACCTAATAGAATTGTTGGGTCAGCTTTAGTAGATACTGCCAAACCATTTAGCAAAGTGATTGCACCAATTTATACTCTACTAGAATCCAATTTTTCCACAGTAGAACCCTTTTAAAGGTGGTTCAACCCAACTAAACTGCTACGTTAATAAATAAATGGAGTTTTAGTTCTCAAAGGGTCTGAACTTAATTGTAGGTAGGACCTGACTAATTCGACAATTATACTATTTACATGTGATTTTAGCCAAAACGCCTAAACACTAGTTTATACATCACCAAAATAAAATGGAAGCCTGTCTAAATTTTCCCCTTGACAACATAAATCAATTTATATAGGCTCAACCCTCTAAGGATAATAAAATTCTCCCCAATTTATCATTAGATAAGAACACAAGACCAACCTATTATATTTCTAGAACTGGCAAATATCTGCATAAAGCGTGAACTGGTGAACAGCAATTCAAACATTCTCTCAGCACTGATATGAAAAACACGGTTGATATAAAGTCTTCCATGAAGATCTTCCTCAGGAATATTTTCTGGGAAAACAAAAAACATGGAACAAAAAGTGAAGAAATCAAGGAAAGGTAATTTCAAGGTTTTGTTTTGGGCACAAAATGGTTTTTAAATGTGATTACAATGATCAGCACATTACAGGACACTATTAAAACTCTAAATTGGTATTATATACATATGTACTATGTAAAACTATACATAATAGTATACAGTAATTAAACTATATATGATCAATAGTTCAGTCAAAACCCAAAAGATATAGAAATATTTAACTTGAATATCAAACTCCCATAATCTATCATTCAAAAGAATATGTCATGAATTTGTGTGTCATCCCTGTGCAGGGGCCATGCTAATCTTCTCTGTATCATTCCAATTTTAGCATATGTGCTGCCAAAGCGAGCACTCAAAAAACTATTTCAAGAGTGACAAGGGCAGTTCTGAGACACATACGGGGGTATCTACCACGGTGAATAGCAGGTCCTATTTCTGAATATGCAAATATTTGGTAATTACTAAGTCATGAATGACTCGAATATCTCTCTGCTGCACTCACTAACTTATTAGCCTGAACAGTGTTTCAAATTTGACTTAAAGCTCACTCCTCCAAGACAAGTATCACTGTATCCACTACCTACTCTCAATACCACACATTAAAAGAAATCCTTCTGAAAAGTATTCTTCAAAGCTAAATAAAGCCCAACGGAATATTTTATTTTTCTAAGAATTTGACAGCGATAATTATGTTGAAAACTCTTGGTAGCAAATGAAGAAGCAACATCTGCTCACCTCTCCTCATGTTCCCTGGAAACACTGCATAAAAGAGCCCAGAAATCTATGGTGCTTAGCATATGGCAGGTATTGTGCTAAGCACGTTACAAATATTCACTCATCTTATCCTCACAGCAATCCTGTGAGATAAGAGGTATTAACATCTTCATCTCCATCGTACAGATGAGAAAACTGAGACACTGAGAGAATTGCTGAAACTCGCCGAAGCTCTGTGGCTAGTGAGTGACTGAATTAGAATTTGAATTCACTGTAGCTCCAGAGCACACAAACTAAACCTCTATTTTATAGTTCAAGGAGTTTAACTTAGAAGAATTAAAAGGAAATTTTTTTAAAAAGGGACATCTAGGAATAGGAGACTGGTAGAATAAAGGAAATAGAATAAAGCAATCCAATGTGAAATTTTAATGATTTCAGGACTGGGATTATTTATTATTTCAAGGATTATGCCTGTCAGTACAGAATGACAACTGTGACAAAAGCAAGCTCCCCACAGTTCACAAATCAAGCTCTAAGAATTATCTGTGTCAAGCATCTGTCCATGTTAAGCCATGAGAAGCAGTCACTTAAAGTAAAAGATAGTGGTCTAAGAATCAGAAAAACTCTTCTAGCTCTGCCTTCACCCCAGCTATTGGTTTTTCTCCCTCATGAAATGGTCTGTGTCTCCCTATTTTGCTACAGGTGCAAAGAGCTTAGGGACATCAGGTAGATACTGATTTACCTTCTCCTTGCAACAATACTATCTGTAGGCAAAAGCTATTCACTGCAATTTCAAGTAATGGCTCCTTCGGCGTAGAAATGAATCACTGAAACTAGGCAATTAACTAAGGTTCTGTGAGGCAACTTCCTAATTAGGCTTGAGAAATAGCTTTTTCTGACATAGAAGTAATACATGTTCATTGTAAAAATAATTCATGTATTCACAAAGAAAGCAAACAAGTACATGTGATTCTATTAATCCTGCTCATCACCTTCACAGAACTTATCCCAACTTGTAATTATATTTTTATTGGCTTAGTGACTTGTGTATTGTCTCTCTCCTGCACTAGACTCTAAGTTCTATGTGAACAGGGATCATGTTGATTTCAAACACCTAAGTACATTACATGTTTGGCACACAATAAGTGTTAAATAACTTTTTGAATGAATAAGTGACTATGGAAAATGCAAAAAATCTTAGGGTCTACTTTTATTTATAGGACTTTAAATTTGCAATCATATTTTTAAACTTTTTTAAAAAATAATTTTAGAGGTACAATTAACTAAACTAGGCTTTATTCCTATTTTTTCCAGTAATGTCCCGTTCTGTTCAAGAACCCAACCCAAAGTCCCATGTTGAATTTAGCTGTTATCTTCTTAGTCTCCTCCAATCTATGACAGTCCCTCACTTTTTCCTTGTTTTTCAGTGCCCTTATACATTTGAAAAGTACAGGTCAGGTATTATGTAGAAAGTCCCTCAATTTGGGTTCATCTGAGGGTTTTTTTTTCATGATTAGACTGGGGTTTGGATTTTGGGGAAGAATACCACAGAAGTGAAGTACCCTTCTCCTCAAACTCAGGGTGTACACATATCAGCATGACTTATGATGATGTTAACCTTGATCACTTGGTGGTGTCTGGCAGGCTTCTCCACTTCAAAAGTATTATTTTCCTCTTTCCACATTCTATTTGTTAGAAATGAGTCACTAAGTTCAGCCCATACTCAAGGGGAGGAGAATTAAGCTCCACCTCCTGGAAGGGGGAGTATCTACATATATTATTTGGAACTCTGTGAGGAAGACTCGTGCTTGCTCCCCCATTTATATATTTATTCAATCATTGGTATCAGTATGGACTTATGAATAATTATTTTATACTTTAGGTTTTAATGCAGTATTATCATTATTTATTTTGCTGCTCACATTTTTTTTTTGTTTGGCCATTAGAAGCTCTTTCAGGTTGACTCCTATGATCTTTCGACATGCCTCTTTTTTTCTTTTTCAAGCACTTCTTTATATTCTGGCACTACAAGATGTTCCAGGCTCATTTTGTATATTCCCCAACTGGGCCCTAGAAGCAGCCATTTCTCTAAGGAGTCCTGGAACTCTAATTTTTCAAAAGTAAGTTTCCTGTTCCCATTTAAGAAGGACATAAATTACACTTATATAAGTATTTCAATACAATATCTTCATATTTCATTTAAACTCCATTATTCGATACAATGTTCTATATCATGACTGATAAAACATAATCTGTGGTATTGCTGCTGGAAATTAACAATAATACTTTTTGTATGTAAATGTGTTTGAGGAAGTAAGGATATGAAATAAACTATTTCCACCTGGGATTATTTTTTTAATATTTATTTATTTGGCTGTGCCGGGTCTTAGTTGCGGCATGTGGAATCTTTGCTGCGATGTGCACGATCTTTAGTTGCGGCATGCATGCGGGATCAAGTTCCCTGACCAGGGATCAAACCCGGATCCCTGCATTGTGAGCGCGGAGTCTTAACCGCTGGACCACCAAGGAAGTCCCTGGGATTATTTATTTATTAAATTCATGGTACTTTAAAGCTTCCTACCTAAATAACATCACCAATAATATTGCTGGAAATTTATTAAGCTAGCAGGTGGCTTTTTTTTTTATTTTATTTTATTTTTTTGCTTTATAACAAATTTAATCAGTTATACATATACATATGTTTCCATATCCCCTCCCTTTTGCGTCTCCCTCCCACCCTCCCTATCCCACCCCTCCAGGCGGTCACAAAGTACCGAGCTGATCTCCCTGTGCTATGGGGCTGCTTCCCACTAGCTATCTACCTCACGTTTGGTAGTGTATATATGTCCATGCCGCTCTTTCACTTTGTCACAGCTTACCCTTCCCCCTCCCCATATCAAGTCCATTCTCTAGTAGGTCTGTGTCTTTATTCCTGTCTTACCCCTATGTTCTTCATGACATTTTTTTTTCTTAAATTCCATATATATGTGTTAGCATACAGTATTTGTCTTTCTCTTTCTGACTTACTTCACTCTGTATGACAGACTCTAGGTCTATCCACCTCATTACAAATAGCTCAATTTCATTTCTTTTTATGGCTGAGTAATATTCCATTGTATATATGTGCCACATCTTCTTTATCCATTCATCCGATGATGGACACTTAGGTTGTTTCCATCTCCGGGCTATTGTAAATAGGGCTGCTATGAACATTTTGGTACATGTCTCTTTTTGAATTATGGTTTTTTCAGGGTATATGCCCAGTAGTGGGATTCCTGGGTCATATGGTAGTTCTATTTGTAGTTTTTTAAGGAACCTCCATACCGTTCTCCATAGCGGCTGTACCAATTCACATTCCCACCAGCAGTGCAAGAGTGTTCCCTTTTTTCCACACCCTCTCCAGCATTTATTGTTTCTAGATTTTTTGATGATGGCCATTCTGACTGGTGTGAGATGATATCTCATTGTACTTTTGATTTGCATTTCTCTAATGAGTAAAGATGTTGAGCATCCTTTCATGTGTTTGTTGGCAGTCTGTATATCTTCTGTGGAGAAATGTCTATTTAGGTCTTCTGCCCATTTTTGGATTGGGTTGTTTGTTTTTTTGTTATTGAGCTGCATGAGCTGCTTATAAATTTTGGAGATTAATCCTTTGTCAGTTGATTCATTTGCAAATATTTTCTCCCATTCTGAGGGTTGTCTTTTGGTCTTGTTTATGGTTTCCTTTGCTGTGCAAAAGCTTTTAAGTTTCATTAGGTCCCATGTGTTTATTTTTGTCTTTATTTCCATTTCTCTAGGAGGTGGGTCAGAAAGGATCTTGCTGTGATTTATGTCATAGAGTGTTCTGCCTATGTTTTCCTCTAAGAGTTTGATAGTGTCTGGCCTTACATTGAGGTCTTTAATCCATTTTGAGCTTATTTTTGTGTATGGTGTTAGGGAGTGATCTAATCTCATACTTTTACATGTCCCTATCCAGTTTTCCCAGCACCACTTATTGAAGAGACTGTCCTTTCTCCACTGTACATTCCTGCCTCCTTTATCAAAGATAAGGTGACCATATGTCCGTGGGTTTAACTCTGGGCTTTCTATCCTGTTCCATTGATCTATCTTTCTGTTTTTGTGCCAGTACCACACTGTCTTGATTACTGTAGCTTTGTAGTATAGTCTGAAGTCAGGGAGCCTGATTCCTCCAGCTCCATTTTTCGTTCTCAAGATTGCTTTGGCTATTCGGGGTCTTTTGTGTTTCCATACAAATTGTGAAATTTTTTGTTCTAGTTCTGTGAAAAATGCCAGTGGTAGTTTGATAGGGATTGCATTGAATCTGTAGATTGCTTTGGGTAGTAGAGTCATTTTCACAATGTTGATTCTTCCAATCCAAGAACATGGTACATCTCTCCATCTATTTGTATCATCTTTAATTTCTTTCATCAGTGTCTTATAATTTTCTGCATACAGGTCTTTTGTCTCCTTAGGTAGGTTTATTCCTAGATATTTTATTCTTTTTGTTGCAATGGTAAATGGGAGTGTTTCCTTGATTTCACTTTCAGATTTTTCATCATTAGTATATAGGAATGCCAGAGATTTCTGTGCATTAATTTTGTATCCTGCAACTTGACCAAATTCATTGATTAACTCTAGTAGTTTTCTGGTAGCATCTTTAGGATTCTCTATGTATAGTATCATGTCATCTGCAAACAGTGACAGCTTTACTTCATCTTTTCCAATTTGGATTCCTTTTATTTCCTTTTCTTCTCTGATTGCTGTAGCTAAAACTTCCAAAACTAGGTTGAATAAGAGTGGTGAAAGTGGGCAACCTTGTCTTGTTCCTGATCTTAGTGGAAATGGTTTCAGTTTTTCACCATTGAGGACGATGCTGGCTGTGGGTTTGTCATATATGGCCTTTATTATGTTGAGGAAAGTTCCCTCTATGCCTACTTTCTGCAGGGTTTTTATCATAAATGGGTGTTGAATTTTGTCGAAAGCTTTCTCTGCATCTATTGAGATGATCATATGGTTTTTCTCCTTCAATTTGTTAATATGGTGTATCACGTTAATTGATTTGCGTATATTGAAGAATCCTTGCATTCCTGGAATAAACCCCACTTGATCATGGTGTATGATCCTTTTAATGTGCTGTTGGATTCTGTTTGCTAGTATTTTGTTGAGGATTTTTGCATCTATGTTCATCAGTGATATTGGCCTGTAGTTTTCTTTCTTTGTGACATCCTTGCCTGGTTTTGGTATCAAGGTGATGGTGGCCTCGTAGAATGAGTTTGGGAGTGTTCCTCCCTCTGCTATATTTTGGAAGAGTTTCAGAAGGATAGGTGTTAGCTCTTCTCTAAATGCTTGATAGAATTCGCCTGTGAAGCCATCTGGTCCTGGGCTTTTGTTTGTTGGAAGATTTTTTATCACAGTTTCAATTTCAGTGCTTGTGATTGGTCTGTTCATATTTTCTATTTCTTCCTGATTGAGTCTTGGCAGGTTGTGCATTTCTAAGAATTTGTCCATTTCTTCCAGGTTGTCCATTTTATTGGCATAGAGTTGCTTATAGTAATCTCTCATGATCTTTTGTATTTCTGCAGTGTCAGTTGTTACTTCTCCTTTTTCATTTCTAATTCTATTGATTTGAGTCTTCTCCCTTTTTTTCTTGATGAGTCTGGCTAATGGTTTATCAATTTTGTTTATCTTCTCAAAGAACCAGCTTTTAGTTTTATTGATCTTTGCTATCGTTTCCTTCATTTCTTTTTCATTTATTTCTGATCTGATTTTTATGATTTCTTTCCTTCTGCTAACTTTGGGATGTTTTTGTTCTTCTTTCTCTAATTGCTTTAGGTGCAAGGTTAGGTTGTTTATTCGAGATGTTTCCTGTTTCTTAAGGTGGGATTGTATTGCTATAAACTTCCCTCTTAGAACTGCTTTTGCTGCATCCCATAGGTTTTGGGTCGTCGTGTCTCCATTGTCATTTGTTTCTAGGTATTTTTTAATTTCCTCTTTGATTTCTTCAGTGATCACTTCGTTATTAAGTAGTGTATTGTTTAGCCTCCATGTGTTTGTATTTTTTACAGCTCTTTTCCTGTAATTGATATCTAGTCTCATAGGATTGTGGTCGGAAAAGATACTTGATACAATTTCAATTTTCTTAAATTTACCAAGGCTTGATTTGTGACCCAAGATATGATCTATCCTGGAGAATGTTCCATGAGCACTTGAGAAAAATGTGTACTGTGTTGTTTTTGGATGGAATGTCCTATAAATATCAATTAAGTCCATCTTGTTTAATGTATCATTTAAAGCTTGTGTTTCCTTATTTATTTTCATTTTGGATGATCTGTCCATTGGTGAAAGTGGGGTGTTAAAGTCCCCTACTATGAGTGTGTAACTGTCGATTTCTCCTTTTATGGCTGTTAGTATTTGCCTTATGTATTGAGGTGCTCCTATGTTTGGTGCATAAATATTTACAATTGTTATATCTTCTTCTTGGATCGATCCCTTGATCATTATGTAGTGTCCTTCTTTGTCTCTTCTAGTAGTCCTTATTTTAAAGTCTATTTTGTCTGATATGAGAATTGCTACTCCAGCTTTCTTTTGGTTTCCATTTGCATGGAATATCTTTTTCCATCCCCTTACTTTCAGTCTGTATGTGTCTCTAGGTCTGAAGTGGGTCTCTTGTAGACAGCATATAGATGGGTCTTGTTTTTGTATCCATTCAGCCACTCTGTGTCTTTTGGTGGGAGCATTTAGTCCATTTACATTTAAGGTAATTATCGATATGTATGTTCCTATTCCCATTTTCTTAATTGTTTTGGGTTCATTATTGTAGGTCTTTTACTTCTGTTGTGTTTCTTGCCTAGAGAAGTTCCTTTAGCATTTGTTGTAAAGCTGGTTTGGTGGTGCTGAACTCTCTCAGCTTTTGCTTGTCTGTAAACGTTTTAATTTCTCCATCAAATCTGAATGAGATCCTTGCTGGGTAGAGTAATCTTGGTTGCAGGTTTCTCTCCTTCATCACTTTAATTATGTCCTGCCACTCCCTTCTGGCTTGTAGAGTTTCTGCTGAGAGATCAGCTGTTATCCTGATGGGGATTCCCTTGTGTGTTATTTGTTGTTTTTGCCTTGCTGCTTTTAATATGATTTCTTTGTGTTTAATTTTTGACAGTTTGATTAATATGTGTCTTGGCGTATTTCTCCTTGGATTTATTCTGTATGGGACTCTCTGTGCCTCCTGGACTTGATTAACTATTTCCTTTCCCATATTAGGGAAGTTTTCAACTATAATCTCTTCAAATATTTTCTCAGTCCCTTTCTTTTTCTCTTCTTCTTCTGGAACCCCTATAATTCGAATGTTGGTGCGTTTAATGTTGTCCCAGAGGTCTCTGAGACTGTCCTCTGTTCTTTTCATTCTTTTTTCTTTATTTTGCTCTGCAGCAGTTATTTCCACTATTTTATCTTCCACCTCACTTATCCGTTCTTCTGCCTCAGTTATTCTGCTATTGATCCCATCTAGAGTATTTTTTATTTCATTTATTGTGTTTTTAATCGATGCTTGATTCATCTTTAGTTCTTCTAGGTCCTTGTTAACTGTTTCTTGCATTTTGTCTATTCTATTTCCAAGATTTTGGATCTGGGAAATAGAATCTTGGATCATCTTTACCATCATTATTCTGAATTCTTTTTCAGGTAGAGTGCCTATTACCTCTTCATTTGTTAGGTCTGGTGGGTTTTTATCTTGCTCCTTCTCCTGCTGTGTGTTTTTCTGTCTTCTCATTTTGCTTATGTTACTGTGTTTGGGGTCTCCTTTTTGCAGGCTGCAGGTTCGTAGTTCCTGTTGTTTTTGGTGTCTGTCCCCAGTGGCTAAGGTTGGTTTAGTGGGTTGTGTAGGCTTCCTGGTGGAGGGGACTAGTGCCTGTGTTCTGGTGGATGAGGCTGGATCTTGTCTTTCTGGTGGGCAGTTCCACGTCTGGTGGTGTGTTTTGGGGTGTCTGTGGACTTTTTATGATTTTAGGCCACCTCTCTGCTAATGGGTGGCGTTGTGTTCCTGTCTTGCTAGTTGTTTGGCTTAGGGTGTCCAGCACTGTAGCCTGCTGGTTGTTGAGTGAAGCTGGGTGCTGGTGTTGAGATGGAGATCTCTGGAAGATTTTCGCCGTTTGATATTATGTGGAGCTGGGAGGTCTCTTGTGGACCAGTGTCCTGAAGTTGGCTCTCCCACCTCAGAGGCACAGCACTGACTCTGGGCTCCTCAATTTGGGATGATGTGTTGTCTATTCATGTATTCCACAGATGCAGGGTACATCAAGTTGATTGTGGAGCTTTAATCTGCTGCTTCTGAGGCTGCTGGGAGAGGTTTCCCTTTCTCTTCTTTGTTCTCACAGCTCCTAGGTCTCAGCTTTGGATTTGGCCCCGCCTCTGCGTGTAGGTCGCCGGAGGGCGTCTGTTCTTCGCTCAGATAGGACAGGGTTAAAGGAGCAGCCTCTTCGGGGACTCTGGCTCACTCAGGCCGGGAGGGAGGGAGCGGCACGGGGTGCGGGGCGAGCCTGCAGCGGCAGAGGTCGGCGTGACGTTGCACCAGCCCGAGGCGCGCCGTGCGTTCTCCCAAGGAAGCCGCCCCTGGATCCCTGGATCCCGGGACCCCGGCAGTGGCGGGCTGCACAGGCTCCCGGAAGGGCGGTGTGGGCAGTGACCTGCGCTCGCACACAGGCTTCTTGGCGGCGGCAGCAGCAGCCCCAGCGTCCCACGCCTGTCACTGGGCTCCGCGCTTTCAGTCGCGACTCGCGGCCGTCCGTGGAGCCCCTTTAAGCAGCGCTCTTAATCCCCTCTCCTCGCGCACCAGGAAACCAAGAGGGAAGAAAAAGTCTCTTGCCTCTTCGGCAGCTCCAGAGTTTTCCCGGACTCCCTCCCGGCTAGCTGTGGCACATTAGCCCCCTTCAGGCTGAGTTCTCGCCGCCAGCCCCAGTCCTCTCCCTGCGCTCTGACCGAAGCCCGAGCCTCAGCTTCCAGCGCTGCGCGCCCCGGCGGGCGAGCAGACAAGCCTCTCGGGCTGGTGAGTGCCGCTCGGCACCGATCCTCTGTGTGCGGATCTCTCCGCTTTGCCCTACCCAGGTATGTGGGGAGTTTCTTGCCTTTTGGGAGGTCTGGGGTCTTCTGCCAGCGTTCAGTAGGTGTTCTGTAGGAGTTGTTCCACGTGTAGCTGTATTTCTGGTGTATCCGTGGGGAGGAAGGTGATCTCCGCGTCTTACTCTTCCGCCATCTTACCCGGAAGTCCCCCGCAGGTGGCATTTTAAATGGGGAAAGGAACACTGCTCAACTTAGTAGCAGGTTACTATTTCCAATAAAGAAGAAATACTATTTCAAGCATATAAGTTTGAAAGTGGCCAGTGGAAATCGTGGGGAAATTGAGACATAAATATGAGAAGGACCTGGACACGAATAAAACTGAAATCAGATGTTGATAGTATTTTGAGGATGTGTGAAAAATGTATTAGGTAGGTATGCAAGAAAATTAGGTAATTTGGAGTTTAATTGAGTAACTAAGGACACACAATTTGTTTTATCTTCCATTTTCTAAAAATGGGTGATTAGGGCTCATATGCAATACAGAAACTACGTCACTATTATTCTTTGTTTATTTCTAGATAAAGACACAGCTTATATGAGTTTTAATGTTATCCTTTAATCATTAATGTTAATTTTATAGGAACTCAATAAAGAAAGTAAGGCATTTTTTTTAAAGGACCATTCTTATAAAAAAGCAGGTGAGAAAGAAGGGGGGAAAAAAATCCCCGTTTTGCTGTCACTTACATGTCTGGCCACTGGGTGCCAGAGTAGATCTTCCTACAGTTAGAGGTTCAAGCAGGCAGGGGATAACTAATTCACAGGGCTGCATACCCAAGCGTGAATGGTGAGGACACCAAGAGAGTCTAGTCATTCCTGGTGCTCGATCCTTTTTTAAAAAGACTTCCTCTCAACTATCTTTTCAAAAGAACACATCAACTGTCTTCTTAATGCATTCTATGATCTTTTAGGGACTTGTTTATATTTATTTACGTTTTTAAGAGCGTGGGTTTAGTTTTCATCAGAGATGCTTCAGTGTTTCCAAACCAAGGTTGAACCTGATTTGGATTTGGTTTTCAAGGATTTGGTCTTGGTTTGGTTTTGGATCTGATTTTAGATTTGGACTTGATTTAGATTTGCCTTGGATCTAGTTTTGGTTTTCATGGATTTAGTAAACAGCCTTCAGGGGTTCCCAAACCAGGCCTAAGCCGAACAGTAAGTGGACTAGCAAATACAATCATGCCGGACAGATCCAAACCACTACAACGTCCCCATCACCAATATTCTGGTAGGAATATTAATATAACTTGTTGGTACAAAAGCAAGTATAGCAAAACTCCACTGACATTACTCCTTTCTTGAAATTTGAAAGTAGTCACTACCCTAGATCTTTCCCATTGTCTCCTCACTTCACTGACTTTAGTGTCAATAATCTTACAGCTAAAAAGAAAAAAAATTCCTTGAAATGCCCACTTGATAAGCATGACAAGCCCTAGGTTATTGGTTCTAATTTAAGAGAAATTAAAGAGAATATGATTTGCTATAAAGTTTCCCTTAAGCAACTGCTTTTTATTTTTATTATATTCTCTACTTTTGAATCTCTCTCTCTTTCTCTTTTTTCTTTTTTGTGGTTAAGGAAAGTAGTAAAATTATAGTGTTACACCATGATTTTTATTATGATTTTTTTAAACTCAAATGGTATTAAAGACTCGAATGTAAGACCTGAAACCATAAAACTTCTAGAAGAAAACATAAGCAGTACATTCTTTGACAGCTTTCTTAGCAGAATTTTTTTCTGTATATCTCCTCTGGCAAGATAAATGAAAGCAAAATTAAATAAATGGGACTAGATCAAACCAAAAAGCTTTTGCACAGTGAAAGAAACTATAATCTAAATGAAAAGGCTGACTAGAATGGGAGATGACATTTGCAAACAATATATCTGATAAGGGGTTAATATCCAAAATATGCAAAGAACTCATACAACTCAACAACTGAAAACCACCTGATTAAAAAATGAAATGAGCAGAGGACCTGAATAGATATTTTTCCAAAGAAGACATACAGATGGCCAACTGGCACATGAAAAGATGCTCAACATCACTAATCATCAGGGAAATGCAAACCAAAACTACAATGAGGTACCACCCCACACCTGTCAGAATGGCTGTCATCAAAAAGACAGCAAATAGCAAGTATTGGGGAGGATGTGGAGAAAAGGGAACCCTTGTGCATTGTTGGTGGGAATGTAAACTGGTGCAGTTACTATGGAAAATAGTATGTAGGTTCCTCAAAAAATTAAAAATAGAACTACCATACAATCCAGCAATTCCACTCCTGGGTATTTATCTGAAGAAAACGAAAACACTAATTCAATAAGATATATGTGTCCCACTAAGTTCACTATAGCATTATTTACAGTAGCCAAGATATGGAAGCAACCTAAGTGCCCATCAACAGATAAATGGATAAAGAAGGTGTGGTGTGTGTGTGTATATATATATATACACACACAATGGAATATTGAGTAATGGAATATTACTCAACCATAAAAAAGAATGAAATCTTGCCGTTTTTGACATAGATGGACCTAGAGGGTATTATGCTTAATGAAATAAGTCAGACAAAGACACATACTGTATGCTTTCACTTATACATGGAATCTAAAAAACAAAACAATGAACAAACATAACAAAAACAGAGTCATAGATACAGAGAACAAACAAGTGGTTGCCAGAGGGAAAGGGGGTTGGAGGAGGAGAAAAACAAGTGAGGGACATAAGAAGTACAACATCCAGTTACAAATGAGTCATGGATAAAAAGAAAATAATTGCTTTTCCCTTGCTACTGCTTCATCTCCCCCATCTTAAGGCTTGGGACATTAGAAGATAAACGTGATGAAGATTTTCAAATTCCAGGCTTCTGAAAAGTGGAGAGAGGTTAGATTTAGCAGCCCCTTTCCTCTATTTCTTATTAACTTCCATCCTTTTTTGGTTCATTATAGAGTGAGTCTGTATCTAATGCAAAAACCAAATGCTCAATTTGCACACACCTAATATAAAAGTAAACATTAAAATACGTAACTGAAATTTTACTAAAATTTATAAGAAATTCTTTACCTTCATCAACAGAATCTGAAGTGCTGCTTTTGTCCAAAGAAAGATATTCATTTTTATTCAAGTCCAGTGATTTTGATGACAGTCTACTTAACCTCTTTTCTGAAGTTAGTGAAGGACTTTTGATCTGTTTCTCACTTTGGGGTTCCTCTTTCCCTAACCCCTAAAAAGCAAACAATGAGATCTTTAATAATAAAGACACTTTGAAATATTGCTTTTTGAAAAATTTATGTTTGTATCACATTTCCAATTCAGTCCAAAAAATATTGGTAGATAACACAGACTATCCTAAAGTCATCTTCTTATACATTAATGAACAATAAGCTTATGAAGAACATCATAAAAAAAGAACTCACAGACAATTAACAACCTGTGAATCACTTAAGTCGAAGAGAAAGGGGACAAAGGACAAAAATAATAGAACAGTCAGTTCTTTGGGGTGTGCAAAGGAAAGGAGTCACACCCAGTTAGTTTCCCCAGACAATACCTGCCCCATCACCTCAAGGAAGAGAACTCACCCACCTCTTAAGACCAGTAACTAAAGGGGAAAGGGAAAGAAAAAAGAGAGATAAAAGTCACATAAGAGTACAGTGAGGGAGAAAAGATTAAAAGGGAAAATTAATTTCACAGCAAACCCATAAGAACAGAGTTGGCTTTGCTGTTAAGGGACTAAGGAACTGGGCATTAAAATATAGTCAATATATACTGCTATCCATACTTTCTGGGAATGGCTTAATAAAGATATGTCATTTCTATAATAAATTTAATATTAGGCATTAAAGTATGAATGCTATTGCTATGTTAGTAGTATTCAAGTAGAACAGTATTATAATTAGGCTTAATAGAACAGTGTGATAAATATAAACTACACAGCAATGAACTTTCTTGCATTGTCTGTGTATAAGCAGATGAAAGACAGCAAAAGCATATCTATAACTTCCTGCCCCATGAGATCTTTGAGCAGCACTGAACAACAGAAGCAGCTCCAGGGGGGAGACCAGTTTGCACTGGCCATTCAGAAAGCAGAATAACAACCGGGCCCCAGGACTCAATTTATTAAAGGATTATACTATCCTAGTCGAGGATTGATTTTTCAATCAGAGAGTATTGTTAAAATCAAGACTTGATTTATTTCGGAGTTCCACACTACGAAGCAACAGGTTTATTAGCTGACCCAGGGTCTCCTTAGATGCTGAGTAACTTTCCACACATATTTCTCCTGTTGTTTCTAATTAAGATATAGTTCCTATTATAAAGAACATGGGCAGATACTTATAGAAAAAGTAACAGTCCCTATTTTTGAATGGTTAGCATCTGGACAATTTTTATTTCTTTGTATATTTTTCTATATTTCCTGAATTTTTACAAAGAGTATTAATTTTATAACTTAAGAAAAACCTATTTTATTCTTGGAAAAAATGTTATTTCCAACTTTTTGTTATTTCCAACTTTGTTGGAAGTAAAAATGAAACAAACTAAGTGACATATGATATTCATGATATCTGAGAATCTCACTTTACTGCTCCGAGTGCAAAAGGAAAAAAAGGACCAAACTTCTAAATTACTTGTGTTCCATAACCTGAAAACATCTATACTAAACATCAATGTATATATAATCAATCTTAAAACATTAAATTATTCCTCTACATTCCATTCCCTTTCTTTAGAGAACATATGACTTCCTTTAGGGACAAAACTAGAAGCAAGGACCAATAGGTTAACTATCCCAAGAGCAGGTACAGAAGACATTGTCAAAGAGGCTGTAGGAAGGACTCAAGAAATATTAGTAGTTCTGAGAACTCAGTCCTCAAAGTCAGATTTTGTAAAAGGAAGAGGGGACTGTAAGAGATCCCCTGTCCTGTTACCACCCCAAAATTGAGTGGTTTGGTCTTCTCAGTGAGAACGTACAAGGGGATTAGCATTCAGAATCACCTCCCTTACACCAGCAGTAAGTTCCTAAGGGTCTCTTGATGAATAAGTTTTACATGAAATCCACAACACAAAATCAGACTGAGATAGGTGCGTGATGATTGCCTGAGACAAGTTTATAACTTGGTGGCCTTTTACATAAATATATCCTGTTTCAATGTTTCCCCAACGTTTATTCACAGCAGATGCTGGGAGCTCAAGAGAAGGTAGAAAAGGTCCACTGCAGGCCACACACAGATTCACCTTCAATCATAATAGCTTATGGTTATTGAATACTTAATATGTGCTAGGGACTGTTCAATGCATTTTCACATATATTAATTCATTTAGTCCTTATTAAAAAACCCTGTGGGGAACTTCCGGGTAAGATGGCGGAAGAGTAAGACGCGGAGATCACCTTCCTCCCCACGGATACACCAGAAATACAGCTACACGTGGAACAACTCCTACAGAACACCTACTGAACGCTGGCAGAAGACCCCAGACCTCCCAAAAGGCTCGCCCCGCACTCCGTGCCCCTCCCTCCCGCCCGGCCTCAGTGAGCCAGAGTCCCCGAAGAGGCTGATCCTTTAACCCTGTCCTGCCTGAGCGAAGAACAGACGCCCTCCGGCGACCTACATGCAGAGGCGGGGCCAAATCCAAAGCTGAGACCCAGGAGCTGTGAGAACAAAGAAGAGAAAGGGAAACCTCTCCCAGCAGCCTCAGAAGCAGCGGATTAAAGCTCCACAATCAACTTGATGTACTCTGCATCTGTGGAATACATGAATAGACAACACATCATCCCAAATTGAGGAGCCCAGAGTCAGTGCTGTGCCTCTGAGGTGGGAGAGCCAACTTCAGGACACTGGTCCACAAGAGACCTCCCAGCTCCACATAATATCAAACGGCAAAAATCTTCCAGAGATCTCCATCTCAACACCAGCACCCAGCTTCACTCAACGACCAGCAAGCTACAGTGCTGGACACCCTAAGCCAAACAACTAGCAAGACAGGAACACAACGCCACCCATTAGCAGAGAGGTGGCCTAAACTCATAAAAAGTCTGCAGACACCCCAAAACACACCACCAGACGTGGACCTGCCCACCAGAAAGATAAGATCCAGCCTCATCCACCAGAACACAGGCACTAGTCCCCTCCACCAGGAAGCCTACACAACCCACTAAACCAACCTTAGCCACTGGGGACAGACACCAAAAACAACGGGAACTACGAACCGGCAGCCTGCAAAAAGGAGACCCCAAACACAGTAACATAAGCAAAATGAGAAGACAGAAAAACACACAGCAGGAGAAGGAGCAAGATAAAAACCCACCAGATCTAACAAATGAAGAGGTAATAGGCAGTCTACCTGAAAAAGAATTCAGAATAATGATGGTAAAGATGATCCAAGATTCTATTTCCCAGATCCAAAATCTTGGAAATAGAATAGACAAAATGCAAGAAACAGTTAATAAGGACCTAGAAGAACTAAAGATGAATCAAGCATCGATTAAAAACACAATACATGAAATAAAAAATACTCTAGATGGGATCAATAGCAGAATAACTGAGGCAGAAGAACGGATAAGTGAGGTGGAAGATAAAATAGTGGAAATAACTGCTGCAGAGCAAAATAAAGAAAAAAGAATGAAAAGAACAGAGGACAGTCTCAGAGACCTCTGGGACAACATTAAACGCACCAACATTCGAACTATAGGGGTTCCAGAAGAAGAAGAGAAAAAGAAAGGGACTGAGAAAATATTTGAAGAGATTATAGTTGAAAACTTCCCTAATATGGGAAAGGAAATAGTTAATCAAGCCCAGGAGGCACAGAGAGTCCCATACAGAATAAATCCAAGGAGAAATACACCAAGACACATATTAATCAAACTGTCAAAAATTAAACACAAAGAAATCATATTAAAAGCAGCAAGGGAAAAGCAACAAATAACACACAAGGGAATCTCCATCAGGTTAACAGCTGATCTCTCAGCAGAAACTCTACAAGCCAGAAGGGAGTGGCAGGACATAATTAAAGTGATGAAGGAGAAAAACCTGCAACCAAGATTACCCAGCAAGGATCTCATTCAGATTTGATGGAGAAATTAAAACGTTTACAGACAAGCAAAAGCTGAGAGAGTTCAGCACCACCAAACCAGCTTTACAACAAATGCTAAAGGAACTTCTTTAGGCAAGAAACACAACAGTAGTAAAAGACCTACAATAACGAACCCAAAACAATTAAGAAAATGGGAACAGGAACATACATATCAATAATTACCTTAAATGTAAATGGACTAAATGCTCCCACCAAAAGACACAGATTGGCTGAATGGATACAAAAACAAGACCCATATATATGCTGTCTACAAGAGACCCACTTCAGACCTAGAGACACATACAGACTGAAAGTAAGGGGATGGAAAAAGATATTCCATGCAAATGGAAACCAAAAGAAAGCTGGAGTAGCAATTCTCATATCAGACAAAATAGACTTTAAAATAAAGACTACTAGAAGAGACAAAGAAGGACACTACATAATGATCAAGGGATCGATCCAAGAAGAAGATATAACAATTGTAAATATTTATGCACCCAACATAGGAGCACCTCAATACATAAGGCAAATACTAACAGCCATAAAAGGAGAAATCGACAGTAACACACTCATAGTAGGGGACTTTAACACCCCACTTTCACCAATGGACAGATCATCCAAAATGAAAATAAATAAGGAAACACAAGCTTTAAATGATACATTAAACAAGATGGACTTAATTGATATTTATAGGACATTCCATCCAAAAACAACAGAATACACATTTTTCTCAAGTGCTCATGGAACATTCTCCAGGATAGATCATATCTTGGGTCACAAATCAAGCCTTGGTAAATTTAAGAAAATTGAAATTGTATCAAGTATCTTTTCCGACCACAATCCTATGAGACTAGATATCAATTACAGGAAAAGAGCTGTAAAAAATACAAACACATGGAGGCTAAACAATACACTACTTAATAACGAAGTGATCACTGAAGAAATCAAAGAGGAAATTAAAAAATACCTAGAAACAAATGACAATGGAGACACGACGACCCAAAACCTATGGGATGCAGCAAAAGCAGTTCTAAGAGGGAAGTTTATAGCAATACAATCCCACCTTAAGAAACAGGAAACATCTCGAATAAACAACCTAACCTTGCACCTAAAGCAATTAGAGAAAGAAGAACAAAAACATCCCAAAGTTAGCAGAAGGAAAGAAATCATAAAAATCAGATCAGAAATAAATGAAAAAGAAATGAAGGAAACGATAGCAAAGATCAATAAAACTAAAAGCTGGTTCTTTGAGAAGATAAACAAAATTGATAAACCATTAGCCAGACTCATCAAGAAAAAAAGGGAGAAGACTCAAATCAATAGAATTAGAAATGAAAAAGGAGAAGTAACAACTGACACTGCAGAAATACAAAAGATCATGAGAGATTACTATAAGCAACTCTATGCCAATAAAATGGACAACCTGGAAGAAATGGACAAATTCTTAGAAATGCACAACCTGCCAAGACTCAATCAGGAAGAAATAGAAAATATGAACAGACCAATCACAAGCACTGAAATTGAAACTGTGATAAAAAATCTTCCAACAAACAAAAGCCCAGGACCAGATGGCTTCACAGGCGAATTCTATCAAGCATTTAGAGAAGAGCTAACACCTATCCTTCTGAAACTCTTCCAAAATATAGCAGAGGGAGGAACACTCCCAAACTCATTCTACGAGGCCACCATCACCTTGATACCAAAACCAGGCAAGGATGTCACAAAGAAAGAAAACTACAGGCCAATATCACTGATGAACATAGATGCAAAAATCCTCAACAAAATACTAGCAAACAGAATCCAACAGCACATTAAAAGGATCATACACCATGATCAAGTGGGGTTTATTCCAGGAATGCAAGGATTCTTCAATATACGCAAATCAATTAACGTGATACACCATATTAACAAATTGAAGGAGAAAAACCATATGATCATCTCAATAGATGCAGAGAAAGCTTTCGACAAAATTCAACACCCATTTATGATAAAAACCCTGCAGAAAGTAGGCATAGAGGGAACTTTCCTCAACATAATAAAGGCCATATATGACAAACCCACAGCCAGCATCGTCCTCAATGGTGAAAAACTGAAACCATTTCCACTAAGATCAGGAACAAGACAAGGTTGCCCACTCTCACCACTCTTATTCAACATAGTTTTGGAAGTTTTAGCCACAGCAATCAGAGAAGAAAAGGAAATAAAAGGAATCCAAATCGGAAAAGAAGAAGTAAAGCTGTCACTGTTTGCAGATGACATGATACTATACATAGAGAATCCTAAAGATGCTACCAGAAAACTACTAGAGCTAATCAATGAATTTGGTCAAGTTGCAGGATACAAAATTAATGCACAGAAATCTCTGGCATTCCTATATACTAATGATGAAAAATCTGAAAGTGAAATCAAGGAAACACTCCCATTTACCATTGCAACAAAAAGAATAAAATATCTAGGAATAAACCTACCTAAGGAGACAAAAGACCTGTATGCAGAAAATTATAAGACACTGATGAAAGAAATTAAAGATGATACAAATAGATGGAGAGATGTACCATGTTCTTGGATTGGAAGAATCAACATTGTGAAAATGACTCTACTACCCAAAGCAATCTACAGATTCAATGCAATCCCTATCAAACTACCACTGGCATTTTTCACAGAACTAGAACAAAAAATTTCACAATTTGTATGGAAACACAAAAGACCCCGAATAGCCAAAGCAATCTTGAGAACGAAAAATGGAGCTGGAGGAATCAGGCTCCCTGACTTCAGACTATACTACAAAGCTACAGTAATCAAGACAGTGTGGTACTGGCACAAAAACAGAAAGATAGATCAATGGAACAGGATAGAAAGCCCAGAGTTAAACCCACGGACATATGGTCACCTTATCTTTGATAAAGGAGGCAGGAATGTACAGTGGAGAAAGGACAGTCTCTTCAATAAGTGGTGCTGGGAAAACTGGATAGGGACATGTAAAAGTATGAGATTAGATCACTCCCTAACACCATACACAAAAATCAGCTCAAAATGGATTAAAGACCTAAATGTAAGGCCGGACACTATCAAACTCTTAGAGGAAAACATAGGCAGAACACTCTATGACATAAATCACAGCAAGATCCTTTTTGACCCACCTCCTAGAGAAATGGAAATAAAGACAAAGATAAACACATGGGACCTAATGAAACTTAAAAGCTTTTGCACAGCAAAGGAAACCATAAACAAGACCAAAAGACAACCCTCAGAATGGGAGAAAATATTTGCAAATGAATCAACTGACAAAGGATTAATCTCCAAAATTTATAAGCAGCTCATGCAGCTCAATAACAAAAAAACAGACAACCCAATCCAACAATGGTCAGAAGACCTAAATAGACATTTCTCTAAGGAAGATATACAGACTGCCAACAAACACATGAAAGGATGCTCAACATCTTTACTCATTAGAGAAATGCAAATCAAAAGTACAATGAGATATCATCTCACACCAGTCAGAATGGCCATCATCAAAAAATCTAGAAACAATAAATGCTGGAGAGGGTGTGGAAAAAAGGGAACACTCTTGCACTGCTGGTGGGAATGTGAATTGGTACAGCCACTATGGAGAACACTATGGACTTTCCTTAAAAAACTACAAATAGAACTACCATATGACCCAGCAATCCCACTACTGGGCATATACCCTGAGAAAACCATAATTCAAAAAGAGACATGTACCAAAATGTTCATAGCAGCCCTATTTACAATAGCCCGGAGATGGAAACAACCTAAGTGTCCATCATCGGATGAATGGATAAAGAAGATGTGGCACATATATACAGTGGAATATTACTCAGCCATAAAAAGAAATGAAATTGAGCTATTTGTAATGAGGTGGATAGACCTAGAGTCTGTCATACAGAGTGAAGTAAGTCAGAAAGAGAAGGACAGATGCTGTATGCTAACACATATATATGGAATTTAAGAAGAAAGAATGTCATGAAGAACATAGGGGTAAGACAGGAGTGAAGACGCAGACCTACTGGAGAATGGACTTGAGGATATGGGGAGGGGGAAGGGTGAGCTGTGACAGAGTGAGAGAGCGGCATGGACATATATACACTACCAGACGTAGGGTAGATAGCTAGTGGGGGGCAGCCGCATGGCACAGGGAGATCAGCTCGGTGCTTTGTGACCGCCTGGAGGGGTGGGATGGGGAGGGTGGGAGGGAGACGCAAAAGGGAGGGGATATGGAAACATATGTATATGTATAACTGATTAAATTTGTTATAAGGCAAAAAATAAAAAAAATAAAATTAAAAAAAAAATAAATAATAAAAAAATAAAAAATAAATAAAAAAAAAAAACCCTGTGGTGTATTAGTTCCTCATCTTATAGTTGAGGAAAAACAAGCATAGAAAGGTTAAGGAATTAAGTTAATTTATTTAAGGTCATACAGTTAGCAAGTGGCAGAGGTAGGATTTGAAGCCAATGCTCTGATCTAAAACAAGAAATTCAGCATTGGCCCCAAACTTGCATCCCCAATCAGAAGAACAAAAGTTGTACACTCTTAGCACTCAGAATGTGGTCTAAGTACCATTCTTCATTAAAACTATGGCTTATTAGAAAAAATGGCTGATACTAAGTCTGGGACAGAAAGTATACAAAATGTGCCTAGGACACATTATTGTACCAGGAAGAAAGGAAGTCATCAAAGATTATTGATTATTTCAAAAGGACAAAGGAGCCAACCTGAAGGGGCTCCCATTGGCAGAGGGGACAAACTGAGTATAAAAAGTAATAATAGGGCTTCCCTGGTGGCACAGTGGTTGAGAGTCTGCCTGCCGATGCAGGGGACACGGGTTCGTGCCCCGGTCCGGGAAGATCCCACATGCCGCGGAGCGGCTGAGCCTGTGAGCCATGGCCTCTGAGCCTGCGCGTCCGGAGCCTGTGCTCCGCAACGGGAGAGGCCACAACAGTGAGAGGCCCGTGTACCGAAAAAAAAAAAAAAAGTTATAATAATAATGACTTCAAGTGATAGAAACTCACTGAAATTAAAAAAGATTGAAGGGCTTATAATAATACTTGAGAAAATAAAGAAAGAAACTAACTAACTATGAAGCCCAGTAATTAACTGGATGTGCCTGCTTTAGTAATCAGTTTAACAAGCATCTATTGTTATTCAAGCATGGTGCTCATAGTTCTCATCTCCCTTTCAAAACAGATTCTTTCCACTACTCACACTACCTCCTATGGGAAAAATTCTGCTATCTATGAATTTCTCCACCTTATTATATTTTTAATGATGTCTATCCCCCTTACAGACTGATGCTCAGGGAGCTGCCTGGTAACTCTGCACCATATCCAGCTCTGAACAGAACCACATATTATTCCCACACAACCTCTGCAACTTACAGGCTTAAAACTCTTGTCCTAAAATAAAAGAGCAGCCTGACATCTTAAGTTTTTAAACATTTTGTATATTGGTTTTTTTTTTTTTTTTTTTTTTGCGGTACGCAGGCCTCTCACTGTTGTGGCCTCTCCCGTTGCGGAGCACAGGCTCCG
The DNA here is from genome assembly GCF_964341445.2 of Mesoplodon mirus. Lineage (NCBI taxonomy): Eukaryota > Metazoa > Chordata > Mammalia > Artiodactyla > Ziphiidae > Mesoplodon > Mesoplodon mirus. Next base: position 87,139,972 of record NC_138982.1, read on the forward strand.
GACCCGCAGGCTCAGCGGCCATGGTTCATGGGTCCAGCCGCTCCGTGGCATGTGGGATCTTCCCGGGCCAGGGCACGAACCCATGTCCCCAGGCAGACTCTCAACCACTGCGCCACCAGGGAAGCCCTGTATATTGTATTTTTATTTGCTCTTCCATTATGATGAACACATGGCAGTATCAGACAGATTTGAAAAGGGATATCATATACTAACCCCTTTTTGTGGATTTCCATCAATTGACTCTGTTTCTGAAACCCAACTAATTGATTCACGGGTAAAACTGATTGGCTTGGATAATTTTTCATCTCTCTCCCCACAGCCATCCAAGCTGCTTCTTCTTGGACTTCTGTAAGAAACACGTAATAGGAACATAAACAAGGTCACTTCCGCACAAATAGCTGATTTAGTCTCCTCACTGAGGTCCTTTTCTATTATAAAGCATTTTGACAACAAAATTTTTTTTGTAATGTAACAAATAAGCTTCTACTTATAACAAAGCTATCTTCTTAAATCACATGCAAATTGACTTCACTGCTGAAAATAAAATATGCTCATATAAGATTTTATAAACTTCAGAAACCATTAAGAAATTAACCAAGTACAAGTGGCTGTAACAGCAACTAATAAAATGAACATTGCTTATTTAAATTTCAGTTGTGGACAATGAAGAAGCTTTGAAAAGTGCAGGGTAGGTGTTTGAGTTGGATGCCAGGCAACGCCGGAAGGCAGTTCTAGATCTCATCTCCTTCCTTCAAATTCAGTCCCAGCTGAGATGGCACATCACTCCAGGAAGGGGAAGCTCCTGATGTCTGAGCACAGAGCCCATCCATCAATCCATGCCTCCCTTCTTGTTCTTCTCGTTCCTGAGAACAGGAATTCCTAAGGTTAAAGGAAAAGCTTTCAATGGTCATAGGGACAAGATTACAATAAACGTCTTGGGACCTTCTTTTCCTCTTTCAGGGAGTGGGGGGAAAAACAGGAAAGTGTATTAAATATAAAAGCAGCACAATGGATCTAATTTCCAAACCTCAATTTTATTGAGCAATTAGCATTCCCATGTAATCATTGTTATGTTTAGGCTTAAAGCTCTCCTAAAATAAAGTGGCTGCCTGACATCTGAATCCATATTATCCTGACAAAGAGACAGAAAAGCTAAAAAAGCCTATTCTACTCCACCCAAATAATACTTAGGTCTACTACTCAGTTACTCCTGGCCAGGCAGAATAGCAGGACTCTGAGGAAACCAAATAAGGAAAACGGCTCCTGGAGACAAGACCACCAGCTGAGGGTCTGTACTTGAGGATTTTAAAGATGGAGGTGGATTGTGGAGAAATGAAGGAAAGAAGAGGAAGGAGAGTGAAGGAAAGATTGAAAGTGAGAAGAAAGAAGATGGAAGAGCTGAGGAAATACAGGTGTGAGGTAGATATGCTTCTCTCAGAGATTGCAAGAACGAGAAAAGAGTAGAAGAGGGAATGAGGATCCAGGGAAGTCCCAAGCCTAGTACACTTTACAAGGAGAGCAGTCCAATGGAAATTTTTAACTTTACAGAAAACTAATAAAATATACATGTGTAACCATGTAAAAAAGACTGTAAAATATTAATGCTGAGCTGACACAATAAAAATAGCATCAGTATAACTAGAAGATTTATCTAGATAGAATAAAGTCTTGTACACACATGAGACTTCGAAAGATTTCCATCTTAAGACTTATTTGCTACAGAATTTTTAAATAAATAATTTACCTGATTTTTTATTAAGGTATAATTCATATATCATAAAGTTCACCCCATTTAAAGTGTACAATACAGTGATTTACAGAGTTGTGCAGTCATCACCACTATTTAATTTTAGAACATTTTTATCACCCCAAAAGAAGCCCTGTGCCCATCAGCAGTTGCACTCCCCACTCTCCCTTTCTCCCAGTCCCTGGCAACTGCTCATCTACTGTCTATCTCTATGGATTTACTGATTCTGGACTCTATTTCATATAAATAGAATCATACAATATGTGGTCTTTTGTGACTGCCTTCTTTCACTTAGCATAACGTTTGCTCTAGAATTTTCATGTATTATCCTTAGTTGTTTTTATTGCTCTGACCTCAATTACCACTGGACCAAAAGCACTTTTATTTGTACAGGTTAATAATAATGTCCACTCTTCCAAGTGAATTCCCATCAGTCAAAAATAATCTCTCTCCACTCTGACTTTTTCCCACATTATCTATTGCTCTTTTTGGCCCTTATCATTTTCAACCCTGTATTATAATTTTTTGCATTCCCAGTAGCGCTATAAGCTCCTTTCATTAATGCATTCAATATTTATTGAGTGCCAACTACATGTCAAGTACTACGTTAGGGTATCCTTGAGGAACCGTCATATTATCTTTGTATCCCTTAAAATATCTTCCAGCTAATTTTCTTTATTGTTATCTCTAGGTGCAGAGATTTCACTAGGTACTTCTCCATATCCTTAATAAAAAGGTTTACTAACCCCATGCTTTAAGCAAATCCTAGGTGACACAGTTACAAAGTTAACATTTCCTCATCTGACCTGTATTTGCTTACCAATTTAGCAAACTATTCACTGTCCTCACCTTTCACTCATTCCACTACAGAGAAGCAAGAGGCAAATTTCACTGGTTGGTGAATAAATAGAAAGCCTGAATTAGTAAAGTCTAAAATAATTCTGCTTTGATTAATGATTAATAAATCTTGACATTTCGAAACATTTTGCAGTACCTTGGCTGCACATTATCCTCAATCGACAGGGACAAGTTCTCCATCTCTTCAGCATTTAAGCCTAGCTCAGTGCCATAGTTCTGCTGGAGCAGCTGCCAGAATTCCTGTCTGGTCAAGCTCTAGAATGACAGAAAGATTACCCTGACTATTGGAAAACATAACATAGTATATAACATAGTGATTCAAAACATGAATTCTGAAGTCAAAATGACCTGTTGTGGAGTTACCAGTGTATGGCTTTGTTAGTTATTTCACCTTTCTAGATATCAGTTTTCTGTATCTATAAAAAGTGGGTTAACGAAACGTATCCGACATAGTTGATACTGGGAATAGGTAGATGATGATTTTAAAGTGTGTAATATAATAACTACTGTCAATGGGTGTAAGACATTTAAAACCCTCTTTTTATAAAATAATTTGTTCATCGTTTCTGGCAATTACTAATCTGTGATTTAAATTCTGCAATCCAACCAGTCTACCAGGATGACTGGATCACCATTCAGAATACCAAACGTCAGTTCAGAATCCCTCCCCTTAATTCATAATGTATCTGAATATTTTAACTATATTTGAAACCTCACATATCAGTAAATTTAAAATTATATTTTCCTAAAATATAAAATGCAAGAGTCTGGAATTCAGAATATTTCCGTTTTTATTTTTATTTATTTTTAATAAAGTCCAGTTTGTTCTTTCTTTGTAGGTATCATATCAGTGTTAAATAATCTAATATAAAAAATGCATGTGTTACAAAGGAAAACAAAAACAATAATAGTATGGCAACCAACAGCCTGATTTTTAGAAACATTATAGATGGTTAATTACATAATTAAGCAAGGTAGAGGGAGGCAGCCTAACACTTGAAGCAACTGTTGGCAAGATTCTTTACATCTCTCATTCATTCAACAGATATTTATTTAGAACCTACCATATGTGTATCACTGCACTAGATGCTAAAACGGATAAAAATGATGTCCTACTTGCTCTCAAACAACTATAATTTAGTTGAAGAAACACTGCAAACTTTTAAGTAAAAGTTAAATATGACAAGCTATATCATTATTATGTACTAAAGAACTGGTAGAATCAACATGATACAGAAATCTAAAGGAAAGAAATATTATTGTGGTTTAGGGTGATCAGATAAGGCTTCACATTGCAGAAGGGTCTTCAGCTAAGCTGAAGGAAGCACATGAATAGAGGAAATGGAGAAATAAAAAAATTTGGGAGAGGGAAGCTACATAAAAATATAGAATAAAATACATGAAAAACATAAGCAATATTTGTTTTGAAGTCAGTTAGCAATTTATCAGACTAATCAGAGTAAAAATTTTAAGTGGGTAAATAGTAGCGATAAATATAGGGAAATTTTATGGGGCAAAAACATACAGACACCTTGAATTCCTCGCAGACATTCCCAATGACAAATACCACACTTCCTTTTTTCTTTTTCCCTGTTTCTCCTCTCTGTCTAGTAGCTATGGTATCTTTGTTTGTTACATTACACTAAATGACCTTCATTATATTTCATGGAAACTCAAAGATATTAAGAGCAGAATTTCTGCACTTTAGACTGCTAGTTCCCAGATGACTAAGATTCCAAAAGAGTAGTCATTGAAACTTCAGATGTTACTATCAGTATTTCAAAAAGTCAAAAATATCCAAACAGTTACCTACAATAAAGTCTTTCAAGCTAGGTAAAATGTCAGGCCTCTTCGTTCGGAGCTGAATTATATTAACCTAGAGTGGTTATCTCAGGCTGATAAGAAACTCTCATTGGAAATAATGTATCCCTAATAAACAATAATGTTCTAACATTTTATTATTTAATATACACCACTTATTTGGTTGACAAAAAGTCTTTTGAAGCATAGTGTCCATAGAAGAAAAATTAAAAGGATCACTAGTGGTAGAGAAAGAAACCACTGTTCTTGATCTTAAAGGTACCCACACACATTTCTGATTCCCACTCCAGAAGAACCATTTGTGAATGGCTTTTTTTTTTCACAATAGCAGTTAGCTCATACTAATAATTAGCTCAATATTCCAAAGGTGTTATCTTTGAAACAATTTTAGTGTCATAAATGCATGGCTAACTTTATAAAGAGAAACAAGCAATATTTCAATATACTTGTGGAAGATTAACCTTTTATAAAAAGTCTTCTGAAATAATAGGTATCAAAGTATTCCAAAAACAAACTAAAGCAAGTAGATAAACAATGAGCTAAACACTCAGACAGCTTTCTAAGAGTGAAAGAAATGAAACTTATAAGTAAAATAGTAACAACAAAGATACAATTTTATTTGACTACATCAATAAATGTTTTAAATATATTATCAAATACTATCAGGAAGTTAATAGCAGAGTAATTTCAATATACTTTTAATCTGTTAATTAAATTTAAACATATAAAGTTAATAGAAAACAAAATAGAACTCATTTGTCACCTTATAGATTTGCTAATTTGTTAAAAATGACTTTTTCTACAAAGTTGGCACAAAGTCACAAAAATGATTATTTACAGCCATGCTGAATATTCAAACATTAAAACATATACCCAGACTGATATTCATAATTCTTTCAATAATCAGCAGCAGAACCAGGGTTAAGTAACCTTAAAAAACAACTTAAATTTTAAACAAAGGCTGACCACCTACCTGCTAACAATGGGGGAGGAAGGCTCCCCGTTCAACCTGCTGAGCACCTGAACAAAATAAAGACGAATCAAGCAGTAATCAGATAAGGCTCAAAAGTGAGATCAATTTCTGGCCCAGAAAGCTTTGTATTCTAAGTACGCTGCAAAGTCTTTATCTGCAGCAGAGTTCCAAACATTTAGTGACAACCGTGCTTCAATCTTCTAGTTTTGTTATGAGAAGTTTTCCTTATAAAAGACAAGCTCTACTATAATTTAAGGCAAATGATTTGTCACTTCCTGGCTGTAGTATCAGCACTCTTATCCAAGGCTGCCCTTCAGAATGCAGAATTGGAAGTTACACCTCACTCTACAGGTTCCTAAGCCACTCCTACTAGAATAGGTTAGGTAAACAGGGTTTTATTAAAGAGACAGTTCCCAATTTCTTCTGTTCTACACACTGATTAGAAACAAAAAATGCAAATGAAAATATCTTGCCTATGCTCAATTATGTAAAATGCTTATTGCAATATGATTTTAATCTCATTTTTTAAATTAAATATATTAAGGGTTAAATTTTCCTCTCCATGCTAATACTTCCTATTCAATTCGGGCAATGTCATTGCTTCTTCATACCCCACTTCTTCAGTACTAATGTCACATCCCCATCAGACTCCTGCATTAACCCTTTACAACTATCAAGGATTGCAATTCTTGAGTACTGTAAATGGAACGTCAGGAAATGTCAAGAAGAATGAGCTATTCAGGTGGAGCAATTCCAAGAAGCAGTCGGCATAACTTTCATCACTGAAAAGTTTACATGTTGATTACTCAATAATTCTTTCCTTTAGAAATATTTTTTCCTTTATTCAGAATAATTTCCTGGCAGGGACCTACCTGGACTATAATAAACACTATAGAGAGTCTCATCTACCAGTTCTAATTTATTTCCCAGAAGAAAAACTTTCTTCTAAGTGAAAAATCAAATCTTGCCCTAATTTCTACCTAGCTAGAAACAGCTACCTAGCTGTTCCATCTAGTCTGGTAAATTGTGTAGACATGTCAAATGCTACTTGATAGACTGCAAGGATCAACCTTTTGGGGGGAGGTAGGGTTGCTAAAATCTAATCATTTTATACAACAGCAGAATGAGGGACCAAAGCAACACTGGAGGATACTACTCGCTCAAACTGAAGAGAGCTCACTATGGGGCTAGCTTTTACTCCCTAAAAACCAGTGCTCTTGGCATATTATGGCAGGTCTTACTGACCTAAACCATAGATACATATCCTCACTGTACCATGGTAACCAAATAGCTATGAGAAAAATATACATTAATTGTACTGTAAATGATTTTTATATACTTTTGCTAAATATAAAAATCCCTTATAGTAAGCCACTGGATATGGAGCAGAGCTGAGCTCAGTAGGTTGAAGAGGGAAAACAGAACCTAAGACTGGGCCCAAAGAAAGTCTGGCATGCAGAGGCTGAGTGGAAGAGGAGGGAAAAGGACAGAAAAATACAAGAGAGGTAGAGCAAAGTTCAGAAAGAATGAATTGGAAATCAAGGGAAGAAGGTGTTTCAGAATAGAGGGAGTGGGGCTTCCCTGGTGGCGCAGTGGTTGAGAGTCCGCCTGCCGATGCAGGGGACACGGGTTCGTGCCCCGGTCCGGGAAGATCCCACATGCCGCGGAGCGGCTGGGCCCGTGAGCCATGGCCACTGGGCTTGCGTGTCCAGAGCCTGTGCTCCGCCACGGGAGAGGCCACAACAGTGAGAGGCCCGCATACCGCAAAAAAAAAAAAAAAAAAAAAAATAGAGGGAGTGTGCCATGGTGTGAAATGCTGCTGAAATATCAAGTAAGATGAACTCACATACACCAAATGCAAGTGTGCAGAGAAGTGGAGTGGCCGTGCAAGCCAGTTCACCATGACTCGGGAGGGCGGGGAGAGGAAGACACAGAGAGGAAGAAGGAAAGAGTCGGTGGGGAAGGGGGAAGCAGCCAGGTCATGAAGAGCCTGTATTCCACGCTAAATAGAAAAAGCTACCTACTAGTTACACATAGAAAGGCAACAAGTTCAGAACTGCATTTTTAAATGATCCACTTTTTAAATGACTACTTTTTTGGTAACAACCTAAAGCAGTGGTCCCCAACCTTTTTGGCACCAGGGACCTAATGTGAGCAATGGGGAGCATCAGATGAAGCTTTGCTCACTCACCTCCTGCTGTGTGGCCCGGTTCCTAACAGGAACCTAACAACCCCCCCAGGGGTTGGGGACCCCTGACCTAAAGGACAGATTAGAGTGTTAAAAAGAGATCCTTAGGAGACTACTGTAATGGTTCAAGCTAGAAATGATGAGGGCCTTGATGACCAACATGACATGTTGGCAAAGAAGAGGTAAGAAACAAGGATGCACCAGGTTTCTGGCTTGGGTGACTGGGCAGGAGGAGGTATACTTCACTGACCAAGGGAAAATAGGTGGAGGAGTTCTGCCAACCAGAAAGGTAAAAAAGAGGGAACAATATACAAATACTAATACTTCTACACTGCCGGGTTATTATATAGAATATGTGACTAAAATACTTAGCAATTTGCATTTTTTTCCTGGTAAGTTTGAATATTGTACCTATTAGATTTATAGGACTACTGGAAAACTTCTAGATTTCCAAGCAATTCCAAAAGAAAGAATCACTGGAGAGGGGCATAAGCAGTAATAAGAGGTTTGATAAGGCTGAGGAGTCTGCAGGAAAAAGCTGTATGACACTCTTCTGAAAGGTCTCAAAGGTGACACTAACTTGATAAACTAACCACTGTTTGCAGAATGGCCTCAGCACTGTTGACATCCTAGAGTTGCACTCAGATCAGCTGACTCAAACCAGCCACACTCACAAGCTGCATGTACATGCTCCGTAGTAAATATACTAATGCATAGTAGGGGAACGATCTTTTCTAATCATCAGAATTCATTCATCCTACCATCCAGGTAACTGAATACCTTGGAAATCAGACTAGTAATCAGAAATTTGCATGATAAGCATGAATTCGGAGCAAAGGTAGACAGTTTTAAAGGAAAAATTACTGTGACACTGATGGAGCCTGATGATTCATCTCTGTCCCATCTTTGTACATTTCTCTAGTGGTCAAAGTCTGTCTCTGTGACTTTGCTTTTCTGGCCTAAGTCTTAAGTTCTTGGCCTAAGTCTGGCCAAGCCCCCTTCAGACCAACACATTCTTTCTTTATATATACTAATACAATCAGTAAACTGTTTTAAATCCTTTTTTCCCCAACCCACTTGAGGAACAGGATACTCTCCTGTCATCCTTCAACTAGAGATTCCCAAAATAGGAGATGGAGTGACATGTATCAAAATTGGAAGACGGTGGGTCTGTATACATTGACAAAACACCCCTCATAACCTCCTCCCTAATTCTGACACGTGCCTCCTACTTCTGGCCTTTGGGAATAAGCCTGAAAGCCATTCTGTCTCTTTAAGCTTTAGAATTTAAAATGAGCGCAGATTTCTGCTCTGTTAGGCCCTGGATTTAAACATCTACTCTCAATATGTACTCTTAAATTTCCATGGAGAGCTAGCTTCCCAGTAGCCCCTGTGTACTGGCAAGAGATACCACTATTATATCTCTCAGAGAAAAAATAGTACAAAAAGAACAATTTCATTCTGTACACATCCTGCCTGTATTATTAGCATGAGTAATCCTAAATCTAATAGTATGATAATATCACTAGAAACATAAAAGTATTAATGAGGCTGGAGTGGTGGGCTGGGGCCAGATCATATAGTCTCTATAAACAATTAAAAATTTTTATCCAAGGGTGATGGGTATTAAGCAGGCAGCTAACATTAGCAGGTATGCATTTTTTTTTCAAAAAAAGATGAGTTTGGTTTAGTATTGTTCAGAGGTTAAAAAACTGTTTCTGCAAAAGACCATGGAGTAAATATTTCAGGCTTTGTGGTCCATTTAGTCTCTGTTGCAACTACTCAACTCTGCCTCTGTAGTGTGAAACCAACCACAGACAACACATAAAGAATGAGCATGGCTGTGTTTCAATAAAATTTTATTAATGGACATTGAAATTTGAATTTCATATAATTGTCATGAAATATAAATGTAAAACCACTCCTACTTTGTGGACCATACAAAAACAGGCGGGAAGACTGTCTGGTTCTGATACAAAACATGGAAGGGGGCGGGGCTTAAACTCAAACAAAAAGTGGAGGGCTGGAGTGGGGAAGGGCTGAGAGGTTCTTTACAAAAGACAGTAAACATCAATTGTTTGTAACCGAGAATGGAGCTGCCACAGTCTCCTGGCCTCACAAATCTCAAACACTCAATGTGCTATCTGCAAGAAGGGTGCTAAACTCAAAGGTTGTGAACTAAGCTGAAGTGCTATTAATTACAGCATGAATGACATGGTGACAGTTTAGACACGTGTCTAAACATTGAAGACTTATGGTAAGCTAACTCAAATACCTGAAATAAACTGTCCTTTCTGAAGCAATGCAACAGAGGAACCTTACGAATGAAAAAAAAAAATGTACTTTTAAAAGCATTCTTTCTCAAAGGCACCATATTTGCCTCCAGCTTTTTCCCCTTTTGTAGATTTATCTTACTGGAGAATTAAATAAAATACACACACACACACACACACACACACACAGATTTAAAATCACTCTATTGTCTTAATCAATCTTACTGGAATAGTCTTTTATCTAGATTAATATGCTATGCCTTTAAGGCTTTATTACGCAAACAGCAAGCAAAAGTAACACATATTTACTTTTACTCTCAAATTCCCTAATTAAAAGTAAACATGATTATAATATTCTGAACTTAAATTCCCTAAAATAGTTTGAATATATACAAAATTTATTATTCAAGTTACTTGTATTGTTTTCTAAAATTTTGTAGTTAGGCTGTGTATTTTATGAATTTTGGTTTTTACCCTCTCTTTTAAGAAATAGTATTACAAAAGATCAAGGAATCTAACCAATGTGGCTTTATCACTTTAAAAAACTAGAAGACAACTGAGGCTCGTAAAATTACAGACAATACTAAGACTACACCAAGCACCTAGCACTATGCCTGGCACCTAATACTTCCTAAGGGGGAGTTACTATTATTGTTATACATATCACCATGTTAAAAAGAATTGTTCTTCAAAGATCACTAGAAGAACACAGGAAGGGTAGCTTTGTTTTTTATTTTGTTTTCTAATTCCTTTTCTGGGTGAATTCTACAGTGTTCAAAATTCCAATTAGGACAGTTTTAAACCTGAGATCTCACCTTCAACTTTCACTAAGGTCTGTATAGTACTTAACATATGGTATATGCATAAACGTTGATTTTTGTCATAGTATAGAGCAGAAATGGTAACCGTTCTCTTTATTAAAATGAGAGTATAGCGATATTTCCTGGCACCGCAGTGGTTAAGACTCCGCACTTTCACTGCCGAGGCTGCATGTTCAATCACTGGTGGGGGAACTAAGATCCCGCAAGCCGAGCAGCATGGCCAAAAACTTTAAAAAAAAGGGGGGGGGGGGTATAGTGTCCACTTGAAATAGAGTTGCATGTTCAATGTTAAAGATAACCAAATAGGGCTTCCCTGGTGGCGCAGTGGTTGAGAGTCCGCCTGCCGATGCAGGGGACACGGGTTTGTGCCCCAGTCCAGGAGGATCCCACATGCCGCGGAGCGGCTGGGCCCGTGAGCCATGGCCGCTGAGCCTGTGCGTCCGGAGCCTGTGCTCCGCAACGGGAGAGACCACAACAGTGAGAGGCCCGCGTACCGCAAAAAAAAAAAAAAAAAAGGTAACCAAATAATCCAAAGATCTGAAAGGTATAACTACAGTAAAGATGATGATACTCCTCGTGTACACATCAAGAACACGGGTGACATGAGGATCTTTTCAAAGAGCATTAGATTTCACTCCCAGCCAGCATACAAGACATTTCTTGGCTACGGTGGCCTCAGAAGTATTCTGGAATTCCCTCTCTTTCTCCCACTTCAAAGAGCTTTTTTGGGGCTTCCCTGGTGGCGCAGTGGTTGAGAGTCCGCCTGCCGATGCAGGGGACACCGGTTCGTGCCCCGGTCCGGTAAGATCCCACATGCCGCGGAGCGGCTGGGCCCGTGAGCCATGGCCGCTGAGCCTGCGTGTCCGGAGCCTGTGCTCCGCAACGGGAGAGGCCACAACAGTGAGAGGCCCGCATACCGCAAAAAAAAAAAAAGAGCTTTTTTTTTTTTTTTTCATTAAATTTCAGATCTCAGTTTCTCCCCGGCTCACCTGTAAGCCTGAACTTTATCATTTCCCAGGAGGTATTTGTTTTCATGAGGATGCATCCCAACTTACCTGAGTGTGATAAGCGCAAAAGTGATTTGCAGAGGACACTCAGATCTAGGGTATAACCAAACGTAGGCTGCATAGCAGTCTCTGTTTCCTTGTTAGCACGAGAGAACGCACCTGGGGGATTCCCAGAGTACTCGAAAAAAATTGGTATTTGGGGGCAGGGTTAGCCATGCATGTCCCTAGAGCAACACTGGAGTTTTCAGCCCCCTTCCTGCAGCATGACCTGGTAGGGCAGAGTGGAGCTGCAGGGGGGCTCATACCTTAGCACATCTGCTTGGTGCTCTCCCAGGTGGCTGCCATGCACCGCTGGACCTGGCACCCGCGGGCCCACCGCCCTAAGCATCTCCCAGGTTAGGAGCATGGGCATGGGGAGACTGGGCGCCCAAACTCCAAGAAAGACTCAAGGGGGTGGGGGGAGCTTGGGCTTGGGGCTGCCCTGCCAGCCTTAAACGTTCCCTTAAGGAGGGAGGAGGGTCTGTGCTTGGCAAGTTCCCCCACCCCCACCCACTTCTCTCCTCCATCTCCCAACTTCCAGATCACCTTGAGTCCCCCAGCACTCCTGCAAAGTGAAAGCATCCGAGCAGAGCACTGTTTGAAAGACCCAGACCTCAGCAGCTGCCAGAAAAACTGGAAGTCATTCAATCCTAAGAGCCCTTAGGCAAAAGCTGTGCACTCCAGTGAGGAGCTGAGCTGGGTAGCGGGGAGGAGAGGAGGTCAAGTTTCCACCAGCGGTGTTTAAGCTCCTGTTTAAGCTCCTGCTGCAAAGAAGGAGCCTTTCTTATCAGCTGGAAATCTCTACTCTTCCCCCAAACCATTTTTTAAAAAAGTAACAGTTTTACTGAGCTATAATTTACTTACATAAAGTTCACTTTTCTAAAAGCATACAGTATGGAGCTTCCTTAAAAAAACTAAAAATACAGCTACCATATGATCCAGCAATCCCAATCCTGGGCATATATCCGGAGAAAACCATAATTTGAAAAGATACATGCAACCCTATGTTCATTGCAGCAAGATTTACAATAGCCAAGACATGGAAGCAACCTAAATGTCTATCAACAGAGGAAGGGATAAACAAGATGGGGTACATATATATAATGGAATATTAATCAGCCATAAAAAAAATGAAATAATGCCATTTGCAGCAATATGGATGGATCTAGAGATTATCATACTAAGTGAAGTAAGACACAGAAAGATAAATACCATATGATATCACTTACATGTGGAATCTAAAAACTGACACAAATGAACTTACAAAACAGATTCACACACTCAGAAAACAAACTTGTGTTTATCAAAGGGGAAAGATGGTGGGGAGGGATAAATTAACAGTTTGGGATTAACAGATACACACTACTATATATAATACAGATAATCAACAAGCACCTACTGTATAGCACAGGAAACTCTACTCCATACTCTGTAATAACCTATATGGGAAAAGAATCTGAGAAAGAATAGATACATGTATTTGTATTGGTATAACTAAATCACTTTGCTGTACATCAGAAACTAACACAACATTGTAAATCAACTATACTCCAATATAAAATAAAAATCTTTTTTAAAGTTTTTACAAAATAATGGCTATAGAGAAATAAATGTCTGTTTAAAAAATTTTTTTAAATAACAAATAACAGTTTTACTAAGCTATAATTCACATACCATAAAATTCACTTTTCTAAAAGCATACAATTCAGTAGTATTTAGCATATCCTGAGTTGTACAACTATCACTACGAATTTTAGAATATTTTCATCAACCCAAAAAGGTGGCCAAATTCATTAGCAGTCACTCCCCATTCCTCCCTCCCCCAACAACAAATTTATTTTCAACTTCTATGAATTTGCCTATTCTGGACATTTAATAAAAACAGAATCATACAATATGTGTTCATTTGGGACTGGCTTCTTTCACATAGCATAATGTTTCAAGGTTTACCATGTTGTACCATGTATCAGTAATTCACTCCTTTTTATTGCTGAATAATATTCCATTTTATGAATATACATTTTGTATATTTTTATGTATACTTTCATCTGTTGATGTTTCTATTTTTGGCCACTATGAATAATGCTATGAATATTTGACTCCAAGTTTTTGTGTGAACATATGCTTTCAATTTTCTTGCATACAACCCTAGAAATGGAATTGCTGGGTCATATGGTAGCTCTATATTCAACATTCTGAGAAATGACCAAACTGTTTTTCAGATTTTTCAAAGTTTTACAATGCCACCAGCAATGCATGAGGGCTCTAGTTTATCTACATCTTCAACATTAGGTAATGTCTGTCTTTTTATTTTAGCCATCCCAGTGGGTGTGAAGTGGTATCTCACTGTGGTTTTGATTTATGTTTCTCTAACAGCTAATGACACTAAGCATCTCTGCATGCACTTAGTCATTTGTATATGTTCTTTGGAAAAATTACAATTCAAATCCTTTACCCACTGTTTAATTGGCTATTTGTCTTTTTCTTGTTGAGTTGTAAGAATTCTTTATATACTCTTAACTTGCACATATTTCCTCTCCAGATATATAACTCTGGATGCAAATACCTTATCAGATATATAACTTGCACATATTTTCTCTCCAGATATATAACTCTGGATGCAAATACCTTATCAGATATATAACTTGCAGATATCTTCTCCATGAGTTAGTCGCCTTTTCCCTCTCTTGATGGACTCCTTCAAGCACAAAGTTTTTAATTTTGATGAAATCCAATTTACCTATTTTTTTCCTTTTTCACTTGAGCTTTTGATGTCATATCTAAGAAACCATTGTCTAATCCAAAGGTCATGAGTATTTACGCCTACAGTTTCTTCTGAGAGTTTTATACTTTTAGACCTTGCATTTAGGTCTATGATCCATTCTGAGTTAATTTTTGTATATGGTATGAAGTAGGGGTTAAAATTCATTCTTTTGCATGTTGATATCTAGTTATTCCAGCACCATTTGGTGAAAAGACTATTTATTCCCCACTGAATTATTTTGGTAACCTTGTCAAAAATCAATTTATGATTGATAATTAATTTTAAGATTTTATTTCTAGATTCTCAATTCTATGCCATTAATCTATGTCTAGACTTTTGCCAGGTATACTGCCTTGATTACTGCAGATTTGTAGTACACACTGAAATCAAGAAGTGTAGGGCTTCCCTGGTGGCGCAGTGGTTGGGAGCCCGCCTGCCGATGCAGGGGACACGGGTTCGTGCCCTGGTCCGGGAGGATCCCACATGCCACAGAGCGGCTAGGCCCGTGAGCCATGGCCGCTGAGCCTGCGCGTCCGGAGCCTGTGCTCCGCAGCGGGAGAGGCCACAACAGTGAGAGGCCCGCGTAACGGAAAAAAAAAAAAAAGAAGTGTAAGTCCTCCAATGTTATGAACCAAACACAGGGTATACTGCCTTGATTACTGCAGGTTTGTAGTAAACATTGAAATCAAGAAGTGTTAAGTCCTCCAATATTATGAACCAAATTGTAGTCCCCCAAATTCACATGCTGAAGCTCCAACCCCCAATATGGCTATACTTGGAGACAGAGATTTTAAGGAGGAGATTAAGGTTAAATGAAGTTGCTATGGTCTGAATTGTGTCTCCCGCAAATCCATATGTTGAAACCCCAACTC
The DNA here is from genome assembly GCF_964341445.2 of Mesoplodon mirus. NCBI lineage: Eukaryota > Metazoa > Chordata > Mammalia > Artiodactyla > Ziphiidae > Mesoplodon > Mesoplodon mirus. The sequence goes on from NC_138982.1 coordinate 87,155,335, forward strand.
GCAATGTATTTGGAGATGGGGCCTTTGGGTTCCAGAACTCTAAGAAAATAAATTTCTGTTGTTTAAGCCATTCAGTCTATGGCATTTTTTTAATGGCAGACCTAACAGACTAATTCATCCAACTTTGTTCTTCTTTTTCAAGATTGTTCTTGCTATTCTGGGTAACTTCCATTTCCATATGAGTTTTAGAATCCACTTCTCAATTTCTACAAAAAGGCCAGTTGGTATTCTGATACGGATTGCACTGAATCTGCAGATCAATTTGGGGAGTATTGCCATCTTAACAATATTAAGTCTTCTAATCCATGAGCATGAGATTCTTTTCATTTACTTAAGTCTCCTTTAATTTCTTTCAACTATGTCTAGAGCTTTCAGTATACATGTCTTATACTTCTGTTAAATTTATTCCCAAGTATTTTATTCTTTTTTGATGCTATTGTAAATGAATTTTTTAAAATTTTTATTATCAGATTGTTTATTGTGAATGTATAGAAATATAAGTAATCTTTGTATTTTGATCATGCATTCTGCAACATTACTGAACTTATTTATTGGTTCTCGCACATTTTTATTGGTTTACTTAGGATTTTATATACACAAAAACATGGCATCTGTCAATGGAGATAGTTTTTATTTCTTCTTTTTTTTTTTGGAAATGACAGATCTTTCTTAGAGCTTTTATTCAATTCATGTAGTGTATATCTCTATAGTATATAAAATAGATACATGTGTTGAAATATAAACTTACCAAAGAGAACTTATCTCCAGGCAGTTTTTCTGTTTGAAGAACGATAATAAATAGTTCCTAAAATTTTTTTTTAATTTAATTTTTTTATATAGCAGGTTCTTCTTAGTCACCAATTTTATACACATCAGCGTATACATGTCAATGCCAATCGCCCAATTCATCACACCACGACCCCCACCACCCCGTGGCTTTCCCCCTTCATGTCCATACGTTTGTTCTCGACATCTGTGTCTCAACTTCTGCCCTGCAAACCGGCTCATCTGTACCATTTTTCTAGGTTCCACATACATGCATTAATACGATAATGCAATATTTGTTTTTCTCTTTCTGACTTACTTCACCCTGTATGACAGTCTCTAGATCCATCCACATCTCAACAAATGACTCAATTTCGTTCCTTTTTATGGCTGAGTAATATTCCATTGTATGTATGTACCATATCTTCTTTATCCACTCATCTGTTGATGGGCATTTAGGTTGCTTCCATGACCTGGGTATTGTAAATAGTGCTGCAATGAACATTGGGGTGCATGTGTCTTTTTGAATTATGGTTTCCTCTGGGTATATGCCCAGTAGTGGGATTGCTGGATCATACTGAAATTCAATTTTTAGTTTTTTAAGGAACCTCCATACTGTTCTCCATAGTGGCTGTAACAATTCACATTCCCACCAACAGTGCAAGAGGGTTCCCTTTTCTCCACACCCTCTCCAGCATTTGCTGTTTGTAGATTTTCTGATGATGCCCATTCTAAATGTTGTGAGGTGATACCTCATTTTAGTTTTGATTTGCATTTCTCTAATAATTACTGATGTTGAGCAGCTTTTCATGTGCTTCTTGGCCATCTGTATGTCTTCTTTGGAGAAATGTCTGTTTAGGTCTTCTGCCCATTTTTGGATTGGGTTGTTTGTTTCTTTAATATTGAGCTGCATGAGCTGTTTACATATTTTGGAGATTAATCCTTTGTCCGTTGATTCATTTGCAAATATTTTCTCCCATTCTGAGAGTTGTCTTTTCATCTTGTTTATGGTTTCCTTTGCTGTGCAAAAGCTTTTAAGTTTCATTAGGTCCCATTTGTTTATTTTTGGTTTTATTTCCATTACTCTAGGAGGTGGATCAAAAAAGACCTTGCTGTGATTTATGTCAAAGAGTGTTCTTCCTATGTTTTCCTCTAAGAGTTTTATAGTGACGGTGTTACATTTAGGTCTCCAATCAATTTTGAGTTTATTTTTGTGTATGGTGTTAGGGAGTGTTCTAATTTCATTCTTTTACATGTAGCTGTCCAGTTTTCCCAGCACCACTTATTGAAGAGACTGTCTTTTCTCCATTGTATAACCTTGCTTCCTTTGTCATAGATTAGTTGACCGTAGGTGCATGGGTTTATCTCTGGGATTTCTATCTTGTTCCATTGATCTATGCTTCTGTTTTTGTGCCAGTACCATATTGTCTTGATTACTGTAGCTTTGTAGTATAGTCTGAAGTTAGGGAGTCTGATTCCTCCAGCTCCGTATTTTTCCCTCAAGACTGCTTTGGCTATTTGGGGTCTTTTGTGTCTCCATGCAAATTTCAAGATTTTTTGTTCTAGTTCTGTAAAAAATGCCATTGGTAAATTGATAGGGATTGCACTGAATCTGTAGATTGCTTTGGGTAGTATAGTCATTTTCACAATATTGATTCTTCCAATCCAAGAACATGGTGTATCTCTCCATCTGTTGGTATCATCTTTCATTTCTTTCACCAGTGTCTTATAGTTTTCTGCATACAGGTCTTTTGTCTCCCTAGGTAGGTTTATTCCTAGGTATTTTATTCTTTTCGTTGCAGTGGTAAATGGGAGTGTTTCCTTAATTTCTCTTTCAGATTTTTCATCATTAGTGTATAGGAATGAAAGAGATTTCTGTGCATTAATTTTGTATCCTGCAACTTTACCAAATTCATTGATTAGCTCTAGTAGTTTTCTGGTGGCATTTTTACGATTCTCTATGTATAGCATCATGTCATCTGCAAACAGTGACAGTTTTACTTCTTTTCCAATTTGGATTCCTTTTATTTCTTTTTCTTCTCTGATTGCCATGGCTAGGACTTCCAAAACTATGTTGAGCAAGAGAGGTGAGAGTGGACATCCTTGTCTTGTTCCTGATCTTAGGGGAAATGCTTTCAGTTTTTCACCATTGAGAATGATGTTTGCTGTGGGTTTGTCTTATATGGCCTTTATTATGTTGAGGTAGGTTCCCTCTATGCCCACTTTCTGAAGAGTTTTTATCATAAATGGGTGTTGAATTTCATCAAAAGCTTTTTCTGCATCTATTGAGATGATCATATGGTTTTCATTCTTCAGTTTGTTAATATGGTGTATCACATTGATTGATTTGCATATATTGAAGGATCCTTGCATCCCTGGGATAAATCCCACTTGATCATGATGTATGATCCTTTTAATGTGTTGTTGGATTCTGTTTGCTAGTATTTTGTTGAGGATTTTTGCATCTATATTCATCAGTGATATTGGTCTGTAATTTGCTTTTTTTGTAGTATCTTTGTTTGGTTTTGCTATCAGGGTGATGGTGGCCTCATATAATGAGTTTAGGAGTGTTCCTTCCTCTGCAATTTTTGGAAGAGTTTGAGAAGGATGGGTGTTAGCTCTTCTCTAAATGTTTGATAGAATTCACCTGTGAAGCCATCTGGTCCTGGACTTTTGTTTGTTGGACGATTTTTAATCACAGTTTCAATTTCATTACTTGTGATTGGTCTGTTCACATTTTCTGTTTCTTCCTGGTTCAGTCTTGGAAGCTTATACCTTTCTAAGAGTTTGTCCATTTCTTCCAGGTTGTCCATTTTATTGGCATAGAGTTGCTTGTAGTAGTCCCTTAGAATGCTTTGTATTTCTGTGGTGTCTGTTGTAACTTCTCCTTTTTCATCTCTAATTTTATTGATTTGAGTCCTCTCCCTCTGTTTCTTGATGAGTCTGGCTAATGGTTTATCAATTTTGTTTATCTTCTCAAAGAAGCAGCTTTTAGTTTTGTTGATCTTTGCTATTGTTTCTTTGTTTCTTTTTCATTTATTTCTGCTCTGATCTTTATGATTTCTTTCCTTCTGCTAACTTTGGGTTTTGTTTGTTCTTCTTTCTCTAGTTCCTTTAGGTGTAACATTAGATTGTTTACTGGAGATTTTTCTTGTTATTTGAGGTAGGCTTGTATAGCTATAAACTTCCCTCTTAGAACTGCTTTTGCTGCATCCCATAGGTTTTGGATTGTCATGTTTTCATTGTCATTTGTCTCCAGGCATTTTTTGATTTCCTCTTTGATTTCTTCAGTGATCTCTTGGTTATTTAGTAACGTATTGGTTAGCCTCCATGTGTTTGTGTTTTTTACATTTTCTTCCCTGTAATTGATTTCTAATCTCAGAGCGTTGTGGTCAGAAAAGATGCTTGATATGATTTCGATTTTCTTAAATTTATTGAGGCTTGATTTGTGACCCAAGATATGATCTATGCTGGAGAGTGTTCCACGCACACTTGAGAAGAAAGCGTAATCTGCTGTTTTTGGATGGAATATCCTATAAATATCAATTAAATCTATCTGGTCTATTGTGTCATTTAAAGCTTCTCTTTCCTTATTAATTTTCTGTTTGGATGATCTGTCCATTGGTGTAAGTGAGGTGTTAAAGTCCCCCACTATTATTGTGTTACTGTTGATATCCTCTTTTACAGCTGTTAGCAGTTGCCTTATGCATTGAGGTGCTCCTATGTTGGGTGCATATATATTTATAATTGTTATATCTTCTTCTTGGATTGATGCCTTTATCATTATGTAGTGTCCTTCCCTGACTCTTGTAACATTCTTTATTTTAAAGTCTATTTTATCTGATATGAGTATTGCTACTCCAGCTTTCTTTTGATTTCCATTTGCATGGAGTATCTTTTTCCATCCCCTCACATTCAGACTATATCTGTCCCTAGGTCTGAAGTGGGTCTCTTGTAGACAGCATATAGATGGGCCTTGTTTTTGTATCCATTCAGCAATCCTGTGTCTTTTGGTTGGAGCATTTAATCCATTCACATTTAAGGTAATTATCGATATGTATGTTCCTATGACCATTTTCTTAATTGTTTTGGGTTTGTTTTTGTAGGTCCTTTTCTTCTCTTGTGTTTCCCACTAAGAGAAGTTCCTTTACCATTTGTTGTAGAGCTGGTTTGGTGTGCTGAATTCTCCTAGCTTTTCTTTTCTGTAAAGCTTTTGATTTCTCCATCGAATCTGAATGAGATCCTTGCTGGCTAGAGTAATCTTGGTTGTAGGTTCTTCCCTTTCATCACTTTAAGTATATCATGCCACTCCTTTCTGGCTTGTAGAGTTTCTGCTGAGAAATCAGCTGTTAACCTTATGGGAGTTCCCTAGTATGTTATTTGTCATTTTTCCCTTGCTGCTTTCAATAATTTTTGTTTGTCTTTGATTTTTTCCAATTTGATTACTATGTGTCTAGGCGTGTTTCTCCTTGGGTTTATCCTGTATGGGACTCTCTGTGCTTCCTGGACTTGGGTGGCTATTTCCTTCCCCATGTTAGGGAGGTTTTCGACTATAATCTCTTCAAATATTTTCTCAGGTCCTTTCTCTCTCTCTTCTCCTTCTGGGACCCCTATAATGCGAATGCTGTTGCATTTAATGTTGTCCCAGAGCTCTCTTAGGCTGTCTTCATTTCTTTTCATTCTTTTTTCTTTATTCTGTTCCACAGAAGTGAATTCCACCTTTCTGCCTTGCAGGTCACTTATCCGTTCTTCTGTCTCAGTTATTCTATTATTGATTCCTTCTAGTGTAGTTTTCATTTCAGTTATTGTATTGTTCATCTCTGTTTGTTCTTTAATTCTTGTGGGTCTTTGTTAAACATTTCTTGCATCTTCTCGATCTTTGCCTCCATTCTTTTTCCGAGGTCCTATATCATCTTCACTATCATTATTCTGAATTCTTTTTCTGGAAGGTTGCCTATCTCCACTTCATTTAGTTGTTTTTCTGGGGTTTTATCTTGTTCCTTCATCTGGTACACATAGCCCTCTGCTTTTTCATCTTGCCTATATTTCTGTGAATGTGGTTTTTGTTCCACAGGCTGCAGGATTGTAGTTCTTCCTGCTTCTGCTGTCTCTAGTTCTTCATTTTTAATGTGGATGTCTTTTACTTCTTTTTCTTGCCTTATTTCCCTGGCTAGAACCTTCAATACAATGTTGAACAGAAGTGGCAAGAAAGGACATCCTTGCCTTGTTCCTGACCTTATGGCGGAAGCATTAGTCTCTCACCATTAAATATGTAGGTGTGAATTTTATCAGGCTGTTGAAATTTCCTGCTAGCCCTAGCCTGTTTTATTTTTTATCATGAAAGGATGTTTGATTCTGTCAAATATTTTTCCTGTATTGATTGAGATTATCATGTTTTTTTCCTCTAGTGTATTGCATTGATCAATTTTCATATGTTGAACAACCTTGTAAAAATCATGGCATATAATCTTTTTATATGTTGCTGACTTTGGTTTGCTAATATTTTCTTGAGGATTTTTGCGTCTACATTCATAGACACAATGAACATAAATATTGGTCTGTAGTTTTCTTGTGATGTTCTTTGTCTGTTTTTGGTATCAAGGTAATATAGGCTTCATAGACTGAGTTGGGAAGTGTTCCCTCCTATTTAATTTTTTGGCATACTTTGTGAAAGACTGAAAGATTGGTATTAATGCTACTGTAACATTTGGCAGGATTCACCAATGAAGCCATCTGGGCCTGAGCTTTTCTCTGTAGGTAGATTTTTGATTACTAATTCAATCTCTTTCCTTGTTATAGGTCTATTCAGATTTTCTATTTATGATTGAGTCATTTTTAATAGTTTCTGACATTCTACGTATTTGTTCATTTCATTTAGGTTAACTACTTTTTTGGCATACAATTGTTCATAGTATAAACCCTTTATTTTTGTAAGGCCGGTAGTAATGTTACCACTTTCACTTCTGAATGTAATAATTTTAATTTTTTCTTGGTAACCCTAGCTAAAGGTTTGTCAATTTTGTTGATCTTTTCAAATAAAGAACTTTTGGTTCTGTTGATTAACACTATTTTTCTATTCTTTTTGTTGTTGTTGTTTTGCTATACGCAGGCCTCTCACTGTTGTGGCCTCTCCCATTGTGGAGCACAGGCTCTGGACGTGCAGGCTCAGCAGCCATGGCTCACGGGCCCTGCCACCCTGCGGCATGTGGGATCTTCCTGGACCGGGGCACGAACCCACATCCCCCGCATCGGCAGGCGGACTCTCAACCACTGCGCCACCAGGGAAGCCCTCTATTCTTTATTTCATACATTTCTCTTTTTAAAAATAAATTTATTTATTTATTATTTTTGGTTGCATTGGGTCTTTGTTGCTGCATGGGGGCTTTCTCTAGTTGCAGTAAGTGGGGGCCACTCTTTTTTGTGGTGTGCAGGCTTCTCTTGTTGCAGAGCATGGGCTCTAGGCACGCAGGCTTCAGTAGTTGTGGCACACAGGCTCAGTAGTTGTGTTTGCAGGCTCTAGAGCACAGACTCAGTAGTTGTGGGACACGGGCTTAGTTGCTCCATGGCACGTGGGATCTTCCCAAACCAGGGATCGAACCCATGTCCCCTGCATTGGCAGGCAGATTCTTAACCACTGAACCACCAGGGAAGTCCCATATATTTCTCATCTAATCTTTATTATTTCCTTGCTTCTATTTGCTTTCAATTTAGTTTCCTCTTCTTTTTCTAATTTCTTAAGGTAGAAAGTTAGTTTATTGATTTGAGATCACTCTTCTTTTCAAATATAGGTGTTTATAGTTATAAATTCCCCTCTTAAGCCCTGCTTTAGCTGTATCTCATAAGTCTTGGTATGTTGTGTTTTTGTTTTCATTTAGCTCTAAGTATTTTCTAATTTCCCTTGTGATTTCTTCTTTCACCATTGGCTTTCTAGGTGTGTTATGCTTAAAACCCACTTTTTTGTGAATTTCCCAAATTTTCTTCTGCTACTGAATTCTAATTTCATTCCGTTGTGATCAGAGAACACATTTTGTATTATTTCAATCCTTTTGAATTTATTAAGGCTTGTTTTATGACCCAGTGTATGGTCTATTCTGAGAATATTCCATGTACACTTGAGAAGGATGTGTATTCTGTTTTGAGTGGAATGTTCCACAGATGTCTTTTAGTTCTAGTTATATAGTTTTGTTCGTCTTCTATTTCCTTGTTGATTTTCTGTCTAGTTATTCTATACATCGTTTAAAGTGGGGTACTGAAATCTCCCAACTATTATTGTTAAATTGCCTATTTTTCTCTTCAGTTCTGCCAGTTTTTGTTCCATGTATCTTATTTATTTATCTATGTTTATGTGGTGATTTATTTCTGTTCCATATATTTTAGAGTTCTCTTATTAGGTGCATATAAGTCTATAATTATTATGAATTCCAGATGGATTGACCCTTTTATTATTATTAAATATTCTTCCTTGTCTCTACTAATTTTTGATTTTAAGCTTATTTTGTCTGATATTACTATAGTCACTTCGGCTCTCTTTTGGATATTGTTTGCATAGTATATCTTTTTCTATCCTTTTACTTTCCATCTGTTTCTATCTTTAAATCTTATGTGTCTATATATGGAATCTAAAAAAGAAAATGGTTCTGAAGAACCTAGGGGCAGGACAGGAATAAAGATGCAGACGTAGAGAATAGACTTGAGGACATGGGGGGGGAAGGGTAAGCTGGGATGAAGTGAGAGAGTGGCATGGACATATATACACTACCAAATGTAAAATAGATAGCTAGTGGGAAGCAGCCACATAGCACAGGGAGATCAGCTCGGTGCTTTGTGACCACCTAGAGGGGTGGGATGGGGAGGGTGGGAGGGAGACGCAAGAGGGAGGAGATATGGGGTTATATGTGTATGTATAGCTGATTCACTTTGTTATAAAGCAGAAACTAACACACCATTGTAAAGCAATTATACTCCAATAAAGATGTTAAAAAAATAAAAACTAAATAAATCTGATGTGTCTCTTATAGATAGCATATAGTTGGATCATGTTTATCTCTGCCTTCTGCTTGAGGAGTTTAATCCACTTATGTTTAACGATTTAATGTAATGTCTGCTATCTTGCTATTTGTTTTCTTGCTAATGTAATGTTTGCTATCTTATTAGGTCTTTTTTGTCCCTCTATTCCTCCATTACTGCCTTCTTATGTGTTAAATAGATATTTCTAGTGTGCCATTTTCATTCCCTTTATGTTTCTTTTACCATATTTTGGATGGTAAGTTATTATTAAGTTATTTTCTTGGTGGTTACTCTGGGGATTACAATTAACATCTTAACTTGTAACTGTGGATTTTGTTTTGCTTCAAGTTTCTTCTTGGAATTGAAGAGTCTAGTCAAAATTAACCACAGAAAAATAAAAAGGAGCTTTCAACTCACAAACACTGTATAGGTACACACTGGGAGGCTGCTATTATAACAACCACCAGCCTCTGGTATGAACACTTACCTTGTCTAACAGTACGTTCTGCCACAACCTAAAGATACTGAGGTAACTTCTATCCCTGGCAGCAAAAGATGTGAAGAAAAACTGCAAAGACAAATAATAGGACAATTTTAATGTCATGGAAAAAAAAGGGAAAGTACCTGTCATGACAGTCTGCTGTGACTTGATATGGTCAAAGCGAACTAGTAGGTCACCACTGCCTACTTTATATACTAATTTTTGTTAAACTTTTCATTATAATAGAAAAAAACCACATAACTGGTGCATGGATAAGGTGTATTTTAAAATTGTACCTTACAGCGAAATGACTTTATCAATATTTACTAGGGAAAGGAGCTTGAACTGGGTAGCTATTTACATTCATTGTAGTTTAATTATTAAAATCAATCTAAATAAACTTATTAAAAAATTAAAATTTTATTTATTCTGAACTTTGCAGAGAGATATAATTTGGTGGCCGTTTGAGCCAAATATACACAAAGAATAAGAGAAAACTGCAAGTGGACTTCAGAGATAGATTTATTTTAAGGATCTTAATTTAAAATTATGTCATCTTTCATAGTCTTCTAAAAAAATCCAGAAATACGTAATCTCAATTAATTATAGATATAGAACACCCATGTTAACACTAAACTTTGCTTTCAATGTTGTATAAGAAAAATAGCATACTTCAATCTATAATTCCATGTTTGCTTTTAGCCCCATCTCTTCCTCTGCATGTAAATGATTTTTGCAAAGTCGTATCTTATAATAGGCTTTTATGAGAAAATATGACAAGCAGCAGCACTAAATACAGTCTCTCAGTGTATCGTCTCTTCTGATCCCCTAGTTAGTGACTTTGAATGATTGACTGGCTATTTTTAGGAATGAGAAAGCTCAGTTCCATTTTTGATTTATTAAATAAAATGCCAAACATAATAGTATTTGAGGTGTTTATATTTTTCATAGAAAGGTTTTAAAGTAGTATTTTTCCAGCTAATAAACTGAAACCTAGTTTATATAATATTCTTCAAAAAGCAAAACTTTTTATCATGGGGATATATCTAGGAGCTCTTCCAAACACAATTACACATATAATATTGTGACCTAATGATCAATATTTACTACCCTTTATCTCCTTTTCTTAGACCAAATTTTAATAATCTTACAACCTTGTATGTAGACATATAGATAAGAAAAATCACCTAGTCCATCTCTTTTTCACCATGGTGTTACGCTTACTATTCCCACTTTTTAAACTAAATACTTTGTTATCAACTTTATCCACTCTTATATACCAAAACCACATTCTCAACTCCTTAACACTCCCATCTTTCTGGGCAATCTATGTAAATTACCATCTTATTTTATTCCTCGTTAGATATCCAACTTCAAAAATTTACTAATAGGGCTTCCCTGTTGGCGCAATGGTTGAGAGTCTGCCTGCCGTTGCAGGGGATGCAGGTTCGTGTCCCAGTCCAGGAAGATCCCACATGCCGTGGAGCGGCTGGGCCCGTGACCCACGGCCGTTGAGCCTGCGCGTCCGGAGCCTGTGCTCCGCAACGGGAGAGGCCACAACAGTGAGAGGTCCGCGTACCGCAAAAAAAAAAAAAAAAAAAAAAAAATTTACTAATATATCTTGCTTCTATAATAACATTAGAGAGTTCCCTGGTGGCCTAGTTGTTAGGATTCAAGGCTTTCACTGCCGTGGCCTGGGGTCAGTCCCTGGTTGGGGAACTGAGATCCCGTAAGTTGTGCAGTGCGGCCAAATAATAATAATTATTATAATAATAACCTTAATTTGTGAGGAGTTCTGGATAATGACATCTCTAAGCTGCTGAGGCATAGAACGTATGCTAGAAACGAAAACAACTAAAAGTACCATGATTAACCTTCCCTTAACCATACAGTACATGGAGGGATAAATACTTAGTAGTGTAGATTTTTTTTCTCCATGATGTTAGTAAAAGAGATCACTGAATCAATACAGTGAGGTAGTTAGGACCAGTGTCTCTGCAATTAAACTACCTGGGTTCATATCCTGGTTCTACCACTCAGTTCTATGACTTTGAGTCACTTTTATTTTCTTTAGTTTCCTCATCTACAAAATGAGAATAATTTCAGTAGCAAATTTTTGTGAGAACTAAATGAGAAAATACATGTAAAAAAAAACTTAGCACAATATTTAGAACAAGTATGCTTGGCAAATACTAGCTGTTGTTATCATTATTAAAATTTAAATGCTTGGGCTTCCCTGGTGGCACAGTGGTTGAGAGTCCACCTGCTGATGCAGGGGACACGGGTTTGTGCGCCGGTCTGGGAAGATCCCACATGCCGTGGAGCGACTGGGCCTGTGAGCCATGGCCGCTGAGCCTGCGCGTCCAGAGCCTGTGCTCCGCAACGGGAGAGGCCACAACAGTGAGAGGCCCGCATACCGCAAAAAAAAAAAAAAGAATAAGCTTATTTTAGGTCTTGTTTCCTTCTTGAACAGTTTGGCCCTAAAGCTGTTTAGCAGAACAGAGGAAAGCAAGGCATCCACGCTAGAGGTAAGGGCAGGGGCAGAGGAGCTGCAGTAGCCCAAAGCAGGGTGTCAGCACCAGAGAAGAATGAGGAGATTGTCCTCATAGAAGGGCTGCCCTGTGTGGAGTATCAGAGCCCAAGCAGGGTGAGGAGAGCTTTTTCAGGATGAGAGCCCTAGTGTGGTGGGGAGATGGGCAGCAACCTGACTCTACGTGTCAGAAATCAAGCGTAGGGAAGGGGCAGCAGAGGAGATGAAGATGAATTACATACAGGTCCACTGATCAAAGTAAATATATTAAGGAGAATGGGAGCCTGGTTTCTCTGTCAGGGAAAGGAGTTACAAATACAAAAGGAAAGGGATTTCCCTGGCAGTCCAGTGGTTGAGACTCCGCACTCCCAGTGCAGGGGGCACGGGTTCCATCCCGGTCAGAGAACTAAGATCCCACATGCCGCATGGTGCAGCCAAAAAAAATGAAGGGGAAAAGTAAAAATAACTGTGTTGTTGGACTAGAATTAGAGGTATTCATGTGAATTGGTGATTTATTATTCATAGATAGACAGATAAACGTAGATGTATAAGTGGGAATATATGTGTGTGTATTATGTATGTAGGTGTGTAATTTATATATATATTGTATATCCCCTTGTTCTGCCCAATTAGAGGGCTCAAACAGTGATACCCTATAGCAATGAACAAACTGGCTTCTAAAGATCAGTCTCCCCTAAAAGAAAACAGGACTCCTTGGAGAAATGGTTGATTCCAGGACTGAGGCAGAGAAAACCTGTAACATCTTGTGCTAAAAAGCAAGAAAGTGCTCAAATAATGCTGAGAATGGTCTAAAGGACACCGGAGCCAGCTTGAGGGGGCTCCCACTGGCCAAATTTGGGACAATTTGAGCATCAAAATAAGTAATGATAGCAATGGATTATAATTCATTGAATAAAATAAGAAGCTATGAGGTCATATTGATATAAGTAAATAAATGAACAAATTTTATGAGGCATAGTATATTTACATAGTTTCAAAGTAGTTGACCACAAAACATTATTACAAAGGAAAATAGACTAACTTTACAGTAAAGTCTGGCAGACAGCACCTTATTCAAGTGATCAAAGTGAATATCACCAGTAATCATAGAAATTAAATCATGTACCACTTGATAGGACACAATGGAAAGAAGAGAGTATCATTTCTGTGTTATTTCTGTCAAAATTGTATAACTTAAACTTAATCATAAGAAAATATCAGACAAACACAATTGAGGGATATCCTACAAAATAACTGACCTATAATCTTTAGAAGCATCAAGGGCACAAAAGTCAAGGCAAGACTAAGGGACTAGTCCAGAATAAGGAAATTAAAGAGCATGACAGCTAAATATAATACGTATTTCTGAACTGGGCCTATTTGCTATAAAGGATTTTATTGGGATAATTGAGGAAACCAAAACGGGTTTGAGAATTGAGCAGTGATAATGATCAACGTTAATTTGTTGAATTTGATGGTCATGTTGTGGTTATGTAGGAGAATGTCTTTGTTAGAAATACATGCTATATTTTCTTTAAACACATATCAGGTTCATTTCCATCTGCCATCTTTTTGGGGGATGAAAAACTCCCTAGCTGAAATATGTTTGCTAATAAATATAACCTGAGATTTTTCTTTGAAATTAAACTGTAAAAATGTTAAAAAAAAAAAAAAAGAAAAAGAAATACATGATAAACTATCTGGGATCATGTCTGGAATGATAAGTCTTCAGAGTGACAACTTATTCTCAAATTGTTCAGAGAGGAAAAGTTCTTTGTACTGTACCTGGCAGTGTTCTGTAGGGATGAGATTGTTTAAAAAGAAAAATGAAAGTGCATGTGAAAGAAACTTTACAAGATTAAAAAGTATCATCATAATGATTCAATCTCATGATCGTGTTTCTATCCTGCTCTCCTTCCTCTTTTCTCTTTCATTTCCTTCCTTCCTTCCTCCTTTCCTTCCTTTCTTCCTTCTTCTTCTCCTTCATTCCCTTCCATACTTTCCTTTTTTCCTTCCTTCCTTCCTTTTTCTTTCTCAACATTATGCTTCTAATGTCACATACAGAGCCCGTATCAATTTTCCAGGTGGGTAGAAAAAGATTCTTCATACCAAGAAATGATGGATATTGTAGGTGGATAATAAAAATGATGGCAGTTAAAGAAAATCACCATTCTAAAAAAGATTGTAGTGATTATGTGTTTACTTGTATGCTACCAAATCTCTGTTTCCTCTGGTTTTTATTAGTTGCTATTGTGCAGGTATTACTGACCAAACAACGATCATGGAATTATAGGGTATTTAGAAATAATAAGGATATTTGCTAAGGCTTACCCTACCTACCTCTTATAATGAAGAAATGAAAAATATGGGAGAAAGTTCTCTGTAAACTATAAACTACAAAAAATTTTAGCAGTCATTTAAAGTTAGTCACCAATATGTATGTAAGTATACAGAAATCTAGTATTAAATACTATTAAATATTCCTAACTCCAAGAAGAATTGCTTACATTCCCAACATTGATGATCAGTATGAGGCAGATTTTCTCCACATTATGTTACAAGGCAAAGGTAGAAAAGTTTTTCACCTTTTCACCCTCTGTAAAGATCTGGATAGCATTTGGGATGAGTCGAGCGGTCTTCTCCTTGGTCATAAAGGTTATGTTCTTTAAAGCAATAGAAATCTAAACACACAAAAAGGGATAAAAAATTGCAAAATGAATTTCTCAGAAACATACACAACACAAAATACCAAGTATTACATCAATCTAGTCCAGAATATTCAGGTGAAAAACCTAAAGGAGTTAATAAGCACATGCCCGCATTCTCTGAGATAAACACAGTGAACAGATATTCTTCCCTTCAGTAATTTCCTCCATCAGCTCCTATACCTAATATTAGGATAAGGTGTGAAAAGACACATGGGTATTTATGTTCCACATTAACACACACACAGACACACAAATATACACAAAAAATTCAGAGTCTGTCACATAAGACATGCTTTTGGCAGCCAAAAGGAGGTATGTTCAAGTTTTTTTCAACCTGAAATCTCTCTTCTCAACTATATTAAATATGTACAAATGGAGCTCAATGTATTAAGAAAAATATATTACACACTTATACTACACATAAATATATTTAGATGTATATAAGTATAGATAAATATATGTAACTTACTTTGAAATCTAAAGTACATTGTTTTCAGAAGGACTGTATACATTTCTATCTATGCAACTATTTGTATCAGCATATCAAATGAAAATAAATCTTACTGTAGTTTCCCATCTGAAGATGTTGCTATAGAAACATAGCCAGTTTTCTGAAAGGTATAGTCGTCCCTGAAGCAAAATGTCCCTCTGAAGAGCACAAGCATAATCTACATTAAAAAATAATAATAATAAGGAACAGCTTAGTAACAAAAAAATGTGGCAACTTCATAAATCTTATACTACTTGAACACGTGGAAAGTCATCACTTTGTTCATTAGTTCATTCATTCATTCATTCACTTATTCCTATACTTTGGGCACCATACACCAGATATTTTGCTAGTCACTAGGGTTACCAGAAATGGACCTTGCCCTCATGGAACACTGTCTAGAGGGGAAGGCATACAATAAACAAATAGAAAAATAAGTATAATGACCAAAGTGTGGAGAAAGCTGAGAGAATATAGCAAGGGGTATACAGGTATGGGGGAGTGGGCAGGGAGAGTATACATGGAAAAGTTCTCCAGAAAAAGTAATCCATAAACTGAGATCTGACGATCAACAAAGGGTCAGCAGGAACATGAGGGAACAGCATGTGCAAAGGCCCTGTGGTAGATAGAAACAACATCTTTGAGCGACTATACAAAGATCTCTTTCTAGAGAAGCTGGAGAAGCTAGCTCATGTAAGGTCTCACCGGCCATGGCATAGCGTGGATTTTATGAAAAGCCATCGATGAGTGGGAGGACATGATCAGATGTATGTTATTAAAGACCACTTTATTCACACTGTGAGTATGGATTCAGATAAATCAGTTGGAAATTCGGGGGGAATTGATGGTGGCTCAGACCAAAAGATGACAGTACTAGAGAAAGAAGTAGTTAGATTCAGAGATATTTAAGGGGTAGTACTGATGGGGAGTTGGTAATTAATTAGATGTTGGATGAGGGTGAGGGAGGGAGCAAGGATGACTCTAAAAATTGTATACATTTTAAGTTTAGTTTCAAGTTTGATCCTCTCTACCTCAGCACTATAATCCAGCAAAATCAAGAGTGCTCTGGTAAATGCCACTGTCTACAAGCAAGTTAATACCATGCCTCTAAGATTAAGACCTGTCTCTGTGACTAAAGTAAAAAGCATTGCTAAATTATTAATAATATAAGATATAAAGAGCTGCTGTGAAGAGATTTAGTTTAATTGATAAATTTTAAAACTATATAGTGATTAGCAATTTTAGGAAAAAGTTATTGAGGTTATGAACCTTAAAATATTTAAATTTGCTTGTGTTAAATTTCTAAGCAAATACTAAAAATAGAACAAAGGAATGCAGTCTTTCACAGTGCTTCCTTCAGCAAAACAAAACTGAGATGCCATCAAACCAAAAAAAAGAAAAAAATCCTAGTAAATAAGCAGATTAAGTTACTCTTTTACTAGTATGCACCTCTAAAACAGGGACGGGGCTAAAGGTCACCTTGAAGTATCCTGAAATTTTTATCTAAAGCGCTGAAACACTTTATTAATTCCATGCTTCTCAAATATCAGATCAGAAATACCTGGTAGATTTATTAAAACACAGATTGCTAGGCCCCTCCCTGAGTTTCTGATTAAATACATCTGGGCTGGGGGGAGAGTTGGCACGTCTAGCAAGGTCCCAGGTGATGCCAACTTTGCTAGTCTGTGGACCACACTTTGAGAACCGCTGCACTATTTTACATTAACTCTATTCAAAGCTATGCTAACATTTTAACTGAAGACTAATTGATATAGATTGACAGATTTTTTCCAGTGGTTTTTAAAAACAGTCTCCCTAAAACAGGTGTTTTACTGTAGTAAACTTATACCTCATAAAAATTGATTTTTTGTAAGATAGTTTCATAGCAATATGTCCTAGGCAAGAAATGAAAAAAAAAATTTTTTTTCATTTATTTTTTTTGGCTGTTTTGGGTCTTCATTGCTGCACATGGGCATTCTCTAGCTTCAGTGAGCGGAAGCTACTCTTTGTTGCAGTGTGAGGGCTTCTCACTGCAGTGGCTTCTCTTGTTTCGGAGCACGGGCTCTAGGC
This sequence comes from Mesoplodon mirus, assembly GCF_964341445.2. Taxonomy (NCBI): domain Eukaryota; kingdom Metazoa; phylum Chordata; class Mammalia; order Artiodactyla; family Ziphiidae; genus Mesoplodon; species Mesoplodon mirus. The sequence continues at coordinate 87,172,386 of NC_138982.1, forward strand.
GTATGGGCTTCAGTAGTTGTGGAGCTCACGCGGGCTTAGTTGCTCCACGGCATGTGGGACCTTCCCAGACCAGGGATCGAAACCGTGCCCCTTGCATTGGCAGGCAGATTCTTAACCACTGCGCCACCAGGGAAGCCCAGGACTAGTTATCATTTATCTTTAGAACATGTAATGGTTGTACCTGCCTGCCTATATAAAAGGGGGAGATTTCTTTCTGCCTTCACAATGTCTTTTGCAGGTTGCCTGTGATGCACATCACATTCTAGTTTAATGTTTATTCAATAATAAAACCAAGTGTTTTCTTTCTCTTTTACTTTTGTGGAGAGGTTTTCTGGGGTGGTAGGATATTTTGTTTTTAATTATATTTTCCCAACACAACATTTTCCAGCATGAAAATCTGCCTTGTTCACTCATTTAATCAGAGAAGTTACAAAATGTTTTGAGCAATGACATCACTGAAAAAAGCATTCTCTCAAGGTGAATACATTCAAATCAACAAACATATTTAGCAGTATACATATTGTTATTTTAGTACAAAACTAGTACACAGAACTTCCGGTCTAAGTTGACACGTGTCTACTTCCCCCCTTGCTCCAAAATTCCTTTGAAATGACAGGGAAGATGTATGAAAGAGATTAAATTCGTAACAATGCTGAGGGGTGGGTATAAAAACTAGAAGTTTTGATAAATTTTAGAAGACAAAAAGTGGATAAAAATGTGTAAACCACAGCGTGGAGAAAGCCTCAGCTCAAAAAATATACGGGAAGGCTGCAGCAGAGATAACAGCCACTCTTCCCTATGCCACCCCAGAGAGACTTCACACTTAGAATCAGCAGGTACAAAGAGGGATAGCAAGAACAGGGACAGATATCAAATAACTGCCTGGTGAACTCCCTATGGTAGAGGTCAGCCACAGTCACCCACAGCTTCCAACACAGCGGAGTTGCTATAGCTTTGCAGCATCATCATTTGGTGTTGTCAGTTGTTTTGTTTTTGTTTTTTAATCTAATTTAATTTTTTAATACTTTTTATTCATTTATTTTTGGCTGCGTCAGGTCTTAGTTGCAGCATGTGGGATCTTTTGTTGAGGCACGCAGGCTCTTCCTTGTGGTGCTCGGCTTCTCTCTAGTTGTGGAATGCAGGTTTTTCTCTCTCTAGTTGTGGCGCATGGGCTACAGGGCACTTGGGCTCTCTCGTTGAGGTGCGTGAGCTCAGTAGTTGTGGTATGTGGGCTTAGTTGCCCCGAGGCATGCAGGATCTTAGTTCCCTGACCAGAGATCAAACCCACGTCCCCTGCATTGGAAGGTAGATTCTTCACCACTGGACCACCAGGGAAGTCCCTGTATTTAATTTTAGTAAGACTATTAGCTATGTTGTTTATTTAATTGTGCTTTTAATTTGTATTTCCCAATGACAAATGATAGTGTGCAACTTTTTTTTTTTTTTTTTTTTTTTTTTGCGGTACACGGGCCTCTCACCGTTGTGGCCTCTCCTGTTGCAGAGCACAGGCTCCAGGCGCGCAGGCTCAGCGGCCATGGCTCACAGGCCCAGCCGCTCCGCGGAATGTGGGATCTTCCTGGACCGGGGCACAAACCCGTGTCCCCTGCATCGGCAGGTGGACTCTCAACCACTGTGCCACCAGGGAAGCCCGTGTGCAATTTTTAATATGCTTATTTGCTATCCATATATCTCCTTTGGTAAAGCATCTGCCTATTTTTTAATTGGGATGTTTGTGTTCTTACTGTTAACTTTTAAGAATAGTTTCTATTCTGGATAGAAGTGTTTCTTTAAAAAGAAAAAATCAGATATCTGATTAACAACTGTTTTCTCCCTGTGTCTTATATTTTCACTCTCTAAAAAGTATCTTTTGCAGAGCAAAAAAAGTACAATTTATCAATTCTTTTCTTGTATGAATCATGCTATTGGTATTACATCTAAAAATTCACTATCAAATCCAAGTTCATAGAGATTTCCTCTAGAAAAACCCAGATGTTTTCTTCTAGAAGTTCTACAGTTTTACATTTTACATTTAGTTCTATGATCCATTTTGAGGTAATTTCCATAAAAAGTGTAAGGCAGGCATCAAAGTTCGCTTTTCTGCATATGGACGTCTAATTGTTCCAGCACCATTTGTTGAAAAGACTAACTTTTCTCCATTGAATTGCCTTTGCACCTTTGTCAAAAATCAGTTCACAATATTTGTACGAATTTATATCTGGGCTTTTTTCTGTTCCATTTATCTAAATGTCTATCCTTTGGCAAATCTCAGACTTTCCTGATTACTGTAGTTTCATAATAAGTCTTGAAATTGAGTAATGTGTGTCTTCCAGCTTTGTTCTTCTTTTTCAGAATTATTTTGGCTATTCTAATTCCTTTGTTTTTCTGTATAAATTTTAGAATCAGTGTGTCATTTTACTCATCTATGAAAAAGCTTGCCGGGATTTTTCATTGAGATCTTAACAATATTAAGTCTTTCAATCTATAAACATTTATTTAGACTTCTTTTGTCAATGTGTTACAGTTGTCAGCATATAGAGCCTGTATATGTGTTAGATTTATACCTAAGTGCTTCATATTGGGAAGTTCTGATGTAAATGGTATTTTTAAAATTTCAATTCCAATTGTTCTTTCTTTGCTAGTACATATAAATATGACCCTTTCTTTTACCTTCAAATGACCTTCAATCCTGAGACCTTACTAAATTCACTCATTAAATCTAGAAGACTTTGTAGATTATCTGAGATTTTCTACATGAATAATCATGTCTATTGGCAATAAAGTTAGTTTTTTTCCTGTTCTTCTAATGTATATGCCTTTTATTCCCTTTTCAAGTCTAATGCACTCATTATACTTACAACTTCTAGTACAATGCTGAGTAGGAGTAGTGAGAGAGGACATCTTTGCCTAGTTTCTAATTTTAAGTGGAAGGCATTCACTCTCTCATCACTAAGTATGATGTTAGCTGTAGGTTTTTCATAGCTACTTCTAAGGAGATTGAAGTTCTATCCCTAACTTGCTGAGAGATTTCTTATGAATGAATGTTGAATTTTGTCAAACACTTTTTCTGCATCTATTGAGATGATCACATGGTTTTCCATATTTGGTCTGTTAAGATGATAAATTTCATTGATTTTTTTAAGTGTTTAACCAGCCTTGCATTCCTGGAATGAACCTCACTTGGTCATAATCTATAATCCCTTTTATAAATGCTGAATTTCATTCGCTAATATTTTGTTTCAACTTTTTATTTCTATGTTCATGCCAGATATTGGTCTTTTCTTGGAATGTTTCTGTCTGGTTTTGGTATTTTGGTAATACTAGTCTCATAAAATGAGTTGGGAAGTGATCCTTCTTATTTTCTGGAATGGATGATACTATTTCTTCTATAAATGGTTGATAGAATTCACCAGTGACACTATCTAGACCAAGTTTTCTTTTTATGGAAGGTTCTTAACTACAAATTCAATTTCTTTACTAGGTATAGGACTATTCCAGCTATACGTTTCTTCTTGTGTGATGTTCAGGAGTTTGTATTTTTCAAAGAGTTAGTCTATTTTATCTAAATTACTGCATTATGGGCATAGAGTTGTTCATAGTATTTCCTTATTATCCTTTTACTATCCATGGGATCAGTAGTGATGGCCTCTTTTCCATTCCTGATATTGGTAATATGTGTCATCCATCATTTTTCTTGGTCAACCAGGCTCTCAGTCTCTCAATTTTATTCATCTTTTCAGAGAACCAGCTTTTGCTTCATTGGTTTTCTCTATTTTTAATTTCATTAATTTATGCTCTGGTCTTTATCATTTCTTTCCCTTTGTTTGCTTTAGGTTTAGTTTCCTCTTCTATTATAGATTTATTAGGTGTAAGCTTAGGTTACTGATTTTACTTTCTTTTTGTTTTTTAATATATTCATTTAACACTATACATTTCCTCTATATACTTACTTTAGATCAATCCCACAAACTGTTATTTTCATTTAGTTCAACTGTATTTCACACTGTTAAATTATTCTGATTCTTACAACTCGTTGCACCCTGAAACACTGTGATACTCCTTTCTTCTGGATCTTCACACATTATTTGACCTTTCCTTCTGAATTTTTTTACTGGATTTTCTTCTTCTACTGCTGCCATGATTCTTTTGTTAGTGTTCTTTTAACTCTATATGTTGTCCATGGTTGAGCTCATCTATTCTCCTGATTTTAAGTGACATTGATATTCATTTACTCACTCGTTCCTCTATCCATCAACCATCCATTCAATCATTGAGCACCCATTATTATAAGTCGAGTACTGACCTTGGTATCAGGGTTACAATAGCAAATAATATAGATAATGGTTATGTAAATATATGATAGAGAAAAGTGCAAGGCACTTAAGGGAACACAGAGTGGAGGCATCTATCCAGAGGTGATATTTAAAGTAACAGCACTGATCACCAACCATAGTGTTGGATCAGAGTTCTACAGGGACCTTTCTATGTCAGATATAAAACCTTTCATTGCTGGATCATGGGAAGGCCCTGGGAATCCTAGAAGAGAAGCCAGGAGAGCTAAGGTATGAGGAGTCAGTTGGGGGGCTAAAGGCAGTGGCTATTTACCAGTCAATGTTTCAGTATTTTAACTACTACTACTGTTACTCTGGTGAGCAGTAGCTGAATACGAGACCTGTACCAATCCAGTCAAATTTACAGTAAAGGCACTGCTAAATGAGAAATATACAAATAACATATATATGTAAATATATATAACACATAAATATATATTTTAAAATATATAGACAAAAGATAGCCAGGTACAGAGGAGGGAAAACAGTTCTAGGCAAACTGAAGTAAAAAGGCCTGAAAACAAAAGGATATGACATGTCCAAAGAAGGTTGCCTTCAGAAGGCTAGAGACTGAAGGGACCTTGATGAAGGATGAGGAATGAGAGGATATTTAACATATATGAAAGGCCACGTAAGTCAGGCAGTCAAGCTTTATTCTAAGGTCATTGGAATACTATCCATGAAGGGTTTTAATCTGATCAGATTTGCATCTTAGAAAAACCACTACAGCTACAGTATTGAATAGATTGAAGGCACGTAAGAATAGGGGAGAGACAAGTTAGAAGATTACTGTGGTGTACACTAAATCTTTATTTCCAGATAATATTTATACAATATATATATATATATATATATTTTACTTGTCTTGGCAACTCAACCTCAACGTGCCCAAAATGAAAATACTTGCCTTCCTCCAACATGTTATGTCTTCCTTTGTACCACTTCTGTACCTTGTTAAAACTGTTCATATCACCCTGAATCATAGTGATTTGTTTATATGTGTTTGCTCTCCCACCGCACCCCAAGTTCTTCAGAAACAGTATGGTGTGTGGCACATACTGAGTACTAATAAATATTTATTGAACTAGCCTATAAAGTATGATATTGTGGATTTGAAATGACAATGAGTTGTTTTTTAAAATAAAAGTTTAAATTAAATTTAAGATTCTCTGTTTCAGAAGACAGTGATCCAATATGTGGTTAAATCGAAGAACTTAAAGTGATTTGTACAGAATGATACCAATTAGATATTTTAATTTGTATAGATATGTGTGTCACTGACATTATTTCCAGATAGTACAATTATAGGTGGTTTTAGATTTCTACTTTGTAAATGCCTGTATTTTCCAAATTTTATACAATGAACAAGTTTATTATAGCAGTGAGTGAGGAAAACCACAAAAAATGTAAATTTTTAAAAGCAAATATACATACTGAAAGATATCTACAAAATATTAAGCAAAATTACATATAGGTGATAGGATCACCAATGATTTTCAATTTTTTCTTTATACATTTCTGTATGGCTTTAATGCTTTATAGTGAGTATATATCACTGTATTATCAGATTAATTTCTTTCAAGAAAGCAGTGATGAGTATAAAATATTTTATAAAGGTTTCCATGAAAAGTATTTGATTTCAAGTGACAAAACAGGCAAGACACATTTGCAACAACAGGTGAAAAATATCTAATTTCTTTTAACATCTAACAAGCTATTACAAGAAAAAGACAAATAACTGCTAGAAAAATGGGCAAAGTTTATGAAAAGAAAGGTTCACAGAAAAATACAAATGATTTATAGATGTTCAACCTCCCTCATAATTAAAGAAATGCATATTTAAATACAATTTCTATATACCAAATTTTGCTAAAGCAAAGTTCCTGAGGTGTGGCACAGCAGATACTTACATACACTGTTGATGAGAATGAATATTGGTGTAGCCTTTTTGGAGGATAACTTGGCAACAGTATAAACCTTTTAAATGCTCATTACCTTTTAGTCACAATTCCACTTCAAGGAATTTAACCTACAATACATGTGGCACATACGTGCCAAAACAAATGAACATGAAGGTTCAATGTAGCATTAGTGGTAATAGCAAAAGACAGGAAGCAATCAAAATGTCCATGAGTAGGGGATTTATTAAACAAATTATGGTACAAAATTCATTCAATTGACTGCTAGGCAGCCATTAAAGGAATGCAGTGGATCCATAAGTAGTGCTAATAGAGCTCTAAACAAGACTGAAAACAGTAAGCACAGTGTGCTCCCATTTAAGTTCTCTTAGGAATATATTCCTCTTGATATACATACAGAAAATTTCTGGATATATACATAAGAAATTGCTAAAAGTGGTTATCACCCAGGAAGAAGGTCAGAGTGGCCTTGGGTGAAATGATCTTTCACTTTTTTACCATACACTCTATTATCGTGAGACTATATTACATTCCAATCTTTAAAAAAATTGTTTTGATTCATTTCTTTGATATTTAAAGAACTAAACTGAACTCTCTAGAAATTCAGTTACATTGAATTGAATATTAACCAACATCACCAGAAATCTGAGAAATTCCTATGAATAAATGGTTTAAATGAAATATGTACTAAAACTAAAGCCAACTTCAGTATTTTGATGGTAAAGAATCTATGTTATACTTATAGCAAAAATAAAGCACTTTTTAAGTACTATGACTAAATTTTTCCTCTTAAGGCCTATTTTAAAAAAAAAATCTACCTGAAAGGCTATATGAATAATGATAAAGCCCTAAAAGTTTTTATAAAATTGCTCTATAATCTGTTAAGGAGCACTTTTTTCTGAGGAACAGTAATATATACTGAACATCAAATTTAAATTTTCCCTACAAAACCATATGAAACAAGCACCAGAAGAAACTGACAAATCATTTCTTCTTAGGTCTATTTTTTAGCGAGTATAACTGACCCTTGAATAACATGGGTTTGAACTGTGTGGGTGGACTTATATGCAGATTTTTTTTTTTTTTTTCGGTAAGCGGGCCTCTCACTGTTGTGGCCTCTCCCGTTGCGGAGCACAGGCTCCGGACGCGCAGGCTCAGCGGCCATGGCTCACGGGCCCAGCCACTCCGCGGCATGTGGGACCTTCCCGGACCGGGGCACGAACCCGTGTCCCCTGCATCGGCAGGCGGACTCTCAACCACTGCGCCACCAGGGAAGCCCAGATATTTTTTAATAGTAAATACTACAGTACTACAAGATCTGTGGTTGGTTGAATCTATGGATGCAGAATCACAGACACAAAGGGACAGCAGATATGAAGGGTTGACTATAAGTTATACGTGGATTTTTGACTCTGCAGAGTCAGCGCTCCTAACTCCTTCAATGTTCAAGGGTCAATTGTACTTAATACTGCAGAAATCACTCCTCCCTGAATTACAACTTAGTTTTACATTGTCTAATTACAGATGATAAGATGCTGCTTATCTCAAAAAATAGTTTCTATGTAGCATAAAGGCTTAAATTTTCTACAAATATTGTCACTCATCAGCTCTACTTTGATGAGGTAGTAAAAGGGTTTTTTGTAACTTCCTGGTTTTTTACCTGCTATCAGCTTCTCTGTATCAGGTAGATGTGTGAATTGTCTTTTATACTCCTCATTCCTGTCTTTATAGGCAGAACTTGAAATCTGCAACAATAAAAAAATTAATTTTCTGTTTAATTATGATCATCATTAAATGAACTGAATTGTAGTATCTTAGAAAATAAAATTAAAATGGACTTTAAAATCATACACTTTTTATGCAATATTTTTGTTTGTCTTTATATGAAAAACCACATAAACATTTCAAAAACACCAAAAGGAAGCAAAGGATGCTTCCAGGATGATGGAGTGAGGACTTTGGCAAATCCTCCCTGCAAAGTCAAATATATAGCTGGGGAAAAAAAAAAAAAAAAAACAACTGTCAAAAACAATCATCTCAAATGATTGGAAATTGACTAAAGGCATACAATAAATGGAGAAATATTTTCTCAGGAAAATCTACTGAACCTGGGTATGAGCATCAGAAGTCTGTGGCACTCTTTCCTGGGCCTGCTCGCATTACTCTTCCTCCCCCACAAGTTAAGTCAGTATAGTACTTCTACAAAGGTGGAACAGGCCGTGAAAACTAGCAGCGATGCTGACAGAGCAGGACTCAGCTGATTCAGAGTGGAAAGCAGAAAACCTATCCCAGAAGTGAAAGGAAAAATTCTGAAGCTATCCAAGTGCGTGGAGGTTGAAGTCCCAGTTAGAACAACAAACAAGCAGACTGTCTGATCAGTAGGGGGTGTAACAGAGAGATCTTAGAAGAGACTGTCACGGATGAACTTGAAAAACTCTCCATGTACTCCTAAATAAACAGGGACTACATGCATGTGTAACAGAGATTGGAAAAATCCCAAACTATCCACACATTCCAGGATGGAGATACAAGAAGTCTCAGTGGAACATTTCAACTGGGACAAACTTGAAAATGATCTGAATTTCGATGCACTACCCAATATATACACAGATCTGTCAGCAGAAGGGAAAAGCCTTATGGGCTCTCTGTCTTTGAGCACAATTTCTCACCAATGATTGGCTGATATAAGGGGTGACACCAGAAACCAGCCTTAAAAATAAAACAACAGGGCCTCCCTGGTGGCGCAGTGGTTGAGAGTCCGCCTGCCGATGCAGGGGATACGGGTTCGTGCCCCGGTCTGGGAGGATCCCATATGCCGCGGAGCGGCTGGGCCCGTGAGCCATGGCCGCTGGGCCTGCGCATCCGGAGCCTGTGCTCCGCAACGGGAGAGGCCACAACAGTGAGAGGCCCGCATACCGCCAAAAAATAAAAAATTAAAAAAAAAAAATAAAAAATAAAACAACAACAATAATAATAAACTGAGCAAAGACATTTGCTTCCACATACCACAGGACAAACAATTTCACAGATTTACTCTAGGCAAGTTACTAAACAGAAATTAGCAATGACAAGCTTTAGGGGTAGAAAGGATGCAATCAGAATCCACAGCTGCTACAATATGTTATCTATATTGTCCAATTTTCTTTTTTTTAATTAATTTTATTTATTTATTTATTTATTTATTTATTACTGTGTTGCGTCTTCGTTGCTGCGCGGGCTTTCTCTAGTTGTGGGGAGCAGGGGCTACTCTTCGTTGCAGTGTGTAGGCTTCTCATTGCAGTGGCTTCTCTTGGTGTGGAGCATGGGCTCTAGGCGCGTGGGCTTCAGTAGTTGTGGCTTGCAGGCTCTAGAGCGCAGGCTCAGTAGTTGTGGCACACGGGCTTAGCTGCTCCGTGGCATGTGGGATCTTCCCAGACCGGGGGTTGAACCGTGTCCCCTGCATCGGCAGGCAATTCTTAACCATTGCAACATAGGGAAGTCCCTATGCTGTCCAATTTTCAAAAAACTTATGAAACATGAAAAGAAATAGGAAAATGTGACTCATAATAAGAAAAGAGAAAAGCTGGTAACAGAGTCTTTCATGGTTCCCAGATACTGCATCTAGCAAAGACATCAAAGCAGTTATTTAAAATATTTTCAAAGAACTAATGAGAAGAAAAAGAGGGAGAGGACTCAAATCAATAAAATTAGAAATGAAAAAGGAGAAGTTAAAATGGACACCGCAGAAATACAAAGCATTCTAAGAGACTACTACAAGCAACTCTATGCCAATAAAATGGACAACCTGGAAGAAATGGACAAATTCTTAGAAAGGTATAACCTTACAAGACTGAACCAGGAAGAAACAGAAAATATGAACAGACCAATCACAAGTAATGAAATTGAAACTGTGATTAAAAATCGTCCAACAAACAAAAGTCCAGGACCAGATGGCTTCACAGGTGAATTCTATCAAACATTTAGAGAAGAGCTAACACACACCCTTCTCAAACTCTTCCAAAAAATTGCAGAGGAAGGAACACTCCCTAACTCATTCTACGAGGCCACCATCACCCTGATACCAAAACCAAACAAAGACACTACAAAAAAAGAAAATTATAGACCAATATCACTGATGAATATAGATGCAAAAATACTCAACAAAATACTAGCAAACAGAATCCAAGAACACATTAAAATGATCATACACCATGATAAAGTGAGGTTTATCCCAGGGATGCAAGGATTCTTCAACATACGTGAATCAATCAATGTGATACACCATATTAACAAACTGAAGAATAAAAACCATATGATCATCTCAGTAGATGCAGAAAAAGCTTTTGACAAAATTCAATACCCATTTATGATAAAAACTCTTCCGAAAGTGGGCATAGAGGGAAACTACTTCAACATAATAAAGGCCATATACGACAAACCCACAGCAAACATCATTCTCAATGGTGAAAAACTGAAAGCATTTCCCCTAAGATCAGGAACAAGACAAGGATGTCCACTCTCGCCACTATTATTCAACATAGTTTTGGAAGTCCTAGCCACGGCAATCAGAGTGGTTAAGACTCGGCACTCTCCCTGCCAGGGCCCTGGGTTCCATCCCTGGTCGGAGAACAAAGATCCCACAAGCCGCGCAGTGTGTCAAATATATATATATATTTGTGTGTGTGTGTGTGTGAAGTATATATAAATATATATATATATTAAAGTATCTGTCCTTGAAGGTCCCAATTTCTTCTTTCTCTAAAATCATTTTCAAAATATAACAATCTTCTCATTCTAAGTAATTCCAACACTTTTGTTGCATATTTATACATGTCAATACAGTAAAATTCAATAAACTAGCATCTTGCAGTCCAAAAATCCTAATGGCTGGCACCAGCTAGTCAAAAATGATCTGGAGAGTCTCAATGATTAGTATCTATGGCACACTCCATAAACTCATAAGCAGGTTTTTAAAGCAGTTTTGATAGCAGACTGGAATAAGAGAAAGTGTAAAAATTATGAGTAAATTAACTTGGTACATTAGTCATAAAAGACTAGATTGTACTGTAGTAATCAGCAACCCCCAAATCTCAGTGCTTACAAGAACAATGGTTTATTTCCCATTTAAACACAAATGAACAATGTGGGTTGGCAAAAGGCTTAGCTCCACACTGTCCTAACAGAGGGACATATGCTAATAAAGGCTCCACCATCCAGGGACAGGAACATGGCAAGGAGTGTACTAACTCTAACGGCTTCCCCCTGGAAATGACACACATCATTTTGTTCACATTTCATTGACAAAAAAATAGTCACATGGCTACACTTAATTCAGGTACATGGAGAAACAAATATCTATCATGGGCCCAGAAGGAAATGAAACAAAAATCCTGATGAACAGAATGAATGATTATTTAAGATTACTGAATGGGCTAAATCAAGAATTACTGTACTACTAGAGAGGCAATGAATCTCTTCAGAGAGCCCATTTCTACCCATTCAATGCAGAAGAAAATAGTCATTTAGAGTTCCATGCCAACAAGGCACTCAACTTTTAAAATGGAAATATAATTCACATACCATAAAATTCACCCTTTTACAATATACAATTCAGTGTGTTTTGGTATAGTCACAAAGCTGTGCCACTATCACCATTATCTAATTCCAAAAACTTTTATCATTCCCAAAAAAAACCCTATACCAATTAGCAGTCATTCCCCACTTGCCCCTCCACCCAGCCCCTATCAACCACTAATTTACTTTCTGTCTCTATAGATTTGCTTATTCTGGGAATTTCATATAAACGGAACCATGCAATATTGTGGTCTTTGTGTCTGTCTTCTATCACTTAGCATAATGTATTCAAGGTTCATCCATATTGTATCATGAAACATTACAGTTTATGGATATTATTCCACTTTATGAATATATTATACCACATTTTATCTATGTATTCATCAGTTGATGGACATTAGTGTTGTTTCCATTTTTTGGCTATTATGAATACTGCCACTATGAACATGGATGTACAAATTTTTGTGTGAATATGTTTCAGTTCTCTTGGGTATATACCCAAGAGTCGAATTGCTGGCTTACATGGTAACTCTCTGTTTAACATTTTGAGGAACTGCCAAACTATTTTCCAAATTGGCTGCACCATTTTACATTCCCACAAGCAATGCATGAGGGTTCCTATTTCTCCACATACTCGCCAACACCTAATGTCTGTCTTTTTCATTACAGTCATCCTAGAGGGTGTGAAGCGGTATCCGATTGTAGTTTAGATAATGATGATTGATGTTGAACATCTTTTCCTGTGCGTATTCACCATTTGCATATATTTGGAGAAATGTCTATTCACATTTTAATTGGGTTGTGTTTTTATTATTCAGCTATGAGTTCTTTATACATTCCAGTATAAGTCCCTTATCAGATATTTGACCTGCAAATATATTCTCAAATTCTGTGAGTTGTCTTTCCATTTTCTTAATGGACTCCTTGAATCACAAGTTTATAACTTTGATGAAGTCTAACTTATCTATTTTTTTTTTGCCCCTTGAGCTTTGTATCATATCTAAGAAATTATGGCCTAATCCAAAGGTCATGAAGATTTACATCTATGTTTTCTTCTAAAAGTTTTACAATTTTAATTCTTACATTTAGGTCTATGATCCATTCTGAATTAATTTTGTATTCGGTATGAAATAGGGGGTCCAAATTCATTCCTTTGTATGTGGATATCTGATTGTCCCAGAGCAATCTGTTGAAAAGACTATTTCCCTCAATGAATTGTTTTGGCACCCTTGTCAAAAATCAACAGACCATAAATGTGAGAGTTTATTTCTAGACTCTATTCTATTCTATTAATCTATGTGTCTAGCCTTATATCAGGGCCACATTGTCTTGATTACTGTAGCTTTGTAGTAAGTTTTGAAATTAGGATGTTTATATTTTCCAACTTCACTCTTTTTCAAGATTGTCTTGGATATTCTTGGCCCTTGCATTTCCATATGAACTTCGATTCAGCTTGTAAATTTCCACACCCCCCCCAAAAAAAATCAGTTGGGATCTTGATAGGGATGGCACTGAATTTGTAGATCAATATTTAGGGAGTACTGCCATCTCAACAATGTTAAATCTTCCAACCCATGAACAAAAAAATATCCTTTCATTTATTTATAGAATTTAAAATTTCTTTCATGAGACTTCATAGTTTCAATGTTCCTGTCTTACACTTCTTTTGTTAAATTTTTCCTAAGTATTTTATTCTTTTGATGCTATTGTAAATGGAATTCTTTTTTAAATTTCATTTTCAAGTCATTCACTGCAATGTATAGATTTTCAATTAATTTTAGTTTTAGAATCAGGGTAACACTAGCCTCAGTGAATGATTTAGGAAGTGTTTCTTTTTTTTTTTTTTTTTAAGGGAAGGGATTTTGCAGGATTTGTGTTAATTCTCCTTTAGACAATGTGGTAGAATCTGCCAGTGAAGCCATCTGGTACTGAACTTTACTCTGTGAAGTTTTCTTGCTTTGGTTTGGTTTGGTTTGGTTTTCTTAGTAATTCAATCTCTTTCCTTGTTATAGGTCTTTTGAGACTTTCTATTTCTTCTTGAGTGAGTTTCAGTAGTTAGTGTTTTTCTAGGAATCTGTCTAGTTCATCTACGTTCTCTCAGGTATTATTTCAAATGTATAAGGTTAGCAAAACTTTAAAGACTGATAATATCAAGTGTATTGGAACAAAAACCGAGATAGACTATATGTTCAGCCACATCTCAACAAATTAAGAGAAGTGAAACCATACAGAGTGTGTTTTCTGACCATAATGAAATCAATCTAGAAATCAGTAACAGGAAGATAGCACAAAAATCCCCAAACACTTGGACACTAAACAACACACATCTAAATAATCCATGGGCCAAAGAGGAAGTCTCAGGGGAAATAAAAAATATACTGAACTGAATGAAAATAAAAATACAATATATCAACATTTGTGGGACACAACTGAAGCTGAGAAACAAATTTATAGCAGTAAATGCACACATTAGGAAAGGGGAAAAGTCTAATAATCTCAGTGTCCAACTCAAAAACTTAGAAGAGGGAGAGCAAAATAAACCCAACATGAGCAAAAAAAAAAAAAAAAAAAAAGTATATAATAAAGGTAAGAGAAATCAATGAAACAGAAAAACAAAAACAACAGAGTACCAATGAAAAAAGAGATGATTCTTTTAAAATAATCAATGAAACTGGCAAACCTCTAGCAAGACTGACAAAGGAAAAAAAACCTTGAGCAAGAAGATATGAATTACCAATATGAGGAATAAAACAAGGTATATAGCACTACAGACTCCAAAGATATCAAAAGGAAATAAGGCAATACTATAAACAGCTCTACACATATAAATATGACAACTTAGATGAATAGACACAAACTATCACAACTCACTCAATATGAAATAATTTGAATAGATTTACAACCATTAATGAAATTGACTTTATAATTTAAAATCTCCCAAGGAAGAACTCTTCAGGCCCAGAGGGCTTCCGTGGAGAATTTTATAAAACTTAAAAAAATTAACTCTAAGTCTATACAGCCTCTTCTAAAAAACAGAAGCAGAGGGAGCACTTCCCTACTCATTATATTAAGGTAGTATTACCCTGATACCAAAACAAGATAAAGACAGTACAAAAAAAAAGAAAATTACAGAACAATATCCCTCATAAATATAGATGCAAAATCCCCAACAATGTACTAGCAACTGCAATAAAGCAATATATGAAAATTATACAACATGACCAACTGGAGTTTATTCCAGGAATCCAAGGCAGGTTCAACATTCACAAATCGACCAATGTAATCCACCATACTAACATGTTGAAAAAGAAAAATCACATTATCACATCATTTGAAACAGAAATAAAATTTTACAAAAGTCAATGTCCATTTGTGATTTTATTAATTAATTAGTTTGTTTGTTTGTTTATGGCTGCATTGGGTCTTTGTTGCTGCACGCGGGCTTTCTCTAGTTGCAGCAAGCAGGGGCTATTCTCTGTTGTGGTGCGTGGGCTTTTCACTGCAGTGGCTTCTCTGTTGCAGAGCACAGCCTCTAGATGCGTGGGCTTCAGTAGTTGTGGGTCGCGGGCATAGCTGCTCCGTGGCAGGTGGGATCTTCCTGGACCAGGGCTTGAACCCATGTTCCCTGTATTGGCAGGCAGATTCTTAACCACTGAGCCACCAGGGAAGTCCCATTTGTGATTTTAAAAACTCAGAAAAATAGGAATACAGGAAACGTACTCAACTTGATAAAGAACATCTACAAAATACCTATAGTTAACAAAATACTTCGATAGTGAAAGACTTAATGCTTTCTCCCTAAGATCAAGAAAAAGCCAAGGATGTCCATTCTTACCACTCTTATTCAACATAGCATTGCAAGTTCTATTCAGCACAATAAGGTAAGAAAAGGAAAAAAAACATACAGATCAATAAGGGAGAAGTAAAACCATCTTTGTTTATATATGACATGATTGTCTAAACAGAAATCCCAATATGAACACAATATGAAAAGATGTGTATGCTGAAAACTAGAAAACACTGATGAAAGAAATCAAGAGATCTAAATACACAAGAGAGACATACCACGTCCCTGGATTGAAAGACTCAATGTAGTAAAAATGTCAATCTTCCCCGAAGATATATAGGTTTTACACAATTTCTATCAAAATCTCAGCAAGATCGTTTGCAGATATAGACAAGATCACAGGCATACCTCAAAGATACTGCAGGTTCAGTTCCAGATCACTGCAATAAAGTAAATATTGCAATAAAGTAAGCCATTCAAATTTTTTGGTTTCCCATTGCATGCAGAAGTTATGTTAACACTATACTGTAGTCTATTAAATGCGCCATAGCATTATGTCTAAAAAAGAACAATGTAAATACCTTAACTAAAAAATACTTTATTGCTAAGAAATGCTAACCATCATCCGAGCCTTCAGCAAGTCATAATCTTTTTTCTGGTGGAGATTTTTGCCTCAGTGTTGACAGCTGCTGACTGAACAAGGTGGTGGTTGCTGAAGTTGGGGTGACTATGGAAATTTCTTAAAATAATACTACAATGAAGTCTGTCACATCGACTGACTGATCCTTTCATGAATGATTACTCTGTAGCATGCAAATACGGTTCGATAGTATTTTACTTACAGTAGATGTTCTTTCAAAACTGTAGTCAATTCTCTCAAACCCTGCTGCTGCTTTATTAACTAAGTTTATGTCATACTCTAGATCCTTTCATTGTCATTTCAACAATCTTCACAGCATCTTCACTACGAGTAGATTCCATCTCATGAAAACATTTTCTTTGCTCATCTATAAAAAGCAACTCTTCAACCGTTAGAGGTTCATCCTGAGATTGCAGCAATTCAGTCATCTCTTCAGGCTCCACTTCTAATTCTAGTTCTCTTGTTATTTCCACCACATCTGCAGTTACTTCCTCCACTAAAGTACTGAACCCCTCAAAGTCATCCATGAGAGCTGAAATCAACGTCTTCCAAACTCCTGTTAATGTTGATATTTTGACCTCTCCCCAAGAATCACAAACGTTCTTAATGGCATCTAGGATGGTGAATCCTTTCCAGAAGATTTTCAATTTACTTTGCCCAGACCCATCAGAGGAATCACCTCCTATGTCAGCTATAGTTTTATGAAATGTATTTCTTAAATAATAAGAATTGAAAGTCGAAGCTACTCCTTGACCCATGGGCTACATCATGAATGCTGTGTTAGCAGGCATGAAAACAACATTAATCTCCTTGTATATCTCCATCAGAGCTCCTGGGTGACCAGATGCATTGTCAGTGAGCGGTAATATTTTGAAGAAATCTTTTTTTTTCAGCAGCAGGTCTCGACAGTGGGCTTAAAATAGTCAGTAAACAATATGGAAAGATGTGCTGTCATCCGGGCCTTGCTGTGCACAGAGTAGATTTGGAATAATTCTTAAGGGCCCTAGGATTTTCAGAATGGTAAATGAGCACTGGCCTCAACTTAAGTCACCAGCAGCATTGGACCCTAACAAGAGAGTCAGCCTGTTCTCTGAAGCTTGGAAGCCAAGCATTGACTTCTCCTCCCCAGCTATAAATGTCCTAGATGGCATCTTCTTCCAATATTAGGCTCTTTTGTTTACATTGAAAATCTATTGCTTAGTGTAGCCACCTTTGTTAATTATCTTAGCGAGATATTTTGGATAATTTTACTGCAGTTTCACCTTGGACTTTGATGTTATGGAGATGGCTTCCTTCCTTAAACCTCATGAAACAGCATCTGCCACCTTCAAACTTTTCTTCTGCAGCTTCCTTACCTCTCTCAGTCTTTGCAGAACTGAAGAGAGTTAGGACCTTGTCGGGATTAGGCTTTGGCTTAAGCGATTGTTGTGGCTGGTTTGATCTTCTATGCAGACCACTAAAACTTTCTCCGTATCAGCAATAAGGATATTTTGTTTTCTTATCATTCCTGTTCACTGAAGTAGCACTTTTAGTTTCCTTCAAGAACTTTTCCTTTGCATTCGAAACATGGCTAACTGACGCAAAAGGCCTAGCTTTCAGCCTATCTCGGCTTTCGACATGCTTTCCTCACTAAGCTTAATCACTTCTAGCTTTTTTTCTTTTTTTTTTAGAAAGAAATGAAATCCTTTAGTTTATTTATTTATTTTTGCTGTGTTGGGTCTTCGTTTCTGTGCCAGGGCTTTCTCTAGTTGTGGCAAGCGGGGGCCACTCTTCATCGCGGTGCGCGGGCCTCTCACTATCGCGGCCTCTCTTGTTGCGGAGCACAGGCTCCAGACGCGCAGGCTCAGTAGTTGTGGTTCACGGGCCTAGTTGCTCCGTGGCATGTGGGATCCTTCCAGACCAGGGCTCGAACCCGTGTCCCCTGCATTAGCAGGCAGACTCTCAACCACTGCGCCACCAGGGAAGCCCCACTTCTAGCTTTTGATTTAAAGTGAGAGATGTATGACTCTTCCTTTCACTTGAACACTTGCAGGGTTATTAAACGGCCTAATCTCAATATTATTGTGTCTCAGGGAATAGTGAGGTCCACAGAGAGGAAGAGAGACAGGGGAACGGCAGGTCAGTGGAGCAGTCAGAACATAAAAAACATTTACTGATCAAGGTAAATGTTTTATGTTCTGACATAAAACATCCCCAAACAATTACAATACTAACATCAAAGATCATTGATCACAGATCACCATAACAAATATAACAATTAAAAAAAGCTTGAAGGGCTTCCCTGGTGGTGCAGTGGTTGAGAGTCCGCCTGCCGATGCAGGGGACACGGGTTCGTGCCCCGGTCCGGGAAGATCCCACATGCCGCGGAGCAGCTGGGCCCGTGAGCCATGACCGCTGAGCCTGCGCGTCTGGAGCCTGTGCTCCACAACGGGAGAGGCCACAACAGTGAGAGGCCCGCATACCGCAAAAAAAAAAAAAAAAAAAAGTTACATAACTGTATTATTCCTTTTATATAATATTCTTGAAATGAAACAATTATCAAAATGGAAAATGTTTTCCACTAACCTGGAAAATAGGTTAGTGGTTGCCAAGGGTTAAGTAGGGGCAAGGGGCAGAAATAAAGTGGCTGTGTCTATAAAAGGGTTGTGCCTCTAAAAAGGATTCTTGTTGTGAAAGAAATGTTCCATATCTTGACCTTATCAATATCAATATGCTAGCCGTGATGTTGTACTACAGTTTTGCAGGATGTTACCATTAGGCAAAACTGTTTAAAGGGTACAGAGTATCTCTATTATCCTTACAAGTACATGTGAATGTAAAATTATCTCAAACTACAGGTGAAAAAAAAAGAGTTAAAGAAGGAAAGGTTGGTTGGGATAGAATAAAGGTGTTAATTCTATGTAAGAGGGGAAAATGTTTAAAGTGCTTTTAATGCTGATTCAAATGTCAATACCCCATACCCTTATTTGTACTGCCTACCATTAGGCCATTTTACTACTTAGTAACATCTTGACCAGAGAAACAGTGAAATTAAAATAACAATGAGCCAAGTGTGACTAGGGTAATAGAAGCTCACTCTGGTAGATCGACAGGAAGTTTTAGGGGGACTAACATGCTATTTATTGAATCTCCTTCTGCTCACTCATACAGTATTAAATCCAAGTCCCAAAACTTCATAGGAGATGAACAACAGTTAGTCCCAGTTTCCCCCACCACCGCAAGCCCAAGTTGAGACAGATAAGCTTCCTTGTCTTCAACCTGCCCTTTCACAGAGGGTAAAACTCTTCAAGAGTCATAGCTTTGTAAACAGTTCTCAGTTCCAATTTCTACAAATCCAAGGCATCATCCCCTATCCCGGGGTGGCCATTAAACCTTTGGTTACTGAGACTAATAAACTCCTCAGGGCTGCCTCAGCATTAATTCTCATGCTTACAACTCTGGCAATCAGTTCCCTCTTCTCCTTTAGCCCTTAGTTATTTCCCTTGCTATCTTGAGAGCCCAGAAAAGCATTTTATTAAAAAGATATCTGTAACATTTCACCCAGAATTTCTAGGTACTTGGTAGCAAAAGAGCTTTTAAGTTAGACAGTCCTCTCTCCATATTGCTAGAAATGTTAGTTCCTACCCCTTTATAATTAAATCTAAAAGTGTTAAAAAGAGATCTAGGTTTTTCAAACAATATCTATCTATAATTGAATTTTTTTATAACTGAAATTTTTAATTGCATAAAATATGTTTTTTAAGCCAACAGAAATTGGAAAATGAGTTTACTCTTTTTATCAGTTTCCAAAGTGAAATTACAAAATATCATTTTTAGCTTGAAAAAAATCCAAGATATGTTGTGGAGGACAGCATATTACAGGAAGCCTCTTAGTTGCCAAAGTTTGTTACAAACATACTAATTAATCCTCGTGGGCTTTTAAAAAAAATTTACAGTGCAACATTAATTAATCGTCATGATGTACCTATAAATCTGGTTTGTGGCAAGTTTTATCCCCCAGTTATAAGTGGAAAAGTTTACCTGTGAATAACAATAATATGATCATGCAATACGTCAATGACAAAGCATACAATCAAGACTTCTGATTTCTTGTACAATTAGAAAAACTAGATTATGATCTAGAAAACTTCAAACATATTTTTTATTAAAACATAGGTATACTACTTATTATCTGTACATATGTAGATAATATTTAAAAATCTAGACTTGTTTTGCTCTTAAAATGTTTTAGAGCAAAAAAAGAAACAACAGATTTTCTAATCTCTTTTAAAATTCTCCTACTCCACCTTTTCTTTTTCCTATTTCCCTTACTAAATCAAAGAACTGAGGGATCTGATATTGCATATCTTCTTTACTCTATTTATATTTTTCAAGATTTCCAAATACACAATTATTTAAAGAAAAACACATCAAGGATCTCTTAACAAATTTAGTTTTAATTTTACTTACACAATTCAGAAAACTTTATAAACCCTTCCACTTTTAGAATGCAAATATCAACTAATCAGCTATTAAGGAATAAGTATATACAAGTGACAAATATTTTTAAGTGGGAACTTTATTAAGTACCTTACCCAAAGCACTAATGCTTCTATTTTAAAAATCCAGTATTGCAGCAACATGGATGGACCTAGAGATTTTCATACTTAGTGAAGTAAGTCAGACACAGAAAAACAAATATCGTATGCTTATATGTGAAATCTAAAAACAAAGGGTACAAATGAACTTATTTACAAAACAGAAGTAGAGTCACGGATGTAGAAAACAAACTTATGGTTACCAGGGAATAAGGGGTGGGGAGGGATAAATTGGGAGATTGGCATTGACCTGTACACACTACTATACATAAAATAGATAACTAATAAGAACCTGCTGTATAGCACAAGGAACTCTATTCAATACTCAGTAATGGCCTATATGGAAAAGAATCTAAAAAAAACAAAAAGAGTGGGTATATGTATATATATATAACTGATTCATTTTCCTGTATGCCTGAAACTAACACAACATTGTAAATCACCTGTACTCCAATAAAAATTTTTAAAAATCCAGTAAAGGATGTCATCTTCTAAACATACATAACAGAAAATCTCAAAGGCTTTTTTCTACTCCCAATAGTTGCTAGCTCTACATCACTAAGAGAAGTTAACATTAAATAAATGAATCTGCTGCAGATCTCTGTATGCTCTTCCTCTGGGACCTAATCCACAGGGACTATACCATTACTTTAGTCAGGAAAAAAAAAAAAGTTTTTGATTTTGGGTTTTTTTCTTCTGCTGTGTATTTTTGCTAACCGATAAAGGGCAAAGCATAAATAGTTATTTGCTATTAACTTCATTTTAAATTTCATTTCTTCATTTCACATCATTTTTATTGTTACATTAGGATTTAAAAATTAATGATAAAACTCATCTCCCACATACTAGGATTAAATATTTTCATTTTAAAATAAAAAAATAAAACAAATGTAACAAGATTCCTATGTTTATATCATAAGATGGAAATAGAAAATCTGTAGCTTTTGATCTCAGTATCAGTTGCTACGGTGATTTAATCAATTCATTTAAATTAAAGTCCTACTGTCAGAAAGACACTAGCTAGTCTATTAAGTAGCACAAGATTAAAGGGATAGGATCTAAAAGAAATTAACTTCGGGGGGCGGAAAACCTTAATAAACTTTGGTTCACTTTCTTGTATCCTCTTGTTAAGTTTTCACAATTTTTTTTATTTGCGGGAAAGCATCAAAATAATTTTCCAATAGTACAAATATTATGTCCTCTTATCTAGAACTTTTCAACCGTTTTACAACTGGGGCAATGTTAAGGGAAGGTGTTCCCCATGTAACATACTCTCTCATGACTGACACAAAGCTTTCAGGACTGTAAATTATGAGCACTTGCTAGCCATAAACCTCTTTTGTCTTGATTCAAGACACACTGGTGCTTCAATAGTATGGCCCAATCTCGAATTTTACAAGTGAGCCACCTGAGGCCAAACAGGTTAAACAACATACTCAAGAGCACTACACAGTGATATCACCAGGGGCAGAGCACGCACTGTATTCCAGATGTTTTGTTCCTGATCTCCAATTTGTTCAGTTATATCATGCTGGCCTCTAAATTCATTACAGTCAGATCAATAGAGTTAGCCGGGCCAGAATATATGAGATATTCCACATAAGTGAAGTTTTCAGATTCCTGGGGCTTAACACTTTAAATACCAAAAGTTTACAAAGTGCTCAATCTTTTTTGGTAGAAACTTTCCCAAAGTGAAAAGGCACAAAACTAAGTTCATTGGGTGTTCCAGTGAAACGGCTCTGACACTCTACTAATTCTTTGCTTAACTACCCAGTCATGTGCCTCATGAATATTTTCCTGTTATGCTATTGGTCTTCGTTCTGTTACTTTTGGATCTCTCGGTGAACTCTGACATCTTAATGTATTCATTCAATTCCTACTTTATTGCCGGGAGAACATGAAAATGGCAACATGGTGTAGAGTGGTAGAAGCATATGGATTTAAAATGGCAGAGGGAAAAAAATGCATTATTTATTTTCCAGACTTCTTAACCATTTTTACCAGCTCCAGTACTGTATTAGAGTCAATGATCTGCATAGACCTTTGGCCTCCACATTGACAGGTTCTGCTATCTTTCTGAGCTTCTGCTATCATTTTTTTTTTTTGAGCTTCTGCTATCACTTCTTGCTACTGTCCATGTGTCATCACCAAATAATTCCCATCTCCAATAATCTATTCAATTACACAATGGGAACCTACTTATTTAGACTTATAAAAAACATGTCAAAAAATACATTAAAGAAATTCCAAATGAAGGCTTAGGGATTCTCCTTTTACAAGATCCACCCGTATGAACTCTGATTTAGCTCTTCAGGTTCTTTTTTGGTTTTGTTTGCTTCTAAGTTCTGATAGTTCTAGTTTCTGGATAAGTGACCTCTGGAAAAGTCAGTAAAACTTCTGAGATGTTGTATTTGTCTCTAAATCTATTCCATGTGAATTCATATAAAAAGTCCTCAAAATAAAGTGTTTGCAATCATCATAGAAACTTAAACTGAGCCAAAGTGAACATTCGACACTCTAAATCAGTGCTTCTCAAACTTGAATGTGTATACAAATCATGGAATTCTTGTGAAAATGAAGATTCTGATTCAGTAGGTCTGAGGTTGGGCCCAGGATTCTGCATTTCTAATCAGGTAATGCCAAGTCTGCTAGCCCCACATACTAAACTTAAAGAGTAGCAAAGCTCTAGAACACATACCTCTTTTTTTCTCTCTCCTTCTATTTCTAAATCCTCTCATTCCTTTGCTTTTTCCTTTTCTTGCTTTACCCTTTTTTGTTGTTTTAAGTCTGCCACAGGAACTGCTACAGTCTAGCCCTGTAGATAACACTTGGAGCTATAAAGGTTTTCCAAACTATAACATAAGCTGTAAAAATCACAGTGCAGAAGGGTGAAAACACTACAGCAGTCATAAACTTCCTCAAAATGTGACCAAAAATAATATAATCAATATAGATGACATGATTTTTAGGATATGTAGCTATTTTAGTGTATTTCTTAGCAATTAAATATTTTCCTTAGGATATGATTCCAAAAAAATATGATGTTAAATTTTTTAATGGGCAGTAAGAACCTGTTATTTATGCTAAGATTCAATAGCATTCAATAAATGAGCTGCTAATTATGAACAGAATAATGGTGCTTAAACTGATCCTTATAACCTGGTAATATTGTTTTTTCTTGATCTAGTCTAAAATTATACGAAATTCTGCTACCAAGTACACCTAATCCTCAAGAGACGAGCTTTCTAATGAATTCGTATTGGAACTACATATGCCTTAGAATCTTATGTAAATTCCACTCACAGTTGCATTACACCAGATTCTATCAAATGGCTCATAACTCTCATAGGAATTGCTAGATTTAGAATGAGCCCTTTAAAATAATAACTGCTGGCATTCATATGGTAACAGAAATGTTGTCCTTACCAAAGACTCTGTGCTCCTAATCAACAAGCAGGAGTCTCATTTTACAGTGGGGAAACCTGAAGCATATCCAGGATATACAACCAGGTGAACACAGGGCAAAAAGAATATGAAACTCCTACCTTTAAAACCTATCCTATAATCATTACACACTACAGGTCAAACATTGTTAAACCTCCTTTTAGGTACAGGAACTAATTCTTTAAATCAAAATTATGTAAAGTGGCTGGTTTCTCAGTAACATTAAGAAATACAGTTTCTGTATGATATTAGTCTCTTGCCAATATAAGGCACAACAATGTTAGTGGAATCCATTTCTGTGGTGTAGTTTTCTCCCAGGGAAACTGAAGCAGATAATTCTACTCCATCATTGCATCAAAATGCAGTGGCCACAACACTGCATTCTAGTGGCCAAAGGAGAGCATAATCAGAAATGTCTTTGGGACTCTGGATTAAAACTTAAATATCTGAAGTCTAGAAGTTAATAAGAAAATATTATAAATAAGAGTTGCTATAGACAAAGAAATCTTGCATTTAAGATTAAAATGAAAATATAAGAAAGAAAGTATATTATCCAAAAGCTCCAGTCACCACTCCAGTTATATAAATTTGGCCCCTGTTTTGTAGCTGACACTATATTATTCTCATCCACAACTGGACTAAGATTTTCCTCTAACTCTTCCTGTAACTCAGCAGCAAAGCTTGAATCCCTTTCATTTATTAGCTGGAAACAAGTATCAAACAATTAAACTACTTACTGAGAAATGCCCCATTTTAAAAAGAAAACAGTTAATGTTCAAAATACTCAAACTAATATAAAAAGGACAATATTTAAGCTTTTAGAAAAGAGTAATTAATATGTTTTTGCTTCTATAGTTCATATGTTTATACATGCAACATATACTTTCCAACTACTACTATTTATTAGGTAGTTTAGTTGGCACTAGAGTGAACCAGGAGTTCATAGTCAGCTAGAGGAACAATTAAACAGAAAAAAAAAAAAAAGTAACGGGAGTTAACCATTCTCTCTTTGGAGGATAATTTGCAATGCCTAGTAGGGGGTCTAAGATGGGTATACATGTACTACGACCCAGCAATTTAATGTACATGAAGTTAACAATGTTTTTAATACTAAGAAAGTGGAAACAACCTTACTGTCCATTGGTAGGGAAATTGGTAAATTAACTCTGATTTATACAAGCATGAAGAAATAAAATAAATGAATCAGATGTCTCAACCAGGCACTGGCCTCAACCTATAGAGTGCTTAGGGGAAAGGTTATACCCTATGCAAGATATTGGCCCATGGGGTGGTCACTCACGAAAGAGCAGTCACTATGGAGTTAAAAAAAAAGGGGCGGGGATGGAGCGGCATCCATCATAAGACCACAAAGCTCACCAGGACTCTTAAACACTGCTGCCGCGACTGCAGTCACCACCTATGCCTCTTTTAACAAAAATGCTGATCCTCAGGGTTACAGGGAAAAGCTCCCACAGCACCCATGTGGCACAATAAAGGGGTAATTCAAACACAACTTCAGCTTGAGTTTCCTAAACTCTATGAAGTAACCCCTGCCATGGGGGAAGCCCCTAACCCTGGTGATTCTGATTTGAGGTTCTCTGGAGGAAGAAATTTACAAATAGGAAAGGATAGGGAGGACCCCCTCCACAGGAAGTACATTCACTAACCATCAAAAAGAGAGAGAAAAAAAGAAACAAACACGGCTGGATACAGGGAGAAGAAACCAACCAAAAACAAAACAAAACAAAAAAATTGAAACAGAGGTCCACAATCTGACGCAGTTGGAAATCTAAAATGTATTAAAATAATTTATACAACAAAAGGCAAAGATTGGCTTTCATACCTCTACAGCATAGGGTTTTTTAAAAATATATAACCATTCTTTTTATTGAAGTATAGCTAATTTACAATGTTGTGTCAGTTTCAGGTGTATAGCAAAGTGATTCAGTTCTAAATATATATTCTTTTTCAGATTCTTTTCCATTATAGGTTATTACAAGGTATTCAACATCAGTAGGTCCTTGTTGTTTATCTGTTTTATATATAGTAGTGTGCACATATTAATCCCAAACTCCTAATTTACCTCTCCCCCTGCACCATACCCTCTGGTAACCATAAGGTTGTTTTCTATGTCTGTGAGTCTCTTTCTGTTTTGTAAATAAGTTCATTTACATCATTTTTTTTAAGATTCTACATATAAGTGACATCGTATGATTTTTGTCCTTGACTGACTTCACTTAATATGATAATTTCTAGATCCATCCATGTTACTGCAAATGGCATTATTTCATTCTTTTTTATGGCTGAGTAATATTCCATTGTATATATATGTACCACATCTCCTTTATCCATTCATCTGTCGATGGACACTTAGGTTGCTTCCATGTCTTGGCTATTGTAAATAGTGCTGCTATGAACATTGGGGTGCATGTATCTTTTCTCTAGATATATGCACAGGAGTGGGATTTATAGCATAGGTTTTGAATGAACTTCAACATCTGCTGAAATGCATTGATTGGCAAATCTTCATGGCTCTAATCAATACTGGGCTCAAACGACGGTTATACCTGAAGATCTAAAGAACTAAATTTAAACAAGTTACCCTCTATAATCTTAGAGGAATTACTCAACATAAAATAGACAACAAATAGGTATGTCTCACCTTAACTACCAGAACTACTATCTTGCCTACATTCTCCCTGGTCATAGAACACATTGCCCTAAAATATCCTGTAGTGGCAAAGGATGCTCTGACCCAATGAGTAATAAATTTATATCAAGTCTTTGGGGCTTACAAAATGCTTTTATAAAAGTCGGACCCTATGGACCACCCCTCAACCCCTAGTTAAAATAGCTAACATAGCTCAATGTAAAATAAAACAGGGCCTTCAAAGATTGAGATTTATTATATAAGACCTAATTAGTGAAAGAGTGATTATCCCTATTGCTTCTCCATTTAACAGCCCAATGCGGCCTGGTAAAGATGGAAAAATGAATAGTGCCTCACAGTTGATTACTGTATCCCTGATGCTATGGTCCTACCCGTGAAGGCCCCTCTACCCAATACTATTAAAATTACTGACACCATCCAATCAGAAACTGGTAAATATTTTGATAAGTTTGACAAATATGTTCTGTTCAGTGACCTCTCAGTCACAGTTTGCCTTCCCCTCCAGAGGGACACGATATACCTTTACCTGGCTAGTCATAAGGTATCTCAAAAGCCTTGCCACCACATACAACCTTTATAGGTAACTGTATCCAATTCTCTCCAGGAGCACAGGTATGATGTTACATTCATTATCCTCCTCTGAGGACATTCTTTTGACACACCCATTCAGGTTGTACAAATACTCATGAAAAGAGGAGGGGTCATTGCCCCACACATAGTGTAAGGCCTGCTACCTTGGTTACATTCATGAAAACTATTTGGTAAACCAAGGGCCACTCCACCCCTTACAATGTCAAGGAGCAACATTAAAACAAGTCCAACAAGGAACAATATATATTCCATATCCTGTGATAAACCATAATGGAAAAGAATATGAAAAAGAATGTATATATCACTTTGCTGTACAGCAGAAATTAACACAACATTGTACATCAACTATACTTGAATAAAATAAATTTTAAAAAAACAAAGTCCAACATCTTTTAGGTCCTTTTGGATACTGGAGGCTATATATTACTCATTTACAAATTTTACTTAAGCCTGTTTATGCTGTTACTTGCAGGTCAATCCACCCTTAATAGGTGGATTCCCAAAAAAGATTCTAAAATTTGTCAAAATTATAATATAACAGACACTCCCAACAGTGCTACTTCCTCTCCCTATCCCCCCACACATGAAAAACCCCACACACAAACACACGTAAAAACACACAAAGAATCCTTCACTGTAGAGACTTTAGCAGCCTCTTTTCATGACTCCTGGAGTCTCTGGACCACCCACAGTGTCCATAAGTTGTCCACTGGCTTCTGATGCAAGAAACTCTCTCCTCACCTCCACACAATATGCCATTTAAACAGCAATGACTGACAGCACACTGGACCCTCCTAGAAGTAGAGGCCCTCACAAGCCCTGAGCCTATGACCCTCCATACCCAGTTGCCCATTATGCCTTGGGTCCTGGAAGCAACACCTTGCAAGCTCAGCATAGCCACCAAGGTCTCCTTGCTGCAGGATAGAAACACATCTGGGCCCTCTGGCATATCCCACTTACAGGCAGGCATGGCCCTCCCCGGTTCTCATTCAGATGTCATGGTGCTAGAAGAGGTCACCCCTCTCCCGAACCCCTTGAATACCTGGAGACCAGTTTGGATTCAGCTGAGTGAAAGCAATAGGAGTTCAACACTTCTAACTCCCATCTTAAGTCTGACGGACAAACTTCCTGTTCAGTGGACAGCATCACGACCCCTACACATGCTGGAGCTCACTGGAGACCTACTGCTTTTCATCCCTTAACCAGGATGTCCCTGATAAAGGAAAGGACCCAGAGGTCAGCACAACTGGCTGAACTTCCCACAGTTTTCTTAATACTGAATGCTCTGGCCAGCAATCGGCTCCATCTGCACATTTTCACAGACTCTTGGGCCATTGCCTAGAAGTTGTACCATTTGGAGAAAGAACTCTGGAACTCTCTTGCTTTCAGATACTCAAAATATAAATCATGGTCCACGTGTCTATACATATACTAAAGCCACAATAAAAGGTCTCACCAAGACACTCCTTATCCCCATCAAGAGTTCCAGACATTACTAATAGTGACCAAGGTACTCATTTTATTTCTCAGAATACACATCATTGGGCTCTTGAACAAGGCATTCCATGGAACTTACATTTTCCTTACTGACTTCAGGCTGCAGCCCTCATACCACAGCCATGATGGCTTAAACAAGTTCAAAATTAAACTCAATGAAAAATGGTACATTTCAGTCATCAGTCAGACACCAACGGTGAATTGTAAGCAGTCTCATTCAATTTGTTTAAGTTTACCTGGTCACAGCTTTTAGCCTCACCCCCTCCTTCTTCCTCTCTGTCCCTCAAATGGGCAAGTTGGTAAAAAAAAAAAAAAAAAAAAAGCCTGGGTGCTCTTTCCTTTGGTGTGGGTGGGAGAGTCAAACCAAGCAAGACCCTGTAGGCACACAGGAACCCCTGACCCCACCCCGTAACCACAATAAAAGCCCAGAGCCAGCCTCCTTCCCTTGCCCCTTCAAATCATTTTGGATCTTCTTGAGGAGACTGTCCTGCTCTTCCCTCTTCACTATGTACCTATATAAGTAATAAGCCTTTAAATAAAAGCAATAAACCTCTTCACGGTGTGTGTGTGGCATCGTCAGTTTCTCTCTCCAAATCAAATGTTGGGTAGAGTCCATTCTGGCTTTACAGAGTGGCCACAGCAGAATCCTAGCTCTCTAAGGTATTAGCTATGCGGTCACTTGCAGTCGCTCAACCTCTCTAAATCTGTTTTCTCCACTCCACAGTCTGGGTAACAATGTTCTCTAGTCTAGACAATAAGCTCATTGCGAGCAGGGATCACGTCTGTGTTGCTCTGCATTTATCCCAAACACGCAGTGCCAGGGACATAGCTGAATGAGT
Source organism: Mesoplodon mirus (assembly GCF_964341445.2). Classification (NCBI taxonomy): domain Eukaryota; kingdom Metazoa; phylum Chordata; class Mammalia; order Artiodactyla; family Ziphiidae; genus Mesoplodon; species Mesoplodon mirus. The sequence goes on from NC_138982.1 coordinate 87,202,232, forward strand.
GACTGCTTCGGTCCATAAATACCTACCTGGCCTATTTCGTAGTAATGTTTTGAGACTCAACCGACATAGCACATTCATTTATTTGATCATCCAACAATTATTTGAGTGCCTCTGCCGTTTTATAAACTATAAAATGCTCTGGATTAAAAGGGACGGCACTGATTGCAACTCCCTAAAAGTAAAATACACACACACAACCAAGGTAAAAGCAATGAGGATAGTGTTGAGAAATGCAGGTATTCCTGCAACAAAAGTGGGCTTTCACCCTAGAGATTAATCAGCAAGTTCTTCCGTTAATCAAATAAGGTAGTAAACAAATAAAACTAGCTGAAACCAAAAACGTGGTTGACAGCACAGTGATTTAAACTATCTACAGTTCTGAGCCCTTTTATCAAGAGCTGAAAGTTAAGGGAATGGCGTGAGACTGGATCGACGTGATCCCACGTCGGAATCATGACAGTGGGGCCTTAGGCTGGGGCGTCGGGACTAGCACATCTCGGGACCAAATGCCAGCGTTCCACGCCCACAAACAAGCAGATCTTCCCACCACCGCGCAGACGGAAAGGCTCCCAGGAAGCACAGGACACCGTTTCCTCGGTAACAACTTGGCAAATTACTCTAAAGAGCGCCAAGAAAAGGAAAAAGACGAAATAATTTTCATAATCTGAGAGGGTTCAAACAACCTTCGTGAAGAAAACTGCCGGGTACATCCCCCGCTTGGGAACTCATCCCTGCGCGGCGCCGCTTACCTGGCGGACCATCAGAGCGCCTTCCATCGCGGATCCCTCCGCCGCCGAGGTACCGCGCACGCGCGCGCCGCCGCCGGGAGGGGGCTGCAGGCGCGCGCCCCGCGGCCCCCGGCGCGCGCTCCGGGCTCCCGGCCCCGCGCGACCCTCCCGACCGCCCTCCGAGGGCCACCTTGGGTCCCGTCGGCGCGTCTTGCGCCCTCTGGCGGCCATTCACGACTTGCCCCCTCCACACACACCCCAACCCCAGGATGTAATGTTAATTTGTTAGCCGGCAGGCCTATCTTTGCTAGGAATCAGGATGAGTCCCTGTCCTTACCTACCTCCCAACCTCAAACTCATGTGCCTACCGTGAAGTGGGTTCTAGGCACAAGTCATTCCTCAAAAAGCCTCCACTCTGCTTCTCATTTGTACGTACCCTGCTCCAATGTGCAGAAAAAGTGAATTGCATGGCAAGGTCTGTTCCTTCAAATAAGCAATTGAAGTTATTGATAAAAAAGCTATTGAATGTTGTTGCAGATGCTAGTTCCAAAAAAGCTATAAAAGACATTTCTAGAACAGTTGAGGAATATTGAATACGAAACGTTTATTAGAGCTAGTGTTACAAAATAATGAATGACAGATAAATTTATTGATATTCGTTTATGGATAATTAATACTTTTGGTTATGTTAGAGAACGTCTTTATTATTAGAAAATTCGTGCTCGAGTATTTAGGAGTGAAGTGTCATGATGTCTGCAACTTGATTTCAAATGCTTCAACAAAGATAGATGCCAGAGAATGGATGTGTCCCCCCAAATTCACAGATTGGCGCGTAGTCTGCTTCCACCGTGTGAGGACACAGTGAAGAAGACTGCCGTCTATGAACAGGTCGCCGGCTCCCACCAGACACCGAATCTGCTATTGTCTTGAGCCTGGGCTCCCCAGACTCCACAACCCTGAGAAATAAATATTTGTTGTTTAAGCCACACAGTCTGTGGTATTTTTGTTTTGGCGGTCTGAGTGGACTAAGACAATACATAGAGAGCAAAATAGCAAAATGTTAACAATTATTGCATCTTTGTGGCAGGTATACCTTTCTATTTCTGTATGTTTGAAAATAATCATGTGAAGTTGAGGAGGAGGAAAGAGTCAAATCCAGTTCCACAGAAAGTCAGATATTGAGTGTATTTTTAAAATATATTATACATGCTAAAGGACAAATTACCTAATAAGATAATCAAGAAAGGATAGGTTCTTGTCCTTGTCCTGCAAAACTTTGCATAAGCTGTGTTTTCCTTCAATGTTGTGTACAAGAATAGGCTGAAGAAAAAATGACTGTCTATTCTTTGAACCAGAAGCCACACACTTCGTTGGATTGAAAGAGTTTAATAATGCCAGTATTTTTCTTAATAGTACTTTAATGGTAAGATGAAAGGGATCAGTATACAAAGTATTTTTTAACTATTTAAAATTTTGAAACAATTTCAAACTTACATAAAAGTTGCAAATATGTTACAATAACCTTTTCCCTAAACCATCTGAGAGTCAACTATGGACTCAGAATACTTTGGTGAATACTTTCTACATACAAGGACATTCTCCTAAACAGTTACAATATGACCAACAAAATTGAGAGATTAACATTATAATACTGGCTTCTAATTCACACACCCCACTAAAGTTCTACCAATTGTCCCAATAATGTCCTTTATAGCAAAAGAATCTAGTCCCAAATCATGTTACAATCAGTTGCCATATCTGTTTCGATGTGCAATATATATTAAAGCTGTCCACTGCACAGAACCGCTCCTCATCCATCCCACCTTAACACCCCTTGCCCAGCCATTGCAGTCACTGCATACTTCACTCTCCTCACCCTGCTCTGGTTCTAAATCCCCTCACAGTGCTGCCCCCACTAAATAGTTTAAACTATTTGTAAAGGCTGAAAAAATGAAAATCATCTAATAAAGGAAGATCCTGTGGTTGGGCTGAACAAATCACTATTCAGGTTTTAGATCCAATTTAAAGTGAATGGCATTGGTTTTAAAAATCTAATTTTTAAGAAAAAGGAGAATAGCAGTGAATATCAAATTTCTGCAAGGGTAAAAATTATTTATGTTGTAAACAATAGAAGATATCATAAGAGAAAAATTAATAATGTCCATTAAAATATAAAATTCCAAATGTTAAAAAAAATAACACATTTTTAAAAGACAAAGACTTGATATCTTTTTTTTTTTTTTTGCAGTACGCAGGTCTCTCACTGCTGTGGCCTCTCCTGTGGTGCAGCACAGGCTCTGGACGTGCAGGCTCAGTGGCCATGGCTCACGGGCCCAGCCGCTCCGCGACATGTGGGATCCTCCCAGACCGGGGCACAAACCCGTGTCCCCTGCATCGGCAGGTGGACTCTCAACCACTGCGCCACCAGGGAAGCCCCATAGTATTTTTAAGTTAATAAAAAATAAACAACTAACTAAAGTAATTCCCTTTTTATTTAAATGTTGCTTGTTGAATGTTGGATTGACAGAAAGATTTTGGTTTTGATTTGAATCACTTTTGTAAGATGCAAGTGCCCTGAATGTATCTTTAGCCTAGTAGGAAAGAGCCAAAAGAGAAAAAGAGGATTGAGAAAGGGAAAGGGATAATAATGTTACCTGGGAGAGTAGCATAAGATCCACTGGACAGAACAACTTTAGAGACTGGCAAAATCTAAGGGTACCTGTGAAGTAGAAGCTAGTGTTGGGATAAAAAGAGAGAAGAGCAAGCTGAGAGAGCTCTGACGTCATTTGCTAAAGGTATTGGGTTTCTAGATTTCATTTCATTAAACCGTGAATTATTTAAATCCACCTTGAGCCAATTTCTGAAATGGGATGCCTTATATTATCTAATGTAGCACTGTAACCTATGGTGTTAAATAAATAAACATACCTAAATTTGACCTGCCATCTCACACCCCTTTCCTATTCCTTTGCTTTAATGATATCACTTAACCTCACAATTTTAGCATTGCTACTTTAAGTAGAAATGCTTTGCTTTTACAAAGATATAAGTAAATGTTTTCTAACAGACTATTGATAGGGTAATTAAATTTAGAGATCATCAAACATGTTGAGACAATGTTTTCCCTTACATAACACTCTTCCTGGAAATTAGACATATTTAGAAACTATATTATCTATTTTATTGAATCTAACAGGCCACAGGAGTATTATTTTTTTTAAATCTCTAGTAAGATCATTAGCAGTTTAACATTGAATTATAACAATTCATGGATAAGTGTTAATTCTGCCTACAAAAGATAAGAACACAAATTGTGCTCACGGTAGAACTCAATGTTAAATATATACAAATTGTAAAATATGTAGTATTTTTTGTGTAGCTCTGTTTGTTGGGGACAGAGAATAGAGTACTAATATCAGTGAGTATCTTGCCTTGAACCACACAACGGTGCATTTAAAAATAAGTCCAACCCCTGGGGAACAGCATCTGTATGTGTTTCAGATCCTAGACAAGAAGAAGGTCATAGAAGAAAAATATGTGGCTTGAATTCTCAATTCTTTCAAAATGAAGATTACAATTTGAAGGATTTTTTTCAGTGAAAACTTCTCAGAACAAGATGCCTGACCATGTTCAACATGGCTGGAAAACTCCTGGTAGTTATTTCTACTCAGTGAGAAATTCTGTGGAAGAGAAAATGGTCCAAAGGGAGGAAATGGAAGGTGATGTGTTTGGTTCCATTCTCTAGAAATTGAACCTGAGAAAGAGATTCCTGTACAAGTGACCTGCTGAGGGAGTGCTGCTTAGGGGAAACTTATAAGGGAAGCAGGAAAGGAGAGGCAAAGTAGACACTCATGTGGGTGCAGCTGAAGTTCATCCTGATCCCACAGGGAGCTCTAGAGCATGAATGTCATCACAGGCACACATGACGACATTCACCTTGAGGCAAGAGGATTGGTCTTTGATACCCTCATATTGGCTTGGGACCACCGGGCGTGGGGTGGTGGGAGAGCACAGGCACAGAATGCTTAACCTTCCAGGCATTGCCACATGTGGCAGCTCCTTTTGGTTGAGGGCAAGTTTCAGTACAAGTGTGCTGCTGTGCATCTTAGCGGTCAACACTCAGTTGGAGGCAGTGAACCGGCCTGGTAAATGGACTATGGGCAGTTCACCAACAGGATCAACTACAGGTAATATTTTTATTTGTGTTCTTTTCTCTTTTTTCCTAAGCTGTCACCATTTCCTTCAGCTGCATATTCTAACTCCAGAACATTTTTGGTAGTTGTCATTAATATAATTGTTCCAAATAAAACTGGATTTGATCCCGGGTTCCAGCACCAAAAAGAAAAAAACAAAAACAAAAACAACCGGATTCTAGTCTTCAAACATCTTTTTATTTAGCATCCGGGTTCACCGTTAACTAATACTTTAAAAAAGCAAAATAAAAAGGTTAAATTACTTTTCAGAAAAGTTACCAAAAGTCTTCACTCTGCGTGAGGCATATTGTTGGGCAGAGAAGGGAAAAAGCTCTGAGCAAGATAGAGTGGAGTTTTGTTGTTGTTGCTGCACCTTGCAGCTTGTGGGATCCCCGACCAGGTATTGAACCTAGGCCTTTGGCAGTGAGAACACCAAGTCCTAACCACTGGACTGCCAAGGAATTCCCAAAATAGAAGTGAATTTAAATTCTGGCTCTAATATTCACTAGCTGTATGATTGTGTGTAAGTTTCTTCTATGTGCCCCATCTGCTTCTTTATCTGGAAAAAAGAGGAATAGTAATCCCTTCTTAGAATTGTTGTGAGGTTTAAAGAAAACATGGTAGAGTTCTAATTGTAGTTCTGGTGATAGGGTGGGCCACTTACTGGGACCAACTTTCCCACTAAGAATAACTACAAATGCTTTATAAAATATTTTTTCAAAAATCTTCTGTAAATTATCAGAGAGCTGACAAGATAGTAAGAATTATCAGGCCAGTATCTAAGGAACCTAGAAACATGAGTGAAGTAATGAAGACGCTTTTGCTTTGAATCTGGCCAAACACTAAGTTTTAGTTTACAAGGCCTGGTGAAGAGAATGACAGAAGATAAAGTCCCAATGTGGAGAGTCTAATGGGAAACCACCTTCTCATAAAGCTGGGCATGAACTTGAAGAAAGCCCATCCCATGCTCTCACCTGTAAGAGATTAGAAGGTGAGTTGGGGAACGCATACTTGAAATTTTGTTATTATAGACCAACCATTACACTGCTTTGCAGACCATATTCACACTACCTAGGTGGTCCAAACAAATTTCAATGTGAATTTAGTTTAAAACCATCCTGCAAGTCCTTTTTATATAGAAAATTCCAAGCTAATAAATATAGAAGAAATGATGAAATTGGATATCACAAGTATGAAATAATGGATCTAGACTTGTGCTCTCCAGTACAGTAAGCACACCCACAATTTGCTAAATTTAAATCAATTAAAATTAAAATTCAGTTCCTTAGTCACACTACCACACTTCAAGTGCTCTATTGACTCTAGTGGCTGCCATATTAACAGCACAGATGTAGAATACTTCCATCAACTTAAAGTTCTATTGGGCAGCCCTAATCAAGACAATGATCATCAGTGGCTGCTATTTCACTACTGAGTGAAATATGAGGATGTTAAGGTAGATGGATTGGCTGACAACATCTAAATCCACCATCAGTTTTAACACACACACACACACACACACACACACACACTCAAACACATACATTCATTGTGGCAAATTTTAAAGACCTTCACAAATTTCCAGAACTCCCTTAAGGATGATGCTACCGTCACTGAGAAACCCTGATCTTTGTCTTGGCTCACGGCTACCTGGAATAAAGACTATATATCTCCCAATTTCTTTGCAGATAGGTGTGGCCTTGTAACTAATAACTGGCCAATTTTATGTTAATAGAAATGTTCTAAAAGGGAAGGACAGGGGCTTCCCTGGTGGCGCAGTGGTTGAGAGTCCGCCTGCCGATGCAGGGGACACGGGTTCGTGTCCTGGTCCGGGAAGATCCCGCATGCTGCAGAGCGTCTGGGCCCGTGAGCCATGGCCACTGACCCTGTGCGTCCGGAGCCTGTGCTCCGCAACGGGAGAGGCCATAACAGTGAGAGGCCCGCGTATCGCAAAAAAAAAAAAAAAAAAAGGGAAGGACATATTCTTCTTGTTTCTGATGGTTGGGATATGTTATGTAGGCCTAAATGGCAGGAGCTGCAGCTCTGTTGGATGAAAGACATATATTGAGGATGAAGAACAAATCTGAGTACCTGAAGTACTGAGTAAAGTACTGGAATGCTTACATTTATGTGAAAGAAATAAACTTTAACCTTATTTTAACCACTTTGTTTTGGATTTCTGTCACTCAAGCTGAACCTAACCCTAACTAAAACAGGTAGATATTTTTATCATCTCTATTTTACAGATGGGAAAACAGAGGCTAACTTGACTGCCCAAGGTCATACAGCTAGTAAGTAACAGACTTGGGATTTGAAATTGGACCATCTAATTTAAGAGCTTATGCTCTTACTGACCATGATATTTTATCCCTGCTACTAGATAAAGGGAAAAGAGACTACTGGAACAGGAGCAACTGATGATATATATATATTTTTTACATTTTATTTATTTACTTATTAATTTATTTTTGGCTGCATTGGGTCTTTGTTGATGTGCACGGGCTTTCTCTAGTTGCGGCGAGCGGGGGCTACTCTTCGTTGTGGTGTGCGGGCTTCTCATTGCAGTGGCTTCTCTTCTTGCAGAGCACAGGCTCTAGGTGCGTGTGCTTCAGTAGTTGTGGCACGTGGGCTCAGTAGTTATGGCTCGTGAGCTCTAGAACACAGGCTCAGTAGTTGCGGCGCGTGGGCTTAGTTGCTCCGCGGCATGTGTGATCTTCCCGGATCAGGGCTCAAACCCATGTCCCCTGCATTGGCAGGCAGATTCTTAACCACTGTGCCACCAGGGAAGTCCCAACTGATGATATTTTAAGTATGAGATAATTGTTGGAACAAATTTCTCAGGAGATGATGGGGACAGTAATGAGAATTGCTCATGTTTCAAAGCTTAGAAAGAAATTACACTTACCTTTAGTTTAACATATTATGTAGCTGTAATTCAGGAATTCTTTTCCAAAAGAGCAAGCCCATCCTTTTGGCTTCTGTTATGTTTATGAAGTAAGTTATTTTAATGATGTATAATTTTAAAATCTTCACTTCATAACATTTAAATGGATATTGCTTATACTTCAACCCAATTTGCTGTAAAATCAAGGTGCATGTTTCCCCTTCTGCTCAATATACAGACTCAATAGCCTGTGTTTCTGTTTACAAAGTTTCTAGGGATTAATTTAAGTTTCTCATGAACATACATTTTTGAGGACAACGTATAGTGACTCTTGCTATGACATAGGCCCTTTCTTTATGGGCAAAGAATTGTTAACTAAGAATCTAATGAATGGAGGGTTCAAATAAGTTAGTCACTGAATTTGGGTTAAAATACAGGCAGTGTGGCACATGCAAAATTCCCTTTGGGAAGCCCAAAAAGACACCTCAAAGACACAAAGCAGCTGCAGAGGTGCATTGTGTTATTTCTTAGTTGAGCAAATCTATAAATACCAGAGATTTATTTAATTATGTTTATCACAGAACTACTGCTTACCTCGCGGTAGTTTAATCTAAGTAATACCAAGAGGTGCTGCTACAAGAAAGAAATATATTTGAAATGGTTCTTGTCGGTTCATTCTATTTAATTTTTAATTTTAACTATTTGACTAGGTAAGTCACATGATTCAAATGTGAAGAAATATGTTTTATTATTTTTGAATTAGTCACTTCCTGAAGAGTTTTGCATTTGATGATGAATTTCTATATGGAATCAGGCCAACATTGGTCCTTTCAGAAGTATTCAGTAAGCACTGACATTTTAACAAGCACTAAAAGAGTCCGGCTTTTCACTTGTAGGGGTTGTTAAACTTTCTGGTTTGAAGACTGCCTTCATGATCTGGCCATATCTTCTTATTGCCTGCACTTTTCTGAACTTAATATTTTTCTTTAGAAATGGCTCAAAAAAAATTTTTTTACTAGTTTGGCCTCCTCCCTAAGCAAATACTTGAAATCTTGGATATGAAGTCCATTTTCATATGTACATATGAAAATGTACGTATTTCATAAGTACATTTTCATGAAGTACATTTTAATGTACAGAGGCAAAAATGTACGTTTTTGCCTCTGTACATTAAAATGTACACTATACATCTGTCTCTCCCCCAAAACTATCTCATGGGCACAGAGTTGTGCTGTGCAATCCCCCATCAAGGAAAGACTTGTTGGTCAGCTGCCAGGAGTGTGGTCAGCAGACAGCTGCCAGCTGTCAGCTCCTTCTAGGCTAGGTCTGCAGATGCCACCTCACCTGAGGTCACATCCTCACAGGGCAGCCTGAACCGGGATTCTGTGAGGTGAGGGAGAGAGAGAGAGGCACTGGGGTATTAAGGCCTGGCCGTCTCAGTCTGATGCATGTCAACTCTGATCTGCAATATTTCCTCCAGCGCTTCCCCCACTGGAGTGGCTAAGGCTTTGCCAAACCTGCTTTGTATTTTGATTTCCTCTCTGCCCAATCCCGCTTCACCCCTTTCCTTTGTGTTGATTCCAAATAAGCAACTTGTACCTCTATCTCTATCTCAGCATCTGTTTCCAAAGAACCCAACCTACAATACCATGCTTGAGAAAATACTGTCCTAAATCATATTTTTAGGACAAGTGTCAAAAGGTCTTCATAAAGACTGAAATAAAGCATGCAATTTAAAAATAAATGCCATGGAGTTCCCTGGTGGCGCAGTGGTTAAGAATCCGCCTGCCAATGCAGGGAACACTGGTTCGAGTCCTGGTCCAGGAAGATCCCACATGCTGGAGCAACTAAGCCCGTGCACCACAACTACTGAGCCTGCACTCTAGAGCCTGCAAGCCACAGTTACTGAAGCCCCGTGCACCTAGAGCCCGTGCTCCGCAACAAGAGAAGCCACCACAATGAGAAGCCCGTGCACTGCAACGAAGAGTAGCCCCCACTCGCTGCAACTACAGAAAGCCCGCGCATAGCAACGAAGACTCAACGCAGACATAAATAAATAAATAAATATATATATATATAAAAATAAAGGCCATGAATATGATTTTATGTGATTGAAAGTAACGTGGCTTTTATACAAGGTGTCTAAAACTCAGTGCTATTTTAAGTCATCTAGTAAATGCTAGATGTACTACTTGGAAGTTATAAAAGTATACGAGCTGTTCAGATGATGGTTGAAAATCAAACTAAAAAATTATTGTAATGGATTAAAGAAAAAGGAATTTTAAATCCCAGGACAAATGCTGTTTTTTAAAAATGAGACTAAATTATATTTCTCTATCATTTTATTTACAAATTAAGCCTGTGTATGAAAAAATTCAAATATATCACAGAATTTTGATTCCTTTCTGAAATCTCCTGCATACAAAGAAATAAGCAGAAGAGAAACTGCTAGTCCATGCAGTAAATACCTGAAACCACTGTAACAGAATCCTGTTTGAAATCCATAGGTATAACAATTATTATTGCTCAAATTTCGTGATTTAGGAAAACTTTGTCTTACTGCCAGACAATTCTGAATCTAAATGAGTCAGAATACACATGAATCAGTAGAGCATTGTTTAAGGCCAACAGGGGATGTCTTAAAGGATAAATGGTTCAGTAAAATCTTAAAATACTGAGATTGTGGTAAAACTGTTAGTATTCAGAGAACACTTATTTAAGTCTCCTGGGTTACCTTTTATATCTAAGCATTGAATAAAGACACTTATGTCCTAAAACTTGCCCCATAGTAAGAATTATGTGGGATATTTATTAAATTGACTCCTATACCTTTTCCCTAGAATGGATTCCAATTCAGTTGGTTTGGTGCAGGGCCTAGGAATCTGTATCATTTACACAGTCCCATATTTCCTATATTCAGACAAGTTTGAGAAACAGCTCATTAAGACATCTATATTTAAAACATCAAAGCTGCTTTTAACAGTCATCCACTGCTGCTTTAAGGGCTGTGATGTGTATTCAGGGACACCTGAATACGTATTTGCATGCGACCGGCTATAGCACTGTTAACAAGCCAACAGTGTCTGCATTCTATGACTGTGTGGTCTGGTTAGCTTCATTCTGTTCCAAGAACGTACTTTCCCCAAATCCTGGTCAGCTGTCTGGCAAAGTAAGTTACTTGTTGCAAACAGAACTGAGAGCTCCTGGATTGAAAAATTCAAATCTATCACCACTGCTAGAAAAGTGCACATTTAAAAATCAAACAAACAAAAATGTGATCATTTTACTAGGTAAAATTCAAACGCACTTTAAAACCACCACTTTACATATCTTAGTGTGAAACTACTTTAAATAAATAGAAATCCCTTAAGTGTAATGTTTTTGGTAAACATTATTTAAGTATGATATACATACAGGAAAGTGTTTGAATCATGTGTGTGAATTTTTACCAAATGAACACACCCATGTATGGCAGGATCCACAAGAATCAAAACATTACCAACACCCTGGAAGGCCCCCATATTCCACCCTCTTGATGACACTGCCTTCCCCACATGTGTAACTGCTATCCTGACTTCAAACACCATATATTAGTTTTATGCTTTTGAATTCTATATAAATGGAATCATACAGTATACTTTCTTTTGTTTGGCTTCTTTAAACATTATTAGTGAGGTTCATTCATGTTGTTGCATTAACTTTCACGTCTATATAGTATTTCACTGTGTGAATATACCACAACCCACTTATCCATTCTTCCATACTACCATTTAGGTACTTCCCAGTTTGGGGCTCTTACAAATAGTGGTGCTATAAACGTTTTGGGTCATATCTTCTGGTTGTGAACATGTATGTATGCATTTCTATTGTGTATTAGGTATTACTAACTCAACTTTGTAGATACCACCCATAGTTCTCCAAAGTGGCTGTAGAAATTTATGCTCCCACCAAAAATGTGTGAGTTCTGGTTGCTCCACATCTGTATCAACACTTGATATTCTCTGTCCTTTCCATTTTAGTCATTCTAGTGTATATAAAATTGTATCTCGTGGTAATTTTAATTCACATTTTCCTGATGACTAGAAGCTGACCATCATTATTCAAGGATTTTGTGAGGTGCCTGTTCAGGTCTTTCATGAGTCATGACAATGTCCACAAGCACCTTGACTAGCCAGTCATTTCTCCCTACTTTTCTTCTGATTACTTTATCTGTCTCACATTTATAAACCCAACTTCTTGGTTCTGAATGAGAAGTACATAGTAAGGAAAAGATGTACAATATGATTGAGTACAAAGAGACCCTAGAAATCAGGAGGTCTGAATTCTGATATTAAGTGGCTGTGTGACACTGGGCAAATCAGTTAAACTTCCATTTCTCTTCTGTATTATGAGGGGGTTGGAATATATGATCCAAATCCCCGCTAATCCAAGAACCTGCTTTACTTTCGGGAGCATTACACCCCACATCTGCCCATTTATAATCATAATTGGTGTGTGTACTATCTGCTCTTTAAAAGACATCTTTTCTCTTTGAAGAGATGCTCTTTTAAAAACTCTTTTCAAAGAGTGTCCAGGATCCTTTCACAGGGTGCTTCTTTATGTTGCAGAACAATGGCTTTTCAGTTGATTGATTGAACAATCCTTTTTTCCTGTTCTTAAGAGGCCTGAAGCAGATGCTATGAGTTCCCCACCCAAATCTCTTCAGCCATGAGTACCATTTCAGTGCCCACCAGCTGACCTCCCAACTGCCGGCACCTAAATCTCTTTGCAGAGGGTTTCCTGTGGCCACCAGAGCCTGATCTACTTATACTCATGTGCCGGGCACTGACTCTCCCTGTCTTTGTGGGAACAGCCTTCAGTGGACGACTGACAGCAGGTGGCTGTCAATCAATGATGCTGAAAGGATGCTAGTTCCTTTGCACCCCAGGTGGAATGTAACGAGGTGCATATTTTTCAGTTGTTCCCACAACTCCCCAGCAGGATGGTGCTCCAAAATGTTGACTTGCTTGATAAGAACATGTATTGGCTTCCTTCAATTCTGTCTTAATTCTCTATTCCCCTACTGGTGCTTTCCTAGGATCACATCGCAAATAAACTGCCTGCATGCAAATACATGTCTCAGTGTCAACTTCTGGGGAACTCGAACTAAAAGGGAGCCCTTAGAACAACTTCAGAGGCATTTTATCATACCTCACCTGGGAAAATTGGTTCCCTTCTTCATACTCTTATATTGTGGCAATACATTAAAACTAATAACCTGAAAATATTGGATTATTACCAAAAAGGACTAAAAATCACCCATTCTATAATGAATAAGCTTTCCCATGAATTTTTAAGTATTTCTCTACATAAAGTTGGTAATGTAGAGTTTTTCATTTCACACTGCTTCTTACTCCTTTAGAAATTGTTTAAAATATACTTAAGGAAATAAAATCCACATTGCTACATTGGATCTTAAATAATTTGGCTTGCAGAATTACGAATTACAAAGCTTTAGTTCATTTGCCAAAAGTAGAGATGAGTACACTGATTTCCTTTCATTTATAAGTCTACTTTTAGAAACCATTCATTTTTTCAATTTAAAGTTAATATTAGAATGCTATGGGATTCCATGTACTATATTTCCAAATCACAGTGGTACATGATTATAGGACTTTTTGCAGTCTATAGTGAGGGCACCAATTCAATTTCATGATCTTAAGTAACAATCTATAAAGAGGGAAATAAAAAACTTTAAAGTTCATACTGAAAACAAGCCAAAATACAATAAGGTGGCACGTTTTTTTAGCAGATCTTGCCACACCCACAAAAAAAGGGAAAAATGTTAATTTAAATCCACTTTTTATTCTTTGATTTTAACAATTATACACAACTTTTAACATAAAGATAGTGAAACCTCAAGGATAAGGAAGCACTATATATGACCTCTTCTATTCGTTCATCAGGATGGAAGGAAGTTTCCAAAGGGTACAGTGTGTGAGATTTAACACTGGAAAAATACATATGAAACTTGTTAACTGGCTCCACTTAGGATCAGGCACAGCACAATAAATAGAGAACTGCATCATCTTTTTAAAAGACTGTTGTTAACTTTAACACATTCTTACTAAAGAAATGTGATCAGTGACCAATGTGAAATTCTACAACATATGGGTGAAGGGACACTTACAATGAGGCTCTGAGCAAAGTTTCTCTAGCATCTTCACACCCATACATCAACATTCTTAAAAAGGAGTAAGAATGTACATTTCAAATTCAGAAAAACACATAAGAAACTTGGTCAAACTTTCTTTGTCATATCATTCATTACTAACACAATCCTAGTTTGCTGGTAGGTTTAAGGTAGGAATTGAAAGTTTTTGAAATTCTTTTAATTTCCACTGGTCTTTGGGCCTCTGGGTAGGAGGCCACATTGGAAAGCAAACTGATTCAGCAGCACCATTATATCCATGTCTCAACAAATCACTGCACAATTTTTATCTTCCAATATTCTGAAAGGTTAAAAAAAGATACATGGCAGAATACTTATCCTGAACAGCAGGCCACTGTAAGAACATGTAATCTGCAAGGATTTAAACAAACATAGCTGAATTCTCTAACTGCATCTTTCCTTAACAGACCAAAAGAAATACATTACCTAATGTGCCTTATCATACAAACACAGAAGCTTTTATTTTAAAACATATACTTAAAAGATAGGAGGAAATGATCTTTTTTCACATGACCCAGATTCTGTTATCAGCAGATATAAGAATTAACTTCATCCCTACGAAACAGAATGGAAACTGTTATGCTGCTACAGCTACAGGTATTCTGAGAAATCTTTTGAGCCAGTGAATCAAAAACCACATGGAAGAATATTTTTTACAATCAGGAAGCTGTTGTTCAAAAATTCAATTAGCAAACAAACAAACATGTGACACATGTCATTATCTTGTAAAAACATAATGCCACTCTGGCCCCAAGAATCACTAAAGCCCAGCTGGTCCTTAAAGGTGCTAACAGCCTTTAACCACTACTAAATATCTTCTCTGTGGCATTTTACTGCCCATCACATTGCCACATGATTCTTAGAAGCTTAGGCTTCTACGACGTTTGAGGAAAAAAAAAGAGGGTGTGATGTGGATCAAGTTCTTGGTGATTGTTTTAAACATAACTTTAAAAAGAATTTCCTAGTAATGTAGTATAATAGTCCTTGATACCGAATTTTTCCTAGTGAAGTAAAATAGGCTTCAACAAGATGATGTTAATCTAAGTTTGATCACCTGGCTCCTTTTTCACTTTTTTAGAGGGCACTGATTCATCTATTGTGCTGAGTCCCACAAATGCCTGCTTTAAAAACAGTACAGTTCTCAACAGTTTCCCACAAATATTCTTGATTTATACTGGGGGAAGCAACACATAATAGAAACATTAATTATTCATGTTTTAAAAAAGTAATTACTTCCTACAAAGCAGGTTACTTAGCAAAATGCTAAGCTGCAAATAACTTTACCACACAGATATTGAGTCATTTCACAATGAACCTGACAAAATGTATAGAAATCTGGCCTTCCATTCCAAATCCATTGCAAAGAGAGTACATGCAGTAGTCCTGTTTACAATTTAATGGCGATGAGGAAAGGGCAAACCTAGGACAAGGAGAGACGTCACCCTATACACGTTTACAGTAGTATAGCCATTGTATATCCTATTTACTACATTCACCACTTTGGAGAAAGGATCAGGGAGGCCCTTCAAACACTGGAACAAAGGAATGTTTGTTTTATATAAGACCTACCAAATAAACAGGGAAACAAATGATAACACACATAGGCACTAGTCTCAAAGCTGCACAATAAAGAAGCAAAGGGTTTGAGATGAGAAGTTTAGGAAAATATACACATATGAGAGCTTGCTGAGGAAAAGGAGGAAATAAATCACAGTTCTAATCTTCAAGGCTACGGAATGCATTCTGCATATCTTCAAGAAGTTGTGCATAGTCGGCCTTGATCTTTGCCTCACCATCTTTCACTGGATCCTGAAAGAAGACATGACAGAATTCAATTTACCTTTGGAAAATAATTTTCAGAACAAATAGTGAGTTATTTATATTTACTATATTTGAGTACTAGGTTGAGGTACACTGGTAAAACACAGGCAGGAGGCAGAATTAACCTTATTTTTCTTTTTTCCTTTAAGGGTAGAAATGTATAAAGTAGTCATCCAACCAAACAGAAGACAAAATTTCTGTTTTGTGTCTTGCTTGCTAACTGTATTCAACAACCAATGGATTTACCCTCAACAATATGCAAAATATTAGGAAATTATGCAGCAATGTGTATTAGATGCATTCCTCTCTGTGTATATGATAGTTGGAATTTAATCAAAACAGAATTTACTATTCAAGGTCTGGTAGTATCACGTTGGGACGGGGGAGTAAAATTTCTAAAATAACCTCAAAATGCACCCCATTTAAAATCTGTATGGAAAGGACCTTAATTGAGTAAAATGTATGAAAGAAACCTTCAAGTGTTTAAGCCTTCTGACCCAATCATTCCACTTCTGAGAACATATACTAGGAAAATACACAAAACCAACTACATGAACAAAGTTGTCCATACCAACAACTGGAAATTTCCTAAATGCCTAAGAATAGGAAAACATTATTCTCCAGCCACAAAATAGTGCTATAGAAAAATACTTAATGATATTAAAGGACAACTGAAATGTTAATTTGATACAATGTACCTGTAAACAGAAAAAAGACAGCACCTTTAGTTATACTACCAGAAGTCATCACTATTATATTATTGCATATATTTTTTTATCATCTTCCTATGAATGTATAATTTTTAAAAATAAAATTTGGATCAAATTACATATGGAATTTCTTTGCAACCAAATTTTTCACTAATTATACCATAAGCGTTTCCCTGTGTCTTTGGATATTCTTTGAAAAAAAGATGTTAATGCCTTTATAATATTTTTGCTGTAATGTACATGCCACAATGGCTCCGTTCACTTCTGGATGACATTTAAAAGTTTAATATACAATCTTCTACATACATCCATATAAAAATCTCTAATTATTTCCTTGGGTTATAAGTTTTGAAATGGAAAGACAGGACTCAAAGGATGTGAATATTTTAAAATCTTGATACAGTGAGTGTCTACACAAATTTACTTCCAATCTGTAATGCAAACACTATATACATAACATACACATTCAGAGAATCACTCTTAATTTCTCAGTAGGAGATTAGTAAATATACTTGGATGTCATGACTTAGAAATAATTAAATACAACTTGACTGATCAAGTATTTTAAAAACAATCTTACACATTTGAGTTTCTACAGATAATTTCACTTAATTATCTATTTATGTCTTGTGTACTTCCCAAAGAATGAGAGTCTACTTAAAAGTAAAAATGACGTGTAATAGGATACTTGAAGTAAGCAGCAGAAATCGTTTCAGAAGAGCGCCGGGATTAGATATTAACAGGCACTTGAGGTAAGGTAATTGCTGCTTAGCAATGATTTTAGCTCTAAATTGCCTGGCACTTAAGACAAAAGGGAAAACACGTCAGCGTTTATTTTAGACGTGACATACTACAATCTTTATCATGTGAATTCCTATTTGAACATAGCTTTGAGGTCTCTTCTGGTTTTACATTACCCGAGCATGTATGAAAATGATAAATGCCAGTTTCACACACCAGGTTTGGGACCCAAATATTTTAAAAAATCAAAAAGAAACACTTACTACTAAAAAAAGTTTATGGTAGAAACAAATATACCTTGAATTTCATGGAGGAAAGCTTATAGAGGATCTCCCCCATGTGCTCACGGATAATGGACCATGTGATTTTATTGTCACTCTGGGCAGTGGTTTCAACAGCTCTGCGGGCCATGTCATAAAATGCAATCATGTTGGACAGCATCCCTACTGTCTTGTAGAATGGGCAGAACCTAGGATAAATGAAAGTCAAAATAATAAACAAAAACAAAATCCAAGGAAGTTCATAGTTTTTTCTTCATCTATAAAACACCAGAGCATTAACATCTTTATTTAGATATGCACACTACTTATATTTATTGCATGATACATAAGGAATGAAAAAAGAATAGTGGAAAAGATCAATAATACTTAACCAGAGTTTTTGGACAGAGATGTCTCAGGAATAGGGGGTGGATGGAGAGATGGAGCTATGAATTCTTTTATTTAAAGAGTGACGTTAATTTTTGTTAACACAATCAAACAGGAAGAACAATGAAACAGTACTGCTACAATCTAATGACTCTCTGAGGGTTTGTGTTTGTACAGTGCAGTTAAAGCAGTTACCCAAATGGTAAAATAACTGAGTTGTAAAGACTCCCTTGTGACAGTCAGTGAAGGTTTAATAAATAATAGGAAAGCAGGGAACTGTAATTTCCCAAAGTTAATAAGCATTCCCTTTCTCCAGTAATGTGTTCACTTTCATTTACACATATCTTTTAATAATGAAGACACAGAAGTTAATATTCAACTTGCATCACATGCATTCTAATCAAATTTCCAACGCATTTAAACTTATTTGCATACACAATTTCATGCACACTCTCTTACACTCTTTTCAAATAATTTTCCCTTTGTGGGGTTATCTTTGTGTGGATGGTTCCTAGAGCTTCTTAAGTTCCTGAAGCAGATTTTTTTGAGCCTTACTGATTATACTGTCATATTTTCTGCTTGTCTTACATTCTGGTAATCTTCCTATCTGTTCAGTTTCCACAGTTTCAGTCTTATATGGGGCCAAATATGATTGAGGGAGAAAAACTAGCCTATGATGAAAGGGTTCAAATTATCAAAGTTTAAAAGAAATGGGAACTTTTAAATAAGCCATGGAAGTAGCAGAGACAATAATGAAAAACAAGCACTGGGCAGGAGTAGCAGGGACTGGTGAGACGTCCGACAGGGACTTCAGTAGAAAGAAAAAGAATAGGACTCTTGGGCTTCCCTGGTGGCGCAGTGGTTAAGAATCTGCCTGCCAATGCAGGGGACGTAAGTTCAAGTCCTTGTCCAGGAAGATCCCACATGCCGCGGAGCAACTAAGCCCACGCACCGCAACTACTGAGCCTGCACTCTAGAGCCCACGAGCCACAACTACTGAGCCCACGTGCCACAACTACTGAAGCCCACATGCCTAGAGCCTGTGCTCTGCAACAAGAGAAGCCACCAAAATGAGAAGCCCGTGCTCTGCAACAAAGAGTAACCCCCGCTCTCTGCAACTAGAGAAAGCCCGTGCGCAGCAATTAAGACCCAACGCAGCCATAAACAAACAAACAAACAGAATAGAACTCTTGGGAAATGAGGCACGAAAGTATATTATTTAGGAAAAGAGTAGAAGAGGCACAGGCTGTGGTAACAGGTAGTGAGAAAAGCTTCTGAAAGAGGCAACGATCCCCAGGCTCCGTACACCACGCCACAATTTAATCTAATTAAAGATGGCTGGATAATGAGTGAAAACACTGTCATAACTGGAAAAATGAGCCAACTCAAGACAAGGGAACATACTGGATCACTAGATGTCTGCTATGAAAATATAAAATAAACCTATACACTGAGTCAGAGTGTGTCTGTATGAGAAAAAAAAAGGCGGGGAGGGTTTTGTTGTTTGGGTTTTTTTTTTTTTTTTTTTTTTGCGGTATGCGGGCCTCTCACTGTTGTGGTCTCTCCCGTTGCGGAGCACAGGCTCTGGACGCACAGGCTCAGCGGCCATGGCTCACGGGCCCAGCCGCTCCGTGGCATGTGGGATCTTCCCGGACTGGGGCACGAACCCGTGTCCCCTGCATCGGCAGGCAGACTCTCAACCACTGTGCCACCAGGGAAGCCCCGAGGGGAGGGTTTTAATGTGTAGGCAGCTCCTTCTTCAAAACTTGACAGAATATCCTCAAATTAAAAAAAGAAAATCAGGCTAGATTACCTGTCATAAGGAGTATATCCATTTTGTTGAAGGAAGTCATCTTTGATAAGTTTTGCTACCTCCAGAGTGATTTTATCTGTTTCTGCTAGTGATGCCTAGAAGAGGAAAAAATACATTTTTAGAAATTTACTGCCACAACGTGGGACCAATAGTTCTAATCAGTTAGCATGCAGAAGCCACATAATCAACACATGATCACCTATCATTAATAAATTCACTTCATAACTGCTTCCTGATTGATGTTCTTTTTTGGATTTTGTTGTGAAAACATATAAATTTACCATCGTAACCATTTTTTTTTTTTTTTTTTTACAAGGTACCATAAAAAAAATTTAAAAAGCTGATCTAAAACTCATACATGCCTTGGAAGTGCTCTGTATTTAATGCACAATAATTCATAATAATACCTTATTCTAATTTTTTTTTTTAAATTTTATTTTATTTTTTTTTGCTTTATAACAAATTTAATCAGTTATACATATACATATGTTTCCATATCCCCTCCCTTTTGCGTCTCCCTCCCACCCTCCCTATCCCACCCCTCCAGGCAGTCACAAAGTACCGAGCTGATCTCCCTGTGCTATGCGGCTGCTTCCCACTAGCTATCTACCTCACGTTTGGTAGTGTATATATGTCCATGCCGCTCATTCACTTTGTCACAGCTTACCCTTCCCCCTCCCCATATCCTCAAGTCCATTCTCTAGTAGGTCTCTGTCTTTATTCCTGTCTTACCCCTATGTTCTTCATGACATTTTTTTTTTCTTAAATTCCATATATATGTGTTAGCATACAGTATTTGTCTTTCTCTTTCTGACTTACTTCACTCTGTATGACAGACTCTAGGTCTATCCACCTCATTACAAATAGCTCAATTTCATTTCTTTTTATGGCTGAGTAATATTCCATTGTATATATGTGCCACATCTTCTTTACCCATTCATCCGATGATGGACACTTAGGTTGTTTCCATCTCCAGGCTATTGTAAATAGGGCTGCTATGAACATTTTGGTACATGTCTCTTTTTGAATTATGGTTTTCTCAGGGTATATGCCCAGTAGTGGGATTGCTGGGTCATATGGTAGTTCTATTTGTAGTTTTTTAAGGAACCTCCATACCGTTCTCCATAGCGGCTGTACCAATTCACATTCCCACCAGCAGTGCAAGAGTGTTCCCTTTTCTCCACACCCTCTCCAGCATTTATTGTTTCTAGATTTTTTGATGATGGCCATTCTGACTGGTGTGAGATGATATCTCATTGTACTTTTGATTTGCATTTCTCTAATGAGTAAAGATGTTGAGCATCCTTTCATGTGTTTGTTGGCAGTCTGTATATCTTCTGTGGAGAAATGTCTATTTAGGTCTTCTGCCCATTTTTGGATTGGGTTGTTTGTTTTTTTGCTATTGAGCTGCATGAGCTGCTTATAAATTTTGGAGATTAATCCTTTGTCAGTTGCTTCATTTGCAAATATTTTCTCCCATTCTGAGGGTTGTCTTTTGGTCTTGTTTATAGTTTCCTTTGCTGTGCAAAAGCTTTTAAGTTTCATTAGGTCCCATGTGTTTATTTTTGTCTTTATTTCCATTTCTCTAGGAGGTGGGTCAAAAAGGATCTTGCTGTGATTTATGTCATAGAGTGTTCTGCCTATGTTTTCCTCTAAGAGTTTGATAGTGTCTGGCCTTACATTTAGGTCTTTAATCCATTTTGAGCTTATTTTTGTGTATGGTGTTAGGGAGTGATCTAATCTCATACTTTTACATGTCCCTATCCAGTTTTCCCAGCACCACTTATTGAAGAGACTGTCCTTTCTCCACTGTACATTCCTGCCTCCTTTATCAAAGATAAGGTGACCATATGTCCGTGGGTTTAACTCTGGGCTTTCTATCCTGTTCCATTGATCTATCTTTCTGTTTTTGTGCCAGTACCATACTGTCTTGATTACTGTAGCTTTGTAGTATAGTCTGAAGTCAGGGAGCCTGATTCCTCCAGCTCCATTTTTCGTTCTCAAGATTGCTTTGGCTATTCGGGGTCTTTTGTGTTTCCATACAAATTGTGAAATTTTTTGTTCTAGTTCTGTGAAAAATGCCAGTGGTAGTTTGATAGGGACATCGTAACCATTTTTAAATGTAGTTCAGTAGGTTAAGTATGTTCACATTGTTGTGAAACAGATTTCCATAACTTTTCATCTTACAAATTTGAAACTCTATACCCATTAAATAACAACTCTCCTTCTGCCCTCCCGGTCCCTGTTAACCACTACTCTACTTTCTATTTCTATGAACTTGACTACTTCAGATATGTTATATATAAGTATTTGTCTTTTTGTGACTTGTTTATTTCACCTAACATAATGTCCCCTCAAGGTTCATCCATGTTGCAGCATGTGTTAGAATTTCCCTTCCTTCTCAAGGCTGAAATGGATTATTAATTCCATTGTGTGTGCACGTGTGTGCACGTGCGCACACAAGTGTGTTGCAAAGGACATCTGGGTTGCTCCCACCTTTTAGTGCTTAGATGTTTCTATGAACATGGGTACACAAATAGGCTGATTTTTTTTGAAACACCACATAGAGAGAGAAATGCCCAGCCAACCCTTAGCTATTCCAGTCATCCTAGCCCAGGCACCAGACATGTGAGGGAAGAAACTTTCAAATGACTATGGTCTCTGCCACCATATGACTGCAAAAACTGTATGAGGGGACCCAAGCAAGACTTCTCATCTGAGCCCACTAACCCCAAAAACCATGAGCAAAAAAACACTATTTAAGCCACTATATGTCGGAGTGGTTTGTTATTCAATAATAATCTAAACACCAGTCATCTTTCTACTTTCCATAACACAAGCAGGTCCCTCAAATATCTGCTGGATAAAGGAATAATCTAAAATTCTATTAGTTTAAAAAATATTTAATAAATACTCATTCTCCCAGCAAGAATCCGCATATCCAAGGTTCTGTTTGTCCTTAAAAAGCTTCAGTGCAACTCACAGACCTGTCGTCCACAAGATTTTACAACCTACCTTTCCCACAAGCTGTACAATTTCTGCCAAGTCTTCTTCTTCCTGCAGAATCTCCTTAGCTTTGGTCCTCAGAGGAACAAACTCTGTGAAGTGTTTGTCATAGTACTCATCCAAGGCACGCATGTACTTGCTGTAGCTGATCAACCAGTTGACAGATGGGAAATGCTTCCGTTGAGCTAGTTTCTTATCTAAGCCCCAGAACACCTTATTTAAAGACAAAATCAAAAACAAAACATAAAAATTTTTCTTAAAAACAATTTTTTTTGAAGTACTGAAATATATTTGTTTGTCCTAAATATGCAATTCTATACTTTTCTGGTCAAATTATTTATCTTTTTAGTATATAACAAGTATAAATGAAATAGAATAAAACTGCAAATAGGAAAATGTATTTCTTTTCATTTCAGTATGGGTAATATCTACAAATCAAAATTTCCTTAATAGTATGTCATATCTGAGAGCAAAAAACTGACTCCTTTGAAGATTATGATGGTGCAATAAAAACAGATGAACCAGAAAATGCTTATTAAGATAGATACTTCACTTTAATGAAAACCTCTAAATGTTCTGAATAAATTCAGTTCCATATCATTAAGGGCCAATCCTAAAAGATCTGACAGTCATTTTTCTGAGGCCAAACATACATATGTATTTTATGCGTTCCTAACTTTGCTCCCCATTTCCCTGTAATTAAAAATTCAAAATTTTAGCAAAGGTTAAACATCTTGAAAGTTGTAAATTTAGCCTCTGCCACTTCCTTTTATCTGAAACTGACAGAAATATAGGCAAATATTCTATTTTTCCCATATGAATAATACATATGCTTATAAATGTATCAACATTAAAAAAATTATAGCTCTGATTTATATACATCTTTCATTTAGGCTTACTTTAAAAAAATTATTTATTTATTTATTTTTTATACAGCAGGTTCTTATTAGTTATCTATTTTATACATATTAGTGTATACGTATCAATCCCAATTTTCGAGTTCATCCCCCCCACCCCACCCACCCTGGCTTACTTTTTTTTTTTTTTTTTTTTTTTTTTGCGGTACACAGGCCTCTCACCGCTGTGCCCCTCCCGCTGCGGAGCACAGGCTCCGGACGCGCAGGCCCAGCGGCCATGGCTCACGGGCCCAGCCGCTCCACGGCATGTGGGATCCTCCGGGACTGGGGCACAAACCCACGTCCCCTGCATCAGCAGGCGGACCCTCAACCACTGCACCACCAGGGAAGCACCCCCCCAGGCTTACTTTTAATGGCCAAGTTGGCTGGCTATCCATTAGAATTCATGCCCTTGTCACTGGGAAGCTGCCTAGGCAGAAACTACACTTTCTAAGTTTTGCTTTCATCTGGGTGTGGCTAACAGAATGAGTGGAGTGACCAGGCGTGAGCCCAAAGTAGGTGTGCCTTCTACACAGTCCCCCCGTACCAGCCAGATGCAGACAATTACCAGACTAGGTGGAGCCCAAGGTGGAAGAAGTGCTGGTTCTGGATTACTATGGAATGGAAAAGAGCTGCCCTCTAATAGCGTTACCTGCCTTGGACCATACCACGAGGAGAAACTTCTATGGGGTTTTTGCCATTATATCTTTTTTTGTTTTGTTTTTTTTTTTTGTGGTACGCGGGCCTCTCACTGTTGTGGCCTCTCCCGTTGCGGAGCACAGGCTCCAGACGCATAGGCTCAGCGGCCATGGCTCACGGGCCTAGCCGCTCCATGGCATGTGGGATCTTCCGGGACTGGGGCACGAACCTGTGTCCCCTGCATCGGCAGGCGGACTCTCAACCACTGTGCCACCAGGGAAGCCCCATTATATCTTTTTTGGGTCCATTTATTTCTACTCCTAGGGTTACTCTAACTCAAAGTGTAGTATTACTCTAACACGAATAAAACTTTGCTACCCGAATGTATTTTCCACTTACAGAATATTAAGTCTATTATAAACTCTAGATAAAGAGCTAAGAAAGAACAGACAGCACTGAAGACTTTCAGTAGTAAGAATGTTGCTAAAACAGACTTTACCACTGCCTACTCTTCAGTGACCAAATGAAATATTTCACAATGATGTGGACAGCCTGGGGTGGGGTGGAGCTCAGAAGCTGACTACACTAGGGGAAGATATACCTGAACAATACCAAGAGTAGCAGATGTAACTGGATCAGAAAAATCACCACCAGGTGGAGAAACTCTAAATTTAAAAGAAGAAAAAGTCATTAGAAATACTTATGGAAAATAACTTGTATATAAAAGCAATTTTTTGCAAGTCAATTTTAATGTAAATAACTTTAGAAATATGACCTTTGGAAAGAAAGTCTTATACAAAAATCTTAAATAAAAACCAGTACTAAGTTGAAAATTAAGAACGACAACTATTAAACACCTTCTAGTTTGAGAAATGAGACAGATTTAATTATAATCTGTGTCACTATTCTAATCAAACAGATGAAGCAGGAAGGAAGGAAAAGGTCTGAGTGGCTTTATGTGGGGATCGTGAATCTTCACATTGTTTTTATCATGATAGTCTTACCTTAACATGTCTATAATTTTCTAAATTATTTCTATGATATCGTGACTTGAATATAATAAATCAGTCAAGTCAAATCTATAGAACCAGAACATGTAGAGATGACCTAAACATGTGCATTTTAAAGAGCTCCTTGGATGACTCGAGTGCAACCTTGGTTAAGAATCACTGCTCTCAGGGGGGGCTAAATATTGTCTCTTTAAAATAAATAACCTTTTTTCTTATGAAAAGCACAGTTTTGATACTTACGCTCCTACAATGCTGACACTCCCTTCTCTCTCAGGATTTCCAAGACATTTCACTCTGCCAGCTCGCTCATAGAATGAGGCCAGACGGGCACCGAGATATGCAGGATATCCACTATCTGAAAAATGAAAAGAAATTTTAAAGAGAGGTTCTAAGCCAATCCCCAAATCCTAACAGTCTTGCTTATGTAATAAGCAATACAAAGACTTACCTGCAGGCATTTCAGCTAAGCGACCAGAGATTTCTCTAAGAGCCTCAGCCCATCTAGAGGTAGAGTCAGCCATCATACTGACGTGATAGCCCATGTCACGGAAATATTCTGACAGTGTAATTCCTAAATTGGGAAGAATTACAAGTCATAATCCTACAAAGTATAATCCTGACTTTTTCACCCTTAAGAAAAATTTAAAGCAATAAGTTCCTAAGACTTCTAGCTGTTCATCATAATCTGTGCTCCTTCTTTTGGGCACACAGCTGAATTATATTGTCTAGCCTCCTCTGCATTTAGATGTGGCAAGTAACTGACCCCTATCTAATGGAATGTAAGAGTCATGTGTTCCACCACCAGGCAAGCCACACATCCTTCCATGCTACTTCTTCCTTCTGGCTTACTGAGAGGGTGAGAACTCCCAGGACCCATGGAAGATACGTGTCGAAATGAAAGAGCTCTTTTCAGCCTGTGTCCCAGCCCAAAAATGACAGAATAATGAAGACTGCCCTGATCATCTGAAATAAATGTCTATTATATTGAGCAATTTGATGTTTGGGTTTATCATAGCCTAGTATACATTTTTAAAAGTAGGAAAAGACTTTCCTCCCATTCTTTGTTGAGATAATTAGACATAGGCATCAAAAAATCCTCAACTAATTAGCTTGTTTGGTTATTTTTCAAAAATAACAAGTGTTATTAACGTGAGTAATAATCTTAATTATCCAGATCATTCTGCTATGCAGATTGGGTCCTCTCCTGTAAAATCACATACAGTAAACCACTTAGAAGAAGCTAATATACAGAAAGAAGTCCTGGGTTCTACTTCCTATTCTGTTAATCTTAGCAAAATAACTTCATTTCCCAGTGTGGTTTCCTAATCTGTGAAAATGGAATAACTCTCACCCTATCTATCTATACATATCAGATGAAATGGTTTCTATAAATGCCCTCTGCAAAGTACAAAGTACTATACAACTCTAAGATATTAGAAATATATATATATATATATATATATATTTTTTTTTTTTTCTTTTTGCGGTATGCGGGCCTCTCACTGTTGTGGCCTCTCCCGTTGCGGAGCACAGGCTCCGGACGCGCCGGCCCAGCGGCCGTGGCTCACGGGCCCAGCCGCTCCGCGGCATATGGGATCCTCCCAGACCGGGGCACGAACCCGTATCCCCTGCATCGGCAGGCGGACTCTCAACCACTGCGCCACCAGGGAGGCCCGAAATATATATTTGTTGCTACATCATAAGCATCCCCAAATCTACTGCCCTAATTCCCTTATTTTACCAGTAAAGAAACAGATGCTTACATAAGTAAAACAAAATAGTTGCTGGAAAACTCAGAACTTTACTATTTATCATATTACATCCTTCAGAATAAAAAATACTGACTTAGGCTTCCAAAACATGATCCAAGGAACAAAGTCTTTAAGAAATACCACTTATCATTATTAAGGCTTAAAAAACACAGTAATTATCACATATTTCAATCTGATGGTAGAATCAGATCCTCTCTTATACAAGTACACTATGTCTCTGTGATAACATTCACTAATGCCTGTGTGTATGTATTTATTAAAAAGACTTGATAGAAGAGACAGATACACATGACTAAACCTCGAAGAAGTCTCATAGACCACTTTCATAGACCTAAAGGTATCAGTGCCTACAAGAAAAAAAAAAACAAACCCTCAAAATCAAAAGATAAGCAAACTAGGACAATATCTGCAATTCGTAACAGATGAAAGACTGATTTCAAAGAACTTTACCAATCCATATGATAAACAACTACTACCAATACAAAAATGGACAGAAGGCAGTTTGCAAATGGTTAATACACACAGAAAAGATGCTAGCTCACTGTAAGAAATACAGACCGAATAGGCATCTAATAAAGCAGGGACAGTAAAATGCTAATGATCAGATCTAGGTGTGGGGTACATGGGTATTCACTGTAATATTCTTTCAACTTTTCTGTATGATAATGATCATAAGAAAGTGTTGAAGAAATTAGCATTGGTGAGTATGTGAAGAAGCAGAATTCTTGTCCACTGTTATTCCTTTTCAAGAGCTATTAGAAACTAAAATCTAAATTAACAGTTGTATTCTTAGCAATTTTACTTCTAAGAACTTACCTGACAAAAATACAAAGAAACATGCACATAAAACATACAAAGCCACAGTGTAAAAAACATGCTTAAGAATGTTTTACGGTATGAAGTTTGTGGGAGCAAAAAAATTATCAATAATCCAAGTGCCCCCTAAAAGGATGCTGGTTAAATAAATTATGATATATCCATACAAAGGGATACTGTGCAGCCATTTAAAAGAAGTAGGTAGACTTCTTGTCCTAAAATAGTAGATGAGTATGTCACTTTCTCCTTCTCCTCATACGAGTAACCACCAAACAAGGAGAACAAGAAATATAGAAACACAAACTCCATAGTCAAAAACTAGGGGCCATGTTTAGCTTTACAACAAAATAATGAGGAAAGCCAACTAAATGAGATAAAAAACAAACAAGGGGGTGGAAAGACACGAAGAATTCACCTGAGGCTGCACATCTCAGATTAAGCTTTTGCAAACCAGAAGTACATCCTGAGAGGCAAAACCAAGAATCCGTTGTCTGGAACACAGTAAAAGGGGTACAGGGCTAGTGGCAGGGGTTCCTTGGACCCAGTTTGGCATCAAGGGGAAGTAGAGAGATGGGGACAAATAAAACAAAGGCAGGCACTCCTTTTCAGTAAGTAAAAAAGTGAATGAGGCAGGGTAGAAGAGAAAGAATTCATTGTAAGTGGCCTTGTAGCTGTGGATTTTTGTTGGCAGGAAAGAAAAAGTAAAATAACTTACACAACTCTATGCTATAACAAACTTCACAGATTACCAGGAAGAATTCCTGCTACCCTGGACCATAGTAACAACCATTCCCTCCCATCTCCTGCAAAGATGATTAATAGTAATAATAAACATCAGCACAGGAACTAAACAAAAATAAAAGAAAGAAAGAGACAGAAGAGCAGAGTACAACAATGAACCTGCCAAGAAACAAATGAAAACTGTGACCACAATTAATTAATAAAAGAAAATCTTAATATTGCATCCTACCACAAAATAAAAATCTCAAGGTATATACAGTAAGATCACAAAAGATGTTTCATGAGCCAGCAGAACTCAGCAAAGAGCTAGAAGGACATAAAGGCTTCATTGGAAGCAATACAAAGAATACACGTTGATTACCCTGTTAAAAAATGGATAAAAGGCTAAATAAAAAGAATTAGAGGGGCTTCCCTGGTGGCGCAGTGGTTGAGAGTCCACCTGCCAATGCAGGGGACATGGGTTCGTGCCCCCATCCGGGAAGATCCCACATGCCCCGTAGCAGCTGGGCCCGTGAGCCATGGCCACTGAGCCTGCACATCCGGAGCCTGTGCTCCGCCACGGGAGAGGCCACAACAGTGAGAGGCCCGCGTACCGCAAAAAAAAAAAACAACAAAAAGAAAACAAAAAAGCCATAATGGAAGAGAATAAGTTTCAGAAACAATTCTCAAAAATTTTCCAAAATAAAAGACATATTCATAAATTGAAAAGGTACGCTATATCTCAGGAAAAAATTATCAGAACTATCAATACTGGGATATATCCTAATAAAGTTATAAGACTTCAAGGTTAGGACTTCCCTGGTGGCGCCGTGGTTAAGAATCCGCCTGCCAATGCAGGGGACACTGTTTTGAGCCCTGGTCCAGGAAGATCCCACATGCCGCGGAGCAACAAAGCACGTGTGCCAGATACTGAGCCTGAGCTCCAGAGCCCGTGAGCCACAACTACTGAACCCATGTGCCACAAGTACTGAAGCCTGCACAGCTAGAGTCCGAGCTCCGAAACAAGAGAAGACACTGCAATGAGAAGCCCGTGCAACGCAATGAAGAGTAGCCCCCACTTGCGGCAACTAGAGAAAGCTCGTGCGCAGCAACAAAGACCCAACAACGAAGGCCCGACACAGCCAAAAAATAAATAAATAAATAAATAAATAAAAAGAAGACTTCAAAGTTAAAGAGACATTCCTTTGGGTAAAAAGAAAAATCACCTATAAAAGGAAAAAAAGTAGGCCAGCGTCAGGTCTCTCCCCAGCACTTAATGCTGAAATAAGAGTTCTCTAGGCAAGAAATACTGATCAAAAAATTTTATACTCTGCCAAACTGTTAAAATTTAAAGGCAGCTGAAAAAACCCAGACTTACAAAGAAACAAGAATTCAAATTTTGTCCAACCATGAAACAAATGGAAAAACTGTAGTCAAGGGACTGCCAGTGGGCATGACTCCATTTTACTAGGTCTAAGGTTAATACAAATACTGGATTTATGGTTATAGAAAAGAATACGAACATTATAAATCCTGAAAATGTAGAAATCAAAGCACCAAAAGCTGGATGGAAGTGGGAGCAAAGATGGAAGATAATATATAAACATACTGATATTCAAAGTATTTCAGTTCGAAGCTGATAATTCAAGTTATAGAGATACAGATATATTCAGAGATACAGCAATGATAAAACATATAATGAAAAAAAAAACCAGTAGTACATCAATACATCATTTTAAAGTCATCAAAAAGATTGTGGCAGCTCTATTAATGTCTTAAATTGACATTCTCAAGATATAATAATATGTGAAATATTTAAAAAAATATTCTAGGAACATAGTTGTGTGTATGAAGGTACTTTAGAATGAAAGAAAAGTTCTTTGGAAAAGAAAAAGTTTGGTGCTAGCTTTAAACTTAAGAACAGATATGTTAATCGCTTTTATTCCAATTCATATACTCACCAGTATAAATAGAGGCTTCTCTAGCAGCAACAGGCATATTAGAGGTATTGGCTACCAACGCTGTCCTCTTCATGATTGACTCTACCTTACCATCAACTTCCATCGTGAGCTAGAGGCAAACAATCTATCAGTGATCCCCAGAACATTTCAGTCCCCTTTTCATAACTTGTTTATATTTAATCCCTCTTATAATCTGTATTCCCAAAGCCATATTCCCATCACTCCAACCTCTTCCCTCTATCCCACTGTGCTGTAAAGAAAACAGCCAGTATTTCCATTTCATAAATGAAGCCCATTATTTTATGGAAAAAGGAATATTACTACAGTAACCTAGTAGATCATATAAAGGCTATGTAAAGTTCACACCTATAAATATTTTGCCTATTGTACCTTTCTCCCAATAACTGAAAACCACCAGACCACAAAAAGAAACTTTCAAGTGTTTGACTGAAAAATTCAAATTCCTCTCCTTGAGTATACAAACTGAATCACAGATGTAATTAGAAAATTCCTTAAAAGATCCTTGACAAATGAGAACACTGCTCCAGATCCAACACAAAGCTTTATTAATTGCCAATTAAAGTTGATTAGTGGTATTTTCTCTAGAATAGTATTGGAAGCTTTATAGATACAGACCTCTGGGAAGTCCCGGAGGACTTCAGACATCTCATTTCCTCTCTCACCACATCCTACGTAGATGATCACATCACTGTTGGAATACTTGGATAGAGACTGCGATATCACGGTCTTTCCACAGCCAAAAGCCCCAGGGATTGCAGTAGTTCCTCCCTGTACACATCTATACAAATAAAACAAGCACGGATTACTTTACTCGCTAATACATACCGATAAATAACGTAGGTAAGTGACACAGAAATACAAGTTAAAGAACGAAAGCACTTTATAATACTGTCATCTGTATCTATATATATACTTACAAAGATAGATATACAGATAGATATATAACAATTGCTCCCCTAGTTTCCACCTAGAGTAGTATATATTGTTTATTATAAATTAATCATTTCTATCATCTTTAATAGCAAAAAGTGAAAGTATATTCCATAAGGTAACTGGGGAAGAGGAATATGAAAATAAATAAAATAGCACTAATGATATTCTGAATGCTTAAATAAATTAGTTTAGGGAAGGACAATATAAGAATTAAAGCTGAAAGAAAAATATAAACGCTTTGAAAGTTGTCTTCTGAGGTAAAAAATAAGATCTAAGAAATTCCTATCTTGTTACAGAGGTTAATAAACGAAGACTTTTGTTAAGGTGTTAAGTCAATCCCCTTTTACCCATTCAATAGCGATTTATGAGGTACTTCCAAGGTACTACAAACTATGCTTGAGATGCTGCAGAGACAACAGCGGAGAAAATAGCTATGTTTCTGTATTCAAAGAGCTCACATTCCAGTGGAGTAAACTGGAGAGTTAGCTTGTGATTACAGTACCATTTAGCACCTTTCCCTAAAAGGTGTCAGTGGAGAGTGAAATACCGTTGAGGGCAGAGGGAAGTGAATGTCACAGGTGTATGTGTGCGTGCGGGTGAGTGTGTGTGTCAGGCAGGAGTGTCTGGGCAGGAGAAATGAGACATCATGCTAAGGGAAATTCCTTGGTAATAGTGTGTTTTATCATAAAATTCACACAAACACTGCATCCTTAATAATAATAACAGACTTTTCTCATATGAAACTAATACGCATTAAAATGTTTTCTCCTTCAAACCTTTCAGTGACTCTGATACACTAAGAAGGCATGTCCATTCCGCCTATGGCTTTGTATACGTCTTTCAAATCACCTTTAAGCCAGGGTGGGGAGGCAAGGCTGGGTGTGCCCCACTTTAGAAGTTCAACAATCCAATGTGGAAAGTGCTATCATAGAGACCATCCAAGGTTTGTGGGAGTACACAGGAAGGAGTACAAAGTCTGACACTGGATGGGAGTGGGGTTAGGAAATTCTTTCCAAAAGAAGCTAAGACCTGAAAGAAAATAGAAATTAGCCAGATACAAGGAAATAACATTCCACATAGAGGGAATAGAATGCCCAAAGGTCCAGGGGCAAGAGGGAGCATTGCTTGAAGAATTAAAAGTCCTCCATTAAACCTGGAAGATGGTGTATAAGGAAGCAGTTGGGCAGGCAAGTGGCTGAGACAATACTGGAAGGTAAGCAATAGTCAGATCATGGGTGGCTTTGTAAGGAGTTAAGGAGTGTGTGTTTGTCTTGAGAGCAATAAAGAGCTCTGAAGGGTTTCAAGCAAAATTGTGCAGGATCACATATGTGTTTTAGATCACTATGTAATATGGACAACCACTTGGAAAGAAGGCAAAACTGAAGATGGGAAGTCTGATTAAATGTGTTTATTACAGGAATTAGGGTAAGATCCTTAATTATAGTCATGGAGTAGAGATGACAGATGCAGATAAAAATATTTAGGGAATAGAATAACAGCATTAGTTCACTAATTAGATGTGGGAGGGTAAAAATGATACTTGAGAGAAGTCATAGATTTTAGATTAGGCATTTACTGGATGTATGATAATGACATTGGTTGAGAGAGACAGCAAAGTTTCAAGGAAAGGAGTGGTGATTAAGATGATGATTTTAGTTTTAAACATACTGACTTTGAGGCACCTATAAGATATTCAAAAGGAGAGGTATAATCAGAAGTGGATATATGAGTCTGGAACTCAGAAGAGATCTGGGATGAAGATACAGGTTTAGAAATCATCATATATAGATGAACATTTAAGTCTCGAGAGAGAATGAAGTCATCCACAGAGGGTAAGACATATAATGAGGAAAGAAAAGGGAAAACCTCCAAAAAATATCAAAATTAAGGGAGAAGGAACCTGCAACAGAGAATAAGCAATAGCTTCCTGTAGACAGAAGCTTACTGGAAAAGCAAAGAAAGAGGGTGTTTCAAAGAGGAAGGAGTAGAAAGCAATATCCAATATCCAAAGTTGTAGGAATTAAGAAAACACTAAAATGTACTTATTGAATTGGGAGTGACTGATGATGTTAGTGAGAGTAGTTTCGGTTGAGGGGTGGCACCACGGGCAGATCAGTACAGTGAATTAGAGTGGGAAAAGTGGAGACAACTAATTTACTTTTTTAAAGAGGTTTGGCTGTGAAGATAGGGAGAAAAGTAGTGGAAGGTAGAAAGGGGAAAAGGGTCGAAGGTAGATGTCTTCTCATTAGATGGGAGATAAAGAGAATATCACTTAATGGGAGGTCTTTGAGGAAACATGAGGTGGGATAAACTCCAGAAAAAGGAGAGAAGTAAGGGATGGATGGGAATGTACATTAACTGATGGAGTTCCAAATCTCATGGTCTCTCATTTGTCTGTGAAGGATCTAGCATGATCATTTGTTGAGAATGAAGGAGAAAGAAGACTGGAGTTGAAGCTCTGAGGCAAGTGGAGAGGTTTGAAATAGTCACTGAGGAGAGCAGGAGAATGATAATTAGGGAAATGCTGAACGACTGTGCCACAGTGGTGAGATACCAACTTGCACTTATTTATTTTTCTCAGCAGCCTGTGTGTAGATTTGGGAGAAGGAGATAGCAGGACTGATTCACAGTTGATATTTTGCCAGGTGGGCGTGACAGAAGACAAAGGAACCAAGAAAATTTAATATACTGACAGATGTTAGTAAAAGTGATAGACTATTAAATTTAAACTGGATAGTGAAGGATATGGAAACAGGAGGTACTGACTAAATAAGAAGAGTCCAAGTAATGAAGATCTTATGAGAGAGTAATAGTGAGAACAACGCAGAGTAGGTTTAAAGGTAAGAGGCTGAAGAGTAAGTCATACATGGGTTGGTGATCAGAAGTTGAAAGAATTACTACATCACTGCTTCAGTCTTTTCTGTGAATTAAATGATGAAGTTATTTGTTAAAAGTAAAGCAGGGTAGGGCTTCCCTGGTGGCGCAGTGGTTGAGAGTCCGCCTGCCAATGCAGGGGACACGGGTTCATGCCCCGGTCTGGGAAGATCCCATGTGCTACAGAGCGGCTGGGCCCGTGAGCCATGGCCGCTGAGCCTGCACGTCCGGAGCCTGTGCTCTGCAACGGGAGAGGCCACAACAGTGAGAGGCCCGTGTACCGCAAAAGAAAAAAAAAAAAAAAAAAGTAAAGCAGGGTATGGTGATGCCTAAGATTTAAAGAGAAAGGAGGTTTTTAAGCAGGTGATGAAGAAAATGGCAAAGAGCAGACTACAAAGTAAGAAAGATTGCTGGGTAGCATAGAGAACCCAGTTGATGTTAGAACCCAGTTGATGTTAGAAGTCATCAATTTATAGTGACACCAATCTACTAATTCTGGGATAACTTAAGAAAAATAGTTATATTGTTTTGGCACAGATTTCCTTCTGGAAATTTCATTTTTTCAGAAAGTTTTAGAAATAATGCTTTCCTTTTGCAACTGTGAAAAAATAAATTTTCTTCAACAGTTTGATTCTCTAAATAAGCACTGGTAAAATACATTACTCTAGATAAAACGTATTACAGGATTAGCACATAAAATCTTTATCTATAAGGAAGTGAAACAATAAGCACATATAATAACCCTGAGGGAAAACCATGGGACACAAATCAAACTTACGGAAAAAGAGCATCAAGGACTCTCTGGCCAGTCAACAGAGGATGATTAGCTGGCAACTTCTCAGTGACAGGCCGAACCTGACGTACAGGCCATACTTGGACCATGCTGAACTTCTCCTTTATACCTTCAAATTCAAGCTCCAACACAACATCCTACAAAAATACAGCAGGACTTTAAGTACATTATAAACATTTCTTCCTCTAAAATCAAAGTAATGTCAGATTTCTCTTGGGGGGTTAGGGAGGTGGTATGTGGAAGTGGGGAGGGAGATTTACACTTTTTTATTGTAAATCTTTACATACTGTTCTAATTTTTTTTAAGTGAGTTTGTTTTTATTTAAACAAAGGCTTGACTATCACAGTAACTAAGAGAGTCACAAATAAAAGTACATTCAGTAGCCATAGTTTTCATAACTGAGGATCTAAAATTAATGTGCAAATGGAAAAAAGTTGACTGTTCCCAAAGGGCTATTTCTGGCCACATAGATTGTACACAGGGTAGCCATCTTTAAGATCAAATAATGTGCCCAGATGTGTGAACCTTGTAGTGAGTTTTAACATTTTGATTCTAGAACATATACATCAAGAAGTGAATTCTACATCAAGTATAAGTTAGAATGATTCTTGAATATCTTCGTACTGGTAAGAAAATGATGGTAAATTCCAAAAATTTACCAAGCTATTAAAGAAATTTTTTTTAAGTTAGTTCAATGTACACATCTATGTAATATGTAGGACTACTTAGCTTATCATAAATGTAAAGGCAAATTACACTGTTTAATGTTCAACAAGAAGTAAAAGGCAACATGAAAAATGAAAAATCTATAAAAAATGAAAAATCCAAGGGGAAAAAAAATCACAATCTCACTCTAGAGTAGACTTGTGAATAAATTCTGATCCAATTTAGTTTAGGAAGTATGAGAACCAGTATGCAGTCTGCCTTTTGGAAGTAGCAGTAGAAAGTTCATACAGGTAAAATGCACACACAAGTGAAGATTAATAACATTTTACATGTTAGTTGTGGTTCCTCAATTTCTACCAACAGCTGTTGGAACCCCTCCACTTATATAGCCCACAGTTCGAAGAGCCCCACCCTAAACTCATCACCTCCTGAACCCACACAGGGAGTGTTCTCTATCACAGGCACTTAGGTTAGATATCTAGATGTCGACTCACTGTTCTTCTTCACCCTCTTGACCCAACTGTCCATCAAGTCATGTTGACAATACCAGAATCTCGTTTTCTTCATCCCTGCCACAATCACAGATCAGACTACCATTAACACTCGTCGAATAATGTCTTTGAAAGTGTGGTCAAACATGCCAACTTTTTTCAATAGCCTGGACTCTCGCGGAATGCTTGATTCAGAATTTGATAATAAAAATGGTCTGGTGCCAATCCTATGACCACAGCATTAGGATCACTTGTTTGTATTCCTCTAAAATCAGGTAGGGCCCGATCATCAACCAGCAGCATGGGTTGGACTTGTTTCTGCTCTACCAAGTTTCTGGCTGCAGTCATCTTCAGAGATAGCAAACTCCAATTTTTTCAATCTTTCCAAGAGGTCTTTCTTGCTCTCTTTGGTTGTACTGGTCACAAACCTAACCATTACAGAAGTAGCAAGTAACCTTTGAAGAGCTTCCTGTGCGCCTGGCACAGCTGTATCTTCAATGTGAAGTGTGCCACTGAGATCCACCAAAACAGCTTTTAATGAACGGCGTGCTGCCATCCTTCATTCCCGGGCTCCGCACGCTGTCCTCAGCAAAGGCAAACGCCCCGCTAGCAGAGAAGTCAGCACAGAAGCTCCGCTCCGCAGTGTCCTTGGCGGGGAAAAAGGTGCCGGGGCGGCTGCCTGAGGACGCCGGCTGTTCTAATTTTTTTTAAACTAGGTGCATTATTACTATTTTAATGATTTAAAAAAAAAAGCTTAGAAGTTTTGGAGAAAGGAGTATCTCAAGTAATAGAGGGATAGTTAAATAAATTACATGAATATGCATAGGAAAAATTCTTGAAGGGTACAGAAGGTACTCCTGGGACTGAGGGAGGGAAGAAATGAAAGCTTTCATAATTTATTTTCCATTCTTTATTTTGCTTACTTTATTATAATGCTCTTATACTGCTTTCATGAAAAATAGTGATCTATTAAGAACCCTAACATATTTAATAAAGTTAAATATTTTAAATTACTTACAAAAGCAAAAAGATAACGAGTAATACTCTAACATTTGTGAACACTGAGATGGTTTTAACTATTCACAAACAATCTCAAAGTCCATAGACCTATAGAAATCTGTAATCTTGTTGATGCATGAATCTGAATTGTCTACTTCAGGGTTTTCTTTCAAGTATAGGTGAGTCTCTAAGCTAGTGAGTAAGGTTAGCTGACTGCCCAGAATCCCGATCTTAATTCTTTTGTTCTGTATATGTTGTAGAGCACAGACTGATTCTTGTGAAATGATTAGAAAATTATTATCTTTTATCATATTTTATTGGGAAAAACCTATATGCCACAATGATCTTCTCAATAAAGCTATCTTCATACCCACAAAGATTATCATTCATCTACTGTATTTGGTATGATGTGACTATAATAACATTAAAGGACTAAGTTTTAAGTGGCTCACCCGGAGTAAGAACTTATATAATCCATTCTACAATTCATTATGTGAATAGAGATTGACAAAAAGATCAAAGTCTATTCTATGCCTAAAGAATCAGAGGTTTAAATAATGTAGCATAAGTTAAGAAGGTAGGAAAATACTATACTAGCTATTTCTCTTCAAAAAGAAATAATATATTTTGCTTTTTGTATTCCCAACCTCAAGTTTTAAAGAAAAAAATCTTAAATTAAAAAGTAGTTATGGGAGTAACTTAAAACATACACATTAAATATGAATTCTGTAACTACTCAGAGTACTAAAACTGGGCAACTATCACATATAAATGGGGCCACTCTTGTAAGATAAAGTTTACATGATACTTACAGAGGTATCGTAATTTCCAGGTGGAGCAATGTAAGTGACAGTTCCTCTGTTTCGTGGGGGCAACATGATTTTGTGTTTGATGAGTGAGTTCTCGTTGACAATCCCATAAATATCTCCACCAGTGATGTGACTACCAACCTAGAGAACAAATGCACTTGTTTAATGTTCAAATAAATGTCAAGCCATTTAATGTTCAAGAAACGTCAAGCAGACTCACCCTTGCTATTATTTAAATCATTTGCTTCATTTATCAATAGAACACATTTGTTCTATAATCCTTCTAGTGGAGCTAAAAAAAAGATGTAAACTATGCTTCTGTGGTCTATTTTTATTTTGACTAAGAGTACAAAATAGTTCAGTAAACACTCTTTTCACATTCTTTCACCAATTTTAGAAGTTTAGGTTACAAAGACATACCCGTAGGTTTTTGCAAGGTGTGAAATCCCATTTGACATCTCTGCTAAGAGCAGACACATTTACTCCTCTGGGAATGTAGATACTTTGAGTCTGACTGCTGATATCCGACAAAGGTCTTTGAATACCATCAAAAATGGCTCCCATAATGCCAGGACCAAGCTCTACTGAGAGGGGTTTACCAGTGCGGAGTACAGGATCTCCAACAGACACACCAGCTGGAAACAGCAGTTGAGAAAAACTCACTATGAAAGATTAGAGATACTATAAAAAGGAAATACCACAGTTTAACAGGAAATGATACATAAGACGCTAAACCTGAGATTCTCAAACTTTTAGTCCACAGCATCCTTAGTGTTTCAGTAACTTTTTCATAGTGACCTACAACAAAAGATATATATGTGTGTGTGTGTGTGTGTATATATATAAAAAATAATAATTCCATCTATTAAATAATTATGTCCAAACATCTTAATATGTTTAATTATGTCCAAACATCTAACAACTAAGTGGTACTTCGAAAAATATACATAAATTGAAAGAAAAAAGAACATTTTAATTTCATTTTAAAATAACCTCGGGCTTCCCTGGTGGCGCAGTGGTTGAGAGTCCGCCTGCCGATGCAGGGGACACGGGTTCGTGCCCCGGTCCGGCAGGATCCCACATGCCGCGGAGCGGCTGGGCCCGTGAGCCATGGCCGCTGGGCCTGCGTGTCCGGAGCCTGTGCTCTGCAACGGGGAGGCCGCAACAGTGAGAGGCCCACGTACCGCAAAAAAAAAAAAAGTAATCTCAATTCTTACAAATGGGATTTATGTGCCTGTTGGGTATTCTACAATTTCTAAACCTTGGAGTCACACTGAATACTCATCCCACATCATTTTTGTATCCCACTTGGTTTTTGGCTTAGCAATTGCCAAAACTCAGCTTCACAAAGATATGATATCATCGACAAGAATATAGTAGAGTCAAATAATAAAAGTGTTTATTATCTCAAGCTACTAGTTCTCATGGTGTCTGACAAAATGTCTAATATTCCCGTGTTTACCGTAAAACCTTAAAATATCCTGGAGCACCCACATGAGTTTGCTGCAGCTGCCCAGAGTGCCCTGGTGCACAGTTTGGGAACCACAGGCTTAAAAATAGAAGCAAAAGCCTCTCCATCATACTTTGTTTCAACTACACAGGTGAGGAATATCAGTTCCCTAAAAAGGATATTAGGACCTGGACAAAAACTTAAACTCTTAAGACTAAGAAACAACCAAAAAAATCTTTAGACTTAACAATCATTAAGGGATTTATTAATAAATGTTGCTATATTCATAAGCTGGAATTCTATGTAGCTGTAAAAAAGACTAGGCACTTCTATGAATTTTTCAAGAAAGATCTCCAAAATATATTTTCACTTCCAATATTTGATTATGAAATATTTCAAACCTACAGCAAAGCTGAAAGAATTTTACAGTGATCTACCATAAACACTGTACTATATTTATCACATATTTATCCATCTTCCACCATACATATATTTTTAAGTGAAAAAAACAAGGTGCAGAACAGTGCATATAATATGCTATCTTCGGGGGAAAAAAAGGAAATAAAAATAAAAAAATATATTTATATTGGTTCATATAACAAACTAGAAGGATACAAAATAAATGGAACTAACAAAATGGGCTGCATGAATGCACGTCTGTTTTGAAAATTGGCCAAATACATGATAACAAAGGCAGAGCGGGTTCTCACTATACACATGATAATTTGTTTATTTTAAATCTTCAAACCATGTAGAAGACTAAATAAAAGATAAACCTAACAATAGAAAAAAATCCTTTTGATTAGTGATTATTTCATAGCTATGAAGACTCTTAATTTTATTAAAAATTTCAAATTAAAAATTTTAATTTTATTAAAAATTTTCAGATTTTGTTTAGAATTAGCACTCCAATACTGACAGAGAGAACAGGTACCATAAGCATATATTTTAGTATGGCAAAAAACCTGTACCAAATAAAACTTAATTAAGTAGCCAAAGAAGTAATGCCGATCTTGAGAATAAGAGCAATGAAATATTAAGAGCAATGAAAGGTCAGGAGATAATACTAATTTCTTAAAATAAGAGCACTAATTCTTAGTACCTTTCTTCAATAAACTCCTACATATCAGGTTTCTTCAAAACACCAATATTCCACGTTTCTGATACCATTGGTGCTACTTCTACCTTTGCCATAAATCTTTCAATTCTGATTTACAGAAAATGGCTAGAAATTGAACCAAAAAGGATACAGGTTTCTTCATACACCTGGATAGTGGCCATGTCACCCTCCAATCGGATAATCTCTCCAACCAACTCACTGTGGCCCACTCTCACCAGTTCATACATGGCTGCACCTGCCATGTCACAAGCTGTAACCACTGAAAAGAACAAATGAGTATTAAGATAATTAAAACATCCAATAAATCCTATAATACACTTCTCTCATATATTCATAGGAAAAATAAAATACCTACTATGGAACACACTATCTCATAAAAAGACAGTTTTAAAAAGTTATACTTGATTTAAAATACTGTGTTAGCCGCAGAAATACAAAGCATCCTAAGAGACTACTACAAGCAACTCTATGCCAATAAAATGGACAACCTGGAAGAAATGGACAAATTCTTAGAAAGGTATAACCTTCCAAGACTGAACCAGGAAGAAATAGAAAATATGAACAGACGAATCACAAGTAATGAAATTGAAACTCTGATTAAAAATCTTCCAACAGGGCTTCCCTGGTGGCGCAGTGGCTGAGAGTCTGTCTGCCGATGCAGGGGATACGGGTTTGTGCCCTGTTCCAGGAAGATCCCACATGCCTCGGAGCGGCTAGGCCCGTGAGCCATGGACACTGAGCCTGCGTGTTCGGAGCCTGTTGCTCCGCAACGGGAGAGGCCACAACAGTGAGAGGCCCATGTACCGTAGAAAAAAAACTTCCAACAAACAAAAGTCCAGGACAGATGGCTTCGCAGGTGAATTCTATCAAACATTTAGAGAAGAGCTAACACTCATCCTTCTCAAACTATTCCAAAAAAGTGCAGAGGAAGGAATACTCCCAAACTCATTCTATGAGGCCACCATAACCCCAATACCAAAACAAGACAAAGATACTACAAAAAAAGAAAATTACAGGCCAATATCACTGATGAATATAGATGCAAAACTCCTCAACAAAATACTAGCAGACAGAACCCAACAACACATTAAAAGGATCATACACCATGATCAAGTGGGATTTATCCCAGGGATGCAAGGATTCTTCAATATATGAAAATCAATCAAGGTGCTACACCATAGTAACAAACTGAAGCATAAAAACCATATTTTCATCTCAATAGATGCAGAAAAAGCTTCTGACAAAATTCAACACCTATTCATGATAAAAACTCTCCAGAAAGTGGGCATAGAGGGAACCTACCTCAACATAATAAAGGCCATATACGACAAACCCACAGCAAACATCATTCTCAATGGTGAAAAACTGAAAGCATTTCCTTTAAGATCAGGAACAAGACAAGGATGTCCACTCTCACCACCATTATTCAACACAGTTTTGGAAGTCCTAGCCATGGCAATCAGAGAAGAAAAAGAAATAAAACGAATACAAATCGGAAAAGAAGAAGTAAAACTGTCACTGCTTGCAGGTGACATAATACTATACATAGTGAATCCTAAAGATGCCACCAGAAAACTACTAGAGCTAATCAATTAATTTGGTAAAGTTGCAGGATACAAAATTACTGCACAGAAATCTCTTGCATTCCTATACAGTAACAATGAAAGATCAGAAAGAGAAATTAAGGAAACAATCCCATTCACCACTGCAACAAAAAGAATAAAATACCTAGGAATAAACCTACCTAAGGAGGCAAAAGACCTGTATGCAGAAAACTATAAGACACTGATGAAAGAAATCAAACATGACACGAACAGATGGAGAGATATACCATGTTCTTGGATTGGAAAAATCAATCCTGTGAAAATGTCTATACTACCCAAAGCAATCTAAAGATTCAATGCAATCTCTATCAAATTACCAGTGGCATTTTTTACAGAACTAGAACAAAAAATCTTAAAATTGGTATGGAGACTCCGAAGAGCCAAAGCAGTCTTGAGGGAAAAAAACGGAGCTGGAGAAATAAGACTCCCTGACATCAGACTATACTACAAAGCTACAATAATCAAGACAATATGGTACTGGCACAAAAACAGAAATATAGATCAATGGAACAGGATAGAAAGCCCAGAGATAAACCCACGCACCTACAGTCAACTAATCTATGACAAAGGAGGCAAGGATATACAATGGAGAAAAGACAGTCTCTTCAATAAGTGGTGCTGGTAAAACTGGACAGCTACATGTAAAAGAATGAAATTAGAACACTCCCTAACACCATACACAAAAATAAACTCAAAGTGGATTAGAGACCTAAATGTAAGACCAGACACTATAAAACTCTTGGAGGAAAACATAGGAAGACCATTCTTTGACATAAATCACAGCAAGTTCTATTTTGATCCACCTCCTAGAGTAATGGAAATAAAAACAAAAATAAACAAATGGGACCTAATGAAACTTAAAAGCTTTTGCAAAGCAAAGGAAACCATAAACAAGATGAAAAGACCACCCTCAGAGTGGGAGAAAATATTTGCAAACGAATCAATGGACAAAGGATTAATCTCCAAGATATATGAACAGCTTATGCAGCTCAATATTAAAAAAACAAACAACCCAATGAAAAAATGGGCAGAAGACCTAAATAGACATTTCTCCAAAGAAAACATACAGATGGCCAAGAAGCACATGGAAAGCTGCTCAACATCACTAATTATCAGAGAAATTCAAATGAAAACTACAATGAGGTACCACCTCACACCAGTCAGAATGGACATCATCAGAAAATCTACAAACAACAAATGCTGGAGAGGGTGTGGAGAAAAGGGAAGCCTCTTGCACTGTTGGTGGGAATGTAAATACAGCCACTATGGAGAACAGTATGGAGGTTCCTTAAAAAACTTAAAATAGAATTACCATATGACCTAGCAATCCCACTACTGGGCAAATACCCAGAGAAAACCATAATTCAAAAAGACACATGCACCCCAATGTTCACTGTAGCACTATTTACAATAGCCAGGTCATGGAAGCAACCTAAATGCCCATAGACAGATGAGTGGATAAAGAAGATATGGTACATATATACAATGGAATATTACTCAGCCATAAAAAGGAACGAAACTGGGTCATTTGTAGAGACGTGGATGGATCTAGAGGCTGTCATACAGAGTGAAGTAAGTCAGAAAGAGAAAAACGAGTATCATATATTAATGCATTTATGTGGAACCTAGAAAAATGGTACAGATGAACCAGTTTTCAGGGCAGAAATAGAGACACAGATGTAGAGGACAAACGTATGGACACCAAGGGGCTAAAGTGGGGGGTGTGGGGTGGAGGTGGTGGTGGGATGAATTGGGAGATTGGGACTGACATGTATACACTGATGTGTATAAAATGCATGACTAATAAGAACCTGCTGTATAAAAAAATAAAAAACATTCAAAAATTCAAAAAAATATATTAAAAAATAAAATACTGTGTTAGTTTCAGGTGTACAGCAAATGATTCAGTTATATACATTTCTTTCAGATTATTTTCCATTTATAGATTATTACAATATATGGAATATAATTCCCTGTGCTATACAGTAAATCCTTGTTGCTTATCTATTTCATGCACAATAGTTTGTATCTGTTAATCCCATACTCCTAATTTGTCCCCTCCTGCTTCCCTCTCCCTTTTGGTAACCATAGATTTGTTTTCTATGTCTGTGGGTCTGTTTCTGTTTCATATACAGATTTATTTGTATTATTTTTTAGATTCCACATATAAGTGATATCATACAATATTTGTCTTTGACTTACTTCACTAAGTATAATATTCTCTAGGTTCATCCATGTTGCTGCAAATGGCAATATTTCATTCTTTTTATGGCCGCGTAATATTCCATTGTATATATATACCATATCTTCTTAAGCCAGTCATCTGTTGATGGGTACTTAGTTTGCTTCTACGTCTTGCCTACTGTAAACAGTGATGCTATGAACGTTGGGGTAGACGCATCTTTCGAATTAAGAGTTTTCCTCTTTGCTGGACATATACCCAGAAGCAGGATTGCTGAATAATATGGTAGCTCTATTTTCATTTTTTAAGGAACATCCATATTGCTTTCCATAGTAGCTACACCAATTTACATTCTCACCAATAGTGTAGGAGGGTTCGCTTTTCTCCACGTCCCCTT
This sequence comes from Mesoplodon mirus, assembly GCF_964341445.2. NCBI lineage: Eukaryota > Metazoa > Chordata > Mammalia > Artiodactyla > Ziphiidae > Mesoplodon > Mesoplodon mirus. The sequence continues at coordinate 87,247,139 of NC_138982.1, forward strand.
CAGCATTTATTATTTGCAGACTTTTTTGATGACAGCCATTGTAACTGCTTTGAGAAGATACCTCACTGTGGTTTTGATCTGCATTTCTCTAATAATTAGTGATGTCGAACATCTTTTTATATGCCTGTTGGTCAGCTGTGTGCCTTCTTTGGTAAAATGTCTATTTAGGTCTTCTGCCCATTTTTTGATTGGGTTGTTTGTTTTTTCAATATTGAGTTGCATGAGCTGCGTGTATATTTTGGATATTAACCCTTTGTCAGTTACATCATCTGCAAATATTTTCATCCATTCCATATGTTGTCTTTTTGTTTTGTTGATCAAAAGACACAGTTTTAGGGACTTCCCTGGTGGCTCAGTGTTTAAGAATCCGCCTGCCAATGCAGGGGACACAGGTTCAATCCCTGGTCTGGGAAGATCCCACATGCCATGGAGCAACTAAGCCCGTGCGCCACAACTACTGAGCCTGCACTCTAGAGCCCACGTGCTGCAACTACTGAAGCCTGTGCTCTGCAACAGGAGAAGCCACTGCAATGAGAAGCCTGTGTACCACAACAAAGAGTAGTCCCCGCACGCTGCAACTATAGGAAGCCCGCACGCAGCAATGAAGACCCAATGCAGCCAAAAAAAAAAAAAAAAAAAAAGACATTTTTAGCATATGACATAGGGTAAACAATAAAATTTGTTAGGCTAAAGATTACTTATTTACATAATATACATGAAAACTATATTCATTTTGAAGTTCTATATGACAAACTCTTACCTAGTAGCATTGAGGCAAGTTTTGATCAACCTAGGTTGCTATAATATATGGAATGATGGGTTTTGGAACAATAGTAATAAAAAAAACCTTTAAAACTAAAATGAGAACAAGAGCTTTAGCTAGTTGCATGATAGAATGCCACACAATTATCAGTTTGCTGTGTTGTCACCATCACTTTGAGAAATATTATATAAAACAACATCTTTACTTTCTAACACTTTATACCAGTGCTTCTTAAAACTCTTCTGGAACAAAGACTCTTGATAAACTAATGACAGATCTATCTAGAAAACCTCCCATTTGCATCAAAAATTTTTTTCATATCCCATAGGATGTTTATTTCATATCCCATAGGATGTTTATAATCAGTCATCACCACTGGGTGAAATCCTAATTAAAAATCCCTATTTCTTATAAATACTGAACTAAAATTTACACTTATTATTTTGGTTTATTTGTTTGTTTGTTTATTTATTTATGGCTCAGTTGGGTCTTCGTTGCTGTGAGCCGGCTTTCTCTAGTTGCGGTGAGCAGGGACTACTCTTCGTTGCGGTGTGCAGGCTTCTCATTGCAGCGGCTTGTCTTTGTTGCGGATCACAGGCTCTAGGGTATGCAGGCTTCAGTAGTTGTGGCACATGGGCTCAGCAGTTGTGGTTCGTGGGCTCTGGGGCGCAGGCTCAGTAGTTGTGGCGCATGGGCTTAGTTGCTCCACGGCATGTGGGATCTTCCGGGACCAGGGATGGAACCTGTGTCCCCTGCATTGGCAGGCACATTTTTAACCACTGCACCACCAGGGAAGTCCTGATCATGTTGTCTAGTAAGCAAAAATTACTTTTCTGAAAGGAGGGGAATGTTGTACATTTTCAGATATGTAGAAATAAGTCTTTTTTTTTTAATTAAGGAATCCACTTCTACGACTGTCATGAAGCCCAGGCTGAGTTAACAGTGACAAGTTATGGAAGTAACAACATCCCACTCTGGACTTGCTGGTTATAACCACTGTCTTCTCTCTCTAACCTCAACCTCTCTACCTCTACCTCTCTCTGTCTCTCTACCAGACTCATGAGGCCTCAATTCCTGCCATCCTATTCCTGGAAGATGCCAAAGCCAGCTATGTAAGAGGCCTTTTCAGGAGAAGACGACTTCTGTCTTCCCAGAAGACAAAGCCTCTACTATGCTTTATGAGGCGGATAGCATCCCCAAACCACAGACAGGTTGGGACCTGCGCAGGCCTCAATGGAATAAGTCTCTTTTAATATTTAGCCTTCTGATACAATTAATTAGAACTATGAATTAGGTAATATTCGAGTGAAAACTATTAAGGTATTAATATTTATTTAACACTGAACAATGGAAATTTATTAATTTTATAAATACTTACCTCTGAACCTATATGTAAGAATAGTTAAGATGCACCAAAATACCAGAGATCACTAAAGTTTTAAATCATATTTCATAAACAAAAGTATGCCATTTTTCTACTATCTCATTAAGTACTTAAAAATTATAAATAGGTTCCAAGAGCAGTTAACTATAAGTTTCAGAAAAATATTTTTACCTAAACTCTTTTGATAGTGTTCTTTTGCCTTTTCCCTAAGAGTTCTTGTGTATAGCCTCTTTCCTGAAGACCTTACAATCCTCAAGGGGAAAAATTGTTTCTCCAAATGGCAAAAAGAGATTGAAAACAGTGAAATATATTATCTGCTAATAAGTTCAAGCTCAAACACCAATTTCTAAGCGGTAGAAGCTTCTTAGGGAGAAATAGGCACAGTGACTGACAGTGTTTTCTTTGCATTAACACCAAAAAAGGGTCATCACCTCTTCTGTGATTAGAACAAGAAAAAGACTACAACATGACTTTGTAAAAAGATATAAGGAAAAATGAAGTTCCATGGCACTAAAAATACAAATCAATGAGCAGCTTTACCTATGGAAACTATGAACCACATTTTGCAACAGAAGTGTGGAATAACAAAATGAATACTAAAACAAAATTTATTATTTAAAATGCAGTACCCCAAGTGTGGGCAGAACAAACATAAACTGCTTTCCATTCTCATTATCATGTCATAAGACTATTTTCCTACAGGTAGCTTACGTGATATCTGAATAACCATTCAGAAGGATTTATACATGCAAAGAGCCAAGGTTGATATTTCTGAGAAATGCTCTGAAAGCAATTATTAAAATTCAAATCCAATTAATAGACATCTAGGCATCACATACAAAAACCTATAAACTTTATAGTCTTTTAACCTCACGTTTAACAAAAAAATTAAGACATATAACACCAACTATACATTTATATAATAAACAGGATATCACAAATTAGTACCTCAATAATTATCAAATTTAGATAATAAATGTTACAGTAGCCCTTATGATGGAGGTATTACCTCAGTCTTACAGCAGCTATGAAATCTTTTAAAGACAGAATTTATGTAGGTGAACAGAAACTTGTGTATTTCTGCCTCAAACACCTTGAAAAGACATTAATTGATGTTAGGAATTTTTACTATTGAGATTATTATGTATTACTTACCAGGTCCTGAGACCCCATGCACATAACCAAACGTGCTTTCTTTATCTTCATCACGTATTTTGGGTAGCTTGGAGAAATCCATCATGTTAACTCACCTATGGTAAAAAAAAAAAAAAAAAAAATTAAGTTATAATTACAAACTTTAAAGCAAAAGAACCAATATAGGTAGTGAACTTTGGTGTATTCTTGAGTTATTACCACTTCTTCAAAGTAAAATATAAAATTCTTAAGATTTGGTTAAAAGTACCTCATTCTTGGATAGTCTACAGTTACTAAAACTCAGAATTAGATAGCCGTATGCAAGACATTCAATAGAAAATACCCCATGGAATGTAACAGACTGTGAATTCTTTCCAACCTCTTATCTAGCCTGCCAACATCTTGCCCTCCCATTATTTCTCTGACCTCCTCTCTAACTACTCTTCCCCTTAATTAGGCTGCATAAACACTGAACTCTGCCATTACTCAAAGCACATACACATTCTGCCTCGGGGTCTTTGTACATGTTGTTCCCACTGTCTGGAGTACTCTTCTGCCAGACGTCCGCTTCTATATACCTCCTTCAGGTCTTTACTCAAATGTCCCCTTCTCTGAGAGGCTTCTCTGCCTATCTGCCCATCTATTTAAAATACCTCCCCTCCTTCCCTGCTTTATTTTTTTTTTTATCATCTAACAAGTTATATCTTACATTTAAAAAAATGTTTAAATGTAAAATCTACCTTTAAAATATTTCTGGGATCATTTTTCCCTTTTTTCTTTTTTTAGCAGAACACAGAATAGTGTAAGAAATTTAGTTCAACTTCTTTACTTTAGAGATGTGCAATCTGAAAAACCCAAACAATGAACTACTCAAGTCCAAATAGAAAACTGGTTACAGATCCCAAAGTAGAAAGTTTCTATGTAACTGCTGGTCTAACTTATTACTGACAATTTAATAAAGAAGATAAAATATATGTACATTTAAAAAGCTAAATAATGTCTCCAAACAACCATAAAGTAAAGGTCACAGGTCAATATGTAATAAAGTATCAAATAATACACACTTATTTACTAAAAGTTCAAAGATTAGAATGTTCGGGGAAAACATCTTGAAGGTCAGGTAGAATTAGCATAGGAAAAGGAGAGCAAAAGGCATTTCAGGTGGGGAAATAACGAGAACAAAAGAAGGGAAATAAAAATTTCAGGAACAGTTAACAGACCAGCCAGACTGGAATAAAAGGTTTATGTTATGGCAACAGTGAGAAATAAGGATTAGAGAGACTAATTTGTGGGTCTTGAAATGAATGCCTAGTGGGCTTTATCCTACAAACAATAGGAAATAACCGAAGATTGAGGGAGAACTGTTACAGAGAAGAATGATGTTTAACCAATCTAATGTTAAGTAGGGGAAGGGATGCAGGCATGAAGAGAAGTTGAAAAGCTCCGCAAATAGTTATGGGTTGAGTGTCAATATGTTACCAGAGTTGTCACCAGACCCTTGCTCAAAACCCACCAACCCCTCCTTGGAATAGGAACTAACATATATCTTTAATCACAGGGTCTGGACACAAAGAAAAGAAGCTATAGGAAGAGAAAAACAAAAACCGGATAGAACCAGCTGAAACCAAGATGGCGATGAATCTTAACTCCAAGAGACCCCGAGTCTCTTTCTACACTGATTTTACTACATTAGTGTACTAAATGACACACCTACTGGCGGCTGTGACTGGAAGTCACTGACCAGAAAAGGACAGAAAAGTGGTGGCATCCCATTTCCAGGAAACCTGCCTCTTTCCCAGAAAACTAATGCATATGCATCCCCATCATCAGTCTCACTCCTTCCCCCTATTGTCCTTATTCCTTAAAAGCAAATCCGACTTGCCATTAAGGCAAGAACTTGATTTGTGAACTAAGTTCCCACTTATCCATTCTGTGGCCATTGAATAAAGCTTCTGTTCCTTCAGTTTCTGCTTTGGTTTCATTTTTTGGCTGCTGGAACCCGAATGGAAAAAACCTTCTCTGTGGAGGCAGAGGGTCTCAGTGGGCTAGGGCCCGAGCAGGGGTCCATACAACTTAACTGGTAACAAATGGACTCAATTTATTAAATGTTTACTGAGCTCCTACCAAGGAAAAGGTACTGTGTTAAACTTAGGGAATAAAAGCTATGAATAGAAGGAGATTTCACTGGTTTTAAACAACTGTACCATAAAACAAAATTACTTAAGTGTTCAAAACGACAATACATTGGGAGCAAAGGAGAAATTGGTTCAGATGTGGGAAAAGTTGTAAACCAATGGGGATGAGTTGGGGAACAGATAAGAACTGGAAAGTAAGGTTCAAGGCTGAGTTGAGTCCAGATAGAAAGAATACAGAAAGGGAGGAAAATCAAACCCTGAGGCTTAGGTATTAATTCAGGCAGGGTAGAGTGGTGTTTTCCAGTCTTTCTGGAGTCATTGAAGGATGGCTACAGAACCCTACACTCCTTGGAATACAATTTGTAATCCATTAACCAAGGTATCAAAGAATTCGGGAGGGGTGTGTAACAATAAAGTCATTAACAGTGGATTTCTGGTTTGATACACTTAGTGCCTTCAGAAGGGGGACAGTGTACAGGGATAACAGGGGAGAATTAAAGAGTGATTAAAGAAACAAGCAAGAGTAAAAACAATTAAAGATCAAAACCATATGGCGATTCACTTTGTTATACAGCAGAAACTAACACAACATTGTAAAGCAATTATACTCCAATAAAGATGTTAAAAAACAAAAAAAACCCAAAAACACCACATGGCGATATGGGAGACTTTCCAAGTGAGAAGAATATGATCAAAGGGGCAAGAAAAGTACCAATACCTTAAAGATGGTATCAGTGATAAGGTAGAGACTATCATCACTTTGGTCATTTATTGATAAAGATGAAGTTAGTGTATAAGTCCTTAGAAATCATGGAAAAATAATAATAAATCTGATATTACAGTCACAAATGTCAATGTAAAGGAGGCAAGGATTTTGGTGTCAGTAGGAAAATTGGAGGAAGGGCAGTTGAGGGAGGAAGTAAAGAAAAGGGGAAACTGGTTTATTAGGATTTTCCAGCCTCCTAAAGATGCAGGAGGGAACTGTTGAGTAAGTAGGAGTGGGACTGCAAAAGATTAGAATATAAAAAGTTTTTCTAGAAACTACTTAGATAACAAGGGAAAAAACAAAGTTTAAAGATAAGCATTTATTTGGGAAATGGGTTGGGCAAAGTCTTCAAAGAAGTACTAAACAAGCAAAGGAGGTCAAATTTTAATCTCCAGAAAATCAAAGATTTTCAAAGTCAGAAGAGAACTTTTTAATAATACAGTCTAACTTCTTCCCCAAATATGGGTATTTCCTATGATACATGATCATCTGCCTATTAAAGTGGAAATATCATGAAATATTGAGTCAGCAGGCTTAGGAAATATCCTGATTCTACAAGTGACACTCTGCAGGAGATCTTGGACGAATCAAAATCTCTTAATATCTTCATTTGAAAAACGCAAGTACCACCTACCCTGGGGCTATGATTAAATTACAGTTTGTCAAAATGTTCCTTGTGAGATGTAAAATGCTCACAAAAAATTCATCTGTAATACCTACCATTTAAACAGGGCTTCAGTTTTGAAAAAGCCATTCTATTTTTAGAAATCGCCTCTTAGAGAGTTGTTTTGTATCCAACCTAAATCTACTTCCCCAACTTCTACCCTCTGGCTGTTTCTTCCAACTACTGTAGCCACACAGAGTATCTTCCCTCCCTGAGGAATTCTCTTTGGTGTCAACTGTCCCTCAAAGGATGGCCTTTTTCAGATCTTTCTCCCCTGAGGCTACCCTCTTCCGGAAGTATATCACAATGTCAATGTTTCTTTTAAAACAGAGCAAACAAAATTAAAAACTGTATTCTAAATGTCATATGAGTAAGTTCTGAAGAGTACCACTTTCATCTATCTGTTCTGGCTGCTTTCTTTTTATTGAGAAATAGAGACCAAGGCTTTGAGTCAGACAAATGGAGTCTGAAATTATAAATTGTGCCCTTGAGCAAATCAAATTCTTTTAACCTTTTGAGACTCATTTCATCTGTAAAATCTACTGGGATTGTTGTGAAGCACCTAACAGTAAGCCTAACAGAAAAGTATTACTGACGACTACTAACTTTCTTCTGTTAGTACAAGCTAATATTGCCTATATTTCTAAAAAGAACCTAACATATTCTTATCTTCTTGTTATATGAACCAAATCTAGTCAAGTGGCTAGTTTTTTTCTTAGCTATTATGTGTATTTTACCATAACTTTATTTTCTAAAACTAAGTAGATTTTATTTTAAGCATCAATGATATGCCAGGTGCTGTATCATAGATTGAAAATACAGTGGAGTAAGAATAGTTATAATAGGGTAACAAATGTGCTCTCATAGAGCAGTGCAGAGTGATTTAGAAGAGGCATCTAACCTTGACTTGGGCAGGACAAGAGTGACTTAGAGGAGGCTAAGCTGAAACTTGAAAGATGAGGAGGCATTAGAGTATACAGTAGAACTTTCTTACAGATGCTTTAAATCTCCTAGCGTTCATGAAGGTGTTCTAGAATGTTCATGAGGCAATAATAGTATCTGTTCTGATTTTTAAACAGGTGTTTACATACTTTCCCTTTTAAACAACAATAAGAGCCTCCAAATGTATGAGCAATAATTAGTGGAAATCAAATGAGTTTGTTCATGATTCAGCTGCCTTGTGGATTTATCACTCAGCTGGATAGTCCTAGCCACCATAGGAAACTGATGATTCTACAGTTTTAAACTTTATTTTTAGGCATATATTGTTTAATTTATGCCAAAGGCAGCAGGCATTAGAAACAGTGATATCAAACTAATAAGTGAACCAAGAGCCTAAGTGATAATTCTATAAATTCACTTAAATATGCTTTTCACCAGATCCACAAATTTCCACTCATCTGATTAATATTCTTATAACAAATCAAGATGATTCTACTTTTTAAAAAGTCAGTGTTTACAACAGCCAAGACATGGAAGCAACCTAAATATCCATCAATAGATGACTAGGTAAAGAAGATGTGGTATACAAATATAATGGAATATTTCCCAGTTGTAAAAAAGAATGAAATCTTGCCATTTTCAACAACATGGACGTAGAGGGTATCATGCTTAGTGAAATAAGTCAGACAGAAAAGGACAAATACTGCATGAGTTCACTTAAATGTGTAATCTAAAAAGCAAAACAGGACTTCCCTGGTGGCCCAGTGGTTAAGACTCCGCACTTCCACTGCAAGGGTGCACAGGTTCCATTCCTGGTCGGGGAACTAAGATCCCGCCTGATGCAATGCACAGCCAAAAGAAAAACAAAACAAATGAAGAAACATAACAAAACACAAACAGAGTCATGGGTACAGAGAACAAACAGGTGGTTGCCAGAGGGGAAAGAGGTGGGGGAAGGAAAGAAATGCGAGATTAAGAGGTATAAACTTCCAGTTGCAAAATGAATGAGTCACAGGCATGAATGCACAGTGCGGGGAATACAGTCAATAAGTATAAAACTGGAAGGAAAAAAAAGTCAATGTTAAGAGGAGAAAAACATGATGATGGTCACAAGTAATTTAGCTTTTTGTACACCACTGTATGATATGCAGAGAAGTGGTTACAAATACATTCAAAAACCAGCTCTTAACACATCTTTCATGATAAAATAAGGAAATTATGAAAACAACAGTTTTTAAAGTATAAAGTGTAGGAATTCCAAGCACTTTTGTCCATTTTTGATGCTTCAACATGTTAAATTTTAATCTCGGCTTCAACTCGGACCTTTATATTTGCTGTGCCCTGCCTAGAATGTCTTTTCCTCACTCTCATGAAATAGTCCCTTTCTTCCCATTGTCATCCTCGATGCTCTTACCCGGCTTTTCTTCATAGAACTTTTAACTACCTGAAAGAATATTTTTTCTTTTTAATTTACTTGTTTACTGTGGTTAGTATAAGCATCTGTATCACTCCCTAGAATACTTAGTTTCATGAGGGTAAAGAAAACAGTGCCTGGGCAAAGAAAATAAGCACTCAGTGAAGAGTTACTGAATACCTTCATACCCCCTAATACCATCTCCATTTTACAAATGTGGAAACTAAAGGATGGAGATGTAAGTAACTTTGCCCAAGATCACAAAACCAGCAAACAGTAAAGGTGGGATTATGAACCGAGGCAGTCTGACTCCAAAGCCTATGCTCTTTAAGCACTGCACTCTGCCTCCTCAGTTAACTAGGCTGATTTCTACTGTATACATCTAAACAATCCTACGTGGTACAGAGGACAATAGTCTCTACCTCAAGACTATATGTTTTATCTTATTAGACACAGAGCTGCAACATTCAGATTCCACTTCAAGGAAGTGGATAGCCAACAGCTGTCAGCCCTTCAGGGTCGGCCTCAGGTGCAGAGAGCTGCCTTGCCCACATTCACACCCTTCACAGAGCAACCTGCACCGAGTGACTGAGCAAAGTGGAGGTATAAAGAAAGGCCCAGCCCTATCAGCCCAATGTGGGACGTCACAAGCAATAAATGCTCACTCCAGATCATCCCACCTGGCCAGCTGAGGCTTTGTCGGGCTTGCATTGCATTTGCACTTCTTCCCCAGACCAACTCTGTTTCCGTCCCCTTCCTTTCACATGTGTTGATCCTTAAGAAAATCTTATACACCAGACTCCTTTTTTAGACATCTGATTCCGGAGAACCTAAAATACTTACAATGAACAAACTGAATAATTACTTCCTGGATAACTGAAACTTAGACTCACACTTGAAGCACTACAGTTTTGGGCCTGTTTTCTGTCTTAGTAATCTTGTAATTGGTTACTTTGTGAAATGGAAAAAACAATACAAAAGTGGGTTTAGAAAGCACGGCCCAATAGGCAATTCTCCGGCTAAGGTTCCCATACAACGAAAGCCTTAGTTTCTGAAAGGAACTTGCTCCTCCTCCTTCAGCATAAACCTTAGATACAGCCCATCACCACCAGTCACAGGAAAAGAAGTCTAAAGTACTATTTTCTGATATTGGAAAATATGTTTTCCTGGTCCATAAGTTTGAGGCTCCAACCTCTTAACAGGTAAACACTTTGAGAAACTTCCAAGCATCAGTCCAAGGTACTAGGCTTTCTTGAACATTAAAATTTGCAATTCCCACAGCACTGATATAAGGACACACACACACACACACACACACACACACACACACATATAGATAATATACTTCTAAAGCTTTTTCATCAAAGCACCCCAATTGCAGAAGAACAAGTAAGCACTAAAGTAATAAATACCTCCCCACCACTTCCCCAGAATCTTGACAGACAACAGGATGTTACAGCAGTCTACTGTAAGCAGCCAAGTTTCTTTGTCTGCTCTTGTATACCCTCTTAATCCAAACAAGTTTTGCCCTCTACATCGTCATACACAATGTGTTTTACAAGAAAAATATGGAAGTGGTTCCTCCCCACAAATAAAAATGATAAATTAGGTAGACATATTATATTGACAACCACTGAATAGGGCAAAGCATATAGCAGTTTGATAGACATGGTCATACAACATACTAATTTGTATCCATTAACCACCCTTCATTGTTATCTATGAAAAGAGTGAAAATAAAAATACCCCACTAGAATCTTCTGCTTCACTACTGAATGCTTATGTATCTATGTGAAAAAGTATAGGCTTTTTTTTTTTTTGGCCGCGCGAGCAGCTTACGGGATCTCAGCTCCCCAACCAGGGACTCAACCCATGCCCTCGGCAGTGAAATCGTGGAGTTCTAGCCACTGGACTGCCAAGGAATTCCCAACGTAGGCTTTCAAAAATGTTAAGACAACAACCTCCCAAAACAGTTTAACTTGCTATAAGCAAATGATACTGCAGGTCAGATTATACGGAAAGTTAATCTCATGCCAAATCTCCATAAGATCCAAACTATCATGATATGATTTAATCCTACATGAAGTTTTATGTGTTATGTAATAACTCCTTTCTAATACGATATGCAGCTATTATTGTTGCTTTCAATCGTTTAAAAAATAAAAGCATGATATTTACTTTAAAAACAGTTGCTTTCGCTAAAACAATGTGTTATATGTACCTGCGCTTATAGAGAAATCAACTCGATTATATTTTTTAAATTGGCTTTAGCTGTTGGACTCCTCTTTTAAGGATAAAAAGTAAATGCAATTAAAACCAAGCTTCTGGGGACTTCCCTGGTGGCACAGTGGTTAAGAATCTGCCTGCCAATGCAGGGGACACAGGTTCGATCCCTGGTCTAGGAAGATCCCACATGCCACCGAGCAACTAAACCTGTGTGCCACAACTACTGAGGCTGCGCTCTAAAGCCTGCGAACCACAACTACTGAAACCCACGCGCCGCAACTACTGAAGCCCGCTCTCCACAACAAGCAGCCACTGCAATGAGAAGCATGCAAACTGCAAAGACGAATAGCCCCCACTCACTGCAACTAGAGAAAAGCCCACACACATAGCAATGAAGACCCAATGCAGCCAAAAAACCCCCAAAAAACAAAAAAAATCCAAAATTCTAATAGTCACAAACTGTAACCACCCCCCATATTTGTGAAATTAAGAAAAACCCAAGAAACAAAAAACCCTGCTGTAGAAGGGGAAAAATCCCGATAGCACAGGCAACCATCAGATCTAATGAGTCACCAGTCTCTCCCCCAAACACTGCAGAACACTGCAGAGGCAAATTACAACACCAGAGGCCCACTTTTGTTCCTTCTATTTTATAAGATCCCTTACAAATTGCTATTGGTTAATGAAATTACCTAGTAATTTCATTACTCGGGAAATGTTTTCACTACCAGTCTTGGATGATACAATTGTTGGAGGCAAGGGTAGGTGTTATGTAAAAGCTAAATACCAAGGTTCTAAGACAAGATTTATTTACATACAAAATCCTTAATTGATACTGGGGCACTTCATTGATACTTAACATAACACTTGGAAATATACATCCTATCCAACTGACTGAAGACTATCTTTGGAAATAATAGATTTTTTTTTTTAAGATGAAGAACAATCTAGTTGATTAAAAGCAAATACTTATTTCCATACACAGTTTACCTTCTTGGAGAAAGGCATCAAGAATCTGTCTAATATTTTTATGCTTGCTATAAATTATAACCAAAGTTATAGAATTGGTAGAATTCCAGCTAATAGCACTACCTTATATTCATAGAGTATAGTACACAATCATTTGTGAGGTACTTTTCTATTCGTTTTATTTAACCTACCTCCCTAGCAACACCATTAGAAAGGCTTATGTGGCAGATTAGCATAACTAGTTCCCCCTTTTTATCTTGTTAGCAAAACCCTAAATTGGTTCAAATTTTGGTAGACACATCAAGGTAATTCCAGGTCCCCTGTCAATGACTGGTTTGGAAATGAGCATGTTATGATGTTCTGACCAATAAGAGGTAAGGCAAAGTCTACTGGGAAGCTTCTGGGAATGATTTCTTTGCTCTTTTAAAATATACAGGCCATGAAAAACACCTTTTCCCTTGGGATCTGGTCATCTGCGTGGGACATGCAGCCATCTTGGGACCTTTAAAGAAGCAAATCTAAGCAGACAGGCCATCTTGCTAAGGACAGCAAAACTGAAAGACAGAAAGCATCTGGGTCCCTGTTGCCTTTATAACAAAACAGAAAGGAGAGGATTTCAAGAATAAATATTTTTATATGGTATACATATTTCATAGTGTTATTTTTTTAAAGGACAGGTCAAAAGGTTAAGAATAAAGGCATCTCTAAGGTCATTACTTAAATAGTTCACAAAAATTTACTTGAGATGAACTACAAGGAAATATGCAGACAAAAGTGGGAATCAGAGTAGAGAAGTATAGAAAGATCACAGATGGCAAACTGGACTAACAGAATCAGAAAAAATTTATTCCTACTACAATAAAATTTTTTGAGGGCACACACAGATAACACCCTTTCACTTATTAAAATACAACTAATCCTGTAAAAGAGATAGTAAAGATAAAAAGCTAGGGTGGACAATTAAGCTGGCAATAGAATTCAAATCTTATTGGCTACATATTCTTATGCTTTGATGACAAGCTTATCCATAAACAATTTTGATAGCATTTCTAGAAATAAACAATCACAGATTCCTTTCACTTCAAAAATTTATAAATAAAATTGGGTTATACTGAGGTGATAATCCAAAGTATTAACCAGAATAACAAAATACTGTATTTAGTGTATAAGTTCTATGGTTTGAAATTTATAGGCTAGAAGTCTATGACCAATGGTAGAACTGTCATATGAACAGACTCATGTATCCCTGCCTTCAAGGGGCATAAATTTATCATTTTCTTACTCTCTTCCCTCCACATAGCATGGAGCCTTGCACAGCAGTAACTCAATAAAATGTTCTGATATTAAAAACAGATAAACTACTACTTGTTAAGCACATATCACACTCCAGGCATTATGTTAAAAAAATAAACACATCCCATTTAACCCTTAACAACAGTCCTAGGAGGCAGGTATTGTTTGATTACGAAATAGGTTTTGAGACTTTAAGCAACCCACTCAAGATTAGAGCTATGGAGTGGAGAAGCCCAAATTTAGTCTGATTTTAACATCTAAGCATTTATAATAATAACAAATAACTCAGAAGACCTTATTTAGCCAGTAGCTTTAACCTCTATTACCTTTAAAAAAAAAAAAAAAAGCCCAGGATGCCTCTTTTCCATTATTAACTGACTCTATGTTAGAATGGCAAAGAATAATATGCAGGCAAAAGGGAGAAGATGAAAAAGAGATGACATAACAGGTCATTCACAAACTAAAGAGCAAGTAGTATAACAACCAAGAATTGACTGTTCCTAGAATATCCATCTCCTAAAGAACTAAGATTTTTAAAGAACAACACACAATGCTGTGTTTTATTAATGCCTAGCTTTATAACACAAACATAAATAATTGATAATAATAGTAAAAATAAATTTAACTGTGAAGTAAATGGGCATATTTGGAACTAATAAGAATATTAATGAAAACAGACCCAATACAATTTTGCTACAGGGAATAGTAGTAGAAAATTTCTGGTTAATAGACTGTCATAAATTTGGAATAATAAATTTACCTGAAACACTATCTGAGAAATTCCTCTTATTTTTCTTATCTCTAAGACAAAACTTATTAAAGAGTTAAAAGTTATAGTGAAGCTAACATTAATATCCCATAAGACTTCTATGTGAATTTTTAGAATATTTCTTGATTTCAGGTTACAAAGAAAAAAACGAGTCACTGATTTTATATTTTAACTTACCAAGAATGTAAACAGCCAAAAAGATAGCTAAATGATACAAACAGTAAAGAAAATAAGCATTTGTTACATACTTCTGCTTAAAATTTACTTTCAGAAGCAATATGCTTATAATTTTAAAAATACCCAAAGGAAAGTCTCACAACTTGAATACTGTTGACTTTGATGTTATTTTCCTCACAATTTTTTATACAATTGTAATCAATACTACAATACAACTTTACATATTTTTAATAAGTATCATCTTTTTTTTTGCGGTACGTGGGCCACTCACTGTTGAGGCCTCTCCCGTTGCGGAGCACAGGCTCTGGACGCACAGGCTCAGCGGCCATGGCTCACGGGCCCAGCCGCTCCGCGGACGGGGCACGAACCCGTGTCCCCTGCATCAGCAGGTGGACTCTCAACCACTGCGCCACCAGGGAAGCCCAATAAGTATCATCTTAAACAGTATGATATTCCATTAAATGGATACCATAGTTTATGTAATAATTCTCTTTACAGTACCCCACTTTTTGTTATTTATATTTTTTACGGCTTCCCATTTTTTGCTATTTTTATTTTCTATGTTTTGCTAGTATACTTTCATTCACTTTAACTTACTGACTAGGTGAAGCCAAGGTAAGGCAACCAACTAAGGATCCATATGAATCCTCTTACGCTGCTGTCTCACAAGAGCAATTCTTACACACACTCTCCTACCTAGAAGTACTACCGTATTTCATCTAATCTAAGATACCATCAATTATAACATATTCCTTTATTTGATGTACTACTAAGAGGAAAACCAACATATTAAACTAAGACAGTCCAGAAACTGCAGGACAGACATTAATTTCAAAGGTATGAGATATGGGGGAAAAAAGGTATATCCTAGAAACGATAATATATGGTGTAAGAACTAAATACAGCACAATAATGTTTATATATAAAGTGGTCAGACTTGCCAACCTTTATTGGAATAAAGACCTAAGAAACAGAAAAACAAGATCTCTGAACTGCTAGCATGACAGTCTTAAAGCTTCTGCACATTGCAAGAGAACTTTGTATAGTCTTATTGACTCAATTTATGCACAATTAAAAATTATTACCTAATATTTTAGACCACTGCAGATTTAAAGTAACAAATCATTAAAGAGCTACACTCAAAGAATAAATAGAAGAGACAAGGAAATATTTTATGAATTGATAAATGGCCATGAGAATGACCTATAAGCATCAAAGAAAGGTCAGTTTGGGTTTATTATTTTGTAAGAAATGTGGGAAGCAATTTGGCAATACACAAGGCCTTTAAAAATATTCAAACCTTTTGATTTGTAAATTGTACTTCTGGAATATATCTGACATGTGGATAAGGATTTATTTATATATGTGTTATTTATTTATTTATTTATTTATTTATTTATTTATTTATTTATTTATTTATTTATTTCTGCCTGCCTGCCTGCCTGCACTGCATGGCTTGTGGGATCTTAGTTCCCCAACCAGGGATTGAACCCGAGCCCTCAGCAGTGAGAGCATGGAGTCCTAACCACTGGACTGCCAGGGAATTCCCTATGTGTTTATTTTAACATTACAATAGTGAAAAACTAGAAATATCTTTAAAATCCAATAACGATAAAGAATGAAGTATTAGTTTATTTCAAATCCTACAGTCTTCCCCCCCAAAAGTATTTAATAATAACAATAACAATAATAATAATGAAATTTCTTGGGTTAAACAGTCTATAACTCCAGGTTCACAGTGCCGAGGACTGTCCTTAACAAATTTTCTTCTGAGAGGATCCTTACTCTTCATGGGCTCTGAGCATTGCAGTGGCTCTTCGGCTTTTGGACAGGTTTTCTCAGATAAACTGTCTATGAGTTGCCTTTAATTATTTTTTTTAAATGCCGACAGTCTTGTATGACAACTATCCCTTTCAAAAGCAGTCAACCCAGAAATTTTACAACTACTTAAAAAAAAAACTATTGCTCAAAATACCTAGAAACTTCTCTTGAAAACTGCCTACAATTACCATACCACTCTTTTGAATGTTAATTAATGAGAAATTTCCTTGATTGCTCTGCCAAGAAAATACATCATGAGCAGGCCAAACACAAGCAATGCATGTATTTGAGAATGATATACACAGGAGAAGAGTCAGCATCAGCAGTGTTGCAGTAAAAATGCTACTACACCTTGTGTTATAAAATCATGCTTACATATTCAAATGGATCTGTCCTGTCATTTATTTCACGGATGGGAAAGAAAAGAAAGAAGATTCACAAACTGTGTGAAGGCTTATTAACTCAGTGTTTAAAAGGAACCATCACCCTAACTAGGTTTACCTCCAACTACGGAATTCATAAAATCTCTGCCATAAAATAAAAATATGACGTAAAGCATAAACTGGAGACAAAAGAGGAAAAGAACCCTGCTTAATATATATAGGTGAAAAAACACCTCACAATCTGGATTTAAAGATATGACTTCAGTCAAAGTCCACAGACTGAATTCAGAGGGCAAGAAATTTGCGTTTCTAACAGTCTGCCTAGTATTCTATGATTAACAACCAGGGTTTATTTAACTAAATTGGCTGTGGGGAGAGAAGGACTTAATCACAGATGGAGGTTTTCAATAGTATGGTTTGCTAAGGAATTAACTTCCAGTTCCCCCTGGTATGTGCTCACAGCCTTCAATATTGTTCTACTGTAGCATTTACCACTGCTGTAATTAAAAATCTGAGAACAGAATTTTTCAGTGTCTGTTTCTACTGCCAGACTTTAAGTGTGAGGAAAACAGGGACCACACCTGCTTTCTTCAATGAGTACCCCAATTAGATAGTAAAGCGTCTTGACACATAGTAGGCAATTACTAAATATTGCTCAGAGACAGTCTGGCAAAGGTGTGTGGGAAATAGGCATACGCCTTCACTGACTGAAAACTGATACAACCCCTTTGAAGTGCACTGAATACACATTCTGGCCTAATGCCCAACAGCCAAGGTTTTAAAAATCAGTATTTACCTGAGGCCAAAGCTGAAGCCAAATATTACCATCATAGAATGACCTCTTGATTTAAAAGAATAAAAATGTTTGTTAAAAGTTTAAAATGTTAAAGTTTTAGTGGTTATTTTATTTATTTTATTTTTTATTTTTTTGCGGTACGCGGGCCTCTCACTGTTGTGGCCTCTCCCGTTGCGGAGCACAGGCTCCGGATGCGCAGGCTCAGCGGCCATGGCTCACGGGCCCAGCCGCTCCGCGGCATGTGGGATCTTCCCGGACCGGGGGAAGAACCCGTGTCCCCTGCATCGGCAGGCAGACTCTCAACCACTGCGCCACCAGGGAAGCCCTTAGTGGTTATTTTGTTTGATGTTATCAATGCTAGAACACCAAATAATTATACAAAGAATAGATAAAATCTTATCTCCATTATTCTGCCTGGTATTATTATTTAAAATTTTACAAACAAATATTAGCTCAAAAAGGCTATACAGGGACTTCCTTGGTGGTGTGGTGGTTAAGGATCTGCCTGCCAGTGCAGGGGACACGGGTTTGAGCCCTGGTCCAGGAAGATCCCACATGCCGCAGAGCAACTGAGCCTGTGTACCACAACTACTGAGCCTGCACTCTAGAGCCTGAGTACCCCAACTGCTGAGCCCACGAGCCACAACTACTGAAGCCCACGTGCCTAGAGCCCGTGCTCCGCAACAAGAGAAGCCACCACAATGAGAGGCCTGCACACTGCAACGAAGGGTAGCCCCCACTCGCCGCAACCAGAGAAAGCCCATGTGCAGCAACGAAGACCCAGTGCAGCCAAAAATATAAAAATAAATTTATTTTTTTTAAAAAAGGCTATACAACCACACACAGAAATGGACAACTGACTAAAATGGAGACTTTTACACAATTAAAATGATGGGCAAGAGATCTGAAG
Organism: Mesoplodon mirus; assembly: GCF_964341445.2. Taxonomy (NCBI): domain Eukaryota; kingdom Metazoa; phylum Chordata; class Mammalia; order Artiodactyla; family Ziphiidae; genus Mesoplodon; species Mesoplodon mirus. The sequence continues at coordinate 87,265,685 of NC_138982.1, forward strand.
ATGTACTGCACAAAGAAGACCCATGAATGGCAAATAAATACATGAAAATATGCTTAATATTAGGAAAATGCAAAGGAAAACCACAATGAAATGCCACTCCATAACTAGCGGGGCTAAAATTTTAAAAGACTGACCACAGGAAGTGTTGGTAAGGATGTAGAACTAGAACTCTCACTGGCAGTTTCTTAGAGAGTTAAGCATACACCTATCATATGACCCAGTCATTCTACTCCTTGGTATTTACCCATGAGAAATGAAAGCTTATGTCCAAACAAAGACTTTTACATGGATGTTCATAGCAGCTTTATTCGTAACAGCCAAAAAGCAGAAAAACAACCCAAATACCTATCAACAAGTGAAGGGATAGACAAATTGTGGCATTTGTGGTATACAGTGAATACTCAGCAATAAAAAGAAATGCATCATAGAAACATGTAAAAGTAAGAGGTATGTCCCCCCGCCCCGGGGAAAGGGTTCCATTTATATAAAACTCTAGAAAATACAAACTAACCTATAGTGATAGAAAAGAGATCAGTGGTTCCTTGGGGATGGGCAGTGGGGAGGTATAGAAGGAAGGGATTACAAAGAGGCACGAGGAAATTTCTTTTGAGGGTGATGGATATGTTTACTATATTGACTGTAGTGATGGTTTCATGGGTGTATACATATATCAAAATGTTGAACAGTACACTTGAAATGTTTGCAATTATGTCAATTATACCTCAAAACTTTTTTTAAAAAGTACAAAGTATTGACAATATGACTCCTGTAAGGGCATAATGCTTACACAGAATACATCATATTCACTTTTGTTTTTACTGGTCATCTAACAGTTACAGAAGACTACACGATGCTATGTATGCCTATGATGCTAATAAGAGAACCTTAACCCTAGGAATATTGTAGGGGGAACAGCTGAAAACCACCACACAGGCTTTTGTCTGTTTAGAATGAACTAATGTGGCTCTTGATAAGGCTGTATGGGCACCCACTTGTCCAGTCAAGTTCGGCAAATCCTGAGAATTTCCACAGTCCCTTAACAGCTCAGGAGTATATTACTCAGAAATGCCTCTAAAGTACTTACTCATCTTTGTTTCAGAACAGGGCTTAATGGCAATATCTTGTGTGAGGATTTAGGAATATTATCTTGAACTGTTGAGCCATGAGGCATGAGGCATAGAAGGGTTTGTCCTCCAAGATTCAGGCTCAGCTCTAATATTTTAGGTATCAAAGTTGCTATGGTGCAATGATTCATTTGGAGGGTGAAGGTAGAGGGAGTTATTGTCTGTTGTTTTATTCTTCTCTGAGGTAGAAATAGTTTACAATAAAGAATTAATAGTCTTTATCATTGCCTATTTTTAGGTACTTCCCCCACCCTCCTTATCCAACAGCATCTTTGGGTGAGGATGAGATCATATTTAAAACACACACACACCACTGAACGATAGCAGGTACTATAAATCTACATTCAAGCACTGCAGGCGTACCAAGTTGGGACCTGAGCATTCTGTATTTTAAGTGTCTGCTTTGGATCACACTGAAGAGTTTGGGTGTCACTTAGCCTATTCTTCGGATTAATAAGAGATACTTTTCTTTCTTGAAACAAGTATTTTGGCAAGATACTGAGGACAGAACAGAAGTATGTTATATTCAAAATAATTTGTGGATATTGTAACTCATCTTAATAAAGTCCCTCACTGTCTGATTCTGCATTACCTAAGACTAGGACTTATAGAGTGACAACCCTTTTTTCACAAGATACAGTTATTCTTACATTTAGCTAGCTATCACACTCTCAATGTTCGTATTAATTGGCAATCTGATTCCCTATGTATTATTTGAGAGCTCTAACATAATTGTTTTGGTACATAAATTCAGCAACTTTCACAAGTATTAACAACTGTAATATTTTACTTTTAATAATTTACATTCAAACTTCAATGGACAGAATTTCAGTGTATGAGTCACATAAACAGCACTTCAAGTTATATCTAGAATGTTTATTATTATTTTAAAGTAACAAAAAGTCATGACATTTGCCAGACCTTGTCCTCATACTGACACTATTATATACTGATTAGATATGGGGTAACCTATGCTATCACATGATGGTAGATCACACGTAATTCAGGGATGCTAGAAATGTTAAAGGCATTCAGCTATTCAGCTTCCCGAAGACTCAAGCTAAATGGGCAGATTTTGGCAAAATACTGAGGACAAACCTGACCGTCAGTGCATCCCTAAATTGGACAATAATTTGGCAATACCCACCAAAATTCAAAATCCTTTGATCCACTTCTTCCATTTTTAGGAATTTACTTTATGTGTACAAAATGTGCTATTAACAAAATAATCTATTACAGCACTGTTTCTTACAGCAAAAGACTGGAATGTCCAATAATATGGAGACTACGCAGTTAAATAACTTTTGGTAGTCTGAGAGCTGTGGTGTTAAGATAGTAATCTCTGGAAAAAGACTCTCTGGGTTCAACTCCAGTGTCCTATTACTTATGAACTGTGTGACATTGGTGGGCATTTAACCACTCAAAGCCTAAACTGCCTCATCTGTTAAATGGGGATAAAAATAAGACCTAAGGTTGTTGAGAGCCTTGCATGACTTAATTCAAGAAAAGTGCCTGATACAGGAGTAAACTCTCAAAAAATTGTTGTGTAGGATGATGATGGTACATTAGTACAACTGAATACTAGACTATTATTTAAAAGAACGTGGCATCTTTAACTGTATCAATGTGGAAAAATCTCCAAGGTAACATTGTTAAATGAAAAATGTAAGGCCTGAGAATAACATGACAAGATGCTACCTTTGTAAACAAATACATGAGAAAAAAGAGTAAGGATGGAGAGAGGGGGAGAAAACGCACACATGTATGAATATAAAAATTTTACTGTATTTGTACATGTATTATCCGTTCAACTTAGTTAAAAATATTGAGTGGGGCTTCCCTGGTGGCGCAGTGGTTGAGAGTCCGCCTGCCGATGCGGGGGACACAGGTTCGTGCCCTGGTCCGGGAGGATCCCACATGCCGCGGAGCGGCTGGGCCCGTGAGCCATGGCCGCTGAGCCTGCGCGTCCGGAGCCTGTGCTCCGCAACGGGAGGGGCCACAACAGTGAGAGGCCCGCGTAGCGCAAAAAAAAAAAAAAAATTGAGTGATTCGATGAGTGCTAAAGCAATTAAGCCAAGTGATAAAATTACTATATATAACTAATTAACTGAGCAAAGAGCATAGTAACTAAATGATAATGGCAAATATGTACATGGCTCTTATTATGTAACAGTCGTTGTTCTAATTACTTTTCTTATATTTTTCATTTAATCCTCACAACACTTAATGAAATAAATATACTCTTAATATCCTTATTTTAAAGCTGAGAAAAATGCAATACAGAAACAAAAGAAACTTCCCCGAAGTCACACTGCTAAGAAGTAACGGAGCCAGGGTTTGAGCCAGTCTGGCTCCAGTACCTACACCCCTAACCTCCTTGCTTGCTATGTTGCCTCTCAATACTACTCTAAAATTACTTTTTATTTACATATATCCCAACTCTTTTCAAAAGAAATTTGTACATTCCTCAAATAATGAAAAACAGAACTCCCATATGATCCAGCAATTCCACTCCTGGGTATTTATTTAAAGGAAACAAAAACACTAACTAGAAAAGATATATGTACCCCACTAAGTTCACTGCAGTATTATTGACAATAGCCCAGAGATGGAAGCAACCTAAGTGTCCATCAGCAGAAAAATGGATAAAGATGATGCGGTGTGTGCATACAATGGAACATTAGCTGTAAAAAAGAATGAAATCTTTCCATTTGCAACAACAGAGATGGACCTACGGGGTTTTAGTGAAATAAGTCAGAGAAAGACAAATACTGTATGATTTCAGTTATATGTGGAATTTAAAAAACAAATGAACAAACAAAACAAAACAGAAACAAAGTCATAGATACAGAGAACAAACAGGTGGTTGCCAGAGGGAAGGGGATTGAGGGAGGAAAGAAACATGTGAGGGAGATTAAGAGGTACAAACTTCCAGTTGCAAAATAAATGAGTCACAGGTATGAAATGTATAGTGCGGGGAATATAGTCAATAAGTATGTAATATCTTTGTATGGTGACATGTCGTAACTAGACTTATTGTGATTATTTTAAAATGTATAGAAATATCGAATCACTATGTTGTATAGCAGGAGCTAACATAGTATTTGCTTTAAGTCAATTATACTTCGAAAACAAACAAATTCATAGAAAAAGAGATCAGATTTGTGGTTACTAGAAATAAGGGAGCAGGGGAAGGGGTAACCAGATGAAGGTGGTCAAAAGGTACAAACTTCCAGTTACAAATAAGTGCTAGGGATGTACTGTATAACATGATATATAATTACATTACTGAATGTTAAATATGAAAGTTGTTGAGAGTAAATCCTAAGAGTCTTCATCACAAGAAAAAACAATTTGTTTAACTTTCCTTAATTTTGTATCTATATGAGATGATGGATGTTTACTAAACTTACTGTGGTCATCATTTCATGATGTATGTAAGTCAAGTCATTATGCTGTACACCTTAAACTTACACAGTGCTGTATGTCAATTATATCTCAATAAAACTGGAGGAGAAAAATGTGTACAGTTTACAATAAAGAACATATACATAATTAAGTTAGTAAAACTGATAAGGAAAAGGGGAAACAAAAAATATCAACATGAGAAACAAATACAAATTCTTTAAACATGCAACAAATTTCACTCTAAAGCAGGGGTCCCTAACCCCTAAGAACCCGGCCGCACAGCAGGAGGTGAGTGGCAACAGGCAAGCGAGCGAAGCTTCATCTGCCACTCCCCATTACCGCCTGAACCCTCCCCCCCAACACCTGCCGCCACCCACCCCGTCTTCGGAAAAACTGTCTTCCATGAAACCGGTGCGGGATGCCAAAAAGGTTGGGGACCGCTGCTCTAAAGCATCTGTTATTTTCTATTACGGCTTTGAATGATATATTAATTTTAGATTCTTAAAAGGACTGAAATCAAGTACTAAATAACTTAATTTTGCTTCTTTACAGGCATTCTTATTTGAAGCTTTCTACGGAGAGTTAACGTTGTATCTAGTTTTTTTATTCATCAAAACCCAAATGTGGACTTTCCCTTATGCTGACCGTCAAACGATTATGTCAGGCAATAGACTCCATAATTGTACAATATGCTCTATTATCTCCAAGGCAGAAAACATTTCTGGAGGACTTAATATCCATACCAAAAATAAAATTTGTAACCCTATCTGGTAATGCCTATCACTTTTCTGTACATTTTTTTTTTTTTTTTTCTTTTTGCGGTATGCGGGCCTCTCACTGTTGTGGCCTCTCCCGTTGCGGAGCACAGGCTCCGGATGCGCAGGCCCAGCGGCCATGGCTCACGGGCCCAGCCGCTCCGCGGCATATGGGATCCTCCCAGACCGGGGCACGAACCCGTATCCCCTGCATCGGCAGGCGGACTCTCAACCACTGCGCCACCAGGGAGGCCCCTTCTGTACATTTTTAATGACAACTTCTTATTGGATGCCCATGGGTTATCACATACACAAAAAAATTAAGGAGAATTTATGGAATTAGCAGGGTAATTTATACACTTTCCCCTCAGATACCTAAGTAATTAAGACAAAAAAAAATTTCAGACAATTGCCATTTCTGGCCATTTCAAATGGAATCCTTCCTTTTGTTAATTCCTTCTTTGCCCTAAGAGATCTTTTACTTTTAATTAATTAATTAACTTATTAATTAATTAATTTCTGGCTGTGTTGGGTCTTCATTGCTGTGCGCGGGCTTTCTCTAGTTGCGGCGAGTGGGGGGCTTCTCTTCCTCGCGGTGCGCGGGCTTCTGCTGCAGAGCACAGGCTCCAGGCGTGTGGGCTCAGTAGTGGTGGCTCGCCGGCTCCAGAATGCAGGCTCAGTAGTTTTGGCACACGGGCTTAGTTGCTTCGTGGCATGTGGGATCTTCCCGGGCCAGGGCTCGAACCCGTGTCCCCTGCATTGGCAGGTGGATTCTTAACCACTGTGCCACCAAGGAAGTCCCTTCTTTTTAAAAAAGGTAGTTTTTTCTAATTACAGAAACACTACATGTTCATTGTAAAAATAAAAACACATAATACAGAAAAGGGTAAGAAAATAAAAACCACCTAAAATGCCCATCCATGTAGTGAGGTAACCACTAAACCTACACTTTGGTGACTATCCTTTCTGCAATTCAACTTGTACACATATGCACAAACATGTAGTTTTATGCATGTGTTATTGTGAATACCCTGCCTTTTTTCCTTTGTCTGTTTTCTTTTGCTTACTTCCTCCTTCCAGTGTTGATAATCATATAGGCATATACAAAACTCATGGTGTTTTTCAGCTGTTTAACAAAAATGGGATCTCGTTACATATATTTCTCTAAACTTTGCCTTTCTCACTTAAGATACATGATGGATCCTTTTAGGATGTATTTGGAAATCCTTTCGATTCACCAGTATGGATTTAACTCCTACTTTTTTTTTTTTAACTCCTACTTTTAATGGACTTTAAAAACATAAAATCTATAAGTTATATATCAATACCCCTACTGGCAGGCATTCCCTCTGTTCCCAGGCTTTTGCTACTTCAAACACTGCTTTAATCGACATTCATGTCAACACTTGCTACTTACTGGTGTTTTTATTCTAAGGAAGAGTCCATACGGTGGGAATGTTGGATGGAAGAATATGTATTTTTAATATTAACAGATATTGCCTGATTGTTTACGAAAAAAACTAACAATTTACATCTCCACTAGCATTTTATGAGAAAATCCTTTACCACACATCCCTGCTAGCGGTAGGTTTACCACTTAATTTCTGCTAATCAGAAAAAAATTTTCATTGTTAGTATATTGATTACTAGTGAAGTTATACATCTTTTCGTAAGTTTGTTGAATGTTCGGATTTCTCTTGAAGTTCTGGTCATATGCTTTACCAATGTTTCTACTGTGTGGACTTTTTCTTAATATGTAAAAGTTCTGACAAGTGTTACCTCTATCTGTTATACATATTTCAATTTTTTTTCAATCTGATTTTTGTCCTCTATTTTTGCCATTGAAAAATTCTTCATTTCTATGTGTTCTCATACACCTATGTTTACTTTTATGACTTTCAGATTTCCTATCTTGGTTTAAAAGGTCATCACTACATCTAGATTGTATATATAAAAAAATTTTAGGAATTAATATTTTTAATATTTTATTTTAAATATTTAAGTTTTTAATCCATCTTGAAACTAGTTGGTGCATATGCTGCAAAGTACTGGCTCAAGTTAATTTCTTCCAGACAGACAAGCTGTGTCAGTTACATTTACTATATATGTCCCCGTTTTTCCCACTGGATTCAAATATCACTTCACCATGTATTAAATTCTTTTATATGCTGAGATTTACTTCTGCTTTTTAAAATTCTGCTGAGCTTAGAGGCCTAAAAACATACCTGCACCTATAAACTTAAATAACGTATTCAGTTATCTGGATAAGTCAAAACATTTTCACTTAGGATATCCAAGTAATTAAGAAGAAATCATCATTTAAATGCCGAATTCTCCATACCAAATTAAAAAATTATTGCCCAAAGCAATAAATAGTTATTGTAGGAACTCAAATATAAATTTTAAAACTTTCTTAAATCTCCTAATCTGACTTATTTTGATGCATTTCTGTCCATCTTTTTCAATATGTATACACAATCATTACCACACATACAGTTTCTATATCATGCCCTTTCTTCAATTTTATAAGTGTTTTCTAATTTAGTCTTCTCTATTTTATTTTTAAATAAACACTTAAAAGAATTAAACTAAGAAATAACTAAAACAAAACAAAGTCTGGTTGTTTTTCATTGCTCAAGCACATGAGGAGCTCTTCTGCATTATATCATGCATTACCCACTTTATTTTCAATGAAATAAGCCTAACTATTTTTCAGAAAAGAAATAAAACATGGCATGTTGTTGATATAATTTTTAAAAAGGTTTGTCAACGGAAGAACAACCGTTTCTACAGATAGCATTAAGATTCAGAAAAACACTGAAAATTTTATTGTAGTAGCTAGTCATAGTATTGACACCAAAAAAATAGCAACAAAAAAAACATAGGTTAAATCTCAAAATACCTATGAAATACCACCAATTTTGAAGGCTAAGTGCAGTTGTGAAATTTATTAAACAGAGCGAACTACAAACAAATATAAAGGGGCGTTTCAAAAAAATTAATCATTAAATAATTTTATTCACAGCAGTAACTAATTCTAAAGATGACTTTAATAGTTACAGGTAAAAATAAAGATTTATTACTATGAAAATATACATCTATTTCAGCTATCTTTATAAACACACACAATGTATATTATTTACTATACATATAATATGTATATACTATATATATATAAAATAATACACTTATATAAACCGAAGTCACTTTCAGTTCACAACAGGAAACAAAGAAAAGTCTCTACAGAAAAATTAAATGGAAAATATGGTTATTGATCATAATTTATTTCACTATAACAGAAAACTTGACATTAAAGACACTAAAGAGAATATTCAATAATCTCAATAAAATCTTTCCTTGAAACAAATGAGTTATTTTTTTCAGGACTAAGGTGAAACATAAACTCATGATAGCTACACTTCAATTATTGTTTAATTTACTGCTATTTTCCAATACAAAACCACTAAACCTTGTGAATCATCAACCTAGGAAGGGAAAAATTTTACTCTAGTTCACGTCTCCACTGTGTTCTCTATATTCCTATGTCTACTTCAAATGAGGATAAAAATAAGGCATAAAAACATTTAGAATAAAAGCCAGAAATTTTAAATATAAGCTAAACTCAAAAGTTCCACCTCTATAGGGTGGTATAATTTTAATATATTTCTATAATCCATTGTAGGGATAATAATTTAGAAATACAATACTTCCTTAAATTGATTCCACATATGAATGATCACGAGCTCTGGAAAGTCTTTATATAGAAAATATTAAGTCACTGCAGTTGCCAAAATAATAGACTTTATGCTGATATTTCTTAGCTCCTATTAATAAATATATTTTAGAATCTTTGCTAGAAGTACATTTTTCTTGCTATTTTTTTGGTAATAAGCCTCATTTCAAATTCTACTCCTTACTCCATACCCCAAACTTGTTGCTCAATTTTATAGGATATCTAAAAGTCTCCTTTAGAAATTAGGTATATAAAATCAAACTAGATATCAGCAAAATTAATTTTTTAAATGTACAAAGTATGTACTAGGTCCTCTGCATCATGATCTAATTTAATAGTATCTGTGGCATAGATTTAAACACGAGGAAATTTAAGCTTAGATTAAGTAAATTGTCCAAGGTCACACAGCTTAAATAAGTGGTAAGGCCAGACTTGAACCCAGGTCTATAGATCAGGAAATACCACTTAGTTTAAAAAATACTTTCACATAGATTACCTAGGGTTTATCTCACTTGAAATCATAATACCCTTGATAGAAAGGTTCCTAAGTATCAAACCATAAGCCCCCATCCCCAACTTTACTTAAAAGCACATAGCTAAAGTGGCAGTACTTAATGATTTTCTGACTTTTAGTCTAGTGCTGTATCACGTGTAGCCTGTACAGTGCCTCTTTCTTCAATAAGCACAACTCACTCCTCTTCCCTTCCCTATCATGCAAACACATACGTTGTGAAAATAAGTTGATCACTACATTAATAAAGTCCATCTGAGGTTTATATCTATTCTATTGACCATGATTTGGATGGTTACTATTAACAATTTATATTTGAAAGCTAATACCTAGTGCATAAACTCAGTAGGAGCTATGATCTGCAAGAACTTTAAAAGTAGTTTAATCTCCCTGTCCAACTGTCAAACACTCATTCAATAAACAATTTATTGAATGCCTACCAGGTACTTCTGCATCCTGGTGCTAAAGACACAACAGTAGAGACACTGTCCTTGAATTCCTAGGAGCTTTACAGTTTACTAAGGAACAGCCCAGCAAACAGTATTTAAATACAACGTGCTAGAAATGAAAATAGAAGAATAGAAAATACTGTGTAGTAGTCTATAGAAGTGAGTGCCTAGTTCTGCCCACAGAGGAAGAAAGCATCTTGGTGGTGGCCATAATCTACAAAGGCAGTGACATATAAGAAAGACCTCAGAGTAAGCACATAAGACGTGCCAGGGACCTGAACACAAAAACCCCCGTGTGCCCTTTAATGTTGGACTACAGCATAATTCTCTAATGAATGTTAAGATTTCTACATATAGGGAATTCCCTGGTGGCCCAGTGGTTGGGACTTCGCACTTTCACTGCCGGGGGCGGGGGTGGGGAAGGGGGGTGCCGGTTCAGTTCCTGGTCAGTGGTCAGTGAACTAAGAACTAAGATCCCATGAGCCACGTGGCATGGCCAAAAAAAAAAAAAAAAGATTTCTGCATATAATACTCATAGATGGATAAAAAGCTCGTCTCAGAAATGGTTTCCACACTTCACATCACTTGTTTGTGTGTGTAAATCGTGTATAACGTCAAAGCTCTTTTTCAAATTCAACTTTAGTAGCAATTTAGTCACTAATTCCTGCTGCCAATCTTCCAGATTTCATTAGTGGTCTAAATTATTGCTTTTGCAAGTTCCCTAAAATCAGAGGAACTGTGAAGTAAAATTGCAAACTCATTCAACCTCTTTCACATTGACATTTTCTCCTCTAGTACTCAATCCTTTTTAGCCTGTTTTCTCTATTCCATTTTGGTCTCACCCAGACAGGACTGGTTTGGACTTCAAGAATTCCTCTTATTTGGTGGAATGTTACCTGGGCAATGAAGCAACACTGCTTACATTTTTCTCTCCTCTAGTGATCAGGGAACCTCACTCTGGAGCAAACTAATGGATAAAACTATATTTATATCGGTAGCAAGCATACCGATACATAAACATAAACAAATTAGTGCTTTTGTCCAATATAGGTTATATGCACAAAATGCTAAAACTGTAAATCATAACAGTGGCCTTCGTCATTACTCAGAGAAAGCAAGAAAGATCTTTAAGGTTATATTTTCTAGTAATGAGCATCAATAAGCAAGTTTCTCTATTTTGAACTTACTATAAAACATTTTGTTAAACTGATATTACTCTAGAATTTTAACTTCCCCCTTAACAAAATAAGACCAGTTTATTGCAGAGAATTTGGAAGATACCAGAAAAACAAAAATAAGCCAGTCATACCCACCACTCAAAGATAATGATTCCATCTTCCTCATTTTTCAGCTGTCTTTTTAATGGATTCTTCAATGACATGGGTTAGAAAACTCTAAGGCTTAACTAAGAATATAATTTTTTCAGATTAAGAAAAAGTAATTTAAATTTTAAAAATCAAATTTGTAATTTCTGTAAGGCCTTTCAATTTAAAAGAACCAAGGGACTTTCTGAGTTTGCAGTATAAACAAGAGTTTAACCCCAAACAGAAAAACACTCTTCCCTAAGGCACATTGTTTGGGGTCAAAACATTGGTTACTATATTACATGTGAAAAGGGAGTACACTGGGTTGGGCAAAAACCTAAACAATCCTTTCTGCACTTTCAGAAAATACTGTTCATCAAAATCTGAAGAGGTCACCTGGAGCTTTACAAATGGGGAAAGCTAAGGAGGGATACAAATGCTACTTAACATAAATTTACCACTAGTCAAGGAATTGACTGGAAGTGGCAATTAAGTAGGATTTTAGGGAGAAATGGCAAGAGGATGTCAAAGGCAGAAAATATGAAGTCAGCAACATCTCGACTTAACCTCCTTACCTTTAAGTTTATGGTCAAACACATTAGTTTAATTATCTTTCCAGCCCAATTAGTTTCTGAAGAATTACTTCCCTTTCAGGGAGGTCACTTTTCCATAAGCTAGCCTGGGTCTCCTGCAGATCATGACATCGCAACACCATCTTTCAACGCCTCCCCATTCAATCTAGACTGTCGCATTACCAACACCTCCTGTTTTGAAAGTAGTATATATTTATTCTTTCAACTGTCCTCTCCTTTTCTGCACCATTAAGTCAGAGAAGAGAAAGGTAAACGGCCACCTTTTACCCTTCCAGATCCATTCAAAGCTTGTGGACATCTATAAAACGCCTCTCGCACGGATGTCAGATAAAAACTAAGAATTAACTGAGAATGCACATTCGGAAGCAAGCTTTACAGTGACTCCGCAGTGAGGGCCACATCGGTGACATTCTCTCCTAAGCCTGTCTCACAGGAGACGCCTCTGCCTCCGGGGTTTTTCCTATCTCCCTGCTCCCCAGCCCGAGGCTGAAGGTAAAGACCTTACAAGGCCTCTGCCAAAGAACAGGGGATTGAGACCTGGAGGCTACTGCAGACCCCGAAGAATGCCTGAACCAACCACTACCCGAAGCCCCAAAGACTCGAAAGGGGAACCATAATGGCGGCACTCACCCCCAGCCCCGGGAAAGGTGGACATGTGAACTCCTAGGTTGCAGGGGCGACCACAGTGGGGGAGCGGGTGTCAAGATAACTGGAGAAATTAGATCGCCGGTGCAGGATGACAGCGAGGGGAAGCCCGGGACAGCAGAGGCCACCATTCACACTCTCTCTTCTCTTCCTCCTCCCACCTCTTCTCTTCTATCCCAGCCAGCCTCCGGTTACCGGTCGCCACTCACCTGCCGGGGCGCGAGGTCCAGAAACTCTGCCGATCACCTACCCAGAGGCTCTGTCACTGTGGGAGGGGAAGTCTTCAGCTGCAGAGGGGGCGGGTCTAGACAGTCACGTGACCCCGGGCTCCGCCCTGTTCTCCCCAACCGGGCTTGCTGCATCTCCAGTGCCTGTATTTTTGCGGATCGTTTGAACATTAATTTTCTTGCGATTAGATTTTAGGAGAACAAAAACAAAACAAAAATGTCCGCAAAGATTATGTTGTAAAGTGCAACGTAGAAGGCGTGGGTGGAACGGGCTAAAGTGCATTGCTAAGGAAGTGACGTTCACGCCGTGGTCTAGGGGCCGGAAATGGAGATGGAGTTCCGCCCCCCTGGGGCTCGCCGGCAAAAATCCCAGGCTTACGGGTTTGGGGCCATCACGTGATATCGAAACCGAAATGTGCTGGACGGAAGCCAAGTTATCCGGCCAATTGTTAATTACACCTATTTGTCTTAAAAGCACTAATTTACTTAAGTGTCCCACAGGCTTCTTTACATTTAGAGGAACCAGCTTTATAAAATCTTATTAGGAGACAGGAGCGTTTGAAGGTCATACTGGAGACTACCAGCTGGGAGGACCAGGGCCGGGGAAGACTGATCTTGTTGAAGTGGGAGACGTGAGGGAGGGGTGGAAAAATCTGGCTTTTACCGCCAAGGCCTACCCTGCAAGCCCCACAAATTGCGTCGTAAGATATGGGAGGAGGAAGATGACGCCAGAAGGCAGAGCCCAGTAGAAAGATGCAGGTCCTCAAGTGGAGGGGGAAGGGTACTCGGAGGCCTGCAGTGCGGCTGCGCGCCGGGCTGCCGACGCGCCGGCGCGCAGAGGGGGCGGGGTGAAAGGTCACAGCGCGGCGGCGGGTCTGGCTGGCGGCTGCGGTGGCGGAGGGCGGGAGGCGAGTGCCCCGTGTGCACGTGTGGAGAAGCGGCGGCAGCAGCGCGGCGGCGGGAGGCACCCCCGCCCCCTCTGGAGACGCAGGGCCGCGCTCGACTCTCGCGGCCTCCGTCACCCCCTCACCTCCCTGCCGTAAGCGAGGAGGCCGGCTTGCGGGGTGGAGTGGCCCAAGCTGAGGGCGCGGAGAGCTCAGGGCGGCGACGACAACGGCGTTGATATCGGTGGTAACAACGGCCTCAGCAGGCGGGGAAGATGAAAGGGTGAGGAAGGGCAGCCGGGCAGGGCCCGACCGGAGGGGGAGAGGGGCTGCGAAGGAAGAGAGAGACTCCGGGCGAAGACCCGGCGGAGGGAGGTTTCTGGGCTTCTCTTCTCATGGAGGGGGCGGAGGCTCGGCTCCGGCTGTTGGCGGGCGAGACCCGGGGAACCTAGGGTTTGGGCCTGGAGGACGAGTGCGGGTTTAGTGCACACCAGCTGCTGAGTGGGGCGGCGGGGAAAAGCTGTCGTGCGGCGCCTGGGGCCTCCTGCCCGGGAGCGGACGGCGGAGCCACCCCCGGCCCGCCCCTCCGAGTGAAGCGGTCCGGTTGTCCTCTTCAGATACCGGCTCGACACTGAGAACTGTGGTCTTTGACACCTTTCGGGCTTATTCACACTTGGAAACGGTGCAGAACCTTCTGGAGGGAGCAGGAATTGGAATAAAGAGCACGGAAAGGAGTATTAAGAGCTAGTGACTCAACTGGATTTGGGTTGGGTCAGAGCGAGTGGAGGAGGGGGAGAGAGCGTGAGCACTGAAGACTTGGGGTGCCAAAATGTTTAAGGAAGTATTGCTGATCAGTAGGTGGAGCTATTGCTCCAGCCGTTCACTGTTGCCCTTGTGCCGCGAGGGGGTCTGGGTTCCTAGTGAAGCTTTCTTCAGGGGGTTGGCAAAGTGAATATTCTTTCACAGGTTCCCTCTTGGACCAAGTTAGGGATTATTTTGGTTCGACTATTTCCATTTGGATAAGATGTCATCTTACTATTAAATTGCATACTGTTAAAGTATTAATTACCTAACACGGTGTTTTAACATATTGACGGAGTGAGCCGTTTTGAAGCTTGCCTTTACCCTCCTTAAAGAACGAAATGGAATCTTAATCAGTGTTAAAAGCTTTCTGAGGTGCTGAGTGTTTTCTACGATAGCAAGTCAATTAAAGAATTGTAACTGTTTTGAGTTAGCGAAGCCTTTCAGACTGTTTAGCAGCCCTTTTGAAGATGTAGAAGTCAGTGTTCGAAGTAATCTCATACTGCCTAAAACAAGGGTCTGTATATTACTTCGGTGTGTATATGTGTTTGAGGTCGCAGAAGAGGTCCAAGAAAGTTTAATTTGAAGGTCTGTAGCGTGATTCTTTACTCTGATTTTGCTTTAAATATTGAGAATCCACTGTAATGTCGAATTGCGTGTTTTGTATCAAGTTTAGAAATCATGAAGAAATTTTCACAGTACCTGCATTAATTCACATCAAGTTCTAAAGAGTTCCAATCAGGATACTAATTGAGGGGTATTTGAAGTATGTGCTGCACTTGAATCATGAGCTAGGAAGTTTGGCTGTTTTGTATATGATCCAATATAACTTGGCGAGATTTATCTCTTTTTTCCTTGAGTATGGATGCTGTCTCTTACTTGTTTTTGTGTTCTCATTGGCACTCAGTGCTTATTTGTCTTTGTTAAAGTAATAAAAATGAGTCTGAAGAGTTCTTGGTTTTGAGATTGTGCATGGATTTATAAAGGAGTGCCTCCAAGGAATTATTCTGGATGTTTAGATCCAAAATGTTTTGGTCTAGCTCAGTCTGCCTAGGATGTAATGCTCTTCCTGATACTAACTTGGCAATAGAAGTAATCTACCTTCAGTTAACCTACTCATGAGGCAATTATCTTTTTATTTAAAATGGTTATTTTATATGTAACAAACTGATGGAGGCCAATCTCCAGAAATGAGTAACTGGTCAAATTTAGAGGAAATTATAGTTATTGAACCTGTACCTTATGCCAGCAACTATGCCTAAAATGTAGAGTCCTTAAGTCTAGTTCCTATCACCTCTTACTTACTATTGGGAGCTTAAGATCATGTTCTTAATGGTAAACTTTTAAGATGATTTCAGAGGAACTTCTAAGGTGAACTAACTCCCAGGTAAGATGGGACTGTAAAATTTTTTTCATTTGTTAGTCTTGCCCTTAAGGCACTGAACAAATGAAGACAGTGGATATTATTTAAAAGATTTTAAGGTTCTTGAGTTCAAAGATTTGTATCACCGTGTACAATGTAGTCAGTGTTATAGTCCTGACTCTTGGTTTATGAAGGCCTGTGAAAATGAAACAGTGGTCCTGATTATGTGGTTTTTGTACGAAATTTTATTTGCTAAGTGTTTTATTGTATATTGAGCTAATTGAACTGTAAGTTGAATACAAGTATCTAAAATTGAAAACATGCAGAACTCCTCACTCTGAATCAGTCTACTGTTTCA
Organism: Mesoplodon mirus; assembly: GCF_964341445.2. Taxonomy (NCBI): domain Eukaryota; kingdom Metazoa; phylum Chordata; class Mammalia; order Artiodactyla; family Ziphiidae; genus Mesoplodon; species Mesoplodon mirus. The sequence continues at coordinate 87,281,840 of NC_138982.1, forward strand.
ATATTTTACATCATTGCCTATATTGTCTATCATTTTGAAACTTTTAAAACTTAACTATTTTACCTGGCTTTTTCTTCATATTTTTACTTAGTTTTTTATTAGTAGCAGTAGGACATTCCGTGGTATTGGCATGTATTTGCCTTTCCTCCATAGTAGATAAACTTCCAGTTGTTAATTACTGCGTGCATTTATATGCATGGCTTAGAAATTTGAAGTGTATTATGAGGTGTTACTTCCCTTGTACTGAGGTTGCTTGCTTTTATGAACCAGGGACATTATAGGTTGAATTTGTGGATGGTAAGCTGATTATTTTTATCTGTTCCCCTCTAGGGAGGGCGATATTCAAGCAAGAAGGTATGCTATACACAGCCGTGACTGAAATGAGACGGCAGTGTAATTAGTCGATATAATAGAAAGTAAAACTGAATCCATTTGCCCTTCAATTGTAGCAAAGAGGTGTAAATTCTAATAAAGATGTCTTTAACTAGATGTGAACAAAGTAAAGATGACAGCAATAATATAGTATATAGAACAGTGTAGTTTCCTAATTGAAGTGTTAAAATATAAGATTCTGCAAGTAGAAATGAGTCTATGTTGAAGAACTCAGAAAATAATTGTTACCTCTGACAGTTTATGGACTGGGAAAGGGCACAGATAACTTTACTGAGGTGCTAGAGACATTCTGTATCTTTACCTTGGGTATTGGTTGCAGAGGTGTATACATATGTATAAAATCATTGAGCTGTAACAAGATTTGTGCTCTTTACCGAGTGTATCTTACAGGTCAATAAAAGTTTTTCTTTTTAAGGTTTTATTGCAGGGAAAAACAAAAACAAAAAAAGAAAACCAGTAAGGCTGAAGTATATAGAATTGGGGAACTTTTGTAAAACTGCAATTCATACTCCTTGCTTCTGTGAAGCCAGTGGTTTGTGGGATGTTGATTAAGTTACTGGATTTTAACAAATACTTTGTAACGTTCCCTTGCTTTGTTCAGATGAATTCATATAAAATATAACCTGTCTGTACCATAATTTTAAAAAATCAATATCCTAACTAATATAAAGGAGAATAAAAGGAAAGTAAACTGCAGTAAGATATCTATTTCAGTATGCAGATGAGCAGGTACAATAACACCATAAATCATAAGATCAGGTGTTTGCATCTATCTGTAAATATAATCAACTGTATAATTTAAAAAGTATATCTGCTACCAGTACAGATGTGTGCATTGGTGAGTAACGCTGTGTTGCCATCAGTGTTGGGATTTCTTCCCCAAATTGTGGACAGCTGTTGGTAAAGTTCTGAACAAAATGCACAATAATCAAGAACTGTGGGTTGGAAGAGATTTTTAAAAGGCACTCATAAAGCATTATCTTTCAAAGCCAGTGCTTTTGCCAGACCAAACTAATATCTATATTAAATTTCACTTTGCTAAATCCTCTCTTTTGGTCTGTAGAAATTCTTTCGACTCCTGATTTTCTCTTCTAGGTATTAGCTATGGCTTCCAGCTTTGTGCCATCTGGAAAGATACACCTTCTCAATTATTTAAATGGCTGTCCTTTTTTCTTTTTTTAAAAGTGCAGCCTACAGAAACCGTTAGAATACCAGTACTAATCAAGAGAAACATCCTTCGCATCATAGAAATGAGAATTGTATGATTATAGTTTAATAACTACAAAATTGTATAATTGTGCTATCACAGAACACTCCTTTCTCTTGAGCTGTTCTCTTCCATCATCTGCTGTTTACATTCATTCAGTGCCCGACTTATTAGCAGAACGTTAGTCCTGTCTTGTCTAGTACAGTAGTGACTAGCTATGGTTGGCTGTGGAGCAGTTGAAATGTGTCTTGCGTTACTGAGGAGCTGAATTAAAATGTCAGTTGTTGGACAATTCTTATGTTTCGAACAACTTGGGTATGTGAATCCACTGTAAATTTTATGAAATATAAGTACAGATAAAACATTTCCAAGGAAAATTACCATCTGAATTGAGACGTGCCGTAAGTGTAATGTGCACTGGATTTAAAGACTTAGTATGAAAAAAAGATTTTTTTAAAAGGTCATTAATTTTATTTTGATTACATGTTGCAATGATTTCAGCTGTTTCTTTTTGGCTTGTTAGTGTAGATATTAGGGGGAAAAAGTTTTTTTTTAACAGGGATTTGAACCCTGGACCTAGAAATTTTTAAATTACGTATGTGACTCGAATTATATTTCTGTTGGACTGTGCTGTGCTAGACCCTGAAAAAAACAAAATTGTCTAAAATATGATCTCTTCCCTTAGGATCTAGTTCCTGGATGGTAAATGTTTCAAATGTGGGACAACACACAGTGTGTGGCTGTTTATACCTCTGTGGTAACCACTCCTGGTTTTCAATTAAGATATTATAATCCAGTCATATCCTCTGGGTAAATGAAGGGGTAATTGGAAGTATGTATTTGCCTTGCCTGAGCTAGTACAACCTGTATTCTACCTCTGTCATTGCTGAAGCTGTTCTTAAGGGAAAACCTTGTTTCCCAAGTTCAGACTTCTCCTCTCAGTCTTCGGTAGAGCAGAATGCTTGCTTGTATAACTACTGGACACACATCCTTAATTATTTCTTCTGGATAATTCACTAGAGGAGAATTTTTTGGATCAGAAAGTACTGTCATTTTTAAAGCTCCGATATTTGTTGCCAACTGACCTCCAGAAAGATAGTAACAATTTATACTGCCAGCAGTGTATGAGAGTGCCCTTCTCTTCTTCAAGGGCTGGTGGAGAAAGGGAGGAGCACTTGCAGAAACTTAAAGGAAAATGGAGGAAGACATTGTGGCTGCCATTTCAGTAATGGGTGGTGTAAATTACCTTTGTCTGCGATGAGTGGCATACATTGAGCATTTCTAAAATGATAGAAATAACTAATAGTTTCTTGACAAGTTGGTTTTGAGGACATATACACATATACCCTTAATTCTAATTTTACTTTGCTGATTAGGTGATAAATGGCCTTTCTTTCTTCCTTTCTTGTTGATTACTTGGTGTGGAGTTGGACATTTCCCACTTTTACTGGCCATTTGTATGCATTTTAAATATTTCTTATTTCTCCTTCCAGAAAACTAAGATATATTTAAGGAAATATTTGGATGCCCCCCAACCCCCAGAATGTAGAGTTTGTTATTTGTAGCATAATTTATCTTCAAAAAGGAGGCTTACTATAATGCAAAAGGCATTTGGACAAAAAGCAACCACATTTTATAGTTCAGTGTGCCACCAATAATAGTTAGCAGTAGTAGGGACACTGACTAATAAGTTTCTTGGCTTCTGGGCCCTCATTTCTTTGTCTCTTTTGCAGCTTGTGGGATCTTTAGTTCCCCAACCAGGGACTGAACCCAGGCCCCGGCAGTGAAATCACTGAGTCCTAACCACTGGACCACCAGGAATTCCCTCATTTCTTTGTCTTTAAAGAGAACAGCTTGAACCTGAATAGGAAAGGCCAAAGGTTTGAGTTCTTGTGCCAGTTCTAATCTGTTGATAGTATCTTATCAGTATTATATTTAGTCTGTTGATAGCTTTGATGAGTTCTCAGACTGTAGGAAAAACAAGTGATGTCATTGATTATTAATGGCACGTGTGTTGCATGTTTGCCATTCCTGGTCTCTGTCAGCTCTAGCTTTCTATGATACCAAGAAACAAAACTTTGGAATCATATTTGAATTGTTCTCTTTTAAGCTGCACTCTTCATTTTGCTCTTGTGTCTGCTTTTTGGGACCTGCTCTCCCATCCTTTCCCCATGCCACTATTACCTTTTACGGAGGAGGCACTGTTAAGGCAATGTGCCAGGCAGTAGTCTCATTTAATCCTCACAGTAGCTCTAAGATAGTATCCATAGTCTACTAATGTATCTATAAATATGGTATAAAACAAATATAGAGGTGGGCCAAGAAGGGAAGAAAGCTTGTTGGGTGGTGGGGTTTTTGAGTAGTTTTATATGGGCAAAAAACAATGGGGGGTTGTTGGGGAGAAGGCTAGGCCAGTGGCCACAGCTAGGTGATGAAGGGCTACTTGAATTTTATTTGGTAGATTATGCACAACTTTTTTGAAAGATTTTATGAAGAGAAGTAAAGTGGTCAGATTTGTGTTTTAGAAGGATTATTCTGACTGCATTGTGATGGCTTTGTCTCCTTGGCTCTAGTCTTATTCCCCTTTATTAGGCTATTAAAATATGTGTTGAAATGAGGGGTTGAAATGATGGCCTGAACCATGCTGCTCAGAGAAAGGGTATAGGAACAGGTTATAAAGTTAGTTAGGAGGCAGAATTACCAGGGATTAAAATGGGCTGTTAGAGTACATCTAAAGCTCAGTGTCTGTATTGGATGAATGATGGAGCTGTTCGTAAAGGTAGAGAACAGATTTCCTATGGAGAACGATGAGTTCAGTTTTTGATGTGTTGAATTTGTGATTCCTGTAGAGATAGCCAGTAAGCCGTTGGAAATATGTGCTTGAATTCAGAGATTTGTAAGTAAAAACATCAGTGTTTAGGTAGTAGTAGGGGAAGAGCCGTAGCTGGGAAGGGGCTCTCCTAATTGAACATATAACGATGGAAAAATTTTTCAAAGGATGATTTTATTCTTTTTTAGGTTATAACCTTGACTATATTGTGTCCCTGTGTGTGTTTAGCATTTCTAGTACCCAACCGAATAATTACTGAGATTTTTACACACCTGATACTTGCAGTCACACAGCTTGGAGGACTGATTCACCCACCACTGCTTTTTTGATACTACTAAACCTCTAGAACAGTGACTGAACCAGCGGTACACCTCCCACCCCACTCCGGACATCTGATAATGTCTGGAGACATTTTTAGTTGTCACAGTGGGGTGGGATGGTTACTGACATCTAGTGGGTAAGGCTAGCAATGCTGCTAAAACATCCCAAGGTGCTCTGGGAAACCCCTCACAAAAAAATTATCAAGCCCTAAATATCAGTAGTACCAAGATTGAGAAACTGCTCTAAAATCTAGATGAGATGAAAGAGAGCTCATCCGTTTTACTAAGGTCCTAGAGATTCTTAGATTTACTAAAAGTAATTTAGCAATCCTTGAAATAGTTGAGGTTCTGCCCTAAGTCTTGTAGTTCAGTAGAAGAGGTAAGGTTCGAAAACAGACGCTTATAGCAGTGCAGAAGTTCTGTGCCTTGGAAGAGTACCACTAATATAGTTTAAATGAGGTGGAAATCTCAGCAGGATGACAGGTTAAGGCCTCATGAGCAGTTAGTATTTAAGCTGTGCTTTGATAAATGCTGAATGGGCTTACTTTTAGGTTGAAAGAATTTATACTTTAGAGGAATCACTCTTTCATGTAATTTACTTGAAGGCAAGAGTTTAGAACCAGATTGCTGCTAGCTAAGAAAAAATTATCTCGCTTAAGCCCCTTGAAATTTTTAATCAAAGGACCATGGGCATACTTTGATCCTTGCTAAAAGACTTAAATTTTATACAAAAGTCCTTTATCAGTACACCTTAGATAAATGTTGGGTATTTCTCTCTCTCTCTTAACCTTGAGAAGTAAAGATGACTCCTTGGAGGGAAGTCATATGGTGTGGCTAATCTTGCACTATAATGGAATTCGTAGACATAAGCCTGATTCTGGCTTTATTGATAATTGACTGTATAGTACAGGCACATCTGTCTCTGGGCTTCAGTTCTATCTGCAAAATGAAGGGGAAGAGAGCCAGTGGTTCTAAGGTCCCTTCCAGATCAAACACTCTTCATAAGAAGTGACCAGACAGTTAAAATTTTGTGCCAGGGTGCACTTAAATACCCATCTAAAGTATAAAGGCTTTAAGCTTTCTCTGTACATCATTTCCTCTTTTTGCTATGTAACTTTAGCAGTCAGACTTTGCACAAGAAAGACCCATTTTTGTGTAGTCGTATCTCCATCTTGTGGCCTTTCAGAATATTGCCACTAAATTTTGTTTTTGTAATTATGGCCATAATTGACATTACCCTTAAAAGCCAGAAACATTTGAATGCTTATTATCTGATGTTGCTGTACTAAATAGTTTTCCCATTTTATCATACCACTTGTTTTTTAAGCCAAGGGTAAAGGTTTCCTACTACCATATTCTAAGTGCAAAGATTATCTGAGATTTGACTGAGTAACAGGCTAATCTTGTGGTGCTACTCTCTAAAAGTAGGAGGCAAGTAGATGTGTTTTCCAGATCTGAGGACTTGGTTCACATTTCTGTGGATGCTTGTGCTGTATGAGTCTGTCCCCCCCTCTTAGATCTTAGTCTCAAAACTTTGGTATGAAGATGCGTTAGAGTTTGTTATGGATTTGAAAAACAAGAAAAAATAACATGTCACGTGAATTTACTTGAGCTAAGAGAATAATTTAGTTACTTTAATAACTACTGTCTTCAGTTTTTTAGTTAGCGTTGTGAACTCTAGTGCCAACAGGAACCTAGGACCTGGACCAAGCAGATAAGGTAAATGAGTAAAACAAGAAACGTAGGCTTTATGTAAAATCTTCTGATTTAAGTATTAGCAACCAAGTTAATTTGGAAAAACAAAAAATTGTTGAGTCAAGTAGATGTGGCCACATGGCTGATTTGACTTTTAGGCCAGGAATTTGGGGCTTATCTACAGAACAGAGGTCTTGAACCAATAAATTAAAAATAGTCTATATTGTTAAATTATATTGAAATCTTACCTGAAGTAAGCAGTCAGTGTAGTGATTTTAAAAACCCAGCTTTCAGAGTTAGGCTGATTTGAGTTTGAGTCACAGTTCCTCAATAACAGTTATGTCACATACATTAAAGCTATAGTGTAACATACTGTACTGCTTGCATAAGGGAAATGATTGACATTTTATGGGGAAATGATTAACATTTTATGGAAACCCACTCTGATCATATAGTGTATTTTTTTGCAGTGGTCTATTCCACTTCCCTGTGCCTGTCTTTAGTCTCTATTTCCCTTACCAGACTCCTTGGATTTAGAAATTTACACACATGCAGTAGGAAGTTTCTTGATTAAAGTGGGTGTTTAATTTGTATGGTTAAAAGAACAAGCTTTGTTACAGAAGTAAAGATTCCAAGGTAGGATGTGGGAATTTGAATTTGTAACCGGCAGAATGATTCTGGTGTATAGCCAGCTTTGGAGCCCAATCTTGGATTTTACGACACTGCTTCTCCAGATTTATCCCTACTCTCTTGAACATTGTTTCTCAGACATCTTTATGGGCTCCTACTCTTTTACTTCTGAAATGAGATTATCACTTCACACCACTAGAATAGCTATAAACAGAAAGGCAGTAAAAAGTATTGGTGAGGATGTGGAGAAACTGGAACCTTAAAACATAGCTAATGGAAATGTAAATGGTCTGGCCACTTAGGGAAACAGTTGAGCAACATGTTAGTTTTCCCCTACTACTGTAACAAATTACTACAAATTTAGTGGCTTAAACAACACAAATGTATCATCTTTGTTCTTGAGACCGAAAGTCTGAAAGGGGTTTCACTCTGTTAAAATCAAGATGATGGTAGGTATAGTGGCTCCTGTCTACCTGAAATTTTAGCATGTGACCTTATTTAGAAATAGGGTCTTTGCAAATGTAATTAAGATGAGGTCATACTCAATTGGGGTGGACCCTAAATGACTAATGTCCTTATAAAAGAAGAGAGCATACATACACACAGAAGACCATGTGAAGATAGAGGCAGACATTAGAGTTACGCTGCCACAAGCCAAGAAACACCTGAGGCCACCAGAAGCTGGCAAAGGCAAGGAAATATTCTGCTCCAGAGCCTAGAGGGCATGGCCCTGCCGACATTCTGATTTTGGACTTCCAGCCTCCAGTACTTCGAGAGAATACATTTCTGTTGTTTTAAGCCACTGAGTTTGTGGTAATTTGTTAAGGCAGCTCTGGGAAACTGATACAACAGGACTGTGTTTCTTCTAGAGGCTCAAGATGATAATATGTTTCCTTGCCTTTTCAGCTTCTCAGACCACTTGCATTCCTTGGTTCATAAGCCTTCATCTTCAAAGCCAGCAGCATAGCATCTTTAAGTCTCTCGTGTCTGTGCTCTTAATCACAACTTCTCTGACTTGTAAGGACCTGTGTGATTACAGGGGGCCCACCCAGATAATCCTGGTTAATTTTCCCATCTCAGGGTCTCACATCTGCAAAGTCCTCTTCTCATGTAAAATAATATATTAAAGGTTCCTGAGATTAGAACATGGACAGCCTCTGGGGGCCATTATTCTGCCTACCACAGGCAGTTTCTTTAAAAAGTAAAACATGTACCCCAGTGTTCATTGCAGCACTATTTATAATAGCCAGGACATGGAAACAACTTAAATGTCCAATGACAGATGAATGGAAAAGAAGATGTGGTACATATATACAATGGAATATTACTCAGCCATAAAAAGGAATGAAATGGGGTCATTTCTAGAGATGTGGATGGACCTAGAGTCTGTCATACAGAGTGAAGTAAGCCAGAAAAAGAAAAATATCATATATTAACACATATATGTGGAATCTAGAAAAATGGTGCAGATGAACCTATTTGCAGGGAAGGAATAGAGACGTAGACACAGAGGACAGACATGTGGACACGGGGCAGGGGAGAGGAGGGTGGGATGAAAGTGATACATATTTGCCATACGACCAAGCAGTCCCACTTCTAGGTATCTACCAGAAAAAAACTAAAGCCTATGTCTGCACACAGACTTGTATGCAGTAATCATAGCAGCATTGTTTATAATAACCAGGAAGTAAATACAGTTAAAATGCCCATCGAGTGGTAAATGGATAAACAAAATGTGGTATATTCATACAATGGAGTACTGTTCCACTACTGACACAAATTGCAATATGGATGAACCTCAAAAACATTATGCTGTGTGAAGGAAGTCTAGTCCAAAAGATCACATTTATTGTATGAAATGTTCAGAAATGGCAAGTCTTTAGAAAGAAGGTAGATTTAGTGGCTGGCTTGGAGTAGGTAAGGGGATTTATCTCAGCTGTGCACAAGGGATTTTGGGGGTGTGATGTGAGTACTCTAAAGCTGAATTGAGGTGATGATTTCACAACCCTATAAATAGTTTAAAACCATTGAGTTGTACACTTAAAATAGGTGAATTTTATAGTATGTAAATAATACCTCAAGAGGGCTGTTTAAGATAAAAATAAATGAGAGGGATGTAAGGGGATGAGGCTCATACACCTAAATGTAATAAAACTTCTAGAAGAAAACAAAAATCTAAATGTTAGTGGTCTTGGGTTAGGCAAAGATTTGTTAGATATTACCCTGAAAAGCATGATCCACAAAAGAAATTCATCAAAATGTATAACTTCTGCTGTGTGAAAAACACTGTTGAGAAAATGAAAAAAGCCACAGACTGGGAGAAATCCTCTGCAACATACATAACTCGCAAAGGACGTGTATTCATAGTAACTTAAGTCTCAATAATTGGAACCCAGGATTTTTTTAAGAGCAAAAGATTTCAACAGCACCTTTACCAACAAAGATAATATGGGTAGCAAAGAAGTACATGAAAAGATGTTCACCATTATTTAGGGATATGTAAATTAGAACTGCAGTGCAATGTCAGTACACATCTATTAGAATGGCATAAATTTTAAAAGTTGATAGTGCCAAACACTGGTTTGGATGCAGAACACCTGAAACTCTTGTACACTTAACTAATGATCCAGTATCCCCTCTCCTACGTATTTATTCAAGGGAAAGAAAAACTTATGTTCACACAAGAACCTGTACAGAAATTGTTTGTGGCAGCTTTATTCATAATCTCCAAAAACTGGAAACACCCAAATGCCCTTCAACAAAAGTGTAAACCATGGTACATCCATACAATGGAGTACTACTCAACAATAGCAAGGAATGAAGTTGATACAGTAGTGTGGTGAATCTCAAAGGCATTGTGCTGAATGAAAGAAGCCAAGAAAATGGGAATGTATTGTGTGATTCCATTTATGTGGTATTCTTGAAAAGGCAAAACTATGGGAAACAGAAAACATTAATGGTTCCCTGGGAGTGGTGGTAGAGCTGAACTACAAAGGGTCATGTGGGAGACTTTTGGGGTGATAGAACCATTGTGTTTCTTGATAATTGTGGTCGTTAGGTGACTATACGTATTTGTCAAAACTCAGAACTATATGCCTGAAGTTAGTTTTATATAGGGAATTCCTTGGCGGTCCAGTGGTTAGGACTTGGTGCTTTCGCTGCTGTGGGCCTGGGTTCGATCCCTGGGTAGGGAACTAAGATCCCACAAGCCATGCAGCCCCAAAAAAAAAAAAAAAAAAAAAAAGAATTAAAAGGAAGTTTATGTGAACTTTTAAGGTTTTTTTGTTTTGTTTTAGCTAAGAAAAATTTTTTTTCCCTAAGAAAGTAAATTGACCCCCCAAAACGGCTGGAAAATAAAGGAGCAACTAATAGTTGATACAAATTAGAAAATTGCAAGCTGGTGGACTTGAATACACTATGACAATGATTATATTAAATCTGAACAGACTAAATACTCTGATTACCAAATTAAAGGAACAAGACTCTTATGCATTTGCTGTTTATAAAAAGACACTTTAAATATAAGGCCACAGAAGTTCAAAGTAAAGGGTGGTAGAAGATACACCATGCAACATTGATTAGAAGAAAACAGTGTGTCTATATTGATAAAGTAGATTTTAAGGCAAGGAATATTACAGCAAAGAGGGACATTTCAAAATGATAAAAGGATCAATTCATCAACTCATAACAGTCCCAAATATTTATGCTGTTAATAACATAACTTGAAAATACAGAAGCAAGCATTGACAGAACTGAAGAGCAAGAAGAAACACTTCCAAACTTTCTTTGAGGCCAAGAAACCTTATTGATAAGAAAACCTATCAAGAATATTATAAGGGAAAAAAAGGGTGTGTCAGAGTAAGACTTCCTGACATATCGTTTGAACACACCTAAAGGAGGTGAGAGTACACTTGCAGCCAAGAATGGAAAGGCCACCAACTGAGATAGGGAAAGCTACAGGTGAAGCACATTTTGTGGGGAAAATCAGATAGCTAGTTTTGGATATGTTTAATTTGAGCTGTCTACTAGAGATGCTTTGGCATTTAGGAGTGATTTCTAGGCTAGAGACAGAAATTTGGGAGTTGGCAGCATTAAATCCATAAGATTATATATAGATTGAGGTCACCTAGAGAATGTAGAGAAGACAATGAAGTACCATCTTGATGTGCAAGGCCCTCCTCTCCAACCCCGGCTTCCACATTTACACAAAGCATACTTTGTTTTACCATAGCAAACTGCCTGTGGTTTGGGAAATACATGAATGTAAACTCCTTTGCATTCCAGGTGTTAGCACATAGGTGTTGAAATATTTATTGAAATAGAACTGATTTGTGCTTTGAATAGGCAACTATTATGTTCATAAGAACTATAGAAAATTTTAGATTCACGATGGAATTCTTAAAATATTATTTAATTTTCTAATCAAGTTCTTTTAACTTCTAAAAGCTTTTTGGTTGTTTACAGTCAAATGATGTTCTAATTTACTTGATATTTCTACATAACTCTCTACGTTTATGCCTTTGGTACTACACGTTCTTTACTGAATTATATTTACAAGTTGATGATATTACTCTGATATATTTAGAATATCCACATCTTAGAATAATTTGGAGCTAAGTGATCAGGATTACAGAAGTGTTCCATTTCAATCAGACATATCATGTTCAGGAGAGTTAAACTGTATCTGAAGGTGAATTTTGCTGACAAAGTTATATTTAATAGACATTTTAAAATTCTGTTTCTAGCATATGCTGACAGTCTGGTAATAATAAAAATTGATTATAAACAGCAAGGTCCTACTGTATAGCACAGGGAACTATATGCAGTCTCCTGGGATAAACCATAATGGAAAAGAATATTAAATAAAGAATGCATATATATGTATAAAACGGAGTCACTTTGCTGTACAGCAGAGATTGGCACAATATTGTAAATCAACTGTACTTCAGTTTAAAAAATCAAACTTGATTAATTTCTTTCTTAAACAGCTACCGAACCATACTCAACAGTATTCTAATTCAGTTTTAAAACTTGTCAGTATATATGTGCATAGAAGAATATTGGAAGACTGTATATGTCTAACTCGTTTCTGTGGTGTTGGGTTTGTTTTTGTTTTGTTTTGTTTTTAATCAAGACACATTTTTTTAAATTAGGCATGGAAAGATTAAGCTGCTTATTCCCTAATGATTCAATATTATATTCTGTATTTAGTCTTGATCTGCCCACCCTAATGGAATTTTTTTTAGTAGTTACCTTTTATTAGTTTCAGTCTACCACACTGCACCATGACCACCTTTTCCTTCTGTATGAAGTCATGAAATACCTGGTTATTATCCTTTTAAAACTTATACATATACTTGAAGCATGGTAATTACCTAGAAATTATTCTTAAACTCTTAAAAACTCAAGTTATTTCACTTATTATCTAGAAGCTTAACTTCCTAAATTCTGAAGTTTTTCTTTATTGTTGTTTACTATTAGATTTCATAATGTAATTTTTCAATCACTATTAAAATACAGAGACTGGCTTTTAAGTGCAGTGGAGTAATTTTTTTTTTTTTCCATGTGGCATGTGGGATCTTAGTTCCCCAACCAGGGATCAATCCCGTGCCCCCTACAGTGGAAGCGAGGAGTCCTAACCACTGGACCGCCAGGGAATTCCCCTGGATTAATTTTTAAATGGTGTGTTCTAAATATAATCAATATAATAAGCTATCTTATATTTAAAATAAATTACAGCACCCAATCTGTGGTACAATACTAAAGAGTAGCATTAGGCTGAGTGAAATAAGCCAGATAGAGAAAGACAAATACTGCATAGTATTACTTGTATGTGGAATCTTAAAAAAAAAAAAAAAAAAGTTAAGCTCATAGAAACAGAGAGTAGTAGCAAAGTGGTTTCCAGGTGGGGAAGATAGGGAAAGGTTGGTTAAAGGGTACAAACTTTCAGCTATAAGGTGAATAAGTTTGGAGAATCTAAAGTATAACATATTTGATAACACCATATCGTATAATTTAAATTTGCTAAGAGAGTAGAACTTAAATGTTCTTACCAAAAAAAAAGGTAGGTGATGGATGTATTGATTAAGTGGGAGGAATCCTTTTTACAAAAAAAGAAGAGACTGTGCAGGTAAGATGTGATCCCTGTATTTTAAGGTGAAATGTCATTTACCTCAGCCTTAAAGAAGAGAAAGCCAGGGTGTGCTTTAATGAAAAGGGAAGTTTTTCTGTGAATGAGATGTAACCTAGTAAAGAAGACATGACTCAGTACTTCCCTGGTGGCGCAGTGGTTAAGAATCCGTCTGCTGATGCAGGGGACACGGGTTTGATCCCTGGTCCAGGAAGATCCCACATGCCATGGAGTAACTAAGCCCACGCACCGCAACTACTGAGCCCACGTGCCACCATTATAGAAGCCCTCGCGCCTTGAGCCTGTGCACCTCAACAAGAGAAGCCACCGCAATGAGAAAGCTGCACACTGCGAAGCCTGTGCACAGCAACAGAGTAGCCCCCGCTCGTGGCAACTAGAGAAAGCCCACGCGCAGCAACCAAGAGCCAATGCAGCCAAAGATAAATACAAATTAAATAAATAAATTTTTTTTAAAAAGAGACATGAGTCATGAAGGGAATTCATTTTAGTCAAATACTTGGGAAGAAGGCCATATTTACTTCATATTTACTCATGTGGCTAGAAATTGAAAGAGAATATAACAAATCTATATATTTTTTACTAAGATGCCTGCATCTTAAAATTTTGTGTGGCTGCTAAGAAACTCAGTGTGCTTACATTTTAAGAAAACATGCAAGATATACACAAGGGTGGTCGGTCACAGTAATGAATAATGAAAAACAGTAGCATACAAATGAAATAATTGAGGCAGGAAGGCTAAAGTTCCAAATGAATATAATGGTCTGTAATCAGGTTTTTTTGTTCTTTAAGAACTGTAATACATTCTGGAGGTTTCTGATTATCTTATTAACATTTCAGAGAATATTGTTATAAAAATTATCCACAAACCACACATTGTTTGAATGTGCTTTTAAACATTTTTCTGTACGTTAACAAAAGTTGGAGATACATATATATATCCCCAGGAAACAATATATCAGTGTCTTTCTAATATAAATGTATCATGCTTTATTTAATTAACCAGTCCCCTAATGGTGGACACTCAGATTTTTCTTTTCCTTTTTTTTTTAACCATTATAAAAGTGATGATTAGCTTTCTTGTTTAGTCATTTCTGTAACAGAGAGCTTTCAAAACCTCTGTGCATATGATGTAAATGGTTAATTAGGGTGCATTGTTTGTATTTTCCTGCTATTGACTAATGCAGTTGTGATGTGGAACTAGCACCTAGTGGTAGGACACATATCATTTTCTAGCTGCTTGGTTGGCATCAGATTGTTTTATTTTTGAACTCATTTTTAGTTTGATTTGACAATTTTTTTATAAGATACTATTTTTTTAATTTATATTTTGGCTGCGTTGGGTCTTTGTTGCTGCACCCAGGTTTTCTCTAGTTGCGGCTAGCGGGGACTTCTGTTCGTTGCAATGTGCGGGCTTATTGTGCTGGCTTCTCTTGTTGCGGAGCACAGGTTCTAGGTACGCGGGCTTCAGTAGCTGTGGTGCGTGGGCTCAATAGTTGGGGCACCTGGTGGTATCTTCCCGGACCAGGGATTGAACCTGTGTCCCCTGCAGTGGCAGGCGGATGACATTGTTTTCTTTAAATGTTTTTATGACCCACTGTTAAGAGATTTTTTTTTTAATTTTTTTTAAACTTTTTATTTTATATTGGAGTTTAGTTGATTAACAATGTTGTGTTAGTTTCAGGTGTGTTAAGGTTTTTAAGAAGGCAAATAGTGTATATAAGCAACTCTACAAATGATAGTGCTGGTGATAATAGGAAGAAAAATTGTGTAGATGCTGTTTTTCAGGTTTGTCTTGTCACTTTTGATCAACCTTTAGCATGTGGTGGTGAGATTGATTTGAGTGCTTAAAAATTTGTTGACAGCTCTGTAGGCAAATCAACTTCATTATCATGAGTGAAACTTTTTAGTGGTTATCCCTTTTCCGGTGGAACCAATTGTTTTGGTTAAGTATGGTTACTCAGCAATGCTACTGTTGTGTTCTTGATAAGTAGTTTTCAAGCTGGGGTTTGTTTTGTTTGTTTGGTTGGTTTTGTTTTGTTTCTGAAATGTAGATTCCCATGTTCCATTTCCAGAGACTCTGCTTCTGAAGGGGGTGGGGGTGGGGCGTCCAGGAATCTCGATTTGGTCGCCACCCTCTGTGACTCTGGTGTATGTGGTTCCTGTGTCCAGTGACCAGAATACATGTGATTCTTGCATATTTTGATTATTTTCTTAGAATAAATTCCTAGAGTGGGGATACTTTGACAAAGGAGGTGTACTTTTTAGGCTTTTTAGTACATAGTTGTAGATTGTCTTCCAGAGATATTGTATCTATTTACATCCCTGCCAGCAGAGTATAAATATCTTACTTGCCACCCCTTTGCCAATTAGGTATCATCAGTCTTTTTGATCAGTAATAGATGTCTTTAAATTTTTCTGAAAATTTCAACATTTATATGTAGATTATTATTATTACTGTTTACTGTATTTGTCTCTAAATGTATACAATTGTATGAAAGCTAGGAGTTGGAACCTGGATGGAATGACTGGCAAAATCTGCTTATAAATGGTGATCTTCATAGGAGTGTAAGGTTACTGTGAAAGGGTTGGATTTATCAGTCATGTAAAAAAGACTTGGTACCCTTTTAATATGTCCATCTTAACAAATGAAGCTAATTATATTTTATTGAGTACATTTTGGTTTGTTCCAGTAGCCGGATCGAGCTGGGAGATGTGACACCACACAATATTAAACAGTTGAAGAGATTAAACCAGGTGATCTTTCCAGTCAGCTACAATGACAAGTTCTATAAAGATGTGCTGGAGGTTGGCGAGCTAGCAAAACTTGGTATGATATGGTTTTTCTTCTTCCCTTCATTTGTTTATTCATGTTCTTGACCTCTAGTTTTTAATATCAGGGCAAAAAAAAGAGTTAACTGATTTAATCTCCTTGTTTTACAAGTGAGGAAATGGGGGTGATCCAGGTTCTGAGAAAAATCAAGATAAAATACTTGAATTTCAAAAGGAAATGCTAAATATCTTTTCTTATTTAGGCTGTGTCTGTGTTTTCACATATTTAAGAGGGGTCTTAAATTCTTAAGGTATAGGATATTTTTGAGGCTATTGATACTCAGAGTACCTGATAAAATTTAATTAATGCTAATAACAATTTAGTCGTTGTACAAGGGGAGGGAAAGATTCAGTAAAATGTGTTATTCTGTCTGCTAAACTTTGTATCTTTATATTTTCCGTGGCAGCCTATTTCAATGATATTGCAGTAGGTGCAGTATGCTGTAGGGTGGATCATTCACAGAATCAGAAGAGACTTTACATCATGACACTAGGATGTCTGGCACCATACCGAAGGCTAGGAATAGGTAAAATTATTTGTGGTTTTTGGTTTTGTTTTTTTCTTTAAAGAAGCATAAATATATTGGTACTGTTCCTGACCCCACTAAGGCAATATTTCTTCTAGGAATACTGGGAAAGGGTTACTGAATTATATAAAGTAAGGTGGAAAAGAACTATTTTATATGTCAATTGAACATAATTCAGTTGAAAGCCCTATATATAAATAGATTTGTTACTGATACCCCTTTTGCTTTTTCTGTTTTCCTTCTTCCTGGAAGGGCTGTATATAAAGATTGCTTGTCTGCTAGCAGTTTTAAACACAGTAGGTAGTGTAGAGAGAAAAAAATTGTGGAAAATCAGGATGTCTGGTGTTTACCTCAAATTCTGTTAGGACTCAGTAAGATGTTTAGTTTAAAGATTGATTTTTATGAGATTACTTATTTGTTGTTTGTCTTGTTAATAGGAACTAAAATGTTAAATCATGTCTTAAACATCTGTGAAAAAGATGGCACTTTTGACAACATCTATCTGTAAGTAAAGTCATATTTAATGATCTTATCTAAAGAATTTAATAAATTGGCAATAGAAATCTTTACTAGAAAATTTAAAATCTGGTCACTTATTGTCTTTGGGAAATACCATGGAAGTGGTAGTCATGAAGTTTGTTTTAATAATAGATAAGGAACCTGTGATAAAACATTCTTGTTTTGCTTTATTACATTGGGGTGGGAGCTCCAAAGTCACATATGTGAAACCAAGATTAAAACTCAAATCTTCAGAATTTAAGAAATTAAATACCATTAATATTACTTTTATCATGCCATCTGTTTGCACTCTGAGTTTTGTTCAAGGCTCTCAGTGACATGCTCATTAGTAGTAGAATATAATCATCAAAATCAGAGAGTACCTAGCTGATTTATACTTGAATCTTAAGAGTAAAGCTAAGGTGGCAACTATGGATTCTTTTTCTTTTTTTTTTCATTGAAGTATAGTTGATTTACAATGCTGTGCCAATCTCTGCTGTACAGCAAAGTGACTTATACACATACATACATTCTTTTTTTTTTTTTTTTTTTTTTTTTTTGCGGTACGCAGGCCTCTCACGGTTGTGGCCTCTCCCGTTGCAGAGCACAGGCTCCAGACGCGCAGGCTCAGCGGCCATGGCTCACGGGCCTAGCCGCCCCGCGGCATGTGGGATCCTCCCGGACTGGGGCACGAACCCGTGTCCCCTGCATCAGCAGGTGGACTCTCTACCACTGCGCCACCAGGGAAGCCCCCATATGTTCTTTTTAAATATTCTTTTCCATTATAGTTTATCCCAGGAGATTGAATATAGTTCCCTATGTGGATTATTTATAATACAGATATTGAGATTATTCTCATTTTCACTTTGGCATTGGGAGAGATTAAATTATATAATGCTGTTTTGAGGAGTAATTGAGAAAGCACAAATTATTTTCAAAAGCTAACATGCTTTTTATCAGTCAGAAAGATATATTCAGGCATTTGAGACCCTAGGTTTTGTTTGTTTATTTTTTAATGTGTTACTATGGTCTTTGAATCATCCCTATAGTTACTAATGCACTTTTAATTACAGGAACCTTTTCTCCTCTTGAAATAAAAAATGTTATGATACTTTAACCTTTGTTGATTTTAAGAATAAACGCTGTTCCTGCATCTCCTAATCTCAGCTAGCTGTCTTCCAAATGTTAGATTAAGAGTTAGGTTAGAGGGCTTCCCTGGTGGCGCAGTGGTTGAGAGTCTGCCTGCTGATGCAGGGGACACGGGTTCGTGCCCCGGTCCGGGAAGATCCCACATGCCACGGAGCGGCTGGGCCCGTGAGCCATGGCCGCTGAGCCTGTGCATCTGGAGCCTGTGCTCCGCAATGGGAGAGGCCACAACAGCGAGAGGCCCGCGTACCGCAAAAAAAAAAAAAAAAAAAAAGAGTTAGTTTAGAAGTATAAATTTGTCATCAAAAGTTTCTCTGAAATGAATACCTAATCTTTGTTGATAACTAGTAATTGTAAAGAGAGTCTAACAAATGTCTGCAGTATTCCAGCTCCAACCAATAGCTATCTGTGGAGGACACATAAAAGCTGATGGAATCTTAATTTTTTTTTTTTCCGATACCCTCTTGTATCTCAGGCATGTCCAGATCAGCAATGAGTCTGCAATTGACTTCTACAGAAAGTTTGGCTTTGAGATTATTGAGACAAAGAAGAACTACTATAAGAGGATAGAGCCCGCTGATGCTCATGTGCTGCAGAAAAACCTCAAAGTCCCTTCTGGCCAGAACGCAGATGTGCAAAAGACAGACAACTGAACAAATTACAGATGAACTTTCTTGCACTTGCTTGTCGCCAAATAAAAGAGAGGCCCATTGATTCCCACCCCCCTTTTCTTTTAAACTTTTCCCCCTTCCTTGTTCTTGTGTTTCCTCCTTTCAAAACTTCCTTCCCTTTCCTCTAAAAGTTTTAAACTTTTAAGGACTTATTAATCATGTTTGGATTGTTTTAGTTTTCTTATTTTTGTGAGGTGGTTTGATTGTAGGAAGGAGAAGGTATAGATCTGTTTAGTTTCACAGTTAAGATATATGGTCCCAAAAACTTGAGTGTCAATTTCTTTTTTTTTTTAATGTCCTGCTTTCACATTGAAGGGCAGAGCCTACAAAATATTGTATATTTCAAAGGACAAGAAGCAGCAGCAGCAATATCTTGTTCTCTGACTCATAGACAAGTTTAGTGTGTTTGTGGTACTTTGGGGTTTTCAAGATTTTGTGGGATACTAATCCCTATACATTGCCTTCACTCCACCTTTTGTCCTTCTGAGTATTATCTCAGGAGTTGGACCATTGTTATCCTTGTAAGAAATACTAAGTTTATTTTGTTCTGTTAAGCAGTTATTTCTTCCTTCCTCGCTGGTGGCTGACGGTGGTTGGGACAGTCTGAGTAGGTAGTATTATACTTCGGTCTCAGCATTTGAGTTAAACTGCTTTTTGCTAATGAGTGAGCTGGTTGTTAGCAGGTTTATTTTTCCTGCTGTTGATTGTTAGAAGTGGCATTAACTTTAGGAGTGTGGGCTGGTGAGATTAATTTTTTTTAATATCCCAGCTAGAGATAATGGCCTTTAACTGACCTAAAGAGGTTTGTTGTGATTTGCTTTTTTTTCTCCTGTCCTTTTTCTTCAGTAAATCCACAATAGTTAGTCAGACCTTAAAAATGGAGTTGATGTCCTTATAGGCCAATGCCCCTAAATAAAACTGAAGCAGGTGTTGTCTCTTGGACATATTAAAAAATACCTAAAAGGAAGCTTAGATGGACTTGTGGCACAATAAATGCATTTAATGTCAGCTAATGCAGACGGTTAGAAGTGTGGCCACTGAGCATTTGATTTTAGAGGAAGGAATATCTAGACAGTATTTTTGAGAATAACATAGCTGTGCTAATTGCTTATCTGTTGGAGAACATCCCAGATTTGCTTACATTCTGTGCCTGTGATACTGAGTTTAAGGATTTGGGGGTGGGGGAATTATTAAACATATTGCTTCTATTCTTGGAAAAAGTAGAAGTCTAGAAGTGTTCATAACGCAAATGTCACTGTGACCTCCTCTACTGACAGGACTGGTTTATGCCAGATCGTTTCCTGGCACATAGGGAGTGGCTTTGACGGGTCGATAACTTTTTGTAAGATAGAAGACATCTGAAATTTTCATGTTTTCCTCCATAATCCCATCTCCAATATTTAAAATTTTCTACATTGCCAATACTGGTGGCCCAAGAAATGTTTTCATTAGACTTTAAAACAATGCACAGAGCTTGAATTTTCTGTCATTTGACTTTAAAAGGAAGATTGATTCATAATATTTATCCTCTTATGTAAATTCTGGCATAAAATTTTCATCTCTTCAGATATGTTGAATGACACAATTATTTTACACAATGTTTATGCACATTTTATAATCTTAAGTTCTTATTTGAGAATGTAAAAATACAAGGTACAATAGACTTCAGCAGTCTTAGTTGAGTGCCAAGAATAATATAGAAAAGGAAGATAGTTGATAAATGAGTTTATAGGGTTATAATCTTAAGATAGTAAAAATGTAGAAAGACCATGCTGGTTTCTTGGGTATCAGTTTCTTAAGCAGTCCAAATCTAAGCTTAGAAGAAGTTTAGCATTAAGCACCTTTACCTTCATGGATAAGCTTCAGCTTGCTCTTGCCAAGAGAAGAGTGCTTGAGTTACAGAAGGCATAATTAGTTTGAAGATTCAGCCTTTTTGTAAACTTCGCATATCAGAATAGATTTTGATATATAAATGAGTTTTGTGAGATGACACTGCCTCTATTTCTATAACCATTTCACCTGGACTATCTAATCAGTCCTATGAATGTATCCCTGAATGTGGTTAATGAAAACCGAATAGCTGCCTCATGACAATTAAGTACATATTATTTATGGAGGAAAAAATATTAAATTTTGAATTGAGTGTGTAGGCTCCCTATCATTTTAGTGTTTCTTTTTCCACACTAGTCACTGACTTTAACCTAAATTGTAAGTGTTTGTAAAGGGTGAATTGTCCTACATCAAACTTACATGAAATAATTCCATCCACTTATGGAGGAGGAGGAGGATGTAGAAGAGGTAGAAGCTGGGCACTAGTTCGTGTGCCTGTGAGTCAGTAAAGACTGAAATAATGTCCCATGTTCAGTTGGTTATTTTGATAAAAATTATTGTTGAGGTAAAACAATTCTATTAACTGGAAGATCACAGGATATATCCATCATATTTTTCAGGGCAGATAGTTTTTTTCTGTAGGGCAAATAGATAAACATTATATTGTATGGTAATTGCATTTAGGTTCTAAAGAAAAGAATCTGCAGAGAAATCTATGCAATATATAATTTGTCCAGATTAGTTTTCATTTGGGGAAAGAAGTTCTGAGATATCCCCAAAGCGGCTTACTCATCAATTGAAAGTCCTCCAAAAATAGAATTATTGGGAAACCATGACATATGGGGTGGAAAAGAAAAGCTCCCTCAGTTTTTTGGAGGGAATAACTTTAAAAATACTTAAATAGCTGAGTTTACTTGGTGCAGTTAAGATTTAAATTTGTTGATTTTAACATTGCTGTTACATCTGAAATAAACTTACATGATGTTCTGGTAGTAATCTGTGATGTCTGGTAAATGTCAAAGAAATGTAAATGCATTATGTTGAATTCTGAGATCAGCAGCTATATGTAGTTATTGTTTACTGTTGCCCATACTGGTTTATGTACTTTCACTTTTCTTTAAGACCTAACTTAAAACTGATTAAAATAGGCCAAGTGTAATCAAGGCCTCCTAATTCAGACCTTTTGGAACTTGCTAGAAACACTGCCTGGTATCTGCAGTTCAGTCCCAATGAGAGAAAAAATAAGATCTGAAGAGCTGTCTTACTGTTACTATATTTTGATGCAATTGTTAAAAGCACCTGACACTTTAGGCTGTAAGCTAATTAGCAGTGTGCATCGACTAGAGAGAACATATATTAAGATTTTTTTCTTTCTGTTAACAGTGAGGAAGGAGTTTAGTTGAGTGAGTTGGGAATTGCTTTTTAAGTTTTTTCTGAGTACCAAACAAAGATGAATTTAGAATTTTGTCTTTAACAAAATTAACTCAATATCTTAGTCAAAAGTGTTAGGATTTTGCTTATTCCATTCAAGAAACAATGGGTGATCTTTGCCCAATGTGTCTTAATCATATCTTCCCCAAATTTAACAGCTTAAAACAATGAACATGCATCATCACCCAGTTTCTGAGTCAGGAATCCAAGGGCAGCTTAGTTACATGGTTCTGGCTTAAGGTCTCATCGGGTTAAAGGACTGTCAGCCAGGGCTGGAGAAGCCACTTCTGAGATGACTGACTCACTTGGTTGTTGGAGGGATTCAGTTCCTCACTATGTGGGTGTCTCTACAGGGCTGCCTGAGTGACAGCTGGCATCTGACTTGCCCCAGAGTGAGTGATCCAAGAGAGTAAGCAGAAGCCATACTCTTGTATGACCTACCTTCAGAGTGACATACCTATTACTTCTGCCATATTGCATTGGTCACACAGACCAGCCATTGTACTAGCCTGGTAGTATGGGAGGGGAATAGACAAGGATATTAATACCAGGAGGTGGGAATCAGTGGACCTGGCTACCATGTCATGTTTGGAGGAAATGTCGGGCTTTATTGACAACCAACACAGGGAAGTTGGAAAGGTTCTGTTAATCTTACTCTTTGAAGGGCTTAATTTCCTAAATGAGGGTTAGAAAACATTGCACTTTACCGTTATTCAGAATGTTAAAGAAGGGACTTCCCTGGTGGTCCAGTGGCTAAGATTCTGTGCTCCCAGTGCAGGGGGCCCAGGTTCGATCCCTGGTCAGGGAACTAGATCCCGTGTGCCACAACTAAGACTCGGCGCAGCCAAATTAATTAATTAATTAATTTTGGGAAAAAAAGAATGTTAAATAGGAAGTGGACCTAAAAGTTCTGCTCTTATGGTTGGGTTTTCAACTGCATGGGCTCACTAGTCTGTCTCCCAGGTTGGTGCTTTTCTAGTTGTGTGATCTGAACATTCCTGGGAAGTTGAGTACTGTGGGCATGAGTAGGAGTGATGAGCCTTTGAGAATTTTTCAGGGAATAAACCATATGACAGAGGGTCCTGAATTGGACTTCTTTACAGTGCTGTACTACAGGAATTTAGTCCTAGTTTAAGATACAGCCAAGTAGCATAGCCATATGGAAAAAAAGGCTTGAGTCAGATTTTTAAATGTATTGATAGGTATAGCTATCTTGATAGAACGTTGAGGAATGTAAAGAGAATACGTAATCTGTTACTGGGGCAGAAGTCCTCAACCTTTTCAATTCTCTAAAACAATTCGGTAAAAAGTATCTAGAATCAAAGCCTACTCCAAGAATAACTGGGAGCATAACGCTAATATGAGACAGTCACCGCTTAAACAGGCTGGAATTTAAATCTCAAAGACTTACAGCCTGTTTTTATATTAATTTGTGATGGAAGCTTAAATCCAACATTTGGGAGAATAGTCTTGTGCAGGGATATTTGGAGTGAGTGAACTTGGAATTAGTTATTCCTGATATACTGAAACTAATCTGCCACATAGCTGAGGGGAGCTTCTTCGTCCTGATTTTTACTCTTATTTATTTACTGTCTTCAAGAACTCAAGACATACTTGGGACTTCCCTGGTGGCGCAGTGGGTAAGACTCTCCGCTCCCAATGCAGGGGGCCCAGGTACGTTCCCTGGTCAGGGAAGTAGATCCCATACGCATGCTGCAACTAAGAGTTCGCATGCTGCAACTAAGGAGCCTGCCCACCTGCCGCTACTAAGACCTGGTGCAACCAAATATTTTTAAAAACCCTCAAGACATCCTTTATAAAGGAATCTAAGTAGTATAAATTAAATCACGTTAAATGGCTGTACCCTCAAGAAGATAACTGATTATAATGTTTTCCTTTGTTTCTTTGACCAAACTTAGTTCATCTTTTAGAAACCGTACTGGCAATATCAAAAGTTCTCTATAAAGATTTGAACAATCTTAAATCCTATCTGTCACTAGTAATCTCTATACTAAAGTGAAAACTGTATACTAAAAACAGGTACCACAAGTATAACTGCTTATGCAGGTGAAATTTGAATATACAACTTGAAATAATTAGTATGTAGAGCAGTAAAATCTGGTAAGATGAAGGCTTATAGCAGTCTAAAAGCAGTTTAATGACTATCCTTACCATCTTCCAATGTGAGAAAGTTATCTGCCTTTCGTGGTATAAATGCTGAAAATTGTTTTTGCGAATTTATTGAACACATACTATTGTAAGCTTTAGGGATATGTCAATGAACTAGGCAGATAAAAATCATAGTCTCTTTAAAGGGAAGTAAAATTCTAATTAATTTACATAGAATTCATGTCTAAGTAGAGGCCAGCTTCTTTACTAAAACAACCAGAGCCTCCAAGGACCTTGACTTTACCTTAACTTTGGAAGGAACTTGGTGGAGAGGAATATTCCTTATGCTGACTTGCTTTCTTTAACATTGGTTTGAGTATAAACAAAAAGCCTAATTCCCATAGAAGAGCTGAGACTAAAAATATGAAAGGGAGTGCAAAAGGGATACAAATTCAGAATTTATACAACAGAAACCATCTAAGTTACATTTTGTAGTTTCTGCTTGTCCTCCAGTTCTCGGCCTATCCCATTCTAAACTGCCTTGAGGAAGCTACAGTTTAGAAACAGCAGACTAGCTCAACTGGCATATTAGCTGGAGATTATACTATTAGCCAAATTAAGAATGACCTTTGGGCTTCCCTGGTGGCACAGTGGTTGAGAGCCCGCCTGCCGAGGCAGGGGACGCAGGTTCGTGCCCCGGTCCGGGAGGATCCCCCATGCCGCAGAGCGGCTGGGCCCGTGAGCCATGGCCGCTGAGCCTGCGCGTCCGGAGCCTGTGCTCTGCGGCGGGAGAGGCCACAACAGTGAGAGGCCCGCGTACCGCAAAAAAAAAAAAAAAGAATGACCTTCTACAAAATTTGACCTTTTGCCTCAAAATCCAAAGAAAACTTCTACCTCCCTATGTCTTCCTTCGTCATTGGTTTCTCTTCTCTAACATTTCTTCTGATGACAGACACTAGGAAAGACCACCTGTTAGGGACTTGATTCATTTGTTTTACGTATAAGTAAATCTATATGACCTTTGTTCATACTGTGCAGGTTTCATCAGACGTCTTAATTAGTTGGTTATAGTTGAGACACTGATAACTTGCAATTTTTTTTAAAGTTTCTTTTTTGTCTGCGTTGGGTCTTCGTTGCTGTATGCAGGCTGTCTCTAGTTTCAGCGAGCGGGGGCTACTCGTCGTTGCATTGTGTGGGCTTCTCATTGCAGTGGCTTCTCTTGTTTCGGAGCCCTGGCTCTTGGCGCGTGGGCTCAGTAGTTGTGGCTCGCAGGCTCAGTAGTTGTGGCGCACGGGCTTAGTTGCTCCGTGGTATGTAGGATCTTCCCAGACCAGGGCTCGAACCCGTGTCCCCTGCATTGTCAGGTGGATTGTTAACCACTGAGCCACCAGGGAAGCCCACTCCTGCAATTTTAACTGCAACTACCATATACTAAAAGCTTCCCCTTCTCTTGCAAAACCCTCTTTTCCTACATAAAATTGTCTAGTGTCTCTTCACTCCAAATTGAAATCCAGCTAGTAATATGTAACCTGGGACAAATTTAGAGCATGGTTCCTGGATTATTGCCAGTCCTTAAAGTTATTTTTTTTTAAAAAATGTTCTTGTAACTTGTGGGACTTAGTACAGAGATAAGGTCAAAGAACGTACCCACAATGGTTCAGGCACTGGTGATACAACAGTGAAAAAGATAGGCATAGACCAGCCCTGGTGATCTTAACAGGGAACAAACATTACATTATTTCAATTGCCATGAGGTACTGTGTTGGAGTGGTAGGTGTAATACATTTTACAGAATTTTGGAGAAAACATTTCAGTCAATTTTTACTTTGGTTCTCAATACAAAATGAATAATTGTTAATGTTTTTATACCTAAGAGTGGGGGGAAAAAAGAGAGATGAATGATCATTGTAAAACTTTGGAATTGAAAAGCCCAAGTTATCTCAACATTTCAATACAGAACCAACTAAGTTTAATAAAAGCTAGACACAAGTATCAGGAGCATACTGTCAGCACTCACCAGCTAGATAATGGGAAACTAACCCATTCACAGTGATCACAGAGGAGAGAGATTAACTTAGTAAAAGCTATAGTTTATACAAAATATGAAGTTCCTTTGAAACTGAATGAATTAATGGAAGAGATAAAGTGGTGATATACCACATTCGTGGATGTGAAGAATATAAAATGCCTGTAAAAATGTCTGAAAGAGTGAAGTTTTAAAAAAATTCTAATAGGCATATCCTCCAGGGAAGTTACAAAAACCATAAAGTTTTAAAAATATGGTCAGATTTAACAGTTACAAATAAGTGTATTAGAAAGGGGACTGCAAAATTTTGCATTAACACAGTTTTTCTGTCTAAAGAGCTCATACCTAAGAAAAACATTGAGATCTTTTGATGGTGAAAGGACATAATTCACAAAGGAAATACAATTAATGGAAAAGGAAACTAATAAGGCAGCTTACAAAAGTATGGCCTTATTTTTGCCTAAATGATGAGAATTTGAAAATACGTGCATCCTCACGGCCTAACCCCACTGTCTGGCACTGAATTCATTCATTACTATAACACTTACTGAAAGATTACCATGTGGCAAGCACTTTGATTGATGCTCTCACTGAATTCACACAACAGTCTTTTGTGGTAAGAACTTTCATTAGCTCCATTTTACAGTTTCAGAAACAGGCTTAGAGAAGGTAACTTTCTCAAGGTCACAATTAGTTAAGGGGCTGAGCTGTATAATATGCTCACAATAAACATGATAAAATATGATATCTCAGTATTACCCAGCTTTTAAAAACTAACAATATGATTAAAGTGGAAGAAGGCAAGGTATAAAATGTACACAACAAAGAATAGATGAGACAAATAGAAAACAAATGGCAAGATGGAAACTTCAAATACAACCATATTGATCCTAACATTGAATGTAAATAGTCTAAACACACCAATTAAAAGGTGGAGATTTTTCATACTGAATTAAACCAAACAACATGCTACCTATAAGAAACCCACTTTAAATACAAGTGAACCAGAAGAGGGGTGGAAAAGATACACCATGTAAACACAAATGAAAGGGAAGTTGGAGTGGCTAAATTAATACCAAAGTAGATTTTGGAACAAAATATATTTCCAGGGATAAAAGGGGGATATTTACGGTAAAGGAATCCACCAAGAGAATATAATCTTAAATGAATATGAACCTGATAATAAGAGAAAACTGACAAGAGAAATAGACAAATCTGTTATAGAGATTTTGAACTCTTGGTAAGTATGTCACAATATATTAAAGAGGACTGATACTATGCAAACCACATCCTTTAACCACACCAGAACTAAACAAGAAATCAGTAAATCTGGAAAATCCCCCAAATATTTGGAAATTAAACAACATTCTTCTAAATACTCATGTGTCTAAAAAGAAATTGCAAGTTAGAAAAAAATTGAATAGAAGGAAACTGAAAATATGTCAAAGCTGTAGGCTTAAATGCTTAAAAGAATTTATAGCATTAAATGTGTATATGAGATCTTTTTTTCTTCCTTGAAGTATAGTTGATTTAGAATATTGTGTTTTAGGTGCACAGCAAAGTAATTCAGTTATTTATTTCAGATTATTTTCTATTATAGTTTATTACAAGATATTGAATCTAGTTACCTGTGCTGTACGGTAAATCTTTGTTGCTTGTATATGAAATCTTGAATCAAAGATCTAAGATTTTACCTTAAGAAACTAGAAAAAGAGCCAATTAAACCTAAAGTAGGCTGAAGGAAGGAAATAATAAAGAGCAGAAAGCCATCAAATTGAAAACAGTAAGAGTAGGAAAATTAAATGAAACTAAAAGCTACTTCTTCGAAAAACTAAAATTGATAGACCTCTCCTCTAGCCAGACTGACCACTCCCCCCGACCCCCTACACAGAAGACACAGATTACCAACATCAGCAAAGAAAGAGAGGACATCACTATAGAACTTACAATAAAAAGATAAGGAATATTGCAAACCACTTTATTCAACAAATTCAACAAATAACATGGACAAATTTTTTGAAACACACAAGTCACTCAGGTCACCCAAAAAGAAATAGAGTTTGGCAGTTCTTCAAAAGGTTGAACATATGACTCAGCAGTTCCACTCTTAGGTATGTAAGTATATAATTGCAAGAGAAATTAAAATGTCCACGCAAAAACTTGTACATGAGTGTTCATAGCAGTGTTATTCATCGTTAGCCAAAGAGTTGATGCAACCCAAATGTTCATTAACTGATGAATGGATAAATAAAATGTTTCATATGTGTATAATGGAATATTATTGAACCATAATGGGTGAATTGTAAGGTATGTGAATTATATCTCAATAAAGCTGATACCAAAAGAAAAAAGTCAAATTTTAGAAAAAAATAAAGAATAGGTAACTTGAATAGCCTTATATGTATGAAAGAAATTAAATTTGTAGTCAAAATCCTTCCTGCAAAGAAATTTTCAGGCCTAAATGGCTTCCCTTGTGAATTCTAAAAAATATTTAAGGAAGAAATAATACCAATTCTACATTCTTTCAGAAATAGTAGAAAAAAGAATATTGCCTAACTCATGTTATGAGAACAGCATTCTACAAGTACCAAAACCAGACAAAGACATTACAAGAAAACAGTAGACCAATATCCCTAATGATTATCTCAGTAGGTGCAGAAAAATTCAGTACTCATTCACGATAAAAACTTTCAGTGACAAAGGAATAAAAAGAAAATTAACTTGGAAAGGGTATCTGTAAAAACCCTACAGCTGCCATCATACTTAATAGTGAAAAACTGGATGCTTTATATGTAAGATTGTGAAAAAGGCAAGGATGACTGCTCTCACCACTTCTATACAATATTGCCCTGGAAGCCCTAGCCAGTCCAGTAAGACAAGAAAAAGAAATAATAAGCCTATAGGTAGATTGGATAGAAAGAAAGAAAATTGTCTTTATTTGCAGATAATATGATGTGGTAGAAAATGCTAAGATAACTTTAAAAAAAAAAACAACTAGGACTAATAAGTGAGTGTAACAAGTCCACAAGATACAAATATCAATCGTATATCCAGCTATTAAAATTAGAAATTTAATAACATTTACAATAGCATAAACATGTGATATTTAGAGATAAATTTAGCAAAATATATGCAAGACCTGTATACATAAAGCTATAAAATACTCCTCAGAGGAAAATTTAAAAGACCCAAATAAATGGAGAGAGAGAACACATTCATGAATCCAAAGACTCAATATTAAGTTGTAATATCTTCCCAAATTGAATTATAAATCCCACTCAAAATTTTAGCAGGCTTTTTTTTTTTTTCTTCTTAACTTCACAAGCTTAGGTCTATATGGAAATGCGAAAGACCTAGAATAGTTAAGACAATTTTTTAAAGAACAAGAAAATTGGAGGACTTACATACACTACCTGACTTCAAGACGTATAAAGCTGCAGTGAATTAAAAAAAAAAAAAGCTGCAGTGATTAAAACAGTGTGGTATTGGTGTCAAGATCAACAAATAAATCAATGGAACAGAATAGAGTCCAGAAATAACAACCACACATATATGGTCAACTGATTTTTGCCCAAGGTACAAATACATCTCAGTGGAAGAAGGATGGTCTTTACAGTTGGTGCTTGAGTACTTACCTGGTGGTCCAGTGGTTAGGACTCCATGTTTCCATTGCAGGGGGCATGGGTTGTGTTCAATACCTGGTTGGGGAAGTTCCACATGCTGTGCTGTGCAGCCAGAAAGAAAAACAAACAAACAAAAAAACCACAATTGGTGCTTGAAAAACTGGACTTCCCAATACAAAAGAATTTTTCACCCATAGTTCTGTGATATACAGCAATTAATTTGAAATGCACCATGGATCTAAATATGACATGAAACTATAATACTTCTAGAAGAAACATAGAAAAATCTGTGTGACTTTGTGTTAGTCAAAGATTTCTTAGATATCACCCCATAAGCATAATTCATAAAAGCCATAATTGAATAAATTGGACTTAAAATTAAGAACAACTATTTGATAAACACAGGAGAATGAAAAGACAACCCAGAACTGGGAGAATATATTGTATGTCACAAATCTGATAACGGCTATGTAGCCAAAATCCATAAAGAACTCTTAAAACTCCATAAATAACAAATGACCCAATAAAATTGGGCAAAAGCTTTAAACAGAACTTCATAAAAGATATACAAATGGCTAATAAGTACATGAAAAATGCTCAGTATCACTAGTCATTATGGAAATGCAAATTAAGGTCACAAGGAAATACCTCTACACCTATTAGAATGACTAAAATTTTAAAAGATTGACCATATTAAGTGTTGATAAGGCTATGGTACAATTCAGATCCTCAGAGTCTACTAGTGAGAATATAAAATAGTATAACAACTTTGGGAAACAATATGGCAGTTTTTTTTAAAAGGTACACTTAGCATCTGACTCAGCCATTCCACTGGATATTTACCAAATTGTTACCCAAGGAAATGAAAGCAAATGTCCATGCAAAAATTTATACACAAATGTTCTAGCATCTTTATTTGTAATAGTCAAAAATTGCAAACAATCTAACTGTCCACCAACGTGAATATATATGTTATATCCATATGATGGAATACTACTTAGCAACGAAAGCTAATGAATTATTGATACACACAACAAAGTGGATGAACCTCTCCCCCCATCATGCTGAATGAAAGAAGATAGACAAAAAAAAAAAAGTATAAACAAAGATTCCATTTATATACAATTCTAGAAAATGAAACGAATGTATAGTGACAGAAAGCAGTGGTTGCCTGGAGAACAGGATGAGGGCAAGAGGAAGGAGTGAATAAGGAGGATGAGGAAAACTGAGGGCAGGCTAAATATGTTCATTTTTTATTGTGGAGATGGTTTCACAGGTGCTTACAAACTTCAAAACCTGCCATGTTGTACATTTTAAATATGTTCAGTTTATTGAAGATTCCTTAAGAAAGTGATCTTGGTTTTGTCCCCCTCCCCCCCAGGATACAGACTAGGTGAAAATATTTGCACAACGTATATCTGAGAAAGAACTTTTATCCAGAGGGTACAAAGAGCTTTTACAACTCAATAACTAGACAAGCATCCTGCTTTTAAAATGGGCTAAAGATTTGAACACTTTACCAAAGAAGATGTGTATCTGTCCAATAAACATGGAACATATGCTCAACATCAGTAGTAATTAGTGAAGTGCAAATTAAAATCACGAGAGACCACTTCACACTCACCATAGGGCTACAATGAAAAGGACTGACCATATCAAGGGCTGGCGATGTGGAGTACCTGGAATCCGCATATATTGCTGTTGACAATGCGAAATACCACAACCATCCGGGAAAACAATTGACCATTCGCTTGTACCGCTGCCATTCATCTCCGAAAGCTTCTAAAAAGAACACGCAAGCTTGGAGCCTCTCTAGCCCTCCACGCATCTGGGGATAGGGGCCCAGCGTGAGCCCCCGCGGGCCTGGCATCCTGCGACGCGGGGCGCCCGGGGGTTGGGTAGAAGAAGGGCGCGCGCACCCCCATTCTCGTGCCCCACCTGGCTCCGCACGCAGGGGCCCCCCGCGAGGAGGCACACTCTGCGCGGCCCCCTCCTCTGGGAGCAGGGAGGTGTTGGGTAGAGCAGAGCCCAGAGAGCCCCTCCGTCCCCTAGTCTTTCATCCCCAGGAACAGGAAAAAAGAGGTGTCAGGAAATGAAACTGGGGAGGCAAGCAAGGGGCTTGTAAGTCATGCAGAGCGTCTTTTAGAGCCACTGAAGTATCTTAAGTACGTGGGTGAAAATCAGATTTACTCCAGCGGTGTGAAAAATGGATTTGGCCTAGAGGCAGGGAGACCAGTTTCACTTGGCCACCATATTTTATTATCAGTGTAGGCACTAAAAGCACATGTCAGCTAGCCGGGAATTGGACTGGTGCGATATTCTGATGTCATCCTCTCATCTAGAGCTGTAAACCAACGTTGAATAGGCAAAGTCAACGAAGAGATCTATGATTGGGACTTGGGCTTCAGTCAGGAATGAGGATTAAATTAAAAAGCGAACATTCAGACCTTTCTGTTGTTGTTGTTGTTTTTAATTTTTTATTGAAGTATGGCTGATTTACGTTTCAGGGGTACGGCAAAGTGATTAAGATCCTTTTCCATTATAGGTTATTACAAGATATTGAATATGGTTCCCTGTAGTATACAGTAGGTCCTCGTTGTTTTTTATATAGTTTGTATCTGTTAATCCCAAATTCCCAATTTACCACCCCCACCTTTTACCAAACAGAAAGTTAACATTTCTCGGGTATTCATGTATGTTTTCAATGGTGGTCCAAAGAAACTCTTAACAGCTGTTTTCTGAACTGTCAGAACTATGTGTTATTTTACTTTAGGCTTGATGCATTGCACTTGCTTAGAAAATCATACATACCCGAGATACGATGTTTATTAACCAGAATAATTTTTAACAAGAATACCTTATATTCTGGTCACAGTGGAAATTACTTCCTACAGCTGGACATACTAACTAATACTATACAATTTCAGGCGCTATATTAGCATTACTATTAGGCTCTGAATCCTAGGGTCTTTCTTATCTGCAGCTTTGATTTGGGTATGCTAAATGCATTCAGAGGCTAGAACTTTATATGCTGAGATGCAAGAGTTAAAGAAAATTTCCAGGCTGTTTATCATGCCATAGTTTACAAGTAACACTAAAGGCCTTCTGTTTCATCATAGCTTTTAAACTGCTGTACAAACATAAGGTGTGGTTACTGTTTAACTTTACACCTTTTCCCAATACGAGGTCAGCTTCCTCTGTACACAGGCTCAAGTAATTCCCACTATGCCATGCCCTGTGTGCACCTTCTGGAAGTTGCCTGGTCTAGCCCCTGGACATGTAAGATCTGGGACATTTCCGAACCTGGTGGTGGAAGCGCTTGGAAATCTTTCACCACCACTAGGTGGAGGACACCTGTTTCAGGGGAGGAGGGGTTATGAAATAGGAAGTAAAACCAGGAAAAGAGAGTTGTGACCACGGTTCCAGGGCCCCAAACCCATCTTGGAATTAGTGGACCCTCAGGTCTCCATGCCATCACCCGCGGCTCTGTACCTCCCAGATCTAGGTCTATAAGAACCCAAGCTTGAAGTTCCACATCCCATCCCCGAATGTCACATATTCGCTTCCCCCAGCTAGGAGGCCCCCAGGACATTTCTGAACACTTGTCATCTCCAGTTCGCAGGAATCCGCCTTTGTGGCTAATGCAAAATGACAGATGACCACAGCCAACAAATTTGAGCAGCGTCAGGTCGGCAACGATCTTCCAGTGAAATGGCAGCCGGAGACGTCTGCATTCTCTTTTTTCTTCCCCACCTCCTGTGTTACAGAGGCATTATCCCGCCTTCCTGCCCTCTAGGCTAAGAGGATCTCTCTAATCGTTTCTGAAAGCCTTCCGTGCCCTCCTCCTTTCCAGTTTTTCCACTTCCAAACTCCTACCGAAGACGTGTAAAGCAGAACAGAGACCATGATACAAAGAAGTTTCTTAAAACACCTCCTTTTCTAGGTTCTCAAGGCGTCCCCTTTAAGGAACCAGGCCCACCTCTTTCCCATTCACTTACTGGCTTTCCGTCCTGCCCATCACTCTACCTTTAAGAATATTTCCTGTTCCTTCAACCCAACTTGCACACCTCCGCCCCCCGGCCCTCCTCATTGGGCCGCCAGAGGCCCGTTCACTCTTCACTTTTCCCTCCACCTCCTCCCGCCCTCTAGCAGAGCGCAACGGCGTCTCGGGTTCTGATCGGCTACCACTGCAGCCTCCCCGGGGTCGGATTGGTGCCGTGAGTGGCAGAGGCGGGACCGCGGTGCACCCAGGATAGGCTGTTCGCGAGCCGAGCGGCGGCCGCGGGAGGGGCGGGAGGAGGGGTGGGGAGGGGCGGGGGGAGGGGGGCTGGGAAAGTTGAGGCCGTGCTGCCGCCGGGTCTCCGGCCTTGAAGGCTCGGGCTCTCAGCTGCGGCAGTGGCCGCAGGAAGAGGCGGCGGGGGCGGGGGGAGAGGAGGGCCTGGGCCCGCGCTCCCCCAGCCCCAGAGGAGCAAGCGGCGGCCGCAGACTGAGAGATTCGCCCGGGCGGTCGGACAACCCTGTGGAACCCGCTTGGGATCATGACCCAGGCTGGGGTCGCCGCCGCCGCCGCGGCCGAGCCCACGCAGCCCCGGGGTGAGTGACTGCTGGAGGGGGCCGCTGACAGCCGGGGCGGGGGGCGGGGGCCGGGGCTGCGGGGGCGGCTCCGGGGGGCGGCTCCGGGCTCTGCTCCACCCACCCCTTCCCCGCTCCCGGAGGCAAGGGCTGCTCAAAGTGTGTCTTCCTCCTGGGGACCCCTGCGTGCGGAGCCTAGTGGGGCACGAGCGCCGAAGGTGCGCGCACCCCTCTTCTCCCCGACCTCCCGGCACCCCGCGTCCCCTGGTGCCAGGCCCGTGGGGGGCTCGCGCTGCGTCCCGACCCCCGACATGCGCGCGGGGCGAGAAGGGCTCCACGCTGCCCCGGGTGCATAAAGAGCTGGGCATTCAGGTTCATACCGGATGGCCTTTGCCCGCCTCCTTCACCTTTTCCTGTTTCCTTCATTCCCTCTTCTTTCCTTGCCCTCCGAATTTCCTTCGGACCCACTGGTCAGACTCCTGTGACTTGCTTTTTAACTCTGACACCTGTGTCGGAGAGTTAGGCTTGCGTCTTCTTTTTAGAAGCCTTTCTTTTCCTTTCTGAATAGGAACGATTCTCCCATACCCGCTGTCCCCTTCCCCCTCCCCCCACTGCGGTTACAGTGGGATACAGTCCTTCGAATTTATTAACTTTATCTGGAGATAAGAGAATGCATAAACCTATATGTGGGATCCCAGATAATGACTTCCAGCTTACGTTCTCATGCTGTTTTTACTATTAAGTACATATATTGACCTAACACCACACAAAACTAGACAGTTGTGGCTAACTTAAGTTTGCGGAAAAAAGACAGTTGCTTACTTATCAAAGTACAGATTTCTTGAATAAACCCTTCCGCGAGTAACATAGATTCTGAAGCATATTTGTACCTTTGCTTTTTCTTAAAAAGCAATCAAGCAAACAAGCAAACCTGCTTTTTGAAGGATCAACAGGCTGTCATGCACTCTAATCACTTTGATGACTTTTTCCTCCTACACAGGACGCGTGTTTAATGTAGTACAGAGTTGCTGTATGGGATACATTTGGTGTTTCCCTTTATTTGTGAAGTACTTTAAAAGTAATTGTTACAAAATAAGCAAAATACTTTGTAATCATTGCACTAATGAAACCAGGAACAGTATCCTGTCTCAGGAACAGTGTAAAGAAGAACTTAATCTCACGTTTTGCTCTAATCTAAGCAGTATGACTTTTTTATACATAGGTATTACATTCTCTCTATATTTAAAAAAGAAGTTTTATAAAATCCAGACATGCATGCAGCCTAGAACATTCTTTGGAATAAAAGCACCTCATTGCAGGGCTTCAGGGGAGCATAGGATTGAAATGCTATAAATAAAATTCCATGGAATTTTAAATTTTAAATTTTAAATAAAATTTCATGGAAATAAAATTCTAAAGTTGCAGACTGTGCAGTCAGTGAAATAGGCAGGTAAGAGAAATTGATCTGCTGTTTTCCTATTTTCAGACCTTAGCATTGTCAACAAGGGAAAAGAAACGTAAGAAAACTGAGAATGTTTAACTCAAGTTAGGAGATAGGC
The DNA here is from genome assembly GCF_964341445.2 of Mesoplodon mirus. Lineage (NCBI taxonomy): Eukaryota > Metazoa > Chordata > Mammalia > Artiodactyla > Ziphiidae > Mesoplodon > Mesoplodon mirus. Next base: position 87,317,887 of record NC_138982.1, read on the forward strand.
TTCAACAGGCAATCAGCTCAAAATTGTTGCTTATAAACAGAGACTAAATCAAGCTTGGGTCTTAACCATATCTTTCATGTCTTACCTCTTCATCCTCTAACCCAGTGGTTCTCAGTCTGGACTATACAGTAGAATCATCTTATGTACTTTTACATTTTAATGCCCAGACTGCTAGCCCCAGAGAGTCTCTTACTTTTGATGTGGGGTTAACCTCAGCTGTAGGTGTAGTTTTTAAAGCTCCCCAGGTGTTTCTATTCAGCAGTCAGGGTTGAGAACTACTGTGTGTCTAGAACAATGTCCAATCTACTAGGCTTGCCTTCCAGGCTCTTCTAAATTAGGCCTTCACTCATGTGTCCAGCTTTCCCCCCACTACTTCCCAACATGAGCCGCCTTGTGGTCCCACAGATATGCAGTTCAGATCCCTGCTTTTGTTAATGACATTGGTCTTTCTCAGCATATGGATGCCCCTCCCTGTGCGCCCTCTCCCCAGTGACAACAGTTCTAACCCTAAACTTTAATGAAGGTTTTCCTGGACAGCCCTTTCTCTTTAGTGACTGGCTCCCTCTGAACTTTTAATCCACATATTGTTTAAAAGACTCCCTTTGTGGTTACATCATGTGGTGGCTTAACTTTCTTTTTCTTTAATAAATTTATTTATAACTTCTTTTGTATATGTGTTTCATTATTCTCAAACTTAACAGCAAGGAGTATTTTATTTTTCGCTCTTCTACAACAGTTTGCTGTGAGTTGGATTGATTTGCTTTGAAACCTCCCCACTCTGCCTGCAACCATAATTTCAGGTTTGATTCCATCCCAGATGTTTCTGTCGTCGTAGCTTCCTCACACCTTAACTCACATTGAATTCATGTATGGATGTCAGTTTCTTCCATGTATTTTCCTGACTTCTTCAGTAGGTTGATTATTTTCTGTGGCCCCATAACAGCTTGTACTTATTTCTGTGTTAACACTAATCACATTGCCGTTGAGTATGTGTTTATCCACCTTCTCCATGAGCCTGCTACCCCTAGAGCATCCACATTGAGAGCTCCAGGAGGTACGATTCATATTCTTAAATACCATTGCAGCCTGTGGAGCTAGAACCCCGTGAACGTAGCAACTGTGTTCTCTTCATCTTTGTACTTCTGGGACCTAACATAGCACTTATTAGTAGGCACTCAAAGAATGTTTGTGAAATGAGTAAATGACTGTTGTGTTATGTATTATGCAAAGATAACCATATACATCTTTAGCATAGGTTGATTTGGCATTAACTGATTTCACTATTAAATATTTTTATGTCCTAGACTCCTATTATGGATTTATTAAGGATTAGTGGAATTTAAGTAATTATGGTTATGATAGATCGCTTAAACATGTAATCATCCTTCCAATATGTATGGAAATCTATGCCTTGAGTCTTTTATTCTGAGCTCTGGAAGTCGACTCTTGTTATCTGTAAAATATTTGTGGAACTCTAAGAGAAAAGCTGTTAACTGTCCAATTAGATAATTTTTCTTTTTCTCATTAAATTTTCCATATGGGTACAATTGCACTACTTCAGAAGTCCAGATCTTTTAATTAGATCAGTAGGGCATAATAAGTTGCTCCTATTAATGTGCTAATATCCTGTTTTTAATTCAGTTCATCAAGTATTTATTGAGTGCTTACCATGTGTCCAATACTCTTAGGTGCTAAAGAGAATACAGAAGTAGTAAATGGTGTGGACTGAGCTCTCAAGAAGTTTTTAGACTTATTGGGAGGATTGGAGAGCATCATATCAAATAAGGGACTGAACACAACATTCATTAGCTAATTTAAACGTAAGTACTCAAAATTGATGATGCAGTCATTAATACCATGTAAAATTAAGAAAGACCAGATATTCCTTCAATAGACATTTATTACTCCCATACTGAATACTACTTGTTGAGCATACAAATATGGAAGTTGTGGTGTCTACCATTTAGAAGCTTACGGTCTAGTGGGAATAGCCAATAAGCATGTAGAGTGTATTTCCTGTTAAGATACTGTGGAGTATGTATTATGTCAGGATGTCTGGGACTAACCTCTAGGGATCAGAGAAAGTTTCGAAGAGAATAATTAGGAGTTCCCAGTTGGAAAGTTGATATGAGCATTCCAAACAAAGTGATAGGTACAAAGGCATGGAAATGAGAGAGGGCATTTCTTGATTAAGGAGCTACAAGTAGATTGTCATGGTAGAAAGTGGTATGTTAAAGAGCATGGACGTTGGGGTCAGACGTGTGAAGTCAGACATGCAAACTTTTATTCCTGAGAGGTCTGAGCCCTGGCAGACCTTGTCTGTGTAATGTAGCAGCAGTGTGGCAATTTTGCTGCTAGTATTAGTAAATAGAGGTGCCCCAGGGTTCTCCCAGTTCCCACCTATGCTCCTTGTGACTTCCCTTTTGTCTATTACCTGGCTGCATGAGGAGCCCCAGACAGCCTTCCCTCCAAATTAGTGAAGCCATTATTGGGTCCCTTGGCAAAAGCAGTCTCCCCTTAGCTACTATAATTTCTTAAACAGCAGAAGCCTATAGTGAAGGTGACAGGGAGAAGAAATTTGTAGTGTAACCATGAGAGGTACCACTTCTACCTCTACTCCACTTGCAGGATTAATTTCTCTTTGGTTAGAGCAGCAGAAATTGTCTTTGGCTAACTTAAGCAAAAAAGGGGGATTTATGGATAGATACTGGTAAGTTCATGGAAGTGAAGGAATGTAGAACAATGAAGCCTTGGGAAGACCAGAGAAAGCAGCTTCTAGGATCCCATGGGTCTGTGGGGCTAACTCAGCCTCAGCCAGTTCTCCTCCTTGTGCACCGAGTCTTGTTGGTCAGCCCTGTGCCCACCCCAGAGGTGAGCCCATGTTTGATAGTCATATCAGACCTCAGGAATCAGACAGAGAAGCTGTCCAAAGGAAGAGCGACGTGGTATTGCCAGAAGGCCAAAAACAAGATATTTCCTACAGAGTTCATAGGATCTGTCAGTGCGGAGATCTTGATGTGTGAGCTTGATGTAAACAGTTTTAGGAATAAAAGCCATGTAACGGAGTTGAAGAGTGAATGGGAAGTGAGGAAGAAAGGACAGTGAGTATAAACCACTTGTTCAGGGAGCCTGATGGTGGGAAGGGAGAAGAGAATAGGGACATCTAGAATCTGTGGCAAGTTCAGAAAAGGGAAAAAAAAATTTTTAATCTTTTAAATAGGAAAAAAATGAATAATATATTTTGATGTAAAAGCACTAATAGGGAAGGAGAGATTAATAATATATGAGAGAAAGGATATATTTTTGTAACAAAATTGCTAAGAAGTGGCAGTGAGAGAGTCCAGAACAAAGGTAGAAGGTTTAGTGTTAGCTGGAAATATTAGGGAAGGTTTTATAGAAGAGGACATATTTGCACTGGGCTTTTTTTTTTTTTTTTGCACTGGGCTTTAAAGAGTTAATAGGATTTGGATAAGCAGAGCAAAGTGGAAAGGTTGTGTCAGTGGGAAAATAGCATAGATTTAGCAAAAAATAAACTAGCTGATAAGGAGCACAGGAAAACATCTGTCTGAATTGGGGAGGAGGGAAGAGTAGATGATGTGATCAGCTATATAACCCTGCTCCTCTGTGTGTTGTACTAGGTAGAAATGGATGAGTGAGCCCTGCAATAAAGAAGTCAGTGTGAGGTAGAGTCATGAAAGGTAGGACCCAAGAGTTTGGATTTGATACAGTAGATGTTGGAAAATGGTACTGTAGATTCTGGAGCAGGACAGGCATGTGATGGGATACAGTGCAATGGAAAGATGAATGAGACATTGGAGTATAAAACCATTGAAAAATAGGGAAGAGACTGGAAGCAAAAAAGAGCCAGACCTGTGTAAAATGGGGACTCATCTAAGGTGGTAGTAACAAACATGAGAAGAACATTGTGAAACAAATTAATAGGATTCGGTGAGAAGATCTGAAGGTTACTTTTGAGTTTAAAGCCATGTTAAAATTTTGGTGTCGTTGATAAAATGGAGAAATTGGAAATAGGTCTCTTAAGAGGCAAGGCCATTTGACATGTTGCAAACAGACTGTTGTTTACTGGTTTTGAAATGAATTGCTCTGAAGAGAGCTTTGCCTAACCAAAGATTTGGAACAAGATCAGTGTTGAAATGTAGCTTTATTGTAGAAAACATAACAGCTTTTACACAGAAACAATTTGAAACTTTGCAGGGAAAAAGCAAATAGAAAAAAGCATTCAGCCTTGGAAGTCAAAGTGAGAGAAAGACAAGGATTCATGTTAGAGAAAGATGATGCATAATTGGAGAGAGGAAGACAGCCTGGGAGAGAGAATTTCAAGAAAAGGCGGAGATGAGCAGCCTCAAATCCTGCAGAGACGAGAAGACCTTTGACCTGGTGAAAAATAGTCCCTGACCTCTAAGGAAGCAGTTTTGGCTAGCAGGAGCAATCAGAAGGCGTACTGCCATGGGGTTTTTAGAAGAGACTGGCCAGTGAAGGAAAGGTGAGACGTTTCGTAGAAAAGGAGGAAAGAAACGGAATGATAGACAGAAAAGGCAGTAAATTCCAGTTTAATATGAGGAAACTCTGTATTTTGGAAACAAGAGAGAAATGGTTAAGGAGGGAATATAGTACTAAAGAGGAAAGAATCAAGGATAGAATCTCTCTCCACAGGTGGTGGAATTAGCTTTAGGTTGTTCTGGTAGCCTGAAAGGACAGATGTATAGACAGAGGTCTGTTACCATAAATGTAGGATCCAGTTAAGGAACGTGAACCAGATGACCTTCATCTTCCCAGTGAATTGGGGGGGGGTGGGGAATGGAAGAAAGGCAAGTAAAGTGTCTTTAGCTCTTGCTACATACCAGACACTTTGCTTGATCCATTAAACGTATTATCATGTAAATTCCTAAGAGTTCTTTGAGGGGTTGGTGATAATCTCCCAATTTTTTTTTCCCCCCTGGTACGCGGGCCTCTCACTGCTGTGGCCTCTCCCGTTGCGGAGCACAGGCTCCGGACGCACAGGCTCAGCGGCCATGGCTCACGGGCCCAGCCGCTCCGCGGCACGTGGGATCTTCCCGGACCAGGGCATGAACCCGTGTCCCTTGCATCGGCAGGCGGACTCTCAACCACTGCGCCACCAGGGAAGCCCTAATCTCCCAATTTTAAATGTGAGGATGCTAAGACTTCCAGGAATACTTACTTTTAAAACCAAATAGCTAGTAAATGTCAACTTTGAGATTTGATCCTCTGATATCAAAGGCTAGTCTCATTCCACTCTACCATTCATTCATTAATGTGAGGTGAAGAATATGGGGAACTTGAGAGAATCTGTATTACTGATTACAGTGGCCGTGCCTCAGAGTCACTTGAGGAACTTTAAAAAGCTCCTGCACCTTACTGATTACCCACTATATTAGTCAGGCTTCTCCAGAGAAACAATAGGATATATGTCACAAGATGAGTCTGGAGCATCTTACAGTGCCAGAAAGTGAGAAAGTACTAACGAGTGTTAATAGGAAATTTGAGGAGGACAGTTGGTGGAGAAGACTACTACTTTTACAACTTAAATCCTTCAGAATGATTGGAGTAGTTTAATATAAGGGTGTTTTATTTGTGTAATGAAAAAATCCAGTTAAATAACAAGAATAAGAAAATGGGAGAATAAGGACACATCCTTATTAGTGTTGAAAAGCTGGGAAAGGTGTCATCTAAAGATGAAAAACATTGAGGACTTTAGGAGAAATGAAAAGCATATAGGAGCAGGTTGATGACAAACCTTATAGCATTGAGAAATCTGCAACCTGATACAGGCTTAAAGCAGAAACACTAGAAAAGTGAGTTTTGCCAACACAATTGTGGAAAACCCCAATTCTCAGAGACTTTGAAAAATTGAGGTTGGTTATCTTAGTCCATTTTGGTTGTTATAACAAAATACCATAGACTGGGTGGCTTATAAACAGCTGAAATTTATTTCTCACAGTTCTGGAGGCTGGGAGTCCAGATCAGGGTGCCAGCATGGTTGGATTCTGGTGAAGGCCTTCTTCTGAGTTAGGCCTTCTTCTAAATAAAAAACGGCCTACTTCTTGCTGCATCCTCACAAGGTGGAAGGGGCAAGCGACTTCTCTGGGCCTTGTTTTATAAGGGCACCAATCCCATTCATGAGGGCTCTGCCCTCATGACCTAATCATCTCCTAAAGGTCCCACCTCTTAATACTGTCACCTTAGGGATTAGGATTTCAGCATATGAATTTGGGGGAGTGGAATGCAAATATTCAGATGATAACAATGGTCAAAAGGTAATTAGTTACTGGATTTTAGAACAACTGTACTAGGCCTAATTAGAATAGCTAATTACAGTGTTTACTCTCGGGCTAAGCTACTAGAACTTATTTATATAAGTTGGGTGTATCTCCATCTTGGGCTTGAGGGCCAGAGAGAGAATCAGGGTTATACCTCAGAGAACTTCTAATTGCCCCTGTGACTGTAGGGCTCCTTCCTTCAGAAGTTACCCGTCTAGCTGCTCCTCTCCATCTCTGCATGATACTCTGGATAGGCAGCACTCTCATAATCAGCATACACTCGCATGATGGGGAGAAGAGTGATGTTCACATATATTAAAGCAGTGGTTGTTAGTGGTGCATGCCCATTAAAAGCACCTAGGGAGGGGCCTCCCTGGTGGCGCAGTGGTTGGGAGTCCGCCTGCCGATGCAGGGGATGCGGGTTCGTGCCCCGGTCTGGGAGGGTCCCATGTGCCGCGGAGCGGCTGGGCCCGTGGGCCGTGGCTGCTGGGCCTGCGCGTCCGGAGCCTGTGCTCCGCGACGGGAGAGGCCGCAGCGGTGAGAGGCCCGCGTACCGCAAAAAAAAAAAAAAAAAAAAAAAAAAGCACCTAGGGAGCTTTTCTTTCTTTCTTTTTTTTTTTTTAAAGATGATTTCTACAGTGCATCCAGAGTTGAGAACCACTGTGCTGGGGAAACCAACTTTAGCTATCAGTTCTATTAACCAAGACTAACTAAATATTTAAGGAAAATCAAGAGGGTGAAAGAGGGATACCAAGCTGAACAAACAGAGGAATTGATTTTTGAGAAAACAAATTGAATATAATAGATAAAAGATAATATTTGTTATTCAAAAAAATCCTGAAAGGTTTTAGGGGATATAATTTCCATAAAATAACAGTGGGGTGCTATGAAAAAGAACAAGACAGTTTTTGGAAATTGAAAACATGTTTTCTGAAATAAAAACTTTAATAGCAGGCTGAATAGCAGCATGGTTGTAATAGATGACTGAATTAATGAACTAGAAGATCAGACCAAGGAGTTCTTCCAAAATGTGGTACAAAAGAACAAAGAAGAATGGGCTTCCCTGGTGGCGCAGTGGTTGGGAGTCCGCCTGCCGATGCAGGGGACGCGGGTTCGTGCCCCGGTCCCGGAGGATCCCACATGCCGCGGAGCGGCTGGGCCCGCGAGCCATGGCCGCGGGGCCTGTGTGTCCGGAGCCTGTGCTCCGCAACGGGAGAGGCCGCAGCAGTGAGAGGCCCGCGTACAGCAAAAAAAAAAAAAAAAAAAAAAAAGAACAAAGAAGGAAACTATGAGCTGTTGGACATGACATATATATCTAGGAGGAGAACTAATACTCTAGAACTAAAATTCTGTACAATTTCAGTAAGTCTTTGGCAGAGGGGAGATGGTGGGCATTTGGTGGGTAAGAATTAGAGTGTGTTAAAACTTCTGTAGTGGTAGAAGAGGAGACCATAGATACTGTTTTTAATAGGAAGAAAATTTGTTTAAATTTAATATTAGTATATCTTAAGTTATTGATATGTGATTCCTTTTCTGTCAGCTTTATCCTCTCAGCTTTGCTTTTCTTTGTGTGTCAGTTTCATCCTCAGACTGGCTTCCCTCTTTTGCAAGATGTCTGCAAGTTCAGTATTTAGAATTACCTGCTTTCTCTTTAAATTGGAGAGAGAAAGGGCACAGCTACCCACATCATCAAAGAAAACTTCTGAGCTTTGCTTTGATTGGATAGGTCAGAGACCAGTCACTGTTGTCAGAAAAAAAACCATTTGCCAAGACCTGCCAAGGTCTACTACTGAAGCACAAGGGCTGTGCTGGGGAGGGGTACATACCTAAGTGAGAACTGGGGAAGTTCATGGAGTGGAGAGGAGAAAATGTCTAACAAATGTCCACTACAGTATGCTTCTTAAAATTGTTAAGGATATTTATGAATAGAATAGATATAGAAGGAAAGAAGATATTGAGGAAAATAAACAAAAAGCCAGCCAAGGAAAAGTAAAAGCTTAGTGGAGGAGGGAAGAGAAAAAAAGCAAAATATGACCAAATGTAGCAATAGTTACAATAAATGTGACTGTAATACATTCTCATTTTTTTTAAAAAAGCTCTTAAATTATGTAGAAACAAATCTCCAGATTTGTGTTATTTTAGACAAATATAAACAAAATAATGCAGAAAGGTTGAAAATAAAATACACACATACATACTCCAGGCAAATGTTGAATGGAAGAAAATGCATAGTAATTTGTTATCAAAATTTAATTCCAGGCAACAAACATTTAATTTAAAATAGTTGATAAAAATTTATACCTAAGGAGCTAAAAATACACACTCTTCTCAAATACTCATATAACACTTAACAAAAATATATCATGTAACAGGGCTACACAGAAAATCTCAAATTCTGAAAATTGAAAACTTTTTATTGCCAGTTGTAATGCAAGGAAATAGTTCTCTCTCTCTCTCTGTGAGAACACACACACACACACACACACACACACACACACACACACCACACACACACCACACACACACACACACACACTCTTAACAAATGTGGAACCAAAAAAGAAGAAATATAACTTCTTGGAAAGCTTTTTACTTTACCTAAGTTTGAAGAGGATATAAAAGTTGAAATTACAAGGAAGAAAAAGTCAAGGTAATAAAAACAAGCAAATCATGGAAAAAAGAAATATAAATGATTTATAATATGTGAAAGGGTATTCAGCCTCATTAGTCCTCGAGATGCAAGTTAAGCAATAATAAGATATTTTGTGTTGCTTTGGACTGAAAAATTTAAAAGATGTTGATTGTACCCGTTTTTTGTCAGCATTGTTTTTAATAGCAAACAAAACAAAACAAAACCCAGAAGTAAAAAAGCAAGAGGGATAACAACACTGTAAATCAACTATACCCCAATAAAAATTTTAAAAATAAAATAAAATAAATAAAAAAGAAAGAGGGATAAAGAGTATTCATCAATGGGTAACAGCTAAATAAATGATGACTCATCCTTGTTACACAATGCTATGCAGGTATTAAAAAGAGTAAGTTAAATTGATATGTACTTACTGGAAAGATGTCCATAATGTATTTCTAAGTAAAAATAAAGCAGATTTCAGAGTGACATAGAGCATGATTTAATTTTTATTAAAAAAGTTGTGCATGTGATAATACATATATGTAAATAACTCTGTAGAAAGATCAAGAAAATTGATGTCAAATTGATTACCAACTGGGAGAGTGTAGAATGAATAGGTGGTAATGGGGACTTTGATTTTCCTCCTTGAAAAAAGGGATGTAGTTAGGGGTAGTGTTTATTTTTTTGATTTTCAGTATAGCATTTAAAAAATAATTTAATATTTAAGTGAAACTGTATACTATTTAGAAATTAATAACTTGAAAATATTACCTATCAAAATTTATGGGCTGTGGACAAAGTTGTACCTTGAGGAAATATTATAGCCTTAAATGCATTTATTAGAAAGACAAAAATTAATTCATAATGCATACATGTGGCAAAAATTAAAATTGCATTTGAAGATATACATTAGGTCTCCTGTGTACTGTGTCCCCCATTTCCCTTCCTCAAAGGCAGTCCTTCCAGAGAAATTCTGTGCATCATTTATTAACATATGTTCTCCTCCCCATCCCAAAGGATAGGTATTATATACAAGTTTACTTGTAACATTTATTTATTTATCAATATTTATTTATTTATTTATTTATTTACTTATTTGCTAGGGCTGCCATAACAAAATACACAGGCTGGATAGCTTAAACAAGAAAAATTAATTTTCTTAAAGTTCTTGAGGCTCAAAATCCAAGATTAAGGTGTCAGCAGGTTTAATTTCTTCTGAAGCCTCTCCTTGGCTTGTAGATGGTTGCTTTCTCCTCACGTGGTCCTCCCTATGTCTGTGTGGTCTGCATTCTAGTCTCCTTTTCTTATAAGGACACCAGTCATCTTGGATTAGGGCCTACCCTAATGACCCCATTTTAACTTAATTACCTCTTTAAAGATCCTATCCTCAAATACCGTCACATGCTGAAGTATTGGGCATTAGGACTTCAACATGTGAATTTGAGGGAGATACAATACAGCCCATAACAAATAAATAGGTAAATAAATAAATAGATAAATAAATAAAATTGATTATCAGTACATATAACTACATTGTATGGGTGGAGCTATTAGGTTGATCCGTCTGAAATTGTAGTTTCTAGAGGCAGAAAATACCGCATATGGGCAGTTTCAGGGGTTCAACATGATACTGTGACATATTTAATCAGTCTCCTTTTGATGAGCATTTCCGTGTCTTTTGTTACTTGAATATCCTTGAGTAAATGTCTCTGCCACATACATACTTGCGGTAAATTTCTAGGAGTTGTTGCATTAAAGAGGTATGTGTTTCTGTGGACCAGGTGTGGGTCCACATTATGTCAGGAGGGAGCTGGTCTGGGCACTGTGCTACAGGCCTTCCTGACAGGGGCAAGGGCACCTCAGCAGAAAGAGACTGGAGCTGTAAGGACAGAGGCAGAAGGCAGGTGGGGAGAGTGCAAGAGATTGTGTGGCGGGAGGCATTACCTCCATTAAAGGAACTGTACTGATACATTCTCAGTGGATTATTTTGTGACTAGAAATGACTAGAGGATTTTTATTATGTAATTGTGACCAGTAGAGTCATGGGATCTGCCCCAAATTTTATCCAAGGAGCAGGATCACCCAACAGAGGAGATTTGAACTGGGACTGGAAGATATTTTATACTATTTGCATTTTATGTGTCCTGCTCTTTCACTACAACAGTTACTCATATGTACATAAATAATTGCTTGGACATACATAGGAAAAATACCTGGAATTGATACCACCAGACTGTTAAGAGCAGAAGGGCACTGGTACTTCATATACATCTGTGCTGTTTAAAATTTTTACAAAGAGCAAGGATTATTTTTGCAACTGAATTTTAAAAAAAAGCTTTAAAGCATGGAATTCTCTTTGAATTTAATTATGATATAGTTTCTGAGCCAGAAGTATCAATATTTGTAGTTTGTATGGGCAAGAGCAAAGAAAAGGTCTGAAAAATGCCGAACTGTTTACAGTGGTTATTCCTGAAGAGTGCAGTTATAGAGCTAAATAACTTTTCCATTTAACTTTATACATTTCTAGACTCTTCAAAAATGATTTTTAAAATAATACTGTAGGGGCTTCCCTGGTGGCGCAGTGGTTGAGAGTTCGCCTGCTGATGCGGGGGATACGGGTTCGTGCCCCGGTCCGGGAAGATCCCACATGCCGCGGAGCGGCTGGGCCCGTGAGCCATGGCCGCTGAGCCTGCGCGTCCGGAGCCTGTGCTCCGCGGCGGGAGAGGCCACAACAGTGAGAGACCCGCCCACCGCAAAAAAAAAAAAAAAAAGAATAAATAAATAAATAAAATTTAAAAATAAAATAATACTGTATTGAATATTTGGAAGTTGCTAAGAGAGTAGATGTTAAAACTTCTCATCACAAGAAAAAAATTTTGTAACTGTGTGGTGATGGATGTCAACTAGACTTATTGTGGTGAGCATTTTGTAATATATGCAAATATCAAATCATTATGTTGTATACCTGAAACTAATGTTGTATGTCAATTATATCTCAATAAATACATTTTTTTATACAAACAGGTTGCTTGTGTAGCTTAAAAATAAAAATTTAAAACTGCATTCAGCAAATTACCATGCCCTTGGCTTATTTCTTTTTCTTGAGATATAGTTTCACTCAACAGCCCAGTAAAAGCAGGACTTCATTTCATATTCTTATATATGTCATAGCATCTCAAGGTTGGCATTTATGAAAACTCCATGACTAATTGCGCCCAACATGATTGTGGGAGCCAACAGACATTGTTAAAGGACGTAATATTTCTTTAACGGCAGAGAAAATTAGAACTTCTGATAGCAGTTACAGAAAGCAGAAGACAACACAGCACACTCATAAACAGCTCCTCAAGTTCCCACCAAGATGGAAAGCAGCTGCTGAAACCACATGCATAGAGGAAGGATTTTTTGGGTATGAAAAGCACCCCTGTGCTATTCCCACTATCAATACATATATGCCAGATTTCAAGATTTAATGAATTGAACCCCGTAGACCAGGTAGGAGGTTATTAACCTAAAATGCTGGAGAAGATAAATGCAAATAGTAGCCCATCTAGCAAAATACAGAGATCAAAGCTGCCTCAAAGCACTAAATAAGATGATAGTGTACGTATATCCAAGAAACTAAACATAAATGCTGTAATCACAATTTTGAATGACATGGAGAAATGCCCACCTTAAGTAAAAAAACAGAACATAGCATTGCCTATGGCCTAACATTTTAATGACTGTGACCCAGACCAGGAATTAATGCTTAATTGCGTTGTAATTTCCATGGATCATATTCTAGTTCAGTAGTGTAAATCATTTTGATTGGAGAGGACTAAGGATTTATTATAGATCTCATAAAGAAATGGAACATTTTTTTGTCATATATATATACAGATAGAGAGAGAACGAGAGATAACCTATCACAGTCTACCCATATCACCTCTACCATTTCAAGTGAAGTGTAGAAACTCTTAACATCCATATAGGTTCCTTTACTCCTGTGCTTGTCAAATATAATTGGCTTAAGTATTTCCTGTATATACATTGAGTGGCACATAAACAGGTAGGGTTATAATTTTTGTTTCAACCATGTATTTCTAAAAGCATGTGTGTGCGTGCATGTGTGTATATAAAGAGATTTTGATTGAAGTATAGTTGATTTACAATATTAGTTTTAGGTGTACAGAGTAATGATTCAATATTTTTATAGATTATACTCCATTTAAGCTTATTACAAAATAATGGCTATATTTCTCTGTGCTGTGCAGTAAGTATATCCTTTTTGCTTATTTATTGTATAAATAGTAGTTTGTATCTCTTAATCCCCTATCCCTCTCTGGTCCCTCCCCCTTCCCTCTCCCCACTGGTAACCACTAGTTGTTCTCTATATCTATGAGTCTGTTTCTATTTTGTTATATACATTTGTTTGTTTTATTTTTTAGATACCACCATAAGTGCTAACCTAGGGTATTTGTCTTTCTCTGACTTACTTATTTCACTAAGCATAATACCCTCTAGGTCCATCCACATTGCTGCAAATGGCAGCATTTCATTTTTTATGGCCAAGTAATACTCTATGTTTTGGTATAATTCACCTGTGAATCTGTCTGGTCCTGGACTTTTGTTTGCTGGGAATTTTTTAATAACAAATTCAGTTTCACTACTAGTAATCAGTCTGTTCATATTGTCTATTTCTTCCTTATTCAGTCTTGGGAGGTTGTATGTTTCTTCAGGTTTGGGAAGTTTTCAACCATAATTTCATCAAATACATTTTCAACCATTTTCTCTCTCTCTTCTCCTTCCAGGACCCCTATAATGTGAGTTTTGGTATACTTGATATTATCTTAGAGGTCTATTAAAGTATTCTCATTTTTAAAATTTGTTTTTCTTTTTGCCATTCTGTTTGGGTGATTTCCATTATTTTATTTTATTTTATTTTTAAATCTTTATTGGAGTATAATTGCTTTACAATGGTGTGTTAGTTTCTGCTTTATAACAAAGTGAATCAGTTATACATATACATATGTTCCCATATCTCTTCCCTTTTGCGTCTCCCTCCCTCCCACCCTCCCAATCCCACCCCTCTAGGTGGTCACAAAGCACCAAGCTGATCTCCCTGTGCTATGCGGCTGCTTCCCACTAGCTATCTATTTTATGTTTGGTAGTGTATGTATGCCCGTGCCACTCTCTCACTTTGTCACAGCTTACCCTTCCCCCTCCCCATATCCTCAAGTCCATTCTCTAGTAGGTCTGTGTCTTTATTCCTGTCTTACCCCTAGGTTCTTCATGACATTTTTTTTCTTAAATTCCATATATATGTGTTAGCATACAGTATTTGTCTTTCTCTTTCTGACTTACTTCACTCTGTATGACAGACTCTAGGTCCATCCACCTCACTACGAATAGCTCAATTTCGTTTCATTTTATGGCTGAGTAATATTCCATTGTATATATGTGCCACATCTTCTTTATCCATTCATCTGATGATGGACACTTAGGTTGTTTCCATCTCTGGGCTATGTAAATAGAGCTGCAATGAACATTTTGGTACATGACTCTTTTTGAATTATGGTTTTCTCAGGGTATATGCCCAGTAATGGGATTGCTGGGTCATATGGTAGTTCTATTTTTAGTTTTTTAAGGAACCTCCATACTGTTCTCCATAGTGGCTGTATCCATTAACATTCCCACCAGCAGTGCAAGAGTGTTCCCTTTTCTCCACACCCTCTCCAGCATTTATTGTTTGTAGATTTTTTGAGGATGGCCATTCTGACTGGTGTGAGATGATATCTCATTGTAGTTTGGATTTGCATTTCTCTAATGATTAATGATGTTGAGCATTCTTTCATGTGTTTCTTGGCAGTCTGTATATCTTCTTTGGAGAAATGTCTATTTAGGTCTTCTGCCCATTTTTGGATTGGGTTGTTTGTTTTTTTGTTATTGAGCTGCATGAGCTGCTTGTAAATTTTGGAGATTAATCCTTTGTTAGTTGCTTCATTTGCAAATATTTTCTCCCATTCTGAGGGTTGCCTTTTGGTCTTGTTTATGGTTTCCTTTGCTGTGCAAAAGCTTTGACGTTTCATTAGGTCCCATTTGTTTATTTTTGTTTTTATTTCCATTTCTCTAGGAGGTGGGTCAAAAAGGATCTTGCTGTGACTTATGTCATAGAGTGTTCTGCCTATGTTTTCCTCTAAGTTTGATAGTGTCTGGCCTTACATTTAGGTCTTTAATCCATTTTGAGCTTATTTTTGTGTATGGTGTTAGGGAGTGATCTAATCTCATACTTTTACATGTACCTGTTCAGTTTTCCCAGCACCACTTATTGAAGAGGCTGTCCTTTCTCCACTGTACATTCCTGCCTCCTTTATCAAAGATAAGGTGACCATATGTGCGTGGGTTTATCTCTGGGCTTTCTCTCCTGTTCCATTGATCTATATTTCTGTTTTTGTGCCAGTACCATACTGTCTTGATTACTGTAGCTTTGTAGTATAGTCTGAAGTCAGGGAGCCTGATTCCTCCAGCTCCGTTTTTCGTTCTCAAGATAGAACATATTTTAAAATTGCATATCTACATAGCCACTGTTAAAACATTTTAAGTAATTGTAAAATGCTTAGGAATGCGTTAAACAGCAGCAAGACAAATACAGAGATTGGAAAGATCTTTCTCAACCCATGGACAAATGATGTTTAAGCAATGTGCCATAAAATATTTTCAATTAAGACACTTTAATTCCAACTTGAAATTTTTATAAGAATTAGGTTTTTCTCTTCATAGTATCTAAAGACACAATTACAATTAACCTTTACCACTAATTTGCTTCTCGATGGGAAGAAAATGCAACTTGCCACTGAACGTTAAACTAACTCTTAAATAAATGCCAGTACTTTTTGGTGGCTTCACACTTTCCTTGTATTAGGGAAATTGGGGGTGACTGGTAACTAAGTAGAATTTTGAAATTATATGCTGAAAGAAAGCAGATGTACAAAGTGACGAAAAAGATGAATGGGTGGGGAGTTTCAAATTACCCAGAGACTTCTATCAAACAGTTTTTTTTTAATTTAAGATCTTGATTGAGATTAATTCACATACCATGAAGTTTACCATTTAAAGAGTAATTCAGTGGTTTTTAGTATGTTTACGGAGTTGTGCAGCAATCACCATTATCTAATTTTAGAACATTTCATCATCCCCCAAAGACCCCCCCCTTCCTCATTAGCATTCACTCCCCATCCTTTTCAACCCCTGGCAACCACTTTCTTTCTCTATGGGTTTACCTGTTATGGACATTTCTTATAAATGGAATATATAAAGGTCACAATATGTGACATTTTGTGTCAGACTTCTTTCATTTAATATAATGTTTATAATATAAAGGATCACCCATGCGGTAGCATGTATCAGTACTTCATGTCTTTTTATTGCTGAATAATATTCCACTGTGTGGATATATCACATTTTATTTACTTGTCACTTGAGGACATTTCGCTTGTTACAACTCTTAAACTATTATGAACATTGCTGCTACAAATATCCATGTACAAGTTTTTGTGTGAGCATGTATTTTCAATTCTCTTGGGTATATACCTAGGTGGAATTGCTGGATTATATGGCAGCTCTGTGTTTAACTATTTGAGGAACTGCCAGACTGTTTTCCAAAGTGACCACACCATGTCACATTCCCACCAGCAATGTGTGAGGTAGTAGCACATTTCTGACTATATACATATATTTTTTCCAGCCTTATTGAGGTATGATTGACAAATAAAAATTATATATATTTAAGGTGTATAACATAATGCTTTGATATAAGTATACGTTGTGAAATGATTACCACAGGCAAGCTAATTAACACATCTGTCACCTCACATAGCTACCATTTGTGGTGAGAACAATTAAGATTTTCTCTCAGCAAATTTGAAATATACAATACCTTTTATTAACTATAGTCACCATGCTGTACATTAGGTCTTCAGAACTTTCTCAATGTATAACTAATTGTACACTTTGACCATTTCCTCCACCCCCTGGCCCCTGGTAACAACAATTTTACCCTCTGTTACTGTGAGTTCGACTCTTTTAGTTTCCACATATAAGTGAGATCATACAGTGTTTGTTTGTCTGTGTCTGGCTTATTTCATTTAGTATAATGTCCTTCAGGCTGATCCATGTTGTTACAAGTGTCAGGATTTCCCTTTTTTTAAGGCCGAATGATATATACATACACATATATATATCACATACAATATACAAAATAATACATTCATATAGTACAGTATTTTCTTAACCCATTCATCTGTCAGTGGGCACTTAGGTTGTTTCCATATCTTGGCTACTGTGGATGATGCTGCAATGAATGGAGTACAGATATTTCTTTGAGATAGTGATTTATTTCCTTTGGATATATACCCAGAAGTGTGATGCTGGAACATATGGTAGTTCTATTTTTAATTTTTTGAGGAACCTCCATGCTGTTTTCCATAATGGCTGTACCAGTTTATGTTCCCACCAACAGTGCAGGAGGGTTCCCTTATCTCCACACCTTCACCTGACACTTATCTTTCAACTTTTTGATAATAGCCATTCTAACAGGTGTGAAGTGAGATCTCTTTGTGGTTTTGATTTGCATTTACCTGATGATTAGATGTTGAGCATCTTTTCACATACCTGTTGGTCATTTGTATGTCTTCTTTGGAAATATATATTCTTCTTTGAATATACATATATATATATATATATATATTTATTTTTTTTTTATTTTTTGATATGGACCATTTTTCAAGTCTTTATTGAATTTGTTACAGTAGTGCTTCTCTTTTATGTTTTGGTTTTCTGGCCACAGGCATGTGGGATCTTAGCTCCCCGACCAGGGATTGAGCCTGCACCCCCTGCATCGCAAGGCAAAGTCTTAACCACCGGACTGCCAGGGAAATCCCTGAATATATACTTTTAAAAGAAACTTCAGGGAATTAAGTGGCAGTGACCTCGAAAGAGCCTTTTGAGATGCTGGTAATGTTCTATATATTGATCAGAGTGGTGGTTACATGATTGTATTCATGTATAAAAATGCATGAGGAGTTCCCTGGTGGCCTAGTGGTTAGGATCATGGGCTTTCACTGCCGTGGCCTGCAAAAAAGCATGGAGCAGTGAACTTAAGTTAGTGACTTACTGTACGTAAGTTATATTACCAGTAAAAAAGAAAAAATATCCTAACTGCATTGTCCTTTTTTCTATTTCACTGTAGACCGGGGGACTTCATTTTACTTCAGACCAGTGGTGCTAGGCTAGTTTCTTGGATTGCTAGTCAAGAACCACTGATTTTAAGATAAAACCTGAACACATTCATTAGGCATAGAAAATTCCTTTACAGTCTGGTCCAGGTTCTCTTTCTGCCCTCCACACCCCCGGCCCTCAGTAGTGAATGTGCAGGGTCCTAACCACTGGACCACCAGGGAATTCCCTAAATTTGCTTTTAAAAACTTTTTATTTTTAAAATAATTATAGACTCAGAGGAAGATACAAACACAGTACAAAGAGTCCATGTGCTCTTCACCCCGCTTCACCCAAAGGTGACATCTTTTATAACTGTAGGACAATACCAAAACCAGGAAGCTGACATTCATTAACCTATCTTTTAATTCATCTTTCACCTTTTAACTTATTTTTTACATTCCCTGTGTTGTCCAGTACAGTAGCCACTAGCCACAAATAGCTATTTAAATTACTTAAGAATATATAAAATGAAAAATTTAATTCCATGGTCTCACTAGCCCCATTTCAAGCACTTAATAGCCACATGTGACTAGTGGTGACCATATGGAAAGTAGATTTTCCACTGCACAAAGCTTTTTTGGAAAGCCCTGATCTAGACTGTATTCATCTTTATTTCTGCAATTGCTAGGCAGTGTACGTACTCAATCCATACTTGAACAGTTGAGTCTAGACCTACCCTCTTCTTTTACACATGAAAAAACTTAGGCCCTGCGTTATGGTAAATAAAATGGACTATAGCTATTGAGTAGCAAATCTGAGACAGAGCCCAGGTTTCCTAAATCCAAGTTCACTGGTCTTTTCAAGTGGACCCTAATTTGTAAGCTCACCAATTTGTATCAGTTTTAGAGGAAGGAGTGTTAAAGTAATGTAATACTTTCTAACTTTGGGGTGTATAAGAATCAACTAGGGGCCTCCCTGGTGGCGCAGTGGTTGAGGGTCCGCCTGCCGATGCAGGGGATACGGGTTCGTGCCCCGGTCTGGGAAGATCCCATATGCCGCGGAGCGGCTGGGCCCGTGAGCCATGGCCGCTGAGCCTGTGCGTCCGGAGCCTGTGCTCCGCAACGGGAGAGGCCACAACAGTGAGAGGCCCGCGTACAGCAAAAAAAAAAAAAAAAAAAAAAAAAAAAAAAAAAAAAAAAAAGAATCAACTAGGAAGCTTGTTAGAACTGCGTATTCCTGGACCTCTCCCTCCCATGATTCTGTTACATTAGGTCTGGGGTGGGGTGTAGGAATCTATATTTTAAACATAAGCTTAATCAAGACTGTGTGGTGATAATATAAGGATAGATCAGAATATAGAGCAACAGAATAGAGAGCCTAGAAACGGAACTGCACTGTTACAGATGTTTGACTTTTAACAAAGATGCCATTGAAGAAAGGAAATCTTTTCAAGCAGTGGTGTTGGAACAATTAAATATCCGTATGAAAAACAAAGAACTTTGACCCCTACCTCATGCCATAAATAATATGGATCATTGACCTAAATATTATTATTAATTAGTAATTAATTTATAATTAATTATAAACTTTCTAGAAGCAACCATAGGAGAATATCTTTGGGATGGGTAAAGTCTTTTTGGACAGGATACAAAAAGAAATAATCATAAAAGAAAAAATTGACAAGAAAAAGTGATGTTATATTTTCATCAAGAACTTTTGCTCACCAAAAGGCACATTTAAGAAAATGCATAGGCAGGGACTTCCCTGGCAGTCTAGTGGTTAAGACTCCTTGCTTCCTGTGCAGGGGGCACAGGTTCCATCCCTGGGTGGGAAACTAAGGTCCCATGTGCCCTGAGGTGGAGCCAAAAAATCAATTCAAATCAGAGAATCAATGAACTTGAAGAGAGAAAAAAAGAAAATAAGAAAAAGCATAGGCAAGCCATGTAATAGGAGAAAGTATTTGCAAAATATATTTCAGACAAAGGACAGGTGTCCAGAAGATATGTCAGTTAATAACTCAGAATATATAAAGACTTCCTATAAATCAATAATAAAAAGATAAACAGTCCAATTAAAAAACTGGTTAAAGATATGAACAGACAAAAGAAGATCTACAAATGGTCTTAATAGGCACATAAAAAACATTCAAGGGAATTCGTGGCAGTCCAGTGGTTCAGACTCTACGCTTCCACTACAGGGGGCATGGGCTGGATCCCTGGTTGGGGAACTGAGGTGCCGCAAGCTGCATGACGCAGAAAAAAAAAAAAAAAGCATTCAATATCATTAGTCATGATACCGCTGTATACTCACCAGCATGGCTAAAATTAACAGGCTGACAAAAAACCCAGTACTGGTGAGGCTGTGGAGCAACCAGCAATTCTTCTACATCGCGGGCGGTGTAAAATGGTACTACCACTCTGGAGAAAGTGTGACATCTCTTGGGTAGATACCTAGGAGTGGAACTTAAGGGGACGTGATAAACAATTATACTTGTAGGTATTTACCAAGCGAAATGAAAGACTATATCCACAAAGAGACTTACGCAACAGTGTTCTTGGGTAGCAGCTTTATTCATAGTAGCCAAAACATGGAAACAATCCAGGTGTCCATGAACAGAAAAATGAATGAACAAATTGGGTTATAAATTCACACACAATTATATATTTGTACTCAGGAGTAAAGAGGAACAAACTACAAATGAATTTTAACAACATGTTGAGTAAAAGTTTGAAACAGCGTTCTCAGTTAATACATTATAAAGCTCTGTGGTGAAAAAAATGAGAAGGCTGGTCACCTCTCTGGGAGTAGGGGGAAGGCCCTGAGTAGGAAGGGTCATGAGAGAACTTTCTCTGATGATAATAATGTTCCATAGCTTGCTAGGGGTTGTGCCACACAGGTGTATGCATTTGTCAGAACTCTCTGAATGTTACACTAAAATCTGTGCATTTGACTAATATGTAAGCTTTACCCTGAGGGGGAAAAAGTTTTAAAAGATGTAATTTTGATGCAGGTGATCTGAAGGCCACACTTTGAGAACCACTGGGTTTGACCGATTTCAGAAATAATTCTTTCTTACCGTGAAAAATAGTAATCCATAGATTACTAATGTAACGTTTTGACAGTTTTCAAAAATTCATGGCACCTTAAATATTTTAAAGGGTATATTTGTATTTAGTTACATAAATATTGTATTAAAAGTGCCATTTCCTTATTAGTAGGTTAATTAATAAGTGGACAAGGATTTATGACAATATTATATAGTTCTTCATTCCAGTAAATGTTCTTTTTTAGTGTCAGGAAGGCAATTTTAATATCAGGAGGTAATGGACATGGAAATAATTTAGCACTGAATTAGATTAATTGACTTGGTTAAAATGTGCTTTGAGATGGATATTTATAGTGACATTTGATAAACTGGATCATTTTGATTTGCCGTTATATTCCTCTTTCAGTAAACTACTGGCTTTCACCACAGTGAAGTTTATTGAATGTGTTTACTTATGTGATAAGCCTCTAGTGTCATTTACTTTAAGATTCTAGATGTTAAAAAAAATTAAAACTTTTACTTCATGTATCTTAATTGTAACATGAATCTGCAAACTTGCAAAAGGGCTACAGGGGAACAACTGGAACTGTGATATTAATGACCAAATGCTGACTCATGTGGGTATGAGGCAAATCTGACCTTACTGGTTTATAGGTAAAATTATCAGGTCAACTCTCATACCACATCACAAATAATCTCTCCTACAGTAGAGTATTGGTCAGGTCCCTGAAATTTCACCAAGATATCTGCCTGTGCTTTCAAATTGTCCTGATAAGAACCACCTGGGGGCACTCATTAAATTTCAGGTCCCTCCCTCAGAGCTTTGAATTCCTTCCTTAGAGACTGATTCAGTGGGTCTGGGATGGGCTGAGAATCTGTATTTTTAAACTAGTACCTTCAGATTATCAGGAATGTTTAGGAAATATTGCCCTAAAGAGGAGCTAAGTTTGTCCAAAAAAAAAAAAAAGAAGAAGAAAAGAAAAAGAAAAAAAAATCACCCAGAGACCTTGTTGAAAATACAGATTCCTGGGCCCTACCTAGCACTTCTCATTTGTCTGGGATGAAGCCCCCATATATCTGCTTTTTTTTTTTTTGGCCATGCTGCAAGGCTTGTGGGCTCTTCGTTCCTCAACCAGGGACTGAACCCAGGCCCTGGCAGTGAAAGCACCGAGTCCTAACCACTGGATCACCAGGAAATTCCGCCCCCCCCCCATATTTGCATTTTTTAAGAGCACAGACAGTGCGCAGATCTGAGGGCTGTCTTCCTGGTGCCTTAGTGGTAGGTCCTTGAGTAAGTTTTCAGTCATTCGCACAAGAGAGAATGGGGAAGTAGGAGATTGAAGGAAAGATAATTTTAGAATTGAGGACAGCGGAGGGCAAGGAAAACTGAGCATGCATGAGAAAGGGGAGAATCACCTTCTGGAGACTGTCCAATGGCTGCTGTGCTACCATCTTTGTGCAGGGTGGAGCACTCATAACCCACGGGGAAGTGACTTTTGAAAGCAACCAGGTTTATTAACTTTTGAGAGGTGGGGAGAATTCAGGATCATTTGTATGCCATGGAAAATCTGCCTGCCTGCTCTAGGTTGCTAGTCCTTGTTTTCCACGCTGCTAGTGGAAACCTATAAACATTCACTGATTTTTCTCTTGTGTAGTAAGAAGAAAACACAACTTATAGACCATCTTCTGGCAGAAGATGATAGATTTGGATCAGAAACGGGAGGCGTTGGAAGCCAGGAATCAAAAGTGAAGAAATTCTGCAAGCCCTTGGGTGAGAAAGGTGACAGGGATTGATTTATTTACTCACGTGTCCCACATTGTCATTCTTTGGTTATCTAATGTGAACTTGTTTTTTAGGCTGATCTGGACCTTCATAAATGTTAGGGAGAAGGTGGAATAAGCTGCTGGAAATGGGTCTAGAGCACACATTTCTCCTCAGGCTGCTTCAGTTAGTACTTTTCTGTCAGCACCTTGTCTGCATCTACTTCTTCTTTCCCAGGACCCTTCCCCCTCCTTTCTAGAGCTAAAGGCTTAACCTGAAATACCTCATTAATATCCATGGCTAATGTTGATTAAATTCTTACTACAGCTAGGCACCATGCTGTTGTCCTCTCCCTGCATTATTTCATCATTCCTTTCTTGAAACAGCCCAATAATCTAGATACTGTGATTATGATCCACTTTCGAGATGAAGCATCTGAGAGGTTCCAAGACGTTACATAACTTGCCCAGGACCTCACAGCTAGGAAATGGCAGAACCAGATTTTAAACTCACGCTGACTTCAGTTCCTTACTTGCTGCCTTCTTTTTTTCTTAAAGAGAAAATAGGAAACTGCTCTTGCAACCTCCTCCAGTGTATCAGAACAGGTATCCCAACTTGACAGACCTCCTTTGAAAAGTTGTCAATCCCTGGGATTTAAAAGCATTAAAGTTGTCATTACAAAATTCTTAAAAATCAGAAAAGAGAAAGAAGTCACCTATAATATTCCTGGCCTTATATAACTGTGATTAATATTTTAATGTATTTGCTTTCAGGCTTTTTTGTCATAGGTGTATATTTCCATATTGTACATATATTATTTAGTATCATGATATTTTAAATATAAATAGGATTTTCACACTCAAACTCAGATTTTAATGATTCTCAAGTGGTAATGTGTAAGACTTCTAGCAGTTTGAAATGAAAGAAGCCTGGCAAATGAGTGAATGAATAAAGGAATGAATGCTTGCTTCCATATATGGAATATTAAATATTTGTGTACTTGTCACTTTTGTTTTTTCTGCGTTCAGAGAGGAGGACCATTGTTTTAAATTTTGTGTCATGAACAAACAGTATCATGAACAAAGAACTTACTCTCCCAACAAGTGTGTTTTGCCTGTCTTTTCAGGTCTTGCTCAAATCTACACCCCCTTTAGGCTTTTCTTGATTTCCAGACCTATAATGACCTTTCTCTCCTCCAATCTTCTCAAGCACTTTCTGGCTGTACCTCACATATGACATTTACCATGTTCTCCACCTGCTGGTTATAATAATTTTTGTCCTATCTTCTTATACTTATCTACAACACCTAATCCAGTGCTTTTTCATGATGTCACTTTTATTTCTCAGCATCTTGGTATTCAAACCAAATTGCTATTAATCAGTTTCTCCAAGATACTAGAATGCCTTTAGACTTTCTGACATGTCTTTCCATGCCTTGTAGGTTCCTATCACTGTAACCATGCCAGAAATGACAGAGAATGAGACTCCTACAAAAAAGCAGCACAGGTATGAAGACACAATCCAAAAATAATACAGTTTGGCAGATAAGAGGCAGAAGTAGTCCCCACTTTGCTAAATAGTAGTCCTTTAGGGAACTTTCATTTGGATGCCTAGAAAACCATTACTCTTCAAAAGTAGGTGTGGATAAATATAAATAGATTTACTGAAAGGGGTACATAATTAAAATCTACCTGTCCTTTAAATTCTACTAGCAGTGTAAGAAATAAAATGACTATCAGTAGTTAAAATAGTATACTACCTAATCTATGCTAAATGTTTAGTTTCTCCTGAAATTTTTACTTGCATTCAATATTAGTCTTTGTGGTGGACACTAAGTTCACTTAGGCTGCAGTCAGTTTGAACCGACATTTTGTGACATTACAAACCATTAATGCCAATGTGCACATTAGTACACTATTAGTTCTGGTTCTTTGTATAATACCTCCTTCAAAATTTCTAGCATTTTGGGCAATGTTTCTGCTTAGAATTGCATGGCCAATGCTTCCATTATTAAATATTAAAATCATTATTTTCTTTCCTTACCAAATAGCTATTAGAGAATTCTTAGGTATTGAGTAATTGTACATAAAAGGGAAAATTGGTGTTTTTAGTAGATTAGCTTTTAAGAAAATGTAAGAGTTTGGATAACCTAAGATACATAAATGCAAAAGATGGCTCAGATGCCAGTTGTTAGTGCATGAGTGCTAGTGACTACCACACTTCCCTCCCTGGGGATTACAAGGTTCTTCTGTACCATTGCTTGTTTTCTGTACATACTCATCCCTACCCCTGGCCAGGTGCCAGAGCAAACATCAGAAATCACCTACAGGGACTTGCCTGGTGGTGCAGTGGTTAAGAATCCACCTGCCAATGCAGGGGACATGGGTTCAATCCCTGGTCTGGGAAGATCCCACATGCCCCAGAGCAACTAAGCCCATACGCCACAACTACTGAGCCTGCACTCTAGAGCCTGTGAGCCACAACTGCTGAGCCTGCGAGCTGCAACTACTGAAGCCCGCATGCCTAGAGCCCGTGCTCCGCAACAAGAGAAGCCACTGCAATGAGAAGCCCCTGCACTGCAACAAAGAGTAGCCCCCGCTCACCGCAACTAGAAAAAGCCCACGTGCAGCAATGAAGACCCAATGCAGACAAAAATAAATAAATAAAAATAAAATAAATTTATTAAAAAAAAAATCACCAACAGTTGACCCTTGAACAGCGTGTAGCTAGGGGTATAGCCAGACCTCCTATTCACAGTTCTCCATATCCACGGTTCCATATCCATGGATTCAACCAACTGCGGATCCTGTGGTACTGTAGTATTTACTGTTGAAGAAAATACAAGTATAAGTGGATCCGTGTAGTTCAAACCCCTGTTGTTCAAGGGGCAGCTGTACTTGGCACATCACTTAGAGAGCTGACTAGCCCCTTAAGTACATTTTTCAAATAGGTAAGATTTTCAATGATTGACTTACTTCCCAACCAATGACTTCTGGGTATGGAAAAATGGAGAATTGTAGTTACTTTGAGAAATTGTGAATTCTAAGTTTATATTGATGTATCTGCAGTTAGGTTTTTATACCATAATATATTATTAAGAAAATTTTCCTTCAAATGGCTTCTCATTGATACAACAAATACAAATTCATAAAATTAATTTTTATAGTTCTCAAAATATAAAGTAAAATGTTTTCCTATTATTTTCATGTTCCTTTTATCTGTACTTTTTGTTTCAGAAAGAAAAATCGGGAGACACACAATGCAGGTAGAAACAGCAATTTAAGTTTTATTTGTTAGCATTTTTTGTATTCAAAATGAAATTATACTGCAGTTGATTGTGTTTTTATGTTATAAGCACAGAATCATTATTAATTACATTTTAGGAAAGTGTTCCTTTATTGTTTGGGTTATTTTTTTTTTTGCATTTTTTATGTTGAAGTATACTTGTGCAATGTTATATACATTACAGGTGTACGACATAGTGATTCAAACTTTTAAAGGTTATATTCCATTTATAGTTATTATAAAATATTGACTGTATTCCCTGTGTTGTACAATATACCCTTGTATCTTACTTATTTTATATAAAATAATTTGTTTTATATTGTTTTTAGTTGACAAAATACTCCCTAAGTCTCATGAAGATGGCTTATCACTTTCTAATTCACAGCCTATTAAATAATTTAAGGATTAATATACCCCTGGAGCTAGTGTTTTAAGTGATTTCACCCACTGAGAATTCCAGATATACTCTTCCTGAATAGAGTGAAGAGTATGTACCTCTGCAGAAATTCTAGAGTGGGCTAGCTGCCTACAGTAGGGAAGAAATGGGGAGCAGGCTGTAGATCTTAAAGGTACTTGAAATGTGAACAGTCTTAAATTAAGCTGTGGAGTTCTCAATTATAAGAAGAAATGTAGAAAAAAATATTTGATTTTTATCTCAAACATCAAAATTATAGGCCACAGCCAGGTAAACATTTATAGAAGTAATTATGCATACGTTGACAATTTGGTACATTTTTAACATTTTATTTTCCATCAGGGACTACAGTCAGATCTAAAAATATATATTTTAGACTCAATTTCTATTACTCTATAAATAATCTCTTCCCTTCCCTAAGGAAAGGACCCTGGGGAAAACTTTATCTATGGAAAGATGTGTTGAACACTGGTAGGACATTGCTGTTCCCCAGAATGGGAGTTTACTACCTTTAAATTCCCTTTTATCACTGTGGATAGAGCCTTAATGTTGTTGTTCTTGTTGTTTTATCTACACACATTAAAAAATGTGCTCTTAGATAACAGCAAATACTATTGTTAGAGAATTCAGAAAAAAGGTGAGCTATAGTTTATTGCTTTGTGGGTTTTTTTTTTTTTTTTGGCCACATCAATAAATCTGATTTTTTTGGCCATATGAACTAAATCTTTTTATTAGAATCAGATGTCACATGGGACCATAAATATGTCCTGATAGTAATTTATTAAGAGAGAGTAAATGGATGTCATTTAAAGGATGTTCTTACTGCTAGATTATGAAGCAAAAAGTATATATTTTGAAAAACAAGACCTACTTATGCTATATCTGAAAGATCATCCTCTTAGAAGCGCTGAAGTCCTTTGTTAAAAGGAAGGTTTTAGAAAACTAACAGAAAGTAGACTGATTTTTCTATTTACAGTGTCTTATAGAAAAACTGTTTAGATCATCGCTTGTATCTTCTTGCCCCTTTCATACAACTTTTAAAGTTGTAGCACGTAAGCCTGGAACATTTCTCAGTTAATTGAGAAGTTGTCAGTTGTTCAGCTTCTTAGATGGGCCAAAGTGAACAGCACAGACCCCACAGAAAAAAATAAACCACTGCCTTTTCTTGTCTATTTTAAGTCACAACTAATAGCCATTTCTAGTCCAAAAATACCTTCTAGTCAGCCTAAAAGGTGTGTTAAAGTTCTTTAATCTGTCTAAAAAGGTCTAATTTGCCCATTTGCTATAAAGAAGCAGCTTTCTAGTAACATAGCTAGTGGGTTCTTGTAATTTAGTTATCATTAAAATCTCTAATAATTACTTGAAATATAATAATGGCCTAAGAGTAATGTAGTATTAGCACTTTGTGTTTATAATTTGAATTTAATTATTATAGATTCCATTATTTTAAATCCTAATAAATGGTATGGCTTATATTGATTTCCATAACACTAAACCTAGAATATGACATTCTTAGAAATCTTATTGTAGTTATTTGTATTCAGTAGATACTATTTGATAAGACTTTCTTAGGTATTTCTTTACCTAAAATTTCTTTACTCAGGGAGAATGAGACACTTTGGCAGTAGTACTGTAAGGTTTGATAAATGAATTTTTCCTCTGTCTAGTGGAGAGGCATAGAAAGAAGAAAATCAATGCTGGGATAAACAGAATAGGAGAGCTGATCCCATGCTCCCCTGCGCTGAAACAGGTAAGAAATCCACTCATACTTTCACCAATTGCTTGTGATCATATAATTCCCTAAGTTGTTTCTGTGCTCAGAATGATTATTTTTGTTCCCTGCCATTAATGGTTTTTTAGAGTTAATAATTGCCTCATTGTTTTTCATTTGCTCAATTTTCTATATACCTGCCTATCTTTAATTCTTTCCACACCTCCAGCAGTCTCTTACTACAGTTTCTATATGGTCAAATTGCCACATAATTTCCATTTTCCCAATTTTTCCTTTGAACCTTCTGAACCTTTTTACTTCTGGAACCCTCTGCCCTTCCTTTTCAATCTCAATTAGTTGGTTTCTTTCAACTCTTCTGTTTTTAATTTCAGCTCTTATATTTTTAATTTCCAAGTCTTTTTTTCTTTTTCTCTTTGTTCCTTTCATACATTTTTTATGGATATAATATCATCTCAGCTTTGAGAATATTATATAGGGTTTCGGGTTTTTTTAATGTTTCTTCTATTTTCTATATTGTCTTTGTTTCTTCTGATTTCCTTTTCCCCTCCTCTGTTTTGATGTTTTGTCTTTCTTTTTGGAGACATTCCTTAAATGTTTAATGATATTTAGCTGTTTTTTTCATATTTGAGAATGAGACATTAAAAAGCTGATTGAACAGGCTTGTGGTTTGGTGGTCCTAACTGTCTGGTGATTGGCTAGTGAGCTGATGTTGTTGTTATTGTTGCTGAACTAAACAATATCAGTATTTGTAGATTTCTTCTTTTGGGGTTAGCTATTAATTTTTATTTTCCGGAGGAGGAGCCTTCAGCACCCTACCTAGGAGTGGGAATGGTGGGAAAAGAACTATAAGGCTCATTGCCATTTTTCTGAGGGCTGGGATGGGGAAGGGGTGCTGGAGAGTCTCATGCTTTAGAAGGCAGGATTTTACTTTACCTCCCTGTTTTCGTTTAGGAGCCTCATCTTGTCCACTTCTGTGCCAAGTAAGTATCCTTGAGGCTGAAATCTTCTGGTTCAAATTTCACAGAAAATAAACTTGTCTCCTGTGGTTGGGGAAGAGGGGAAGTCATCCAGCTGCATAGGGTGTGTGTGTGTGTGTGTGTGTGGGGGGGGGGGTGTGTGTGGTTCTTATTACTGCAAAATAAGAATCTTTCTATCAGTCCCCTCAGTTTTAACCCATGCCTCACCCCACCTTCTGGGGTAGCTG
Source organism: Mesoplodon mirus (assembly GCF_964341445.2). Taxonomy (NCBI): domain Eukaryota; kingdom Metazoa; phylum Chordata; class Mammalia; order Artiodactyla; family Ziphiidae; genus Mesoplodon; species Mesoplodon mirus. The sequence goes on from NC_138982.1 coordinate 87,347,460, forward strand.
GAGCTTCCCAGTCCCAAACCATCCCAGGCTTTTGGTGGGGAGGGCCAGATCAATGTGTTCACTTCACAACACTGTCTCCCTCAGCAAGGTCTTACAATTCAGTTTCTTTCCATTCTCCCCTACAAGATGGTACCTAGTCTTGCATAAATGTGTTTTTTAGTCTTTTAAAAAAGATACTTTCTGTTTCCTTAACACACAGGCAAACTTAAGGGGAGGTACTATGTCTTCTGATTGTTTTTCTTTCTCCACATATCAATGTATAGTAGCTGCTCACTAAGCACTGGTGTTTGCCCCATAAGATGTTCCTCCCCTTGGCTTCTATTCCTACAGGTTTCTCTGAAAGGAAACCATAATCATTTCTCTTTCTTGGTGTCCTAGAATGTGCACTGGAAGTCAGTATTTGGTCTCCAGAAGCTGAATAGATTTAGATTTTCTTGACTGTTGCCACATGTCCCCACCCCCATCTGCAGTAGAGAAGCAGTAGGTGGGCATTATCAGGTTCTGCCTTTGTCTCGACATTTGCTTTAAGAAAGGACACTATCTTAGTTTCTTTCTCTAAAGTACAGTGTTTCCTGGGTTATACTGGATTTCTGATGGGACCCAGCCTAAGGGACCCAAAATTGTAACTTGCTGAACCAAAGCCCTAAATCACCGACTCCTACATGAAGAGAGCTATCGGATAAAGTACTGGAGATATTTAATAGTATAAATACTGAGTAGAACTTAAACATTCACTGTAACATTTTTAAAAGCTGAAGAATAAAAAAAAGAAATTCCTCTTTCATAGCTTAAGTATTTATCAGTAATAGACTGGTAAACAAAATAAACACAGCTGTTAGAAAGTATAGCATAGACATAGATATATACACACACATATCACATCTTATTTATCCATTCATCTATTGATGAGGACTTAGGTTGTTTCCATATCTTGGCTATTGTAAATAATGCTGCAATGAACATAGGGATGCATATATCTTTAGGAATTAGTGTTTTTGTTTTCTTTGGATAAATATCCAGGAGTGGAATTACTTGATTGTATGGTCATTCTATGTTTAATTTTTTGAGGAGTCTCCATACTGTTTTCCATAGTGACTGCACCAATTTACATTTTCACCAACAGGACATGAAGTTTCCCTTTTCTTCACATCCTCGCCAACACTTCTTATTTGTTGTTTTTGGGTTCTGTTTGTTTTTTCTGTTTTTTAAATTTATTTATTTATTTATTTGGTTGCTCCAGGTCTTAGTTTTGGTACACGGGATCTTCGTTGTGGCATGCGTGACCTTTAGTTGCGGCATGCATACTCTTAGTTGTGGCATGCATGCAGGATCTAGTTCCCCAACCAGGGATCGAACCCAGGCCCCTGCACTGGGAGCACGGAGTTTTACCCACTGGATTACCAGGGAAGTCCCTGTTGTCTTTTTGATAACAGACATTCTGAAAGGTGGGAGGTGATATCTCATTGTAGTTTTGATTTGCATTTCCCTTATGATAATGATGTTGAGCATCTTTTCATGTGCCTGTTGGCCATCTACATTTCCTCTTTGGAAAAATGTCTATTCAGATCCTCTGCCCATTTTTTATTTGGGTTGTTTGGTTTTTGATATTTAGTTGTATGAGTTCTTTGTATATTTGGATATTAACTCCTTATTGGATATATCATTTGCAAATATCTTCTCCCATTCAGTAGGCAGCCTTTTTGTTTTGTTGATAGTTTCATTCACTGTGCAGTAGGTGGGCATTATCAGGTTTTGCCTTTGTCTCAACTTTTGCTTTATGAAAGGACACTGTCTTAGTTTTTGTTTGATGTAGTCCCTTTTGTTTATTTTTGCTATCCTTGCCTGAGGAGACAGATCCAAAAAAATATTGCTACAATTTACGTCAGACTGTTCTGCCTATATTTTCTTCTAGGAGTTTTATGGTTTTCAGTCTTACATTTAGGTCTTTAATCCATTTTGAGTTTATTTTGGTATATGGTCTGAGAAAATGTTTTAATTTCATTTTCTTACATGTAGCTGTCCAGTTTTCCCAGCACCACCTAATGAAGAGATTGTCTTTTTCCCCAAAGTATCCTTGCCTCCTTTGTCATAGATTAATTGGCCATAAGTGCATAGGTTTATTTCTGGGCTGTCTATTCTATTTCATTGCTCTATGTGTCTGTTTTTATGACAGTACCATACTGTTTGTTTGTTTATTTGGGGTTTTTTTGCCACACCGCACGGCATGTGGGATCTTAGTTCCCCGATCAGGGATCGAACCCACATCCCCTGCATTGGAAGCACAGAGTCTTAACCACTGGACCACCAGGAAAGTCCCAGTACCATACTGTTTTGATTACTGTAGCTTTGTAGTATAATTTGAAATCACGCATGATACCTCCAGCTTTGTTCTTTTTCAAGATTGTTCTGGTTATTTGGGGTCTTTTGTGTTTCCATACAAATATTAAAATTATTTGTTCTAGTTCTGTGAAAAAAGCCATTGGTATTTTGATAGAGATTGCATTGAATCTGTAGACTGCCTTGGGTAGTATGCTCATTTTAACAGTATTAGTCCTTCCAATCCATGAGCACAAAAATTACAGGCCAGTATCACTGATGAACATAGATGCAAAAATCCTCAACAAAATGTTAGCAAGTTGAATTCAACAGTACATTAAAAGGATCGTAAACAATGATCAAGAAGGATTTATCCCTGGGATACAAGGATGGTTCACTATCTGCAGAGCAATCAGTGTGTTACACTATATTAACAAATTGAAGAATAAAAATCATATAATCATCTCAATAGATGCAGAAAAAGCTTTTGACAAAATTCAACACCCACTTAAGATAAAAACTCTCAACAAAGTGGGTTTAGAGAAAACATACCTCAGCATAATAAAGCCATATATGACAGCCCACAGCTACCATCATATTCAATGGTAAGAAGCTGAAAGTATTTCCTCTAAGAAGACAAGAATGCCCACTCTTGCCACTTTTACTCATCATAGTACTGGAAGTGCTAGCCACAGAAATCAGATAAGAAAAGCAAATAGAAAGAATCCAAATTGGAAAGGAAGAAGTAAAACTGTCACTGTTTGCAGAAGACATGGTACGCTTCATAGAAAATCCTAATGATGCCACCAGGAAACTACTAGAACTCATTAATGAATTTAGTAAAGTTGCAGGATACAAATTAATATACAGAAATCTGTTACGTTTCTATACACTAACAGCAAACTATCTGAAAAAGAAATTAAGAAAACAATCCCATTTACAGTCGTATCAAAAAGAATAAAATACCTAGGAATAAATCTAACTGAGGAGGTAAGAGACCTGTACTTGGAAAAGTATAAGACACTGATGGAGGAAATTAAAGACAACACAAACAGATGGAAAGATATATCATGCTCAAGGATTCGAAGATCCATAAAATGACCATACCATCCAAGATGTATAAATATATTTTTAAATTAATTAATTAATTTTATTTTTGGCTGCACTGGGTCTTTGTTGCTGCACGTGGGCTTTCTCTAGTTGCGGCAAACGGTGGCTACTCTTTGTTGCGGTGCGCAGGCTTCTCCTGCGGTGGCTTCTCTTGTTGTGGAGCAGGGGCTCTAGGCATGCAGGCTTCAGTAGTTGTGGCACGTGGACTCTAGAGCGCAGGCTCAGTAGTTGTGGCGCACGGGCTTAGTTGCTCCACGGCACATAGGATCTTCCCCGACCAGGGATCGAACCCGTTTCCCTGCATTGGCAGGCGGATTCTTAACCACACACCACCAGGGAAGTCCCCAAAATATATTTTTGAAAATTAAAACAAAATAATGTAACATACTTAAATTTTTTTTGTTGAAGTACAGTTGACTTACAATGTTGTGACAATCTCTGCTTATAGCTAAGTGACTCAGTTATACACATATATACATTCTTTTTTTAAAAAATATTCTTTGCCATTATGGTTTATCCCAGGAGATTGGATATAGTTCCCTGTGCTGTACAATAGGACCTTATTGTTTATCCATTCTAAATGTAATAGTTTGCATCTACCAACCCCAAACTCCCAGTCCATCCCTCTCCCTCCCCGCCTCCCCCTTGGCAACCACAAGTCTGATCTCTATGTCTGTGAGTCTGTTTCTGTTTCATGGATAGGTTCATTTGTGCTGTATTTTAGATTCCACATATAAGTGATATCATATGGTATTTGTCTTTCTCTTTTTTTTTTTTTTTTTTTTTTTTGCGGTACGTGGGCCTCTCACTGTTGTGGCCTCTCCCGTTGAGGAGCACAGGCTCCGGATGCGCAGGCTCAGCGGCCATGGCTCACGGGCCCAGTCGCTCCGCGGCATGTGGGATCTTCCCAGACCGGGGCACGAACCTGTGTTCCCTGCATCGGCAGGCGGACTGTCTTTCTCTTTTTGACTTACTTCAATTAGTATGATAATCTCTAGTTGCATCCCTATAACATACTGTTTATAGTATCCTATCTGGGTTTTTTAAAAAAGATTTATATATATATATATATATGTTTATATATATATACATATACATATATATATATATATATATATATATATATATATATATGTATTGGCATAGAATATTTCTGGAAAGATACACAAGTAACTTACAGTTGTTGACTCCAGAAAGGGGTTTGGAGGGCTAAAGTCAAAAGGAATGTACTTTTCATTATATATCTCTTCATATTATTTACATTTTTTTTGCCATATGCATATATTATATTTTCAATTTTAAAAATTTAAGTAAAGAATACAGGAACTTTGACATAAAATATGATCTTTTTGAGAAAGCTTAGGAATGGAATATATTGGGAGCATGACGCCAAAACTCAATCGAGTGACACTGTTATCTCAACCTACTATTTAGAATAGTTTGTAGTTGTGGTTGACAGAGTAAAGAATAACATTAAAATCTAAAATCTTTCCATGGTCTTGAAGGCTCTCTCTGGCCTCTCTCCTCTTACTGTTCCCAATATACTTGACTCTAGTCTCACTCACTTCCTTACTATTCCTCCAACATGCCAAACTCAGCCCCGCCTGAGGACCTTTGTCCTTGATGATCCTGATACCTGAGCCTTCTTCCTCTACATATCCACAGGGCATAATTTCTTGTACTTCCTTCAGATTTTTGCTTAAATATCACCTTACAGAGAGGCCTTCCCCAACCTCCCTATGTGAAATAGATTGTAGCAGAATGTCTTGGTCAGTTTGGGTTGCTATAAGAAAATTACCATAGACTGGGTGGCTTAAATAACAAAAATGTATTTCTCACAGTTCTGGAGGCTGAAAGTCCAAAATCAAGGTGTCAGCGGGTTCGGTTCCTGATGTGGGCTTTCTTCTTGGTTGTGTCCTCACATGACAGAGAGAATGATCACCTCTCTCATGTCTTTTCTTCTAAGGGCAGTGATCTCATCCATGAGGGATCTACCCTCATGACCTAATTACCTCCCCAAAGCCCCACCTTCAAATACCATCACATCAGGGATTAGGGCTTCAACATGAATTGTAGGGGGACACACACATTCAGTCCACAGCACAGAGTAACCTCTGCCATCTCTCTGGCCCCCTCCTTACCCTACTTTACTATTACTTTTTTAATATCTTACAATTTTATTTGTCAGTTATACCTCAATAAAGCTGAACAAATAAGGAATAACAATATAGTTCTTCTAATGAGTCCAAGAAATAATGCATTTGAAGTACTTAAAATAGGACCTGACACACAGTAGCTACAAGAAGCTAGCAATTATTAAGCACTTTCCATACCCCACTAACTGTGTTCTCAGAGTGTTACATTGCTCTCTCTATATTAAAGACTTTAATCCTTACCACACCCTTCAAGGTACGTACTTTTATTAGCCCCATTTTACAAATGAAAAACTGAGGTTTAGAAAGACTAAGTAACTTTCCCAAGTTACAGAAATGCTAAGTGGGGGAATCTGTGCTCCCATCCATTATGCTCTTCTGTGATCTGGAATAATAAAGCACACAGTAAATATCATAGTAAGAGGGGAATAATACCTACCGTCTAGCCAAGAAAATATAGAGTGCTAGAACAGAGAGGCCCAGGGAAGAGTTCCTAGAGAAAGATGCATCTAAACTCAAACCTGGACCGGGCAAGGGAGGTGACTAGATTAACAGAAAGTGAAGTACCCTACTTGATTTTTCTTCATGCTATTTATCACCACCTGATTTTATTTATAAATATAAATAGATATTAATATATAATAGTTCCTCATAAATAAGTAATATTTCTCAAGGTCAGGAACTTTGTCCCTTTTGTTTATTACATCCCCAGTGCCTAGAACAGAGCCTCAATAAATACTTACTAAATGAAAGAGGAACAGTAGAAGTTTTGAATATGGTGGCAGTTTTAAATTTTGAAAAGATACGTATCACATATATGTGATAAAACCAAAGCTTTAACTTTCTTCTGGCAAGTTCTTACCCTTCAGTGAAACTTTTAAATGGTTGATTTTCTTTGGCAGAGCAAGAATATGATCCTGGACCAAGCCTTTAAGTATATAACAGAATTGAAAAGGCAAAATGATGAACTCCTGCTTAATGGAGGAAACAATGAACAAGGTAAAGATGTTAAGATTCTTACTTTCTGTTGTTTTTTCAATGTTCAGGCCTTTGTGTCACAGTGCAACTTATATTAGGATACAGAAGGCTTGTTTTGCCCCAATACATTAAGATCATGCGTTGGGTGGGCCAGTGAGGATAGTGTTGCAAATAAATTCAACCTAGTTGACCCCTTTTCCCCCTTCTTTGAGCAACTCTAACCTTGTAGGCATACACAATTTTGATTTTTTACTCTTCTTGTACTTCATGTTTGCTAAACTCATGATGCAAATAATACTGGATCTCCTTCCTTCCAGGTGGATCTTCCAGCTAGGGGAATCCCATAAGAGGATGCAGCGGGAGTCCTGCTCAGTGAAACTTAAAACAGATAAAGATATGCCTGTGCCAGGACTTAACTAGGAGTTAACTCAGAAGGCCAAAACATTCAGTTCATAATTGTTTATACTGCATGTAATGTGTGCATGAGACTGCCTGGTCATTTAGTGACATTTGAGTTTTAGAGGTGACTTTTTTATGCTATCAGATGAGTTCTCTTTTCCCATCTGCATTGGAGAGAAGGTTTCCTTGTAACAGCTAAAAAGAAAAATACCCCAGGCAAGTAGAAAGCTCCGAGTGGTAGGCCAGTTTGAACTGTCTTTTATTTATGTCTCTGACAAGAGCAGAGAGAATCTCCTGTGACAACTCAGTAGATCACCTTAAAAGGAGACAGACCTCAGAATTTGCTGATGTGGGAGCAATGCTGGGCTGTGTTTATTGTAAGAAGTGAGAAGGATGCTGGAAAGCACATCCAGAAGGTCGGCATTCTGAATTCTTGTTTACTTTCAGTTAGCTGACAACTTACCCCTCCCCTCAGTCAGCTGTCTTTTATGGTCCAGGTCCTGTTTTATGATGCTGTCAGGCAATTAGATACATAATCAATATTTGGTAACCATTTTGAGGCACCCACGAAAGGGATAGTAAGGCTAGAGTGATGTATAGACTTTTCTAATGAGGACTCCTCTGGTTTCACAGCCCAGCATCTGAGGCAATCGAGTTACCCTGGGGAAAAGGGAAACTTGAAGAAATACAAGTTGCAGGCGGTTCAGGAAGAGCTGAACAGCCAGGCCAGGCGTTGGGGCAGCACCCGAGGCTTAAGTCCGACCGTGTTGTCATCGCGGTCATGATCCTTTCTTTGGTTCTTTTTTGTATCTGCTCTCTCTTCTTTTCCCAGCAGCTTCCTCCACATACTCACTGTCCACATGACAGTCTTGCACAGTGGCCACAGCAGTGGTCTTGGGAGTCAGGCCCACCTGGCTTTGAGTCTCGGCTTCCTTTGCTCACTCAGTACCTTTGGCCAGTTACTTAACCTCTCCAAGTGTCAGTTTCCCTGTCTTAAAATGAGGATAATCATAGCATCTATCTCGTCGACTTTAGGCAAATTATATAGCTACTCTGAACCTGTTTCTTACAGCTAAAAGTGATGATGACAAAGGTGGTTGTCCCATCTCGTGGTTATTATGAGGATTAAAAGAGATAACACAGGTAAAGCACTTAGAGTAAAGCGCAGCACAAGAGTAAATGCTTAATAAATGTTATCTGTTGTTGTTGTTAATTATTATTATCATTAAATGAGACAGTGAATGAAAAGTGCCAGGCATAGAGTAAGTGCACAATAAGTGAGAACCATCTTCTTTATTATTTGGTCCATGATAATTGTCCTTTAATTTCTAATGTCCATAGCACATTGGCATCTTTCTTCTGTGGCTCTTTCTTTAAATAGCTGAGAAAAACAATCTGATAGTCTCATCTCCTCCTCGTTGGGAAAGAACTTGTTACTTCAGGCTACCTTATAAGGTACTGGCCTTGAGGATCGGCTGCCTTTGGCGGAGAGAATGGGGGAGAATACCTACTATGGCAAGTCAGGTGGGGATGTATAGGGTCACAGAGCATACATACCAACAGCCAAGGCTGACCCTTAGTATCCATGGTTGAGGCTGTCTCCTTTAAAACAGTGTAGGGCATCAGGGGCATCTTCACTACTCACTAGCATACACGCATTGGCCCTACCAAGGAAAAAGCACGTTTCACTGGTGGTGCTTTCTTCGGCACTCTCCCATCTTACTTCTTACATGTTCTGCTTGGTCTCTATTGTTTCAAAGGGTAAAATAGGAACCAGTTTAAAGCCATTTATAAAAGAGACTGTCGGGAGTTCCCTGGTGGCCTAGTGGTTAGGATTCTGGGCTTTCATTGCCATGGTCCCAGGTTAAGTCCCTGGTTGGGGAACTGAGATCCTGAAAGTCGTGCAGAGGGGCCAAAAAAAAAAAAAAGACTCTCTGTTACCACCATAAAGTAATGTTAGTTATTGCAACATTTAAATGCTATTATATTGATATTCAGTGTTATTTTCCTAGCATGTTACCATGATGTCTTTCCTTGCTGCCCTATTTTGAATTTTGAGATTTCTACATTATGAGTAATTTTTGACCTTTGAATTGTTGACCTTTAAAGATACATACTTTTCAAAGGATTAGGATAGAGATTTGAGATACCATTCTAAAAAGAAGAAAGAACTTATATTAGAAAAGAGCTGAAGCTTCTCAGTTGAGGTATTTAGAATGCTAAAATTAGTATTCAGTAGTTTAGTATACAGCTATTTCTTAAATTATTATAAATATTGACACTTAGTGATAATTTTTTCATTTTTGTTTTTGATATTGTAGCTGAAGAAATTAAAAAGCTACGTAAACAACTGGAAGAAATTCAAAAAGAAAATGGCCGATATATTGAATTACTAAAAGCAAATGACATATGTTTATACGACGACCCCACAATCCACTGGAAAGGAAATCTTAAAAACTCAAAGGTCTCTGTTGTTATTCCCAGTGACCAGGTTCAAAAGAATATCATTGTTTATTCCAACGGGAGTCAGCCTGGTGGAAATAGCCAGGGAACAGCTGTTCAGGGGATAACCTTTAACGTTGGTCATAATTTACAGAAGCAAACTGCCAATGTGGTGCCAGTACAGAGGACTTGCAATCTTGTGACTCCTGTGTCTATTTCTGGAGTTTACCCTTCTGAAAACAAGCCATGGCATCAGACCACGGTTTCTGCATTGGCTGCCAACCAGCCTGTTCCTCTTTGTCTTCCTGCTACCATTTCTGCTCAAAATATTCTTGAGGTTTCCACCTCCGAAAGCGAGTCGAGTGTGCTTGGTGCCAGCAGTGGCTCACTGATCACTGTCCCTGTCGGGCCTGTACCACCCCAGCATCATTCATTGCACACATGTCTAAAGGATCAAAATTCTTCTGAAAATAAGAATGGGCAAGAGAGCCCCAAATCATTGAAGAAAACAGTCCCTTGTGCCACAAGCATCTCCTCCAGCTGCTCAGCAGCTGCCACTAAAGGGCACCAAGGAAGCAAGTCCTGCCTGAGCGTACAGGAGTGCCGAAGTGATTTTCAAACCAACTTTGTTGTTTCCGTTACCACGACAGTTTGCTCCCAGCCTCCAAGATCTGCAGGTGATTCTTGTCCAGCGAGCATTAGCAAGGGTGCAGACTTGACAAGTGTTACTGCGGTGGTGGCCCCATCTGCCCCTGGAGGAGGGGAGACCACCACCCCTGTGAGCACCCTTTCTGCAAACCCTGTGGACAGTGGTTGGACTCTTTCTTGTTCTTTGCCTTCTTCAGCTGTTAGTGCTTCAGATTTGAAAAACATTAATAGCCTTACCCGAATTTCCTCAGCTGGAAACACGCAGACAACGTGGACTACTTTGCAACTGGCGGGAAACACTATTCAGCCCTTAAGCCAGACACCATCTTCTGCTGTGACTCCGGTATTAAATGAGTCTGGTACTAGCCCCACCACGGCCAACCACAGTAGATGTGTGGCTACAGGCATCAACTTGAATAATTCCTTTCCAGCAGATGGGCAGCCAGTTGAGCAAGTAGTTGTAACCTTGCCTTCTTGTCCATCTTTACCTATGCAGTCACTGATTGCCCAGCCACAGGTTAAATCTCAGCCTCCAAAAAGTATCCTTCCATTGAATTCAGCAATGCAAGTGATTCAGGTGGCTCAGCCAGTTGGGTCGGCTGTTAACGCTAATCAAAACGTTATCATTCTTCAGCCACCCAGCACCACCCCGTGCCCAACAATGATGAGGGCAGAGGTTCCCAACCAAACAGTAGGTCAACAGATAGTCATCATACAGGCAGCTAATCAGAACCCTTTGCCACTCCTCTCTGCTCCACCTCCCGGTTCTGTTCGACTCCCTGTCAGTGGAGCCAGTGCTATCATAGGTTCTAACAATTCAGTGCAAAATGTTTCGACCCCACAGAGTTTTGGAGGAAAGCACCTTGTCCACATATTACCAAGACCTTCATCTTTATCAGCATCTAATTCAACACAAACTTTTTCTGTAACCATGTCAAACCAACAACAGCCTCAAACCATTTCTTTAAATGGACAGCTCTTTGCTTTGCAGCCTGTGATGTCTTCATCAGGAACTACAAGTCAAACCCCTATGCAAATTATTCAACCCACCACCAGCGAAGATCCAAATACCAATGTTGCCCTGAATACATTTGGCGCTTTGGCCAGCCTCAATCAAAGCATATCGCAGATGGCTGGGCAAAGCTGTGTACAACTGTCTGTTAGCCAGCCTGCCAATCCTCAAACTGCTGCAAATAGTCAAACCACCACAGCTAACTGTGTTTCATTAACAACAGCTGTAGCATCTCCCATGACAAGGGAGAATTCAGCCACACTACCCAGTACGTATAATCTAGTGACCACTCCCTCAATGAACACTGTAGCTTGTTTGCCTAACATGAAGCCCAAAAGGCTGAATAAGAAGCCGAGTGTCAAGAAACACTTAGCCACTAATAAGTCAGCCTGCACTCTGAATCCAGCCAGAGATGTGGGTAAGTTAGACTGCCCCAGCACTGAAGGCTCCACAGAGCCATCGTGTAATGATGGACTTCTCGACAGCCTCCCTGGTGTGTTACCATCTGTCACTATGTCCCAGGCAAATAGTGTAAGTGTTTCTGGCTCACATTCTTTGGATGTTCTGAATTCTGAATCAGTGATACCTGAGTCCATACCCAAATCTAAGTCAGCAGAAGAGTCTAGCTCATCCTCCCAAGAATCTGTAACAAGTGAACATTTTACAATGGCCCCAGCAAAATCCAAAGATTCTCTCCCCGTTTTCCAACGAGAGACATCTCAGGATAAGCCACCAACTAGTTTGGCATTGCCAGATGCTGCCAAATCCTGCACTTCAGCCAATGTGTTGATTTCGTCTGCGAACGATCCCCACGTTTTGGTTTCTCAGGTTTCTGATTTGTCATCTGCCACGAGCACTGCAAGTAATGACTGTGTTTCTGAGGTAGAAGTCATTGCTGAACCTTGCAGGACTGAGCAAGATTCATCAGCTACAGTGCAAACCACAGGTCTCTTAAAGGGGCAGGGTTTAACTGCATTGCTATCTGATCTTGCTAAAGAAAAAGACCCTCAGAAATCATCTCTTTCAGTCCAGGTGGACCATCCTGACTTTTCTTCAGAAAATTCTAAAATAGTCCATTCAAGTGTTGATTTACATCCCAAACAGGAGCTATTACTGATGAGCAGTGATGACAGAGATCCAGGACAGCATCATTCCTGCATCCCTGATCAGGAGGTTATTAATGGTTCTTTGCTCACCAGTAGGCAGGCTGACTCCCCCATGTCAACCAGCTCTGGCAGTAGTCGTAGTTTCTCAGTTGCATCCATGCTTCCTGAAACAACTAGAGAGGATGTCACCAGCAATGCAACGACTAATACGTGTGACAGCTGTACCTTTGTAGAGCAAACTGATATAGTTGCTCTTGCAGCAAGAGCTATTTTTGACCAGGAGAACCTTGAGAAGGGAAGAGCTGGCACCCAGGCTGATATAAGGGAAGTTCCTTCAAAGCCTTCTGAAGCATCCTCTTTAGAGGGAGACCAGCCTTTCAAAACACAGATATCTAAAGAGAATGGCCCAGGACAGGCAGAAGCGACACCAAATGAATTTAATTCTCAGGATTCAATTGAAGCAACTGTGGGTCGGCCCCTTGAAAAACCAAGTTGTTCTATAGGAGTGAAAACATCAACTGCCTCTTTACAGGTTTCGACTTCTCAGCCACCAAGCATCACCAGTTTAAGTGTGAATAATCTTATCCATCAGAGCAGCATCAGCCATCCTCTGGTCAGCTGCGCTGGTTTATCCCAAACTTCAGAGCAAACAGCTGTTCCTGCAACAGTTAATCTGACGGTTTCATCTAGCTCCTATGGCAGTCAGCCTCCTGGACCATCTCTGATGACCGAATACTCCCAAGAACAGCTAAATACTATGGCTGGTACCATACCAAATCCACAGGTTCAAGAGCCACTCTTAAAGCCAAGTCATGAAAGCCGTAAAAACTCTGCTAAGCGTGCTGTCCAAGATGACCTTTTACTGTCTTCAGCTAAACGTCAAAAGCATTGTCAGCCGGCTCCCCTCCGGCTTGAAGGTCTGTCCCTGATGAGCCGAACTCCAGACAGCATTTCCGACCAAACTCAAATGATGGTTAGTCAAATCCCTCCCAACTCTTCAAACTCAGTTGTGCCTATTAGCAACCCAGCACATGGAGACGGCCTTACGCGGTTATTCCCACCTGGTAACAACTTTGTGGCCCCTGCGTTGAGGCAAACTGAGGTTCAGTGCAATTCACAGCCTTCCGTGGCCGAGCAGCAGCAAACACAGGCCAGCCAACATCTGCAGGCCCTGCAGCAGCATGTGCCAGCTCAAGGGGTGCCTCACCTGCATAGTAACCATCTCTACTTAAAGCAGCAGCAGCAGCAAGTGGGGCAGTTAAGAGAGAGGCATCACTTATATCAACTGCAGCATCACGTACCTCACGCGGAGAGCTCTGTCCACTCTCAGCCCCACGTCCACCAACAGAGAGCCCTGCAACAGGAAGTTCAGATGCAGAAAAAGAGGACTCTAGTTCAGGGCACTCAGGCCTCTCAGCTTTCTCTACAACCCAAGCACCATGGAACTGACCAATCCCGACCCAAGAGCGGTCAGCCACACCCCCACCATCAGCAGATGCAGCAACAGATGCAGCAACACTTTGGAAGCTCCCAGCCAGAGAAGAGTCGTGAAAACCCTTCCACAAGCCGGAGTCACCATAACCATCTCAGTCAAGACATCATGCACCAGCAGGATGTGGGAAGCCGGCAACAAGGTGCGGGACTTTCTTCTGAACACGTATCTGGGCATAATCCAATACAGAGGCTTCTGACATCAAGAGGCATAGAGCAGCAAATGGTGTCCCAACCGAGTATTGTGACGAGACCTTCAGACATGACTTGTACTCCACACAGGCCAGAGAGAAACAGAGTTTCAAGTTACTCTGCAGAGGCACTCATTGGAAAGTCATCTTCCAATTCAGAGCAGAGAATGGGTATATCGATTCAGGGCTCCAGAATTTCAGATCAGCTTGAAATGAGAAGCTACCTTGATGTTCCCAGAAATAAGAGTTTGGCCATTCATAATATGCAGGGTCGTGTGGACCATACTGTTACCTCAGATATCCGCCTTTCTGACTGTCAGACATTTAAGCCAAGCGGAGCCAGTCAGCAGCCCCAGAGTAATTTTGAAGTACAGTCTTCAAGAAATAATGAAATAGGTAACCCTGTGTCGTCCTTGAGGAGTATGCAGTCCCAGGCTTTTCGAATTAGTCAAAACCCTGGTCCACCACCAATTGACCGCCAAAAGAGATTACCTTACCCACCAGTTCAGAGCATCCCAACAGGAAATGCTGTCCCACCAAGGGACAGTGAAAATACATGTCACCAAAGTTTCATGCAGAGTTTGCTTGCCCCTCACCTGGGTGATCAGGTCATTGGGAGCCAGAGATCACTCCCAGAGCATCAGAGGAATACACAGTGTGGTCCCTCCTCTGCAATCGAATATAGTTGTCCCCCAACTCATGAAAGTGTCCATATTAGAAGAGAGAGTGAGAGTCAGAATAGGGAGAGTTGTGACATGTCCCTGGGTGCAATTAACACCAGGAACAGCACTTTGAATATTCCATTTTCGAGTTCTTCTTCCTCGGGAGATATTCAAGGTCGAAACACAAGTCCCAACGTTTCTGTACAGAAGTCCAATCCCATGAGGATCACTGACAGTCACGGGACCAAGGGCCACATGAACCCTCCAGTCACAACCAACATGCACGGGGTTGCAAGGCCAGGTTTGCCGCATCCGTCTGTGTCTCACGGAAATGCTGACCAAGGGCCTCCTGTACGTCAGACTAGTTCTTCAGTTCCCCAGCGATCAAGGCATCCCTTGCAAGACAGCAGCGGTTCCAAAATTCGTCAACCTGAGAGGAATCGCTCTGGAAACCAAAGACATAGTAATGTCTTTGATCCAAGTCTTCCCCATCTTCCTCTGTCTACTAGTGGCAGTATGATTCTCGGACGCCAACAACCCACTACAGAAAAGAGAGGAAGTATTGTTCGTTTCATGCCTGATGGCCCACAAGTACCTAATGATAATTCAGCACCTGACCAGCATACACTATCACAAAATTTTGGTTTTCCATTTATTCCTGAGGGTGGCATGAATCCACCAATAAATGCTAATGCTTCTTTCATTCCACAGGTTACTCAGCCTAGTGCCACTCGAACTCCAGCCCTCATCCCTGTAGATCCCCAAAATACTCTCCCCTCCTTCTATCCCCCATACTCTCCTGCTCATCCTACACTGTCCAATGATATTTCAATCCCCTATTTTTCTAATCAAATGTTCTCGAATCCTAGCACAGAGAAGGTAAACAGTGGAAGTTTGAATAACCGATTTGGATCAATTTTATCTCCTCCCAGACCTGTTGGTTTTGCTCAACCAAGTTTTCCTCTTCTCCCTGACATGCCCCCAATGCACATGACCAACTCTCACTTATCCAATTTTAATATGACATCTTTGTTTCCAGAAATAGCTACAGCTCTCCCTGATGGCTCAGCAATGTCACCTTTGCTTACGATAGCAAACTCCTCTGCCTCGGACTCTTCCAAGCAGTCCTCAAACAGACCTGCCCACAACATAAGCCATATTTTAGGTCATGATTGCAGTTCAGCTGTTTAAATACTGACTGACTAAACATAAATGTAATGGGTGAGGTTACAAATGTATTTGTGTGTGTATTCACACATGTGCACAGGAAGAGAGAGATTGTGTGAATGTATCTCCTTGTGTTTGTATAATCAATTGTCAGTTGTCTTCTGAATGTAGGGAAGCCGTGTCAGAGATGAGGCAAATACTGGGTCGTCAAAAACAAATTATCTTTCATTTTTAACTGCATGGTGTACTTTTTAAATTTTCCAAGCAGATTTACATTTTCAAGTTTGATCTGTAATCTGACATGCCCTAGATATTAATCGGCTGGAAGTTGAGGGAGATCATCTTGGTGTGTCCTGGGTGGTAGGAAGGAACCTAGATTTTTTTTTTTTTTTTTTTTTTTTTTTTTTTGCGGTACGCGGGCCTCTCACTGTTGTGGCCTCTCACGTTGTGGAGCACAGGCTCCGGACGCACAGGCTCAGCGGCCATGGCTCATGGGCCCAGCCGCTCCGCGGCATGTGGGATCTTCCCGGACCGGGGCACGAACCCGTGTCCCTTGCATCGGCAAGCGGACTCTCAACCACTGCGCCACCAGGGAAGCCCAGGAACCTAGATTTTAAACTTGATTGTTGATAATTTGTAAAATAGATAGTTGAGCTGATTGAGTTGCTTTCCAAAAATACAGACAGTTCGATATAACACAATGGCTCATAACCAAGTATGGGCCAGTGTCAGCATCTAGAACAGTTTCTTACCCATGGCAGGTGTTGACTTAATGTAGAATGAATGTCCATGATTCAAGTCAAGCAGTTAGCAAATAAATGAGTTGTTTAATCAACCTGTATTCCCAAGGTTTGGTTTAGGTAGAGGCTTCTTTCTTAATTATAACAATTCATAAATTATCTGAATGTCATGTCTTGTTCTCCAAATTAGGGAACCATGTTATCCTTTAATGTGCCAAGATCCTGTAAAGCAAAGGTCTTCCTTAAACAAGTAGCCTTAAAAGTGGAAAGCTAAAAAGCAAAGTACATAGATGTTCTCCATTTTGTACTTGCATTTTGCATCAGGCCATAAGGATAAAAGCAGTGGCATTGTGGAGTTTTGCATGTGTTCAGTTAAAGATTGTTTCATTCATTGAGTTTTGTTGTAGAATTCTCTTCTATTTATTTGATCTTGAATTAAGTTTATATTTGTTTAATCATTATGGACTGATCAGTAAATAGCGTGTTTGGAATCTACACAGTTATTTGAGCCTTACTTTAAAAATATTTCTGAACAGAGTCTTAAGCTCTGTCAGTATTTTCATTACTGATATTTATATTTAAAATATGGCATTGTATATTGCATTATTACCCTTCATAGTAGAATTACAATGAGAAGATAAATTTGTTCATTATTTTTCCTGATGGTAGATGTGAAATGGTGCTTCAAAAAATTGTCTTTGCATATGTCCATGTTTGTGAGCGTGTGTGTACTTGGACATAGATTTTAAAGTATAAACTGGCTCTTTAAAAATAGGCCTGCCATCTGAAAATGAGGAATTGGGACCTGAGACCTGCTGAAGTGTAGAAGAACTTGATGTAGCGTTTTTTAAAATCCCCGCTGAAGTTAATAATGAATTTTAAAAATATATTCAAAATTCATGAATTGAATTTTGAAAATTTAATTAAAAATTAAGAAAACAATTATATGTACTCACATTCTCAAGCCCATTAGTTTTTGTTGTTGTTATAGTCTGCCAAAAATGGGATGGAGTGGGAGATATAAACTGTTCTGTCTACTCTGTTAGCAAAGTGAACCCACGGACCAGAATTTCGTTTGTTTTTTTTTTTTCCTTAAAAAAAAGCCTCCTAAGGCTTGGTTAGAGCAGTTAACTCCAGTGAATACCTCTATTAAAGACTCAGCAAAAGGGTCATCTGTGCCTCTTCAACTGTTCTCACCAAATTTTCCCGTCTCTTCCTGCTGCCAGCTGAGGCAGCCTCCTGGGGGCAAAAAAAATAAGAAAAATGTTTGTATTTTCTCCCTTCAAAACGCTCGTGGGGAGGAATAGGAGAGCATCATGAATAAGTTACTTAAACAAGACAGCAGATAAACACAGTAGTCAATTGAGAAAAAATATGTGAGGTTTATAACTTAAAAAAAAACCTGAGTTTTAAGCTTTAACATTCAAGTTTTTCTTTGTTCTTGAAAGGTCCAGTCTGCTCATTTCAAGGACTGGTTTCAATGTGTTCAGCTATTCATTCTCCCTCCCTCCCTTCCTCCCTCTCTCTTTCTCACCTTGTCTTTCTCTCTCTGTCTCCCCCTCCTGCTCCTGTACCTGCCAACACACACACAGTGGCTATTGAGTTCTGAAGAACTGGAGACTGTTAGAATTGGAACTAAGGTAACAGGCTAAGAAGAAGCTCGATTTGAACATTCAGTGGAAAGGCCCCAAGCCTGATACTTGCAGATATTTCTCTCTTGCCTTGATTGTATTTTTCTGCTCAGCTCTGTTCAGAGATAGCATTTACATTCCTCAGAGCTTTCATTCCAGGAATATAACACTTTGATCCCGAAAAGAGTCTCTACCCCCTAAGTAAGGCTTATTTGACCATTGGAGGAAAGATAGACCATCTGCAAATAATTTGGCTCCTGCTTACATGTAGCTCTAATTATCTTACAGACATGTATGTATGTATGTAAGAGATCATTTTTTACACAAACTCAATTCTGAAAATGTTCAGAGCACAGTAATCTTACTTGATTTATAAGCACGAGTATATGAGATTTTTGTTTGTTTTTGCGGTTCGCGGGCCTCTCACTGTTGTGGCCTCTCCCGTTGCAGAGCGTGCAGGCTCAGTGGCCATGGCTCATGGACCCAGCCGCTCCGTGGCATGTGGGATCTTCCCGGACCGGGGCACGAACCCGTGTCCCCGGCATCGGCAGGCGGACTCTCAACCACTGCGCCACTAGGGAAGCCCGAGTATATTAGATTTACCAGCAGTATTAAGTATTTGATAATTAGAGCTATATGGTCTGGGGGAGGAAATTTATTATTTAATATCTAACGATCTCTGGGTATAATTTTTGGCAAAGGAATGGCAGAGAACATAGTCAATTTTTGTTATAGTAAATTTAATGTTACTTATGGCTTGCTAATATATGTCTATAGAATGTAAAACCATTTCCACAGATAAATTTGTAATTTCTAGAAATACACTAACTTAGGTATGAGTCATAAGTGAGAGTCACCGATTAAATCATTTCTCTCTCGTAGTGTTATTGCTCACATAGAAACAGCTTCAGAAAGTGGTTGATTCCTCTAAACATTTTACATAGCAACTTCTGATGAGGTGAAAATTTTCAGATTTCTCATCATGTAAAAACTTCTAATGTGTCAATCATGGATAAAAGAAATCAACTTTGATGTCATTTCTTTTTCTTTTTTGGTACATACAGGTTGTTTTGAGATGTTTTATACTGCTCCAGGAAGTTTATTTTTATTTTTATTTTAAGACCTTTGGGGTGTACCAGAGATGGCACCCTTTTTCTAAGTAAGGAGTTCAAATTCCAGAGTGATCATGATTTATAAAATGTAATGTATCAGAACTTTGGGAAGAGAAGAACGAGGAAGGAATGTTCTTTTTCAGTGATTTTCAGTCACATATCAGGGTGAATTGCAGTGAAGATCAACTTTTAAAAATCAGGCTTCTTGGGCTTCCCTGGTGGCGCAGTGGTTGAGAGTCCGCCTGCCGATGCAGGGGACACGGGTTCGTGCCCCGGTCCGGGAGGATCCCACATGGCATGGAGCAGCTGGGCCGGTGAGCCATGGGCGCTGAGCCTGCGTGTCCGGAGCCTGTGCTTCGCAACGGGAGAGGCCACAAGAGTGAGAGGCCCGTGTACCGCAAAAAAAAAAAAAAAAAAAATCAGGCTTCTTAATATACAAAATTATTTAAACATTTTAAAGATAATTCGTTTTCCTTGCTCTTCTAACATTGGCCATTTCATGGAGAGGCTAAGATTTATACTCCAAAAAAATGTAGAAATACATTTTAATGGGAGTGAAGTTTTTAAAATTTGAGAAATGGTAAAGACTCACTAATATGCATCTTCTTAGCTTTATCCTTCCTTTGATACATAAGTACTTAGGCTCTTATTTTCTTCCATCTGCTCCATGTCAAACAGGTGGCAGGGAATCTGGTCATTTCCTTAGAAGGATGATTACTCCTCTGCCTTGAAACATTTATTGGGTCCAGTGTCTATTGGATCGGTGTGTGATAGGGACTCATACTTCCAAATCAGTGATTCCCAAATGCCTGCCTTTGGAAGCCATTATATCTCTTATTCTATTAAGGGGCAACAAGAATTTCTCGAAACAAAAGTAGTTCACGACCGATTGAAAATGTTTAATGTGCCATATAGTTCTGTCCCTTGTTTGGGAGAGTTGTTTTTTTTTCTTTCCCCTCATGGAGGAGTTAAGAAAGGGCAAAGGTGGTACAAAAATCAGATAGCTTTGGGTTGATATCCTTCGGAACCTGGAAGTCGTTGTTCTAATTCTGCTGTCTCTCTAAATCTGCCTTTGCCCAGAGATAATGACCTATGGCTGTGTACTTCCAGAGGGCAATAATAATAAGTGATGATTTTATGATACTTTTATGCAAATTAACGGCCAGAAATTAGTTTCTTCTCCGATACCTTTTTGGCTGAAGGATACCATTTCTCCTTCCTCCAGAGTTCAACAGAAAAGGGTCCTTTTTTTACTTAACAATATTCTCCCTGCATTCTACACTTCCTGTGTGAGCCTAAGAGTGTTTCTACTAGAGTCTGTGGGGGACA
This sequence comes from Mesoplodon mirus, assembly GCF_964341445.2. Lineage (NCBI taxonomy): Eukaryota > Metazoa > Chordata > Mammalia > Artiodactyla > Ziphiidae > Mesoplodon > Mesoplodon mirus. The sequence goes on from NC_138982.1 coordinate 87,367,947, forward strand.
TCAGGTTCAGATTGAGGCAATCCAGGTGTTCTGGGAAGAAGTGTTGAGGAACTTCTTGGACACAGAGCTTCTACTTGTGCCCGCATGCCGCTACCCTGAGACTGCACTTTACCTGCAACTGTGCCTCTGGTCCTAGGACCAGCTATTGGAACATACTGCTCACTCACTCCTCTGTTACAGCAAAGAACCGGCCGGGATGGTACATGCTGTGTAATCAAACACCTAGATGACAAGTACAGCTGATGTTTCTCACTGTTGCCTTAACATTCTCTGAGCCATCTTTAAAGCTGATCTTGTAAAAAACTTACTAGTTAGATGCAAGACTCCCTTTAAACTCAGAGCTTGTATGTGGTGGCCATTCAACATTCTTCTTTCTAGATTTGCACAAACCCTGTCAACTGTAATCGTTTTCTGGCACATGCCTGTGTTCAGATGCTTCATAAACATGAGCCAACCTGGGTTGATAATATTGGGGATAGTATCCAAATTGGTGTTATTTTGGATGACCGCATAATCTGTCACTAGGGATCTCATGAGACATAGAAGACAACTCTTCATTTGTTAACACTTTTTTGAAAAGATGATCATTAATTTTTTTCCCTCAGTTGTGTGTACAGCTATACACCATACTATGTCATAGGAACTTAAAGTTTACTCCATGTCAGTCCCCTCTTCACTTTTCTGGACCTCTGTTCCTCCATCCCCTAAGTCTTAAAACCGTTTTTCATCTGTGAGGCACTGGACATGACTATATTGGTAACTTTTAGGGGGAGTTGAACTGTTGATCTTCCAAGAAGAAAGGGACCAGACAGTGTTGCTTAAAATGCTGCAGTTGTGTTACTGTGAAGAAAAGATTTGCTTCCACTTTCAACAGGAGATATAGATATATATATATAGATATATATATATATATATATATCCATATACACACATATTCATTTCAGTAAAAGTGGGTGGAAAAATCTGAGAACATAGTTACCTTCACAAATTATTTATAGATACACTGGGTGAGAAGCTTACTGTAGGGCAGTCACCAGAAAAGATCTAACTGTAGTGCTTTCAGTAGTGTATGTAATATTTGTAACTATTCTCACGCCAGCAATGTCTGCTGTGCACTGTGTCCTATTACTGTAAATTACCTGGTTTATAATTCTAATGGGAGCTAATTTGTTTTGTAATAGAATCCAGAGCAGATATGTATAATATGGTCAGGATTGTCCTACAGTTGTAAATAAGAATAGGTCCTGTTTATTTTGACATCTTTTTACAAATGCATTGTACTAGGGTGTGAATATTCTGAACCATGCTCTTGTTTAAAGTTTTGAAATTTTTATTGGTAAATGTAACATTTTAATGGTTGTAATAATTATTTGTATAGATATGAATATAGTATTTTATTTAAGAAAATAAACTTTGCATTTTTGCATTGTGAATTCTGCCTTTTCTCATCATCAGTGGCCTGTGCTGCTTCAAACCTGGTATTAAAATGACTTGTCTTACATACTGAAGATTCATGTTCAGGTAATCTTTAAATTTTGCCAAAATGTTTGAAAATGACTCCATGACACATTTCCCATGGGGTTGTGTTTCTGATCAATGAGTCAACCTCAGATAAATCATAATTATGATTAGCACTATATTTTTGGAGTAAACTGTACACCTCTATATTTATTGTAAAAAGTAGAATTAGAATTTCAGATCTGGAGAGAATTGATAGACGATTCAATTTAAACTCTCCTCCTTGTGTATTTGTAGCGGTGGAAACTGAAGCACAAAACTTTGGGACAAGAATTAGGTCTTTCATTACAACTACCCACATCACCTTGTCACATCTCACAAGCATGAAGTTTGAGGGGAAAAATAGGTTGCCGAGGATCTTGTGCAGTATAAAGCTATGTAAAGTTTAAATACCTTTAAATCAAACAATTTATTCTTTGGGGATAGCCTACAGATGTGGGAAAAATGACAAATTGAGGGGAAATTCCCCAGCAGTCCAGTGGTTAGGACTCCACTTTCACTGCTGAGGGCCTAGGTTTGATCCCTGGTCAGAGAACTAAGATCCCACAAGCCACATGGTGTGGCCAAAAAACAAAAAACAATCAACAAAAGTTATAAATTGAGGAAATAAGAAGCCCAAAATTCAGGATAATGGATACTTCTTAGAAAAGGAGGGAGGGAGAAGGTAACGAGAGGTACTTCTAAAACACTGGTAGGGGACTTCCCTGGTGGCCAATGGCGGCCAATGGCCAATTCTTAACAGTGGTTAAGAATCCGCCTGCCAATGCAGGGGACACAGGTTCAAGCCCTGGTCCGGGAAGATCCCACATGCCGCGGAGCAACTAAGCCTGTGCGCCGCAACTGCTGAGCCTGTGCTCTAGAGCCTGTGAGCCACAGCTACCGAGCCCATGTGCTGCAACTACTGAAGACTGCGCGCCTAGAGCCCGTGCTCCGCAACAAGAGATGCCACTATAATGAGAAGCCCGTGCACCGCAACGAAGAGTAGCCCCTGCTCGCTGCAACTAGAGAAAGCCCGCACACAGCAATGAAGACCCAATGCAGCCAAAAATAAATAAATTTATACAACCCCCCCCCCCAAACATTGGTAGGTTCTATTGAATCTGAGAGCAGATGCTCAGGTGTTCATCTCACTTACACCTGACATTTTTGTCTTATGAATGAGTAAAACATGTCCTAATATTAAAACAGGTAAAATGAGTTTAGAGAGCATTTATTTCACATGTTCTCTAGGAAATTAGTGCTCACTATATTTTCCTGGTCTAGCGTTTTGCGAGTTCGGGTTAAAGCTCAGTATTCTGACTATCAAGGGTTTAGAGTTCTTTCTGCTGTTGCCCACTGCCTCTCATACAGAGGTCATAGGTGTATCATATATTTTGGTTATACAGGGAACCCTAATATGCTGTAAAGTGCATACAACCTATAATAGTGCAACCACTGTGCATAGATTCAATATCCCTAAAATGAATGTGCAAGTTATAACAGCTATATATTTAACGTTTTGTTAGCTTTCCAGTTTAGTTAGATGTTTGAAGGAAAGTGATTTTAATAACTTATATCTCTTTAAAAAGCTATCCAGGGAATTTTCACTTTTGGATAGAATGTAATAGCTAGTAGCATGTTATCAATCCCACTGCACCACTAGAACAAAGAATAAATTAGAAAATTATGTTTAGAAAGATACTAAAACCCATCAATATAAGAGGACAAAATTCCTCTGACTATATAAATAGATCTGAACAAAACAGAGAGAGAAAAGGCCTCCCTAGGTGAGGTGAGATCTCTGGCCTTTCTATTTAACCCCTGGGGACATTGGATGAGTATGGGTTGAAAAGGCATAGTGAAAGCTCCCACAGTTTTTTTTTGTTTGTTTGTTTTTTTGCGGTACGTGGGCCTCTCACTGTTGTGGCCTCTCCCGTTGCGAAGCACAGGCTCCGGACGCGCAGGCTCAGCGGCCATGGCTCACCGGCCCAGCTGCTCCATGCCATGTGGGATCCTCCCGGACCGGGGCACGAACCCGTGTCCCCTGCATCGGCAGGCGGACTCTCAACCACTGCGCCACCAGGGAAGCCCTCCCACAGTTTTATGAAGCTTAGGAGACAAATTCCTGCTAGAAGAAGCAGTCTCACCTTCAAGACGTTGAAAACCAGAAGAGAACTGCCTCTAACTACAGCTGCATCCCCGTTCTCACCCAGCTCAACTCTCTAACAGAGGAAAAGCGTGATTCCCTTCTGGTGAAAAATAACACAACTTCAATCTTTGCTGTTCGTTTATGTACAATATCCAGGAAATATATACAATGTCCAGAAAAATGTGACCAATAAGCAGAAGAAAAGGCAGACATATGATAGAGAAAATCAGCAAACCCAAAAGTTGATTTCTGGAAAAGATTAAAAAGAAAACAAAAGAGCTCCTAAGAAAGACTGATCGGGGAAAAAAGAAGATATAAATTACCAATAAAATGAATAGAAAAGGGGACTTCACAAAAGATCATACAAAAGTTAAAATCATAAAAAGATCACTTACAACATTATGCCAATATTATTGACAACTGAGATGAAACGGATGAAATTCTTGAAAAATATGATTTACCGAAAGGAACACAAGAAGAAATAGAAAATCTTTATACCTCTATACCTGTTAGCCAAATTGAATCTATAATTAAAAACCTTCCTACTATGTATTATATAATTCCATTTCTATGAAGTGTTCAGAATAGGCAGATCTAAAGAAACAGAAAATGGATCTGTGGTTGCCTAGGGTTGGGGAGTTCTGGGGAAAGTGAGAGGTGGCTGATAGTGTGTGGGGGGTTTTTGATGGGGGATGATGAAAATGTTCTAAAATTGATTGTGGTGATGGCTGTACAGCTCTGTGAATACACTAAAAACTGTTGAATTGTACACTTTAAATGAGGGAATTCTCTGGTATGTGAATTATATCTCAATAGCTGTTTTGATTTTTTTAAAGGTCTTCCCACAAAAAACCCTCAAGCCCAAGAGATCTTAGGGAGGAATTCCTCTAAATGTTAAAGGAAGAAGTGATACCAATCTACCCAAACTCATGAGGAAGAGGGATCATTTCCAAACCTGTTTTAAGAAGTTAATATAACCTTGATACCAAATCTGTCACAACATTATAGTAAAAGAAAATTATAGCCCAATATCCCTAATAAACATAGTTGTGAAAATTCTTCTTTTTTTTTTTTTTCTGGCTGCAGGATGGCTTGAGGGCCAGAGTTCCCAAAGAGGGGTGGAACCCGGGCCCACAGCAGTGAAAGTGCAGAGTTCTAACCACTGGACCCCCATGGAATTCCCTGAAAATTCTAAACAAAATGTCAGCAAATCAAATCTAGTAATATAAGAAAAGAATAGTACATCGTGACCAAATGTGGTTTATTTCAGGAATGCAAAGATGTTTTAACATTTTAAAATCAATTTATGCAGTTCATTGTATTGACAGAATAAAAGATTAAAAAATATGGTAACTCAATTGCCATATTTTTAAAATTGGTAACTTTTTAGTTGATAAAATTCAGCATCCATTTATGGTAAAAATTCTAAACAAAAGAGGAAGAGAAGGGAGCATTCTCAATCTGATAAAGCATTTCTGCCAAAAAAACCCCAGTAAACAAAACTACAGCTAATATCATACTTAATAATTTCTCCCAAGTTGGGATCAAGACAAAGATGATCAGTGGCAATTGCCACTGAAATCACTGCAGGGATTTTTTTTTGGGGGGGGGGGGGCGGTGGAAATTGACAACCAGATTCTTACATTTATATAGTATTTAATATAATAATTATATAAATGTGAAAGTCCTAGAATAGTCTAGACTCTCTTACAAACAAAGTTAGAAGACTTAAACCACCAGATTTCAAAACTACTCTAGTAGAGTAGATCTTAAAAATCCTCACCACAAGAAAAAAAATTTTTTGTAATTATGTATGGTAAGAGATGTTAACTAGACTTATTGTGATGATGGCTTCACAATATATACAAATATCAAATCATTCTGTTGTACACCTGAAACCAATATAATGTTATATGTGAATTATACCTCAATAAATTTTTTTAAATGACTATAAAGCTCCAATAATTAAAACAGTGTGATATTGGCACAAGGATGGACAGTAGACCAATGGAAGGGAGCAGAAAATTCAGAAATAGATTAGACACATATAGTCAACTTGATTGATGATAAAGGTGCCAATTCCATTTCAATGAGTAAAGGATGGTCTTTTCTGTAAATGGGCTGGAGCAAGTGGATATCAGTACGGAAGGGGAGGAAGCCCTAGACACCTGCCCCCCGCCACCACCTCACATGATAAACAAAATTTAATTTGAGTCGGGTCAAAGACCTAAGTGTAAAAGGTAAAACACTAAAGCTTCTAGAGTAGTGTTTCTTAAAATGTAGTCTCCAGCCTCCCTGGGTTTCTCTGAGACACTTTTAGGGAATCTGTGAGGTCAAAATTATTTTTATGATAGAACCAAGATGTGACATGCCTATATACTGTGTTGACATATGCACTGATGATGCAAAAGCAATGGTGGGTAAAACTGCTAGTACTTTAGCACAAATCAAGGCAGTGGCACTGACTACTGTGCTAGTAGTAACAGTCACTGTATTTTTAATCATCATAAAGTCATAGTAAAAAACCAAAACAAAACAACGTAGTTTGGAATCTCCTGGATGAAGCAACAGAAATTAACAATTTCATTCAATCTTAACTCTTGGGTATGCTTCCTTTTAATATCCTTTTTAAATATTGTGTGAGCACATGGGAAGCAAACATAAAGTACTTCTGCTGCAAGCCAGAGGATGGTGGTTTTCACAAGGAAACGCACTGGTGTTAAATTACAGAATGAACTCCTGGTTTTCTTTATGGAATACTATTTTTAGCTGAGAGAATGACTAAAATCTATAGTTATTCAGACTTGGGTATTTGGCAGACATTTTCTCAAAAATGAATGAAATGTACATGCACTGTATCCACTACTGTGAGCTTAACAGGTTCCCATTAAGACCTCTCTGATGAGATCAGTAGTGATATAAATGAATAGTATATGTATACACGTATATATAATTAATAATTATATAATTAAATTTGTAATGTTTGAAAGATTTGCACAATTCAGTGAGCCAATATTTTCCAAGTGACTGAGGCATGCTGTTACAAAACCATGCATGGGTAAAAAGATCCATTCAAATTGAAAGATAGACCAGTGGATTTTAGCTATTTAGCTATTTTTCATCTCCAATGAAAGGGATAAGCCTTAGATGACAGGGAATGAAAAAGAGGTAGGATAAAATCATGGAGTTTTTAAAAATTTAGTTCAGGAAAAATCATGAAAATTTCGAATATAGAGATATTCAGAAAGAACGCAGAGCTCCATTTCCCTAAGACTGGAGGAGCAAAGGGTAATTCTATGTCAACATTTGTCACCACTTAGCCCTCCTTGTACTTCAATAAGAATAGCAAGACCCTACTTCAGGAAAACCATATGATGAACTGCAAACCCCGCCCCCCTTGGAGTTCACAGGGGTCAAAAAAGTCTAAAAATTGGTTTCTTTTTGCAGAGGAATCCCGTCCAAGTGAAAACTCTATTACTATGGCCTTTTAGAAACTCATTGAGAAAGGCTGATCCATGACCCTCGCCAGCTTATTTGAATTCATGTGTGTTAAGGCCTAAGATTCAGCAGGCCATTAACCTTATTGACGATGGTGCCTTAATATTGAGGAGACATTTGAACTTAGCCACACAAATATATCTTGTCCCCGCCAAAACCGTGGGTAATTAGTCAAATCCATTTCCCCTGACTTCACTAATCAAAGTCATTTTAAGGCTTGCCTGTTCTCCAAAAAGCACGTGGCCCAAACAAGAAACTGTTTGCCTGAGTTTCTTTCCAGGAATTTGGAGCAGGTTGTATCTAGCACAGCTGAGCTGGTTGAAACCAGGTGGGACCACTGACCTTCCAACTGGGCATGCGCGAGTGTCCACCCGTGACCTTTGAAACGTGCAGAGGCACGTAGCCTAGCTACGCCTGCGCAGTACGGTGATGACCGCACCTTTTCCCAATCGCCTTTCCCCACCTCGCCTGCTTCCCACACTCTCCGTGCCTCAGACAGCCGGCTTCTTCATTCCTCGTCCCATAAATACCCCCGCCTCTTATCTTCGGGCGGGACGATTTGAGACTTGTTCTCCCGTTTTCTCCTTTGGCTGCCTTGCGGATAAGCCGTGTCTTTGCTGTAGACGTCAGCGTCTCCGCGTTTTGGTTGCTGTGCTTCAGGTAAAATGAACCCGGTTCCCTAACACCACCAAACAGAATTTAAAAACAAAGCAAAAAAATGACTGTAGGGGCTTCCCTGGTGGCGTGGTGGTTGAGAGTCCGCCTGTCGAGGCAGGGGACGCGGGTTCGTGCCCCGGTCCGGGAAGATCTCACATGCCGCGGAGCGGCTAGGCCCGTGAGCCATGGCCGCTGAGCCTGCGCGTCCGGAGCCTGTGCTCCGCGGCGGGAGAGGCCACAACAGTGAGAGGTCCGCATACAAAAAAAAAAAAGACTGTAAGCTGGGCAAAATTATGGTAGACATAATTTTGGGTTTTACGTTGCTTCAGGCAGAGGCCAGTTGTATCTTCACTAATAATGCTTTTCCTTAGTTTCACCAGGGGACGTTAGAATCATTTCAAAACCAGAGCGACCCTCCCAGGCTTCCTCTGGGACCTGTTTTGTCACCCGTAGGCTGAAGTCCCTGTTCATCCAGGCTGAACATACAGGCTTTCCCTACAGAACATTTGGTGATAAGGGTCGGGGGAAACGTTTGCAGCTGGCATCCCCTGGGCTGTAGTAGCTATAGATGCTGGAGAGAGGAGGAAGTCTAGGTTTTCTTTGAGATTCCCAGAGTAGAACTGGCAGTAATGAGGTGTGACTTTATACACAGCCAGACTTTCCACTTGGCCCCAGCTTTGGCAGCAAGTTTTTCATCTGCGTTGGAGTATTAAGGGCCAAAGACAATGAAATGCAGCAATTAAAGGGCAAGGAGGGGGGCTGGGGCTGTGAGGTGTGATAATTCTGGGCAGTTTCTCTGAAGGTGAAGAGGCCTCCCAGCCCCTTCAGGGCCTCCTGGAACTGAGGACCGGAAACAGCATAGCTGGTTTCAATGAGGGGCTCCCTTGGGCGAGAGGTGCCAGCCCAGCAGGGAGACCTGCTCTGGCCCTGCCACCCTACAGGATTCGAGAGGTGCAGGTGAGGACCTTCTCTCTGCGGGCACCGCTCCAGGTGCTCTACACAGCTCCACCTCTGTCACCTTCATGTAGCGTCATGTAGATGTGGCAATAAAGATCAGAGAGTTCCAGCAATTTGCACAAGGTCACACAGCAAGCAGGTGAACATATGTGGACTAAAGTCTGACTCAAGAATTTTTCTCGGATTCAACTGTTCCTTCTATGAAGAACGTTTCTCTTTGTTTTTCCCTTTTTCCCACGTTTTAGACAGACTGTCTCCCAGGAGGAGAAACATTTGGGTATTATTTGTTTCCCTGACACATGCATTTTGCGACCCCCCAGGACATTCTGGTGGCTGCTTGGAGCTACAAAAGTAGAAGCTGCCACTCTCTTTACCCCAGGAGCTGACTCGGTGATCTCCTTCAACCATGGAAAGTCCCTTCCCCAGAGAGACTCTGGTTTTCCACTGGCTTCTCCTGCTGCTAAAATAAAACCGGGCTAATCCCTCAGCCATCCAATGTTAACAGGTGGGGCTGCCTCCCCAGCATTTGTCAGAGGTGTGAAGAGGCCTTTTTTATGTGCAGTTTTGCCCCTCTGGCTGCCACATCTCTGTCCTCCAAGGGAACTGCTCTTATTACCCTGGGCCTCTCTGCCAAGAGCCTCTTCTCAGTGGCTGGCTGGCTCCCGTTACCCTCCTGTTGGACTCGGCTTTCAGAGTCGCCTTCCCTTCTCTTGTAAAGAGAGAAGTGCATGAGGACAGACAAAAGTCACACGGGCCTGTGCTACATGTGGATGAAGGACCACTGTGAGTAACTGTGGCTGCCCCCTCCACCCCGCGTTCCTATCAACCCTACAGACGCAGCTGAACGACTTTCTTGTGGCCTCCAACCATGCACAAATCGGCACTATAGAAAAAGCTAGCAACAGGTACGTTTAGAATTGATATTTATAAGAGCAGGTTTGGCCTGGGTTTTTAGTCCTGCTGCAGAGAACAGAACTGACCACAACGTGTGAGTTTGTAGCACAAGACAGACTGTCAGAAAACGGTCAAGAATACAGCAGCACAATCCACCATTTCTCTGGGGCCCCTTCCCCATTTCCATGGACATATTTCCCAGACAAGCTACCGAACAGGTAACGTGTCCTACAATTTATTCACTTCAGGCCACAGGGCTGCTTGAACAGACTTTGTCGTTTGCATTCTGCACCACCCCACACCCCTGCTTTTTTTTGGATTTGAAAACTTTTAGTGCATTAAAAATAAAAGAATTAGGTCAAATCAGCCAAGTTAAACAGGTTCGAAATTTATTTTAAATGTTAGATTGATACAGCCATTTAATAGGTGGCCTTCATATGGCCTATGGAAGCCAACAATTTTTAAGGAATTAAGAATAACAGAACACCAATTATGAATTTGGCGGCATTTTAGAAAAAAAATCATAATGTTTCATTGAAAGCATCTTTGTGTTCTTAAAATCAGGGAAAGTTTGCCATTCAAACTTCCAAAATGTGTTTTTGAACATTATTTTAGAGAAAGAATTATATATATATATATATATTTAAAAAAGAATGAAGGATCCTTCTAATGAAAGATCAAGAAAGCAGAGGTGAGAAGGTGACTTCAATTTCACCGGCAAATATATCTTTGTGTGCACATTTGCATGTAAACCTGATGATGTCATATCACAGGTAATACAGGAGTTTTGTCAAAATGGGACTTCCTGGGGGCAGAGCTGCTGGACAGTGAGAGAGTGAAGTGGGACACTGAGCATTTCAACACCATCCTGGGGAGTGAATGTGAATCAGGTGTGTCAGAGAGACAACTGCCCCGCCCCGAAACCGGCTGAGCTCTTTGCAACTGGAGAGGAGGCGTGAGATGCGTTCACCCTGAGAGTGGCCTCCAGAGAAACTCAGGAGAAAGTCTAAAGCCCCTGATCTGCATAAAGCAGCAGAGGAGGGGCTTGGCCGGTTGTACAGGAGCCTGAGAGCAGTGCCCCTGCTTAGAAAACTTACTTCTTCCCCAAGGGTGATGCAGGCACGGAATGGAGCTGTTTGACTTGGAGGCCTAATTGCCTTCGCTGAATCTGCTCCAGGAGCCCAAGTCCTTAACGTGAGGCCTGAGTGCTTGATGCTTATGTCGCCAGTCTCCTAGTGCTGTTGGTCATTCCTCTTGCGCCTCCTGCTGCTGGAAGAGTTTTCCCATTTCCCCTTCCACCGTGGAGCTGGTCTGTGTAGAAGTGGCCTTCCCAAGAAGGTAGAGCCTGAGTCAGGGGGTCAACACACAGCGGTGAGATGAAGACACCAAGGAACAGGGAAGCACCCACACCTTGGTCTCAGGGACAGTTACCTGCCAGGAGCAGGTGACCCAGCCTGATGTAGAGTCCTCCTAATGCAGTTAGGAACCTGGGGGAAGCGTACAGCATTCCTTTGGTGGAGGTGACGAGCTGGTGCTACAAGACATCTGTCCCAGTTGGGTAGGGCCTTGGGGCCACCCCTCTACCAGACTCCAAGGAATCACATCATTCCAGGACTTCGGAGAAGTGGGCTGGTGTTTTGGGATGTCTAGAGCAGCAGATGTTACAGAGGTGCATGGGGGCCACCCTGGAGTTTCTGGGCGGGGAGGCAGCTGGAGGGCGGAGAGCAGCATGGTCCCCCCTGTGGCTGGCGAATCTCAGGTGAGGGTGGGAGTGGTCCCAAGGTCAACTTCGATGCAGCTTTTGTCCATGTCTAACTCAGAGTAGTGACAGAAGGGGATGGTGGGTGTTTTTCGACTCTGAAGGGCTTGACTCTGTCCACAGTTGCTGCCTCCCTTCTGCTTCCCTTCTTGCAGGTTTGGGTCCCCCTGTAGCTCCTCTCCTCCCTGCGGGAATGTGTATAGAGCCAACCCAACAGAGGGTGAGTGGAGCATTTGGCAGTGCTTACTTTGCTGCAGTCTCTGTATTTTTCATGAAACAGCACCAAGATTGGTTGCTCTCTCTCCCCGCTCTCCATGCTGGAGGCTTAAAAGACAGGGATCTGGTCTCTCCGAACCACATCCAGGTCATCATCCAGGGTTAACAAAACCTGAAATGAGAGAGGCAGAGAAATGAGAGGAACCCACAGTTGCAATAAGTCCCTGTTTTCTCTCAAAGACTCACAAGTGCCGTTACTTGTTTTCATGTCTTCTGCAGCTTTTTGCAACGCCGTGCTCTTAACAGGCACTTGTCGTAATTACATAGTTCATGTATTAATTCAAATATTTATCAAGGGCCTACTAAGTGCTATTCCAGGTGCTAGAGATATGGCTTAGAACAAAAGAGACAAAAATCCCTACCCTGGTGGGGCTTACATTTGAGAGAGGGCTTCAGACATGAAGCAAATGCATGAGCAAAGTCAAGTATGTTAGCTAGTAATATGTACTAAGGATAATAATTAAACTGTGGTGGGGATATAGGAAGTGTGGGATGGGGTGAGGTCAAAAAAATTTTTTTGGTTAAAATTTTAGTTCTCTAAATTTTGTATTTTTATTTTATATTGGAGTACAGTTGATTAACAATGTTATGTTAGTTTCAGGTATACAGCAAAGTGATTCAGTTGTAAATGTATAAAATTTTGTTTTTCATTGGGTGGCCAGGGACATCATTACCACTTAGGAGGGGACATTTGGGTCGGGACCTAAAAGGAATGAAATCTTGTTGCATAGAATATTGCCATATAAGAATTGTACCCTAATCCTCCACTTTTAGTTCCCTCTACCATCACTCTCTCCACATGGAACCCTTAGCTCCACTTTTGTTGTCTCTGTCTCTCTAGAGAAGGTGACTGTCAAAGATAAAAGCCTTCAGGAATGATGTTTACACGGACTGGTTAAACTTTCCAAACTGGCCACGAGGGGGTAGCCCTGCTCCACTCTTGAGGTTACATGGACAAGACTAAAGTAAGTGGGCAGCGTGAAACCAGGAGGCCTAATATTGGGCTGGCCGAAAGGTTCGTTCGGTTTTTTCCGTAAGATGGCTCGAGTAGCACTTAGTTGTCTTTAACTTCATTTGAAACAATTTTGTTAGATTGTGTGTGACAGCTGTCATATCAGCGTGCATTTAAAAAAAGACCTATCAAAATTGGTGAATTTTTGTGTAGCCATTTTAATACTGAAGATGGAAGGAAAAAAGCAACGTTTTCGGCATATTATGCTTTATTATTTCAAGAAAGGTAAAAACAACTGAAACGCAAAAAAAAGATTTGTGCAGTGTATGGAGAAGGTGCTGTGACTGATGGAACATGTCAAAAGTGGTTTGTGAAGTTTTGTGCTGGAGATTTCTCGCTGGATGATGCTCCACAGTCGGGTAGACCAATTGAAGTTGATAGCGATCAAATCGAGACATTAATTGAGAACAATCAACGTTATACCACATGGGAGATAGCCGACATACTCAAAATATCTAAATCAAGTGTTGAAAATCATTTGCACTAGCTTGGTTATGTGAATCACTTTGATGTTTGGGTTTCACATTAAGTTAAGCGAAAAAAACCTTCTTGACTGTATTTCCGCATGTGATTCTCTACTTAAACGTAATGAAAACGTTCTGGTTCTGGGCTTCCCTGGTGGTGCAGTGCTTAAGAATCTGCCTGCTAATGCAGGGGACACGGGTTCGATCCCTGGACGGGGAAGATCCCACATGCCGCAGAGCAACTAAGCCCGTGCGCCACACCTACTGAGCCTGCGTGCCACAACTACTGAAGCCCGTGCACCTAGAACCCGTGCTCCGCAATGAGAAGCCCGTGCACTGCAATAAAGAGTAGCCCCCGCTCGCCGCAACTAGAGGAAGCCCGTGCACAGCAACGAAGACCCAACACGGCCAAAAGTAAAAACAAACATAAAAAGTTCCGTTTTTAAAACAAATTGTGACAGGCAACGAAAAGTTGATACTGTACAATAAAGTGGAATGGAAGAGACCGTGGGGCAAGCGAAATGAACCACCACCAACCACACCAAAGGTCGATCTTCATCCAAAGAAGGTGATGTGTAAATGGTGGGATTGGAAGGGAGTCCTGTATTATGAGCTAATTCCAGAAAATCAAATGATTAATTCCAACAAGTTCTGCTCCCAATCAGACCAACTGAAAGCAGCACTCGACAAAAAGCATCCAGAATTAGTCAGCAGAAAACGCATAATCTTCCATCAGGATAACGCAAGACTGCATGCTTCTTTGATGACCAGGCAAAAACTGTTACAGCTTGGCTGGGAAGTTCTGATTGATCAGCCGTATTCACCAGACATTGCACCTTTGGATTTCCATTTATTTTGGTCTTTACAAAATTCTCTTAATGGAAAAAAAATCAATTCCCTGGAAGACTGTAAAAGGCACCTGGAACAGTTCTTTGCTCAAAAAGATAAAAAGTTTTGGGAAGATGGAATTATGAAGTTGCCTGAAAAGTGGCAGAAGGTAGTGGAACAAAAGGGTGAATACATTGTTCAATAAAGTTCTTGGTGAAAATGAAAAATGTCCTTTATTTTGACTTAAAAACTGAAGGCACTTTTTGGCCAACCCAGTGTTATTTGTTAAATGACCTTGTGTACAGGCACCATGGGCTTTTATTTTGGAAAAGTCAAAATTAAGATGGAAGTAGGCTGGGAGTTCTCATCCTGGGTGGTTATGATAGGCATGGCTTCTGGAAAGGTGTTTGGGCAAAAAATGGAGGGACTACTGGAGAGATTTGGAAGAGACTGGTTAGAAGGCAAAAAGAGGCCTGGCTGCTATCCTGAGCCACTCCAAGAACTTGTGAAATGTTTGTAAGACATGCAGTGGGACTGGAAGAGGGGGAGGAATGTGAGTATAGCCCAAGAAGGAATAACCTAGTGTGGCTGAGATTGTAGCCAATGCCAAAAGTGGTTCCCGGGGGATTTGGGCATGTGAGGTCTAATCAACAATTCAGTCCAAACATTGCACACCTGAAGGAAAATTACTTTATCACTCTGTGTCTTAAAGTATTGAAGAGTAAAAGGAGAATGAAAATAAAGATCCAACCGAAGGATACAGTGTAAAAAAAGAAATAAGATATTCTGTACATTGAATTATAATGAAGACTTGGAAAGGGAAATTAAAAATACAAAAGGGGATGTAAGAAAGAGGGGAAGAGGAAAAAAGGGGTACAGGATGTAAAACGAGAAGAAATGAAAAAAGTTTTTATGAACTCACCAAGAATGAGAAAAACAGGGCAGTAGCAGAGAGGAAGTGCCAGACGTCATGGTCATCAAAGAAATCCAGCAGGATACACTCTCGATTCTTCTCTCGGGATTCGGCTGGCGTTCCCTGGAAGAAGGTGAGGCAGGATATAGTGGGGGCATTCCCACAGTTCAACTCCTTAGAGAGCTGAGTATCCAGAAACCTAAAAAGTCACTACTAGATGCCTGGGTCAAAAAGTTAGCTTCCAAGAAAACATACGTCCACGCAAAAAATTGACCACAGTTGTTCACAGCAGCAACATTCATAAAAGCCAAGATGTCCATAGACTGATGAACGGGTAGATAAAATGAGGTATATCCATACAATGGAATATTCAGCAATAAAAACATGAAGTACTGATAACATCTACACATGGGTGGACCTAGGAACCATTATGAAGAGAAGCCAGAATCAAAGACCACATGTTATGTGATTCCATTTATATGAAATGTCCAGAATAGGTAGATGTGTAGAGACAAAAGATAGATGAGTGGTTGCCTAAGGCTAAGGGGTTAGGGAGAAATGGTGATTGACTGCTAAGGGATGCAGGTTTTTTCCTGGGGTGATAAAAATGTTCTAAAGTTGCCTGTGGTGATTATGGTGACGGAGAGCTAAGGCTTCTTCCCTGTTCTGTGCCTCAGATACATCACCAGTTTCCTAGGCCTCAGCTTTTCTATCTGTGAAATGGATTTATAAACACCTGCACCTGTGTATTTCTTTATGGATGGTGACTATGATAAGGTGGAGAAGATACACTAAGCAAGGTTTCTGTACATATTAAACATCCACTGGGAACAGGATCATAATCATAATATGACACATAATGAAGATCACACTTGCAGTGTCGGTAGAGCTTTGTTTGTAAGAGGTGCCACCCTGATAATGATGACCTGCCATTTATTGAGCAGTCACGTGTGGATATTTAAAACCATCCCCTTTAGAGAAAGCATTCATATCAGAGAACATAAAAAAGATAAACAGCAACAAGCACATGAAGAGAGGGAGGTAGGAAGGTCAGAAAGGCAAGATGGAGAGAGAATGTCATCCTGGAAAAGAAAACTGCCCTCTTACCTCCCAGCTGCTGAGATTCTGGAAGAAAAAATACAGGGCGGCGGCCCACACCGCAGCCGTGGCAACGATGCAGAAGAGCGGGATCAGGAGGATCTTCTCGGAGCTGCGAAGCTGTGGGTGAGAAGTGCTGCTGCCAAGCTGCACGCGTCACCCGAGGAGGGCCCGCGGTGCCCGGCTCCCAACCGCCACTCTTACCTTCATGATGATGTAAAAGGCCAGGTAGAGCAGCAGGTTACAGATGAAGATGCCCAGCATGTAGGAGGCAAAGTCCCTGGGTCGATAGATCAGTCCAAAGAGGGCACTGAGCACACAGAGGAATTATTTTGTAGCTATGAAGGTGGATTTGTAACATTATTGGCTTTTTCACTCCCACACCCCCATTTCTGGTGGGAGGGGAATTTAAAAATGTTGAACATATTATAAGTAACTTTCAATTCATTACATCTTCAGAACATTCATTTTTAACGATTGTGAGGTTCCTATCAGTGGATGTACCATAAGCAATCATCCTACCTCTCTAGTTGAAATGAAGAGTTTTCTCTTTGTCCGTCAGTTGTGCACTATTATTAAAAACTGCAATAAATACCTTCAGACATATTGTGCTTTTTTTTCTTTTTGCATTCAAGATGATTAGAATAGATTATTAGACATAGAATTATCTCGATACTTGGCTTGACACACATTACCAAATTTTTGCTAGCTGTCTAAATGAATAGTGAAGTTTATTTTGGTTGGGGTTTGGCCTTAATTTTCCTCCAAATTTCTATTCCGTTCTAACAAAAGTCTTTATTATACAGCCTTTCCTTATCTCCTGGTTTTGAAAGCTTGTTTTTAATACAGACACACCATGTACATATATATATATATATATATATAGTTGGATTTCTGGCCTCTTCGTCCTGATTCACTAATTTATAATTTCTAGTTTTGGAGCAGTGGCTCATCGTGTTATTGTTGTTTTATAATATGTTAGATTATCTAACAAAGGTTAGGCTAGCTTGCACTATCCAATGTGGTAACCACATGTGGCTATTTAAATAAAAATTAATAAAAATTAAATAAAACTGAAAATTCATTTCCTAGGTCACACCACATTTCAAGTGCTCAATAACCACAAGTGGCTAATAAACACATCACTCCAGAAAGTTCTACTGAATAATGCTGGGCTGTCACTATACACCTCTGCCCCTCCTTTCTCCGGTCAACCTTTTGCAGAGACCTTTGACAATTATGTCTAACTAGGTAAATAATTTCAGAATAAAATCCTGTTAACTTCATTCCATTTCTAATTCTAAATTTACACATTAACTTGAGAATTGATATCTTTACAATAGTTAATCTTCTCACCCAGGGCATGCCATCTTTCTTCATTTAGCTAAGTTTTCCTCTATGTCTCCTAATAAGGTAATTAAATTTTCTGCAGAAAGATTCCATACATCTTTCAAAGTTTATTCCTAAGTATTTCAAGTGGAAAGCTGTTATTAATGGACTGTTCTTGTTCATTTTTAAAAAATTAATTTTTTTATTGAAGTATAGTTGATTTACAATGTTATGTTAATTTCTGCTGTACAGCAAAATGACTCAGTTATACACATCTATACATTCTTTTTAATATTCTTGTCCATTATGATTTGTCCCAGGGTATTGAATATAGTTCCCTGTGCTATACAGTAAGACCTTGTTCATCCATTCTATATGTAATAGTTTGCATCTACTAACCTCAAACTCCCAGTCCATCCCTCCTCTGCCCCCCTACACTTGGCAACCACAGGTCAGTTCTCTATGTCTGTGAATCTGTTTCTGTTTCGTGAATAGGTCCATTTGTGCCATATTTTAGATTCCACATGTAAGTGATATCATATGATATTTGTCTTCCTCTTTCTGACTTACTTACTTAGTATGATAATCTCTAGTTGCATCCATATTGCTGCAAACGGCATTATTTCAGTTTTTATGGCTGAGTAGTATTCCATTGTATATATGTACCACAACTTCTTTATTCATCTGTCAATAAACATTTAGATTGTTTCCATATCTTGGCTATTGTGAGTAGTGCTTCTATGAACATAGGGGTGCATGTATCTTTTTGAATTATAGTTTTCTCTGGATATATGCCCAGGAGTGGGATTGCTGGATCATATGGTAATTCTATTTTTAGTTTTCTGAGGAACCTCCATACAGTTTTCCATAGTGGCTGCACCAACTTACATTCCCACCAACAGTGTAGGGGGGTTCACTTTTCTCCACACCCTCTCTAGCATTAGTTATTTGTAGACTTTTTTTTTTTTTTTTTTTTTTTTGCAGTACACGGGCCTCTCACTGTTGTGGCCTCTCCCGTTGCAGAGCACAGGCTCTGGACGCGCAGGCTCAGCGGCCATGGCTCACGGGCCCAGCCGCTCCGCGGCATGTGGGATCTTCCCAGACCGGGGCACGAACCCGTGTCCCCGCATCGACAGGCGGACTCTCAACCACTGCGCCACCAGGGAAGCCCTGTAGACTTTTTAATTATGGCCATTCTGACCATTGTGAGGTAGTTTTGATTTGCATTTCTCTAATAATTAGTGATGCTGAGCACCTTTTCATGTGCCTGTTGGCCATCAGTATGTCTTCTTTGGAGAAAAGTCTGTTTAGGTCTTCTGCCCATTTTTTGATTGGGTTGTCTTTTTGTTATTGAGTTGTATGAGCTGTTTATATACTTTGGAAATTAAGCCCTTTTGGGTCGCATTGTTTGCAAATATTTTCTCCCATTCCATAGGTTGTCTTTTTGTTTATGGTTTCCTTTGCTGTGCAAAAGCTTGTAAGTTTGATTAGGTCCCATTTGTTTATTTTTGTTTTTATTTATATTGCCTTGGGAGACTGACCTAAGAAACTTTGGTATGATTTATATCAGAGAATGTTTTGCCTATAATCTTTTCTAGGAGTTTTATGGTGTCATATCTTATGTTTGTCTTTAAGCCATTTTGAGTTTATGTTTGTGTATGGTGTGAGGGTGTGTTCTAACTTCATTGATTTACATGTGGCTGTCCAGTTTTCCCAACACCACTTACTGAAGAGACTGTCTTTTTCCCATTGTATATTTTTGCCTCCTTTGTCAAAGATTGATTGACCGTAGGTGTGTGTGTTTATTTCTGGGCTCTCTATTCTGTTCCATTGATTCATATGTCTGTTTTTGTGCCAGTACCCCACTGTTTTGATTACTGTAACTTTGTAGTATTGTCTGAAGTCTGGGAGGGTTATGCCTCCTGCTTTGTTCTTTTTCCTCAGGATTGCTTTGTATTTTATGGTTCCATACAAATTTTAGGATTATTTGTTCTAGTTCTGTGAAAAATGTCATGGGTAATTTGATAGGGATCACATTAAATCTGTAGATTGCTTTGTGTAGTATGGCTATTTTAACAACATTAATTCTTCCAATCCAAGAGCATGGGATATCTTTCTGTTGATTGTTAAGTCTGATTGCAGACTTGGGCTTGATTTTAGTTCTACTAGAGGCAGGGACAAGCTAGGTGATTCTGACCCTGCAGACACTATCATCAGTTGTTCAGTATCGTATCTCCTATCAGCGCCCTCTGTCCTGTCTTACAGAGTCTCCAGGACTGTGGGGTCTTCCCTAAAAGGGTGGCTGAGAGAGCATCGCAGGTGACCACGGCCAAGAATCACCCATCCTGACGTGTCCCTGAATAAAGGACAGTCCTTCACAGGTATGGACCTTCCCCGAGGTAAACCCTGGGGCAACAATATTGTGGGAAGTTTCTTCCAAAAGCATGTGGCCCCGAAATAAGATTCAAATTCTCATGACTTGATTCTGGCTTTCCCTGATGGTGTGCTTCTTTCTTTGTATCTGGTATCTTAAAGGGAGGAGGAGTAGGGTGTCACCTTTCTATCAAAGGTCACTGACCCAGAGGAGCACATCAGCTAAGAACCACTAATAAAAGCAGCTCAACATACTTATTTTTTGAGGGATCAATAAAATATCTCACTCATTCATATTTTTAAGTTAAGAGTAAGTTGCAAAAAATAGATACATAAAATACAGCTAGCATAAATGTACTTCTGTTGCACTGTTCTACTTTGAGGTCATTTGAGGAAACAAGACCAAGGTGATAATGAGGGAAAAGAAAAGGAAGAAGAATGATATAGGCAGAGTAGGAAGATTGAGACCTGGAGGGAAAGAAAGAAATGAGAAAGAAAGACACACACACACACACACACGAAAGAGAAATGCCTACTGGGTAGCCTTTATGGAAAGTTCTAAAAAGAGTTTAAAACTGTTGCATTTTTGCAGCTGCTGGCATAATTAATCTCTCTTTATATATATGTATGTATGTGTGTATATGCATATATATCCAATCTAATTTATCCACCTAGATATAGCAAATTTGATGTTTGTCTTATTGAACAAATGAGCTCAAGGCATCAGTGTGTTGAACTCATTGCTTTAAGGGAGGCAACTATTGGTACACAAGAGCTTCCTAGTGCATTCTTTGCAGGACAAAAAATAGCTTTCTTTCAAGTCACTAGAACAAGCACAGTCCTATGCTCTCCTTAATTTAAGACTTCTTTATAAAAATGACAGCCAAGGAAAGCTAAACCACGGCGTTACAGAGAAATTAATAATGAGAAAAACATGTTTTCCTAAGACTACTTACAAGGACCAGTTAACCAGATTCCCCACGATGAGCAATACCATTCTGTCCTGGAAAGGAGGAAAGAAAACATCAAATGAGGGGCCTTTTAAAAAAACTTACCATAGGGGAAGCATCAATTATGGGAAAACAATTGTCTTGGTGGAAACAATTTTTCTATAGTTTTAAGAGAGCTGTGCCTATGACCGGAAAGTCCTCTACGAGGACTAAATGGCAAAGCCTCTGACTGCAAGCAGACGTGACCTTGTCCCTGTAAAAGAAAGCCTGGTGATAAAGCAGAAGTCTTGCTGTTTTCCCCCCAGATTTTTTTTTTGTGTGTGTGTGGTATGGGGGCCTCTCACCGTTGTGGCCTCTCCCATTGCAGAACACAGGCTCCGGACGTGCAGGCCCAGCGGCCATGGCTCATGGGCCCAGCCACTCGGCGGCATGTGGGATCTTCCCGGACCGGGACACGAACCCATGTCCCCTGCATCGGCAGGCGGACTTTCTGCGCCACCAGGGAAGCCCTCCCCCCAGTTTTTAAAGGAGCTGGGCACCTGGGCCCACCTCTTGGTGGGAAGGCTGGTGGTATGTGCTGATTACTCAGTAGTTAAAAGAATTCTGCCACCGGTGTTCTGTAACCAAGGACTCTTTCCCTGGGTTGTGTTAACTGGTGGGCCCTAAGGCAGCTCTTGGGATGCACCTGGAATTAGTTTCATTATTCTGGCTCCAAGGAGGTCCTGCAGCTCCCAGGCTCCTGGTTTCTAAACACATGGCCTTATTAAGATTAAAGTTATTGGTAGGGGAGAAAATAGAGAGGTAAGGTACATCTCAAAGGACAATTACTCCGACAGAGATTTATTCACAATCCATTCCTGCTCCTTTGCCTACTACTTAACAACTGTTAGGTGCTATCTAATTATACTTTAATTTGCATGGCCACTCATCTATTTAAAAGTAGTGATTCTCTTTGTGGGTGATCCGTTATATTTGAAGGAAATATCTTCCTTTTAAAAAAACGAATTCACCTACTAGAAAGGCCAAAATCCAAAACAGTAACAGCACCAGTTGCTCGTGAGGATGTGGAACTCTCATTCAGGGCTGGTGGGAACGCAGAATGGTCCAACCATTTCGGAAGACAGTTTGGCAGTTTCCTAGAAAACTAAACATACTTTTACCGTATGATCCAGCAGTTGTGCTCCTTGGTATTTACCCAAAGGAGCTGAAAACGTGCCTATACAAAAACCTGCCCACAAAATTTTATAGCAGCTTTATTCATAATTGCCAAAACTTGGAAGCAACCAAGATGTCCTTCAACAGGTGAACGGATAAATAAACTGTAGCACATCCAGACAGTGGAATATTAGGACTAAAAAGAAATGAGGGCTTCCCTGGTGGCACAGTGGTTGAGAGTCCGCCTGCCGATGCAGGGGAAACGGGTTCGTGCCCCGGTCCGGGAAGATCCCACATGCCGCGGAGCGGCTGGGCCTGTGAGCCATGGCCGCTGAGCCTGCGCATCCGGAGCCTGTGCTCCACAGCGGGAGAGGCCACAGCAGTGAGAGGCCCGCGTACCACAAAAAAAAAAAAAGAAATGAGCTAGCAAGCCATGAAAAGACATGGAGGAAACATAAGTGCATATTATTTCAGCCAATCTGGAAAGGCCGCATACTATATTATTCCAACGATATGACGTTCTGGAAAAGGTAAGACTAAGGAGACACTGAAGAAGATCAGTGGCTGCCAGGGCTTGGGGAGGAGGGGCAGGTGGAAAGAATAGGTGGAGCACAGAGGATTTTTAGGGCAGGAAAACGACTCTTACCTTCTTTGATACTATAATGATGAATATATGTCATCACAAACTCGTCAAGAAAACCATAGAATGTACAACACCAGGAGTGAATTGTAATGTAAAGTATAGACTTTGAGTGATTATGATGTGTTAACCTAGGTTCACTGACTAACAAATGCACCTCTCTGGTGAGGGTGTTGATATGGGGAAGCTGTGTCTGTGTGGCAGAGGGGCATACGGGAAATCTCTGTATTTTCTTCTCAATTTTTCGGTGAACCTAAAAAAACTAAAAACTCTAAAAATAGTCTGTTAAAAAAAAGACAGCCTGCATCAATTAATGTAAAAAAAACCAGAAACACTAATTTCCTCTTACGGTTCACAGCTGAGGCATTCTTATCTCTCCTAATACTCACAGGTCTTAATGGGCTTTTAAGTTCTCCCCTGAGTAAAACCCTCCAGCTTCAATTCCTTCAATTTTTAGTGCCTATAGCTCCTGCCCAAGCTCTACCGGGCTTAAAACATTCCCAGGTTCCTTTATGTAAAAATCCTTCTGATTATAAACTATCAGCAAGAATTTAGTGAATGCCTGTGTGCCACGCCCAAATGGCATCACTAGTTCTGATCACAGCACGGGGTAAAAGTTGGGGCAGTGGCTCAGAGGAGGTATGTAGCCTTCTCAAGGTCACTGGCCAGCAAGCCAAGGCAGCTGGGAGCAGGGCTGATCCCAGCTCAGTGTAGAAACTACACTGATCCCTCCGCTCAGTATAGAAATGTGCAATATATTGAAAACCCTACGGTAGAATTTTTTAAAGTGTATTTCTGCCATCAAGCAATAACTACAATTTTGAAAAAGCATTCGTGCTCATTGTAAAAGTCAAACAATGTATAAAAAGCAAACAAATGTATAATGTGGAAAGTTCCTAATGAAAGTGATTGGAGTGATCATATGTCCCTAGTTTGCTTGGGACAGTCCAGGTGTCATTTTTAATAGTGCCCTCTCTTCACTTTCACAAGTGAAATAATCATACCTCTTTGGATGATTATTTATAGGGACACCGTATCTTGATCCTCCCTCCCCCAGCGATCGTCACTTTAATAGTTTTGTGTGTGTATATACATAAATATGTTCTTTATATACTAGCAATTTTTCATGTACAAAAAAGGAACCATCCCAGCGTGTCTTTTAAGAGTGAGAAGGGGGCTTCCCTGGTGGTGCAGTGGTTGAGAGTCCGCCTGCCGATGCAGGGGATACGGGTTCGTGCCCCGGTCCGGGAAGATCCCACATGCCGCAGAGCGGCTGGGCCCGTGAGCCATGGTCGCTGGGCCTGTGCGTCTGGAGCCTGTGCTCCGCAATGGGAGAGGCCACAACAGTGAGAGGCCCGCATACCACAAAAAAAAAAAAAAAAAAAAAAGTGAGAAGGAGAAGCAAGATGCCTCTTCCCTCACTAACTGGACTTCAGCCACGCCATCTGGCCCTCTTGGTTTGGGGAGCCTTGTGTGACTACCCCGAGCCTGCCCCTCCTGCTGTCCTCCTGTTGTCTGGGAGAAGGCCAAGGCACGCAGGAACACCCACTTACCATATAGAGAGGCCGGCTGCACTGCTGGATGCAGTCCGTGTAGAACACCATAGCGGCCCGTCGGAAAATTCCCAAATCTGCTGATGACACAATCGCATGGTGAGAAGGCTTGGTCAGAGATCATCCAAAACACTCCCCTTTGGCCCAAGCCTTTGCGGCCAGGATGATGTTGTCGTCACCTCATAAAAGCCATGCTTTGTACCTAATAGGTCAGCAATAAATGTTTGCTTTAAAAAACGCCACCCACAGCTGCCTGGGCTTTCGTGGCAGGTGTGCTCTATCCATGCAGCAGGCAAGATGGACACAAGGAACAAGCACTCGCAAACCATTTGGGGGGCTGGCCAACCCTCCTATGGTCTCCTTCAGCTAAGTTTCCCTCTGTTGATAGTTTACTCTAGTGGTGTTTTCTTTACAGCAGAGATGTATGGGGACTTTCAAAAGTCACCTTAAAACATCTGCTCTCTCTAGACCATGGGAAATCTTAGCTTGTAAAAATTCGAATCTGTGTTTCTCAGTGTGGTTATAAGTCAGTAAGAATTGAACCAGGGGACAGTGGGATCTACTAAGCATGTTCAGAAAGCCTGTATGTATGATAATTGTTACATGAGCAGGGTCAGGGCCCCAGGTGGGGCTGTCATTCTGTGAGCCATCCACACAAAGATGTCACGGGCAAGGCTGGGTCTTCCCGAAGTGAGCATTTCAGTAAGGGTGGACCCCAGCTCTGCTGTGCTGCTGCTCCTCTTCAAGGCTACCCCTGGGGTCAATTTAAGCAGCGTTCGCTAGGCTAGATACACTGGGGGTTGGGGGCATGGGCGTGTCCATGCACTAGCCCAGAAGAGGCGTGTTACGGGCTGGGTTGGGGTGCATCCCTGCCTCTGAGCCTCTCTTGAAACCCCCTGCCCACCAAATCCTGCCCAATCTGGAAGAAGTGTTCAGAAAGCAGAGTTGGCAGGTCAGCCAGGCAGGTCTCTTTGTTAAGAAAACAATGTAGAAAACCCTGGGGACGGTGGCCGAACGTTACCTGTGTCAGACACATCTGAATCAGTGGGAAGCAGAGAATTGAGGAGAGAAAAAAAAAGATTTGTAAGAAGGTAGCCAAACAGGTAAACTACTGGTCATTTTATTTTTCTCTCGAAACAGATGACCTTACTTTTGTTTTCTGATTACAAAAGTAATGTCTTCTCGTAAAGTACACAGGCTCCTTCTGCCTGTCTCAAACGTTCAGAAGTTCACTGTTCTTCAAAGCGTGAATCAGACTTTGCTCTCTCCCTGTGTACTTTTGCGCACCCCTTGCAACTTATAATCCATCCTCTGCCTGTGGTCCTTTTCGGGAAACAAGAGGCACGATGGTGACCTGGGCAGGTAGCTCTGCAGTTTTCTGTCCTGCTTATGAAATGCTCCGCCTCATTGCTCCTGCCTTTCCTCGTGTCCACATTTATTTTCCTGTGTGGCCCGAGGGCCCCAGAGAAAGGAGTCTGTGATTTGAGAAAGCAAAGGCAGCTTATGGAATGGGCAGAGAGGTTGGTGTTGCCTGAACCACCGTCCACTCACCCGACTTCCTGCCTTTGGACTAAATGTAGATGCAATTGTCACAGTGTTTTCCTTTTGACTTTGGTAAATCCGTAACCACTTGGGGGAGACTCCGTAGGTCCAGAAAGTTTAAATATTGGGTTAAGTTGTGTGAAGGTTATCTTCCCTTTGCCCCTCCAGACTCACCTGCCATGTCTCTCTGTCCTCACCACGCCCGGGGAGGCTGACTGCAGGGACCACTCAATGGGTTCCCTTGCTCCCCTTGGATTTGGACAATGAGAAACGCCAGCAGGAGACTGGAGGGACAGAGGAAGGAGAGTGAGCCCCGAGTACTATCTGCCTGGTACCCTCCCTGTGAGGTTGCCTGTCTGTTAACCAAAGGTCACTGCTCCACGCTCATGGAGGAAGGTGACTTCCTGACTGTGATGCCCTCCTTCCATGTTTGGGTAACCACTTCCTCTGTGCCCTTTTGGGCTTATGGGTAATAAAAGCTTCTCTGCTACTAACCCCAGGTTACTGTGCTACCCCTTTCATTCTTCGCCACCCCACCCCTGTCCTATGAAGAGTCCCTCTGTGAATGAATCTTTTTGTCTTTGTATGTGATAGCTTTTTCCTGTTGGAACCCTGACAAACTAGTACATGGTTATAATAGACGACCTTAAATTTCTCCTTTTTTAAAAAGGTACATTAATTCGGTATTGCAAAGTTGCATGGGGCAAAGGTGGTATAAACATATTAAAAGCTCCTCTATGTATTAATGGTCACTACCATTACATATATCTGTATTCAAGTTTATTTTTCCAACTTGCAAAGCCCAGAGAAACAGTGCCTAACTTATTTTCCTTTTGAGAGTTTAGTTTGTATGACTTCATTCACCTTTGAGTGTGGAGGATGGAGCATGAACAGAGTGCTGTACCAAATGTTCTACCCAACCAGCTATTGATGCTTCCACTGGGGGAGTTGGAGGTATACTGGCTATGTTAACACCAAGAGTTAATCTACTGACCATGCCAAAAGGAAAAACTAAACTGCCAAGATGAGAGATTGTTTTATTTGGTCTTCTAGTCTTAAAGCCACTTGTTTATGTAGAATCGCTCTTAGATCTGGGCAACAGTGGTGCCATATTTTAAAGGCCCTCATTCCCCAATGAGTGAGGAGTCTGCAGGGCAAGGGGACTGCTTCTTCTAGGCCACATTCTGAATTCCTGGACCCAAGAATTCCCTGTCCTGATGGCCTTGAGCCCGCTCTCAGAGCCTGCGTAGGTCCTTTCCCTGGTTTGTCTTCCTGAGGGCAGATAGCACCACTCGAGTATGCACTTCTAGGGGCAAGGAATGGCCAGTTGGATGTTAGACAAGGGTGTTCATATGCATACCTGTGAGACCCCTTAAGATGCAGGACAGAGCCAGAGGTGAGAAGAAAAGAGGGGCAGGGGCTGGGGACCAGCTCTCCTGTACAGCTATGTTCTGGAGTACTCTTCCATGCACCTGAAAATTTTTTTTTTTTTGCTGTACGCGGGGCTCTCACTGTTGTGGCCTCTCCTGTTGCAGAGCACAGGCTCTGGACACGCAGCCTCAGCGGCCATGGCTCACGGGCCCAGCCGCTCCGCGGTATGTGGGATCTTCCCGGACCGGGGCACGAACCCACGTCCCCTGCATCGGCAGGCAGACTCTCAACCACTGTGCCACCAGGGAAACCCGCACCTGAGAATTTTAAATTTGAACTTGTACCTTGTAGGTTGTAATGAAGGTGTATTTATCAGCTTGTTGGTATTCCCTCTTTCTTCCTTCCTTTCTTCCACATATTTAATACTTTTTTACTCTGCTTTATAAATTAAACATTTTTATACATATGGTAAGTGGGCTTTTATTTACAATCTTGCCTTGGGCTCTGCAAATATTAGGGATGGGCCTAGTTTATATATATATTGGTTTTTCTTGAAATATACAAATGAATCTTTGAGTCTGACTTCCCGGACTTTAAAATGATGGGTGAAATTTAGATGCTCTAAAATGACTTGCACCTGCTCAAATGTATGCTGACTGACCAAGAGCAGATCAGAAGCTGATTTCCACAGAACACTTGGCGATCTAATGTGATACGTTCATGCCGTCAGAGGGCGTTCGGCAGGTGTCCTGCCTCTAAGATTGGCAAGTTGGGCTCCAAAACTTCCAGCCCCAGAATTTGAATATAATATAGAATTTATTCCTGTTAACCATTTAGGATAGTTAGAGAAATGCTCCTTTTAAGTGCTATGAACTGAAAAACTCTTCTCGGTGGAACTAGCAGTGTGATGATCATGCTGTTCTACAAACGCACTTTCAAAGTTTGGCGAATGGTAAAGCTTTTGGGACTTGGAGTTGGAAGGACGCCTCGGCTCTGAGCTAGCTTAGTGTCTCAGTTGAAAACAGAACTAGTGATAGTAGATTGTTGCTATCTTATACAGGAGAGGAAGCTCTTGGAGAGAATATATGCTATTAAACACACAGAATTCAGAGCAAGCGTTCACGGTGACAAGTAACACTTCCGTTTAGGATAGGCAAGACAATCCTTTCTCAGGGTGAGTTAATCAGCATGTTTAGTATAGAATAACAGGTGACTCACCTATCTTGAAACGACCCATGTAGTAGATCTGGGTGCTGAGGGCCAGAGAAGCCAGAATATGGATTGCAGAGAAGATGACCCAGAACAACCACAGGTCATTTTTCCCAAACACCTAGGAGTAAAGATGGAAGTTACCTTCATCTGGGTTTTTTTTTTTTCTTTTTCCCAGAGAACTCACTAAAATTGTTTCATCTCTCATGTATGCGTAAGGTGTCAGAAACCTCGCTGTGTGTGAATTTTGGGTTTTCCCCTTCTCTGATCTCACAGGGATCTTACTGCACAAAGGGCAGGAAGAAGAATGGCTACCTGGCCAAACGAACAACAAAGAAATGGAAAAGGAAGCAGTGGGTGAGGCAGCTGAACAGCAGGTGAAGAGGCAGTAGGTCTAAAGCTGGGAGCTGATGCTCCTCACATAACAGCAGAGGACTGACACACGCGCACGCACATGTAGAAAGTGGTTGTTGTCCTTTCAGGTCAGTCTCTCTCCCATCAGCCTGTGCATCTTTATTCCAGGCTCACCTGAGTCAGGTCTCAGCTTTGTATTAACACTGTCCAGGGGCAGTGTTCCAGGGGCCTGTTACATTATGAAAAATTCTAGCTCAGTAACTAAAATGCTATGAACGGACCAATGATGAGAGTGTGTCATGAGCCAAGGACTATGGTTAGTTAAACCTGTTCACCTGAGGTCCAAAAACCAAAATACAAAGCCTCCCAAGAGGGCTGCCAGCTGTGGGGAGGGACGCACCACTCCAAGGACGGTGAGCGTGATGACCAGGGCGAAGGAGATGTAAGCAGCGTAGGCACTGGCGTTGATGTCTGGGTGGCGGGTCTGATAGAGCTTCAGCATGCAGAGGCCGGCGATTATGTACATGAACGAGGTGTCTGAGGAGAAGCCGAGACAATCGAGATCCAGTAGGTGGCAGATAGACCTCTCTTCAGCCTCAGAGAACCCCTCCCTTCAGGCCTTGGAGTATTTGCTGCCCTCAGACCGTGTGGTGACCTCCAACACGCCAGCCTCTCCAGGCACATTCTAGGTAAACCCTACACACTCCACCTCTTACCCCCTCCAAGAGGGGCGTTCCTAGCTCACAGAAGAAAAGTATCAGATGATATGATGAATAATTGCCCATCCCCACTCGCAGGGCTATGTGTGTATAAACGCTTCTGTCTAACAATAAGAAAAGAAGCCCTAATGGGAACAGGGCAGTGTGACAATAAAGAGAATCCTACGTGGGTGCAGGAGGTCCTTCTCAGCATACTGAAACGTAACCACATTGATTACTGCTCATATACAAGGCTTTCTAGCCTAGGGATGGAAGACAGCTAGAAATTACATGTGGCTTAGCTGCATGGGGGTTAAGGAAATGCAAATTAAAACAGCAATGCAGTGTCCCATGTTACTAAAAAATGTGGCAAAAGTGTAAATGTCTAATAATAACACATGTTAGTGATGATATGGGGGAAGTGGAAACTCTCACTCAGCCACTGGGGGTGGAAATTAATATTCTGGGGAGAAAGTTGACTGTTTTTGGTAAAATGGAAGATGCATCATCCAGGACCAGGTGACCCCAAAATGCTCCTTCTAGGTATTCCAGGGACCCTCTCTGACATGTGCACAACAGGCATAGATGAGGCTAGTCATTGGTGCACTGTCTGTACTAGCAGAATATTGGCGAAACCTCTAAGTGTTGCTCAATAGAGGAATTGATAAATGTGGTATATGTTTATTACAGAATGACAACCTTTAAAACGAATGAACTGGATATCCTTGATTTAATACCAGTAAATCTCGAAAACATATTGTTGAATGAAAAAAGAAGGGTGCCGAACCAAGTGTGATAAATTAATATTAATTTGTTACAAATGAAGAAAAACTATTAAACTGGAAGGATAAATATAAAATTAATCACAGTTGTTGCTTCTAAGGAAGGGGAGAGTTGATAAGTTTAGAAAACCGTTCAAAATGGGACCTCAACTTTACACAGTTTTATTTCTTAAAGTAGATTTAAGGCAAATATTTTAAAGTGTTGGCATTTTTTCCTTCTGAGTGGTGAATGATATTGTTCTCTATAGTTTTCCTCTATTAAAAATGTCTTCTAATTTTAAAAAATTAAAACGTGACAGAGAATTTCTGTGGTGTTCTGAGTTAACAGCCAGAGGCTAGAACACAAACACAAAATAACTTTTTAAAAACCTCATCCTCGAGTGTGGAGGACATTGTTAATTGCCTTCTTCCAGCATCAGCTATTCCCTTTTTCCATCCTAACAGCATCTCAATACCAACTCAAATATCTCAGCCCCATTTTCTATTCAGAAATGCACACCCTCCCAGACCACTTGCTTTAGGAAAGCTAACCGCACCCCTGGTTCCAGGGAAGGGTCTCATTGGTCTAAAGGTAACCTCACCTCCTTTGCCACCGTGACTGGTGTAGCAATGCTGGCCCGAGCTAACCCTCACACAGAGAAAGATTCTGGAGTAAGCTCAGGGCTGTGTAAGCTGTTGAGGCACGAGGGGCTGTTATCTGGGGAGTTTGGGGAAAAGAAGTTTCCTGCTCTCAAATGAAGGCTCCTGGAAGCCAGCTCGCTGCTTTCTCTAGACATCATGGTGCGGAGACAGGAAGCCAAGACCTGCTGTAGCTATTTCTGCCACCACTAGGGAAGGCAGCCTGAGGAGACCACCAGTGTGCAGGCTGGGTGCAACCAAGGGGATCACAGAGAAGCGGAGCCAGAGCCACCAGACAGACTACCCACAAGGCCATTCCACCTGTACGTTCGGCTGGTGCGCTGATGAGTGTACTTATTATTTAATCCAGTTCGAATTGGGTTTTCGATTACTTTCAACCCAAAGCAGGCAAACTGCTAAATTGAGCCAAGCTACACTGAGGGAGATTTCTAGATGTCTGTTGGTGGTTTCCACCTGACCTGCTGCCTGACACTTAGCCCATTGCCCACCTGCAGATCTAGCCATGAGATCAGTACCCAGTGTTCACTCTTTTGTAGTCTATAAAAGGTGGTCAGAGAGAAAAAAACGGTACAATGTGGGGAAACCATGCCCTGTGGTGAGGTGCCCTCAGATCACTTCATGTAAAATGTCATTTAATTCTTGCAAGCACGACCTTGGCATTTCTGAGAGGGTCCCAGGATAAGACTCAAAGCTGTGTAGCTGATGTAAATTCTAATTACCGAATTGGAAGTTGGAGTAATTAGGGCAGACATGGTAACAAGCACTGAGCACCCCTTCCGTCATCAGTGCGATGCCCATAGCATAGAAGAGACCGAAGTGTTTGGGAATCCCATACTCCTGAAAAAGCAGAAAGCTTGGTCAGTGGAAAGATACTCCTTAGTGACTCAGCCACAGAACCAGGATGCCCATGCTCTGGCCTCGTGTGGTCCATTACACATAATCCATCGTCACACTGTCTAGCCAGATGTCCCTCCTCTTTGCAGATCCCGTTTGGAACCATAACCCTTCCTAGCTCTCACCTCCCTCATCCCACCCTCTCCTCACCATGGCAAAGATGTCCTTGGCTTCCAGGGCTCTTCGATGGAGAATGTCCCGGCGCAAGACTATCAGCAGGAAGAGGCAGCCCAGGAGCATGTGGCCCAGGTTACTGAGAATGTTGTTGAAGGCACTAAGGGGATGACAGAGAGACCATGAGAGAGTCAAGGTATCAACGAGCTTTAGAGACTGAATGAGGCATGGATGAGCGAGTGAAATCAGCATTCAGTGTTTTCCACTGCCAACCTTTCCATGAGATTTCAGGACCGAGATCATCAGAAAGCGTCTTTAACCTAACGCCACGTTAGGATGCTTAGCCTGTGATAATGTGTCCGTTTCCTCTCAGGGATGCCTGCTTAGCTTCCCTAACACCCACTCAATCCTCCCTTGTGCTGATGGCACTGGTGGGGAATGAATCCCAGGAAAAAGAGTCGCTCCACAGATGGGCAGTTGGGCCAAGCGTTTCAGCTACACTGTGAGAGTGAATTCACATAGATGGATGGACCCACGTTATGTGTCCATACTCAGCTCTGTAACCATGAATTTCAGGATAAGTGTCATCTGGTCACAGCCAGCAGATTCATTTAAGGAAGCTGAGACTAGTTCAGTTCTGGATCAAGAAGCCAGGCTCGCAACTCCCAGGCAAATGCTCCCTCCACTTGGCCGTGTTCTGGAGGCTGGAGCGTGGCCTTGGAGGCAGCAGGCCGTGGTGTGCGTCTCAGCCTCACTAACGGCTGAGGGACCTCCCGCAAGGCCTTACCTTTCTCACTAAGCCTTAACATCTTCATCTAAACCCGGGGGTAAGAACAATCCTACCTCATGAGGTTGTGTAACAGATTGAATGCACTGGTGGCTCATGCCCATGGATGAGGGTCATCACAGCTAGGGACCTGGTATCTTCAAACACATCTCTGGGGCTTCCCTGGTGGCACAGTGGTTGAGAGTCCGCCTGCCGATGCAGGGGACACGGGTTCGTGCCCCGGTCCGGGAAGATCCCACATGCCGCGGAGCGGCTGGGCCCGTGAGCCATGGCCGCTGAGCCTGCGCGTCCGGAGCCTGTGCTCCGCAGTGGGAGGGGCCACAACAGTGAGAGGCCCGTGTACCCCCCAAAAAACCCCCCAAAAACCCCCATCTCTGCCTTCTCCTCAGGACTGTTTCCTGAGGCCCCCATACAGGAATGGAAGAGGCATACCTGATCTCAACTTCCTGATTTCATTCCTCTTTACCCTTGATTGGGGGTGGTTTCCACAATTGTTTCTAGTATTTTTAAAAACTGAAATCACCACATTACACAGAAAGGCATCTCTCATTGCCTCAGAGGGCTGGGCTTACCTCAGGACACCCCAGGGGTGAGCACAGAGGAAGTTGTAGTAGCAGATGTCCTGGTTACCAGTGACATTGACTATCTGTAAAACCAAGAGTGAGAAGAGGAGATGCTGTTTTCCTCCCCCCCACCCCGAGCCTGAAATCACAAAACGTGGACAGTGCTCACAGCGATCAACTGTCAGTGATTTACAGCGTAACCAGTGCTCCTTCTCAGCAGGGGATGGGTCATTATCTTCAGCCTTTACACAGTATAGACACATTTCCTTTAAATGCTGCCATCTTGCTTTGAATTGAAATATTCCGTGTCCCTCGTTATGTGGCCTCACGGCAGAATGCAACTGAGTATATTTCCTTTGTTCTCATTATAAAAGGATTTTGAGAGGATGCTAACATTGGGACCTGCCTATTAGGACGGTCATGGTACATCCTATTTTCTAGATGAATCCTGGGAGGGTAAGGAGCTGTTCCATCCTCTGTGTGGAAATGATAACCACAGGGCAGGTGGACATAAGGAGATGTGTGATCAGTTTTCCATAGTTATCACTCTCGCTATCATTAAGAACCTTCCTAGATCACAGCATAGCTGTATCTTCTGACAGAGCCCCAAAGTATTCAGAGAATATTTAGATTATAAATGGTGGTGCTCAAACCTTAGAAAGTCCTCATCCTCATCACGTATTAAGTATGGAATTGGTGAAATATGATTAAACTCCTGGCTCTCAAACTTGGCTGTACACTGGAATCACTGGGAGTTTCATCAATACTGATGCCTGATTCCACTCTGCTCTAACTGGTGTGGGGTACAGCTTGGACACTGGGATTTTTTAAAGTCCCCCAGATGATTTTAATGCAAAGTTTGAGAACCATTGCATTAGAAACACCTTTAGCCTGGTGCTATTCTAAATGGGCTTTTTCATGTGTAATAGATTCCAGACGAGATCACTTAAGTGACCTGGACCCTAGGGTTCTGTGAAGGTGCAGTGGGGATTCTCAAGCTATTTTAATTATTGTTTTTGTTTGTTTTTAAATTTATTTTATATTTTCTTTTAATATCTCATTAGTTTTGTGAAGCTGTTTTTACTTTTACAAAACATATTTACCCTCAATGACAGGACACAGGCTAAATTAGACATCAGGTTTCTTTGTTTTGGTCTGGAACTTTACTCATCATCCCATGATGATCAGAAGTTCAGACTGGTAAAAAAATAGACATAGTTGATAGATACCAAGACTAAATGAGTGCAAGGTAATAATTTCAGATTGGTAGTCAAAATAATACAAGAGGTCTGTGATAAAACAATTGGGAACTAGATTTAAAGGTCAAAGATGAACCAGTGGAGAAATCCAGTGGGAACCCAAATGGGGAATTAATTCTTGGACGGAGCTCAAGTTATACCTTTCTCTGTAAGTCACAGCAAAGATCTTTCCCTGCAGTATGAAAGGTGGGATTTTGGAGTTCGGGGCAGCACTTACTGTCTGGTAGGTGATAACCAGCTGGATCACAGGCAGCGCATAAAACACAGCAATGGTAATGATGTTCCTACGCAGGCAAAGAATCAGAAATGGTTATTTCCAAAATAACAATGGAAACTTTGCCCTTTTATTTATTTATTTACTTTTTGGCAGTACGCGGGCCTCTCACTGTTGTGGCCTCTCCCATTGCGGAGCACAGGCTCCGGACGCGCAGGCTCAGCGGCCGTGGCTCACGGGCCCAGCTGCTCCGTGGCATGTGGGATCTTCCTGGACAGGGGCACGAACCCGTGTCCCCTGCATCGGCAGGCGGACTCCCAACCACTGCGCCACCAGGGAAGCCCTGTCTCTTTTTTTTTTTTTTAAAAAAAGAATCTTTCCACCCCATAACTCCCTAGTTAACTCAAAAAAGCAATTAGAAACTGATTATGTGGTTCCTGTTTCTCCAATCTTCCTCTCATACAGTTACTTGTAAAACAGTGTAAATAATGCTTGCTTCTGGTTTAACCAATTATTAATGAGGGCCTATCTATTTAGGATATTGTTAGATTAAAAGTGATCAGAGAGGGACTTCCCTGGTGGTGCAGTGGTTAAGAATCCGCCTGCCAATGCAGGGGACACAGGTTTGATCCCTGGTCTGGGAAGATCCCACATGCTGCAGAGCAACTAAGCCCATGCGCCACAACTACTGAGCTTATGCTCTAGAGCTCACGATCCACAACTGCTGAGCCCACATGCCACAACTACTGAAGCCCACGCGCCTAGAGCCTGTGCTCCGCAACAAGAGAAGCCCACCGCAGTGAGAAGCCTGCACACTGCAATGAAGAGTAGCCTCTGCTCGACGCAACTAGAGAAAGCCTGCACGCAGCAACAAAGACCCAACGCAACCAAAAATAAATAAATTAAAAAAATAAAAATAAGTTGTGACTTAAAAAAAATTAAAAAAAACAGTGATCCAAGAGTAGGTAATGGGTGATGGATCTCACAAAGGGATGTGGCTTTTTTAGATATCTCTTAGTTCCCAAATGATCGTCCTACTATGGAGTTCCATGTGGTCCCCACTGGCCCTTGTTTTCCTCTAATACCTGTATCCCAGTAAAAGGGTATCCTTCCAGAAAAAAGAATGGGAAGTGCTATCACAAGTATCAGCTGGGGGTTTCTGAGAGGAAGGAGGGGACCCTGCCAGGCACCTCAGACTCTCTGCTTGTAGGAAGACTGCATCTGTGTCTGACCATTGCAGGTCTATTTATCATTGGCTGATGGTATCATCTTCACTCAGTGTGGTTTCCAGCTACTATGAGATGCTCTAGGCATCTCATCCCTCTAATCACTGGCTCTTCCAAGAGCAAGTCCTGGTGAGGAGAAGAGGGAAGGTGGTGACATTATTGTTACCGTTACTGTATTTTCCTAGAAAAGGATTTAGTGTCTCCCTATGGGATTCCACTACTGTTCTTATTTAATACTTTGTATTTATTTAATTTAGGGCTGGTTGCCTTTGGTAGTTCATTTTTGTCTTTCCTATCGAATGTGTCATGAATCCTTTAAACACCTATACCTGTGCCTCATTAAACACTGAAACCTGTGATTTGATTCACTTATATGAATCTCATAAGTGATTGTGGCTTTTACAAAGAAAACTTTAATTTTACTAGAGAGAACCATAGCCCTCCTGGTCATCTACTCACCAAAAATAAATCTTATATTTTTTGCTGACAATTCTCCGGTCCTTCCTGGACAGATCTGACAGGTAAAGGAACATCTGGGATGCCAAATAAAAAGAGAATGCAAAACTGTACTTGGATTTCTTGCATAAAATATAAAGGAGAGCTTTACACATTTCAATTCAATCACTCACTAGGGATTAAAATTATTTAACAAGACTTTTCTTTTAATTTTGCTTTTCTCAGGATGCCTTTAAAAATCCTAGTATTTCCCTTGGCTTTAGGGAAATTGGCTGATGTGGGAAACCTACTGGGAGTCTTGAATGCTTCTTAAATCTCAAGAATTGGTTTCCCAGTTTTCAGAGATGCCCACTGTGTGATTCTTGAATTCCGAGGTTGAAACGGTACGATTCACCTTTGTGTCCCTTATTGGATACAACACAGTGTGATACATACAAGCCAGAAAGAAATGATCTTTTACTCCTGAAGGATTTTATGTATACAACCAGGGAGTTTTTCCAAGTACACCCTTCAAGTGAATCTTTTCCTCCATTTGGTTGGATCCCTTCCTCATTTTTGTCTATGGTCAGCCACTTCAGACCCTGAGAGTGTTTTAGCACTCTGTTTTCTTTACTGCTCTCACTTTCTCCCTCCAGAAAGAAGTGTTAATTAACCAAGTATTGCTTTTAGTATGTAGCTAAGTTTTATCTAAAAATCCCCCTGAACATATATACACTACCAGATGTAAAATAGCTAGCTAGTGGGAAGCAGCTGCATATCACAGGGAGATCAGCTCGGTGCTTTGTGACCACCTAGAGGGGTGGGATAGGGAGGGTGGGAGGGAAATGCAGGAGGGAGGAAATATGGGATATATGTATATGTATAGCTGATTCACTTTGTTATACAGCAGAAACTAACGCACCATTGTAAAGCAATTATACTCCAATAAAGATCTTTTAAAAATAAAAAAATAAAAAGCTCACTGAGAAATGTGACTCCCTCTGAAGAAAAAAAATATATAAAGGAAATTGAGGTATTGCTGAAGTTGTATTTGGCTCCTGAACTTTTCGCCCTCTCGAAGAGCACCACCAGGCAGAAGTACCTTGGTCCGGATGACATTCTTATCGCTCTCAATGTCTGGCATGGTGTCGAAGTCACTCTCCTCCACGGAGCTGTCCGTGTCTGACTGGCCCGGCTGTCTGCCATTGGAGGAGGACATTTGCCTGCCAGGACTGGAGCTTGACTCATCTGAAACAGAGGAGACTCATCTGCCTTCCCAAGTCGAGAAGAACCCATGGAGTCCATCTTTCTCCGCAAAAAGCACAGTGCTGACTCATTCCTGAAAACGTTGTGTTGGTAAAAACCAACTCCTTACCCACAGCACATGTTCTTTCTCTCAATTCCTCCTCAATGGACTTCTGATTTTCCTCTCCTCCTATTTTTATATTTAAATCATCTCTTTCTAGGGCTGAATACATAATATAAAGACATCTGCTCTGTTAACTATTTGGATGCAAAAATAATATTATGCTTATATTTCATGTTTCATATTTTAAAATATGAGCACAAATGTATAAACATACACATGCACATAATTATGTATAGCATCTACCACATGTACGTGTAAGTACCCACATGTCCAGCAGCTATACATTTCTCGTGGATAAAGTATTTGTACACCGAAATCCCCCACATGCCATATCTATGATTATATAATGGAAACAACATTCTCAGGAAGAAGAATCCTTGTGTTCCTGTGAATGTTTCCCAGAGCAGATGGGAATTTGCACAGCCTAATGAGCACATGAGCAGAGCCTACCTTCTGCTTTATTTCTTCTATTCAGATGGTTAAAAAAAAAAACCAAACCCTGTTCGTGCAGAGCCAGAAATAAGTCTCCAGCACTGAGCCCACATGCTTCTCGAAGTTACAGAATAACAGGGCAGGCATACAGGATTCCCAGCCCCTCTACGCTGACAGCTTAAGGTGCACCATTCATAGGCCCGCAAGCATCATGGAAGTGTGTGGAAGCGTCAATGCACGCCGACTCTTAACAAGACAGGGATCAGAATTCTGTCCCCTTCAGGCCACTGAACGAGCCCTGGGGGTTGCCATGTGAATGACTGGGTGGCAGTGAGCAGGTTCATTTATGCAGTTAGCCCAAATGGAAGGTCGTTAGGCTTCAGCCGTGTTCACCTGCTGCACAGCCTGTCTTCTGATCGCCCTTACTCCACTGAAACCTGAGAATGAGACAACGGGTCAGTTGATGTCGGGCTCCCTGACGTCAGACTCTTGACGCGTCTTTCACGCCCTAAACTCAGGCTGGGTACGAAAAAATCCCCAAGGGAGTTGATGGCAACCATAGAAAATTCTGCTCAAGTGTGGCTAGCAGACCCAAGAAATGGATCAATAGAACCAGAGAAAATTAGAGCTGGAAGGAACCTTCCAGATCATCGAGCCAATTCATCTTATAAATAAAAGATAATCTTATACGATGACTGCCTTGCCCACTCTCACAGTTATTAGTGGCTGGAGGGCTCCTTGTATCCTATTCTTTGGAGAACCAGGAAACACTTCTATGAATGGACTCATTGTAGGAAATACCTATTGCCCCATAATTGCTTTCTTCAGGGGTGCTGGCAGCAATGGGATGTGACACCGACGTATTTCCAGAGCCTGTTAAAAAGAAAAGCAAAGAGGCAAACACTTTTATGTCCAGTTGCCAAAATGAAAGAACATAACTCTAAATAGTTTGATTTTCTTTTCACTCTAATATAGGAGCCTGCAGGCCAATTTTATGGTCTGCAGACCAAATCTAGCCTGCCACCCATTTTTGTATGGCCCTTAAACTAAAAATGGTTTTAAATTTTTTAAATGGTTAGGGAAAAATCAGAAGGCGAAGAGTATTTTATGGCAGGTAAAATTATAAATTTCAATATTTATATATGACGTTCTACTGAAACACAGCCACTCGTTAAGTATGTCTATGGCTGCTTTTGGCTACAATGGCAGAGTGGAGCAGTTGCAACAGAGACTACATGGCCCACAGAGCCTAAAACATTTACCATTTGGCACTTTACAGAAAAAACATTGCTGATTCCTGCCTGACAGTATTGCAGAATCATAAGAACAAAGGAGCATGGGTCCTGGAATCACTGTGAGGAAGGCCACCACTGAACATAAACACCAGAAATAAACTTCTGTGATTAAGGGGCTATAATTCGGAGGTTTATTTGTCACAGTCATTAACAGTACCCTAACTATAGACAGGATGAGCCCTGACAGGATGGAAATTACTGCACTCCTTGGAGCAAAAAATAATGACAGCATGAACTAAGGATGTGCAGGAATATGAGTTATTTGGGGGATGGTTCAGAGGTAGAACAGGCATGTCTGTTGCCAAATGGTTGTTGGCAGTGAGAGAAAAACATTCTCTAAGATGACGCGCCTCAAACTTTTCCAAATATTACATATTTGCATATTACATGTGCAAATAGTAAGCGAAGAATGATACTAAAATCGTAAACCCCAGAATTTTTGGCAGTTTCTGTTCCTGGGAAGCCCCCTGGCATGGGAAGTAGACACATGCGTCGGAGAATGCTTGAGTTCTGCTGCGGCGGGGGGTTGAAATGGTCTGTAGGAGGCAAAGGGTTTTCGTGTGTGTGATCAAAAGAGAAAAAAAGGCAAAAACTAAAGTCAAAGCAAGTGAGCAAACAAAAACAATTACTGTTTTGTTAGGCGACAACTTCACTAAAAAGAAAAAGCCAGCTGTGTAGGTTTGTTCAGACTTCGATGATTTCTGCACTCTGCCTCGCAATCGAGCAGGACCTGGTTTGGATGTAGTCGCTAGTTCTTTTCACCCCGAGGCAACCACAACAACAATGGTTCTGTGATGGACAAGAGCATCTAGATTTTCATGAGCAGTGCACTTGTTTCAAATCTGTGCACTTCTATATGCACAATTAAATAGGAGATTGTTCAACACGGGATAACGGTATTCTGTTAACGTTTCTAATGTCTAAGACCTTCTTAGAATGCAAAAACCGAAGCATTACCTCCTAAACTTCAAACGTGATGGATGCGCCCAGAAGGCAAGCCATATTTCTATTTAACTGTATGGCATTTAGAAAGCAGAATTAAACACAAAATATCAGTTTATAGGACAGACCAAGATGTTCTGGCTGGGAATAAGCAAACATATAAAGTTGTGAATGAGCTCATCTTAACGGGGAAACTTGTTCTGGTATGTTTTTCTCTGTGCGCGAGCCCTTTGCCATCTGTCTGCTTTACTAACTTAGAATAGGATATGCTTGCATGCTTGCCTTTTATATTAATTGCTCCATGTGAGGAGAAAAACTTCATTTCATTTTGAGCATGCTTGGCTCTTTCAGGGA
Source organism: Mesoplodon mirus (assembly GCF_964341445.2). Lineage (NCBI taxonomy): Eukaryota > Metazoa > Chordata > Mammalia > Artiodactyla > Ziphiidae > Mesoplodon > Mesoplodon mirus. Next base: position 87,408,428 of record NC_138982.1, read on the forward strand.
CGTCACATTTATAATTGTCCTGCCCCCTTCCGTCTCCAAACTCAGGAGGTTGGAAGCGGAAGAGGGAGTCAGCAACGCTGTGAACTAGCTGCCATGAGATTTCATTTTTATGCCAGTTGGCTACCTATCCCAGTGAGTGTCATGATGTATCTCAAAAGTTGAGGAGAAAATGAAGAAAACCACTAATCTTTGCAGAAGGATGTAAAAGTAAAATTCCTCTAGAGGAAAAAACTGGGCAGGCAAAGTTGGGAAAAAGCAGAGTAGAGAGTCAGGACTAGGGTCTGAGACCCGTTGCCACAGAGCCTGAGGATATCCTGTGCTCCCTGACCCCTCTGAACTCAGCACGCTGCTTGTCTTATCCCTTCTGGGCCCTGCTCTCTGCTGGGAGGCTCATTCAGTAATCGCTCCATCCAGGGAAGGATCTGATTGGCCATTTGGTTCTTAAATCTGCAAACTTGGCAAGTTCACCAAGCTCCCTCACTTGAGAAAGTACCCTCCTCTTAGGCTGCACCCAGGTTCGTGGTGACAGCTCATGTGGTCCCAGAGGCCTGTGAGTCACGTTTCATCTGTCTCTCTTTCAAGGTGGTAACTGAATTTCTGTATAGGCTCTTTAACAATGATGTGAAGTGTGGGTTTTTTCCACTGAGAGCCACTGGAGGACATGTTTTTAGAACACAGAGCCTTGCCCAGTGCCCCTTAGATTACCACAGAGGCCCCTGTCCTAAGTGCAAAGTGAGGAATAGAGAATACAGTGTGCATCCATTCACACTGCAGCAGTAAAGTCCCTTCACAGCCTGAAGCTACTCTTTACCAACACTATTTCCATTTCACCTGGGCTCCAGGCTCTTATCTCCTTCTTTATCCCATGAAGTATGAAAGAACTTCCTTTGCTTTTTTTTTTTTTTTTTTTGTGCAGTACGCGGACCTCTCACTGTTGTGGCCTCTCCCGTTGCGGAGCACAGGCTCCGGACACGCAGGCTCAGCAGCCATGGCCCATGGGCCCAGCCGCTCCGCGGCATGTGGGATCTTCCCAGTCCGGGGCACGAACCCACGTCCCCTGCATCGGCAGGCGGACTCTCAACCACTGCGCCACCAGGGAAGCCCTTCCTTTGCTTTTTAGTTTAGTTGGAGCCAATGTCAACATTTTTCAAACACAACTTTAAAAACTGCAGGCAAATCAAAGAAAAACACATGCAGGGGAGCCGACGGATTTTCCAAATGCAGCCTTCCTATCATTACATAACTAAAACAGAGCTGCCGACAGTTTAGCAAATTGTAGGGACCTGGCTCCATTTCCTCCATCTCAGGCATACCTAGGGTGAAAGCCTCAGGCCAAGTTCCTCAGATATCCAGCTCCACGTTAATTGCAGCAGACAACATGCCAAATCTAGTGGGGTCCCCTTTCTCAAACGCTGCTCCTAGCATTTCTTCTAGGCACTAGCCCCCAGGGCATTTCCTGTAGCTCTAAGCTCCATTAAACTTCTTGTAGCCCCCGTGGGCACACTGATACTGGACCTTGGAGACAAAGACATTTCTGTATCCTTGCTCCTCTCTAAAGGTTCCTCCCCTGAATCTTTCACATTAACTTTCAGATAAGGTCCCTCACTTGCCTCTGTCTCTTGCTACAGGCTGGTTTCTCCGTGCTCTGTTTCATATGATTAAGAGTCACTAACTGGTTCCTCCCTAGGCTAGAGCTTATCTTCTCTGCTCTTGTTTGAAGAACCTAGGTCTTGTCTCACCAGTGGTCATGTGCCATCTTTCCCGGTAGCCTCTCAGCATTACATAGGTTCCTTACTTCCTCCTGATTTCAAAGCCCTTTGTGGTGAACATTCCTATTTCCTACTTCCTAACTAAGCTGGAATTTTGTTTGGGTATCCTCCCTCATCTGTGCCTGGCAGCCCATATTTTTAAGTCAGTGATTCTCGGTTGGGGGTAGGGGTGGGGGGAACATTTTGCTCCCAAGAGGACGTTTGACAAGGTCTGGGCATAACTTTAGTTGTCACAGGGAGGGAGTGTATTACTGAATTCTAGTAGGTTGAGGTGAAGGATGTGGTTAAACATCCTATAATGTACAGGGCAGCTCCCAACAACAAAGAATCATCTGGCTGTAATGTCAATAATGTTGAGTTTGAGAAACCCTGGTCCTAGAAAAAGATGACCTCACCCTAATTCGATAAGCAGGCTTGATTGATCTGTAAGTAAATAGATTCCTCTGCAGTGACTGGTTTAGCAACAAGTATATGATCCTCTCTAGGCCAATGAAACATGAGAGAAGTTGCTAGGTGCTTCTGAAACAGTCCTTCCTTCTGGACATTGTCAGGTGAGGACCCATCTCACTACCAGCTCTGGGGGCAAAGCAGAGTCAAGGGAATGGCAGGAAAAAGGACCAGAGCCACTGGACTCAGTGAAACCTGAAGCCCACCCTTCTGCTCAACTTCCGGGGAGAGGAGACACTCTTTATAGTTTAGGTATGTTTGAGATAAACTTTGCTGTTACCTGCAGCCACATGAATCCAACGGATGCATCTTTATTTATTTTTTTGGTCACTCATTCATTTCTGCTTGTTATCTGAAGGGTACCTCTAGCTCTTAGCTAATTTTCAGAGCCTTCTTGATCTTGGACAGTGATTTGGCTCAAGTCCCGGCTCTGTCTACCAGTACTTCACTGTTCAGGAGACCCTTCTGAATACGAAATTCCTTTAATTGTCATTGCAGTGATAAAATGACTTCACTCATACAATAAAAATAACAGAGCATCCATTCACAGAGCACCTATCAGATCCAACCAATTAGGCTTTCTAAGTTTGACTAGGCCTAAATAAGAGCAAAACCTGGAGAGCATCAGAGGGAAAAGGCTGAGATCCAGAGAGAAGACATTTCATTTTAACATTTTATGAATAAAATAGAAAGTAGTACTTAGCATTTTAAAGACAATAGAGCAGGTGTTCTTTTATATTCCTTTACATTGGCTCTTGAATGTTATTAAAACCAATTGCCTGGATGCCTGGAAAAATAGACACGTTGACATTAAGGAAGACAAAAGTCAAAGGAAGGCAGGAGAAGCAGACCTCCAGCAGAGGGAGAGATACTCCTGCTGGGTGGGGTAGGGAGTCACTTTGTGTCTTTCTAACTTAACTGTAGAAAACACAGAACTAAACATCTGCTGCATACCTACTGTATAGCACAGCGAACTCTACTCAATCCTCTGCGGTGACCTAAATAGGAAGGAGATCCAAAAAAAGAGGGGATATATGTATATGTATAGCTGATTCACTTTGCTGTACAGTAGAAACTAACACAACATTGTAAAACAACTACACTCCAATAAAAATTAGAAAAAAAATCTGCTGCATGTGACTTAAAAATCAAGTCTCACTCCATCATTCCTTTTCCAAATGATCATTCTATGCCAAGTAGCTTGTGAGCACTGAGTAACTCATGCTGATTTAGGCTTTTCAAAAAATAGGACACTTACAAAAGGTGCAAACTTCCAGTTATAAAATATAAGTAAGTCCTGGGGATGTAATGTACAACATGGTGACTAGAGTTAATAATACTGTATTGTATATTTGAAAATTGCTAAAAGAATAGATCTTAAAAGTTCTCATCACAAGAAAAAATAGTATAACTATGTGTGGTGATAGATGTTAATTAGATTTCTAGTGGTGAGCATTTTGCAATATATACAAATATAGAATCATGTACACCCAAAACTTATACAATGTTATATGTCAATTATATCTCAAGTTTTAAAAATAAGGACATTTTTTTTTTTTAAAGATTTGATAAAAAGATCAAGCAACTGAATTCCTTTGTTCAAATCCTCTTAGTGGAGGAAAGGGCACATTACAATGGTTGGATAATCAATTACTCTGGATTTCCCAAAGTTATAAGACTCTATTATACTTGCTAGTCTCAAATACTTCAGTTTTCTAGATCCTTGAACAAAAAAACCCTCTATCTCAATTTGGGAAAAGTAAGCTCTGTATTAGATTTGACACAATAAATTCTTACCATTGTTCACAAGTCAGCTCTGTGATAAGACAGATATGAACAATTTATGTCCTAGAAAAGAGTAAACTCTTTAAAAAGATGAATTGCTGACAAATGGGCTGTGGACAACTACAAGGAACTCTCCGAACAAAGGCTCTTAGTGTGAGCTCCATATTTCAGTAATTACCAAGTGCATAAATTGGTTCTCACTGGCTCTGCTTTCTGTAGAAAGACTGCAGATTAGACCACTCTGTGTGTGTCTGTGGTGGGGGGGGGGTAGGAATCAATAGAGGGTTTGGGAAATTACAAAAGTCAGAGAGACAAAAGTACCAAATGGAATGTTGCCACATTCTTGACATCAGTTTGAATTGAAACCAGGGATTTTTCTTACCGTCATTGGAACCAAAGCTTCCATCAATGGACTTTCTCTGAAACCTGCAAACAAGCACATACACATGCTCCTAAGACTGCAAAAACGTCAACATTTTCCATTTGTTCCCTATAGACTTTGTTGCAGATTTGTCTGCTAGGATCTCTTAAAAATGGGCCTTTGGATGTGCAGAAATTGGAACTCTGATACATTGCCAGTGGGACTATAAAATGGAGCAGCCACTTTGAAAAACCATTTAACAGTTCCTTAAAAAGTTAAACCTAGAGACACAATATGACCCAGCAATTTCACACCTAGGCACATACAGGCATACAGATATTAAATTCATTAATTTATTTCCATTTTCATTTATTTTCAAATAATTCACATGCCATAAAATTCACCCTTTAATTTGCACAAGTCAATAAATTTTAATATGTTCACAAAGTTGTGCAACCATCACTATTTTCTAGTTCCAGAACATTGTCATCATCACTCAAAGAAATCTCAGATCAATTGACCATAGCAGTTACTGCTCATTCTCTACTCCTTCCAGCACTTGGCAATCACTAATCTACTCTCTGTCTCTATAAATTTGCCTATTCTGGACATTTCATATAAATGGAATTGTATTGCATGTGGTCTCTTTGTCTTCTTTCACTTAGCGTAATGCTTTCAAGGTTCATCTATGTGGTAGCATGAGTGAATACTTCAGTCTTTTTACGGCTGAATAATATTCCATCGTATGGATATATACCATGCTTAATTTATTTGTTTACACTTGATATACATTTTGATTGTGTCCACTTTTTAGCTATCATGAATAACACTGCTATGAATATTTGTGTACAAGTTTTTGTGTGGATATATGTGTTAAATTCTCTTGGGTATGACCTAGAAATGGAAGTGCTGAGTATAAGGTAACTCTGTGTTTAACATTTTTTTCTAAACTGTTTTCTACTGTAGCTCAATAGCAGGAACTAAATATTTTACATTCCTACTAGCAATGTACAAGTTTCTAATTTCTCCACATCCTTGCCAACTCTCGTTATTTTCATTTAAAAAATTTTATTATAGCCATCCTAGTGGATATGAAGTGACATCTCATTGTAGTTTTGATTTGCATTTCCCTGATGGCTAATGTTGTTGAACATCTTTTCACATGCTTATTGGCCATTTGCATATTTCTTTGGAGAAACATCTATTCAATTTAAAAAATGCCTATTTTTAAATGGGGATATTTTTCTTTTTATCTTTGGGTTGTAAGAATTCTTTACATAGTTTGGACACTAGACTCTTACTGGATATATGATTTACAAACATTTTCTCCAGTTTTGTATTTTCACTTCCTTGATAATGTTCTTTAAAAACACAAAAGTTTTAATTTTGATGAAGTCCAATTTACCTATTTTTTCTTTTTTTACTTGTGCTTTTGCTATCATATCTAAGAAACTATTACCTAATCTGAGGTCACAAAGATTTACACCTATGTTTTCTTCTAAGAGTTTTATAGATTTGGCTCTTTTATTTAGATCTTTGTTCTATTTAAAGTTAATTTTTTTTATATGTTGTAAGGTAGGGGTACAACTTCATTCTTTTTCATGTGGATACCCAAGTGTCCCAGCACCATTTGTTGAAAAGAATATCCTTGTTCCATTGAATTGTCTTGTTACCCTTGTCAAAAATCAATTGACCATAAATGTAAGTGTTTATTTCTGAACTCTCAATTCTGTTCCATTGATCTGTATGTCTTTCCTTATGTCAGGGCCAGAGTTTTGAATATTGTTGCTTTGTAGTTGGTTTTGACATCAGAAAGTGTAAGACCTCCAGCTTTGTTCTTTTTTTTTTCATGATTTTTTTTCCTATTCTGGGTCCCTTGCATTTCCATATGAATTTTAGGATCAGTTTATCAATTTTTGGAAGAAAGTCAGCTGGGACTTTCATAGGGATTGTGTTGAATCTATAAATCAGTTAGGGGAGTATTACCATGACTTTTAGTTTATATTGCTGCTGTAACAAATTATCACAGTCTTAGTGGTTTAGAACAATACAAATTTATTATCTTCAGTTCTGGATGTCAATTCTAAAATGAGTCTTATGTGGCTAAAATCAAGATATCAGCAGGGCTATATTCCTTCTGGAGAATCCAGGGGAGGATCCATTTCTTTGCCTTTTCCAACTTCTAGACGTGGCCTGCATTCCTTAAGTCATGGCCCCTTCCCCCATCTTCAAATGTATTACTCCAACCTCTGCTTCCCTCATCACACCTCCTCCTGTCTTTGACTCTCTTGCCTCCCTCTTATAAGGACACTTGTGATTACATTATACCCACACAGATAATCCAGGATAATCTCCATAATTTTATCACATCTACAAAATCTCTTTTGCCATGTAAAGTAACATATTCACAGGTTCTGAATATTAGAACATGAGCATTTTGAGGGGGCATTATTCTGTCTACTATACCATCTTAATAATATTAAGTCTTTCAATCTATGAACACAGGGTGTCTTTTCATATATTTAGGTTCTCTTTAAGTTTTTTCAAGGATGTTTTGTAGTTTTCAATGTACAAGTCTTATATTTAATTTCTTAAATTTTTTCTTAAGTACTTTATTATTTTTGATGCTATTGTTAATAGAATTATTTTCTTAATCTCGTGTTTGAACTGTGCACTGCCAGTGTATAGAAATACAATTGATTTCTGTATATTGATCTTGTATCCTATAATCTTGATAAACTCAGGGTTTCTTTTTGGAGATGATGAAAATTAGATAGTGGTGATGGTTGTGCAACTGTGAATATACTAAAACCACTGAATTTTTAAAGGGGGGTGAATTTTATGGTCTATGAATTATGTCTTAATAAAGTCATTATTTAAAAAACCGGGTGTTGGGGCTTCCCTGGTGGCACAGTGGTTGAGAGTCCGCCTGCCGATGCAGGGGACACAGGTTCGTGCCCCGGTGCGGGAAGATCCCACATGCCGCGGAGCGGCTGGGCCCGTGAGCCTTGGCCACTAAGCCTGCGCGTCCGGAGCCTGTGCTCTGCAACGGGAGAGGCCACAACAGTGAGAGGCCCACATACCGCAAAAACAAACAACAGCAACAAAAACAAAACAAAACAAAACAACAAAAAAAACGGGTGTATCAAATGTAATTGTCTATCAAAAATTAAAATGTGAATTCTCCCTTCCCCCCAAATGAGCCTCCCTTTTGGATATGAGGTTGGAGTCGGGGGAGAAGGGAGAAAAGTTGGGGACTATATGTGCCTGTGCTTTGGTACATGTTCTTATTTACTTCCAAATGGGGGCTCTAGAAGTTCCACACCCCTGATCCTGGTATGTTTGGTGGAAGGACTTCTCTTCATACCTCTTTCGTTCCTAGACACAGCAAACCCATCCCTGCCTCAGGGCCTTTGCTCTTGTTCTCTGCCTGGGCCACTCTCTCCCCAAATCCTCACATGGCTGGCTCCTACTTGCCATTCAGGTCTTGGTCCTGAGAGGTCTTCCCTGCTGAACAAATCAAATCTAAAGTAGCTTCCCAGTCCAATCATTCTCTGTCCCACCACTGTGTTTGTTCTCCTTCTGTCACTAGCTGATATTATTTTCTTTATTAATTGCTTGCTTGCTTGCTTATATGTTTTTCCTTTGTACAATGGAAGCTCTATCAGAGCAGGGATCTAGACTGTCTTGTTCACCGCTGTATCACTAACCTTTAGGACAGGGCCTGGCACCCAGGAAATGATAACTAAATATTTGTTGAGTGGACAAGGCATATCATTAAGGAGAGCAGTTACAATTGGGTCTGACTGTTCTAGCTGGCAAATGAGGCTCTAGGGAAGTCCCTTTAAAAAAACAATTTTATTGATATTAACTAGCAAGCAATTATATGAACTCATAAAAGATGATGTGTTTGGACTGTGTTTGTATTAACAGGCTTTAACCACATTTGCCCTAGGTTTTGGAGCTGATAAAGTTCTTAATTAGAGGAGTTAAATGATTTACAAAGCTAGGGTGAGGCAGGCAGTATCCAGTGAACAAACAAAAAAAGAGTAAATGAGACCTATGCTAGATTGATTGAAAAATGGCTATACCTCATCTTGTATCTAGCTCCTTCAATCAAAAGTGGAGTCTATCTTTACCTCTTGCAGCTGGACTGGCCTTATCACTTGTTTTGGCCAATAGAAAGAGGGGGAAGTGATATCATGCCACTTTTGAACCTACATCTTAAGGAAGCCTTGCATTCTTCTGCTATCTCTCTTGGAGATACAATAAACCAGGGCTAGATTGCTGGAGGATGAGAGGCAAAGTACAGCTGAGGCCAGTCTAGAAAAGCCAGCTCTTCTCTGACCTGCCAGTTGATTCCACTCTATGACCACACCCAGCTGAGATCTCTGAGCCTAGTCCAGATTAGCAGAATCATCCAGCTGACCCATAGATTTGTGAGCAAATGTAAATATGTATTGGAGTTTTTATGCTTGGAGTTTTTGGAGTTTTTATGGTTGATTTTTATGCAGCATTATTGTGGCAATAGATAACTAATACAGGAATCAAGGGAAGAACGAGTAATCAGGATCATGTAGTTTGAACTCAACATCTGGCAGGGTGACTGAGAGGAAGGAATAAGAGACATGTATGCAGGGTTTCCCTGGTGGCACAGTGGTTAAGAATCTGCCTGCCAATGCAGGGGACACGGGGTCGAACCCTGGCCCGGGAAGATCCCACATGCCGTGGAGCAACTAAGCCTGTGCGCCACAACTACTGAGCCTGCGCTCTAGAGCCTGTAAGCCACAACTACTGAAGCCCGCACACCTAGAGGCTGTGCTCCACAACAAGAGAAGCCACCGCAATGAGAAGCACGCACACCGCAACAGAGTAGCCCCTGCCTGCCACAGCTAGAGAAAGCACCTGTGCAGCAACGAAGACCCAACGTAGCCAAAAATAAATTAATAAAATAAAAAAAATAAAGTGATATAGATATAATATAATTAAAGAAAAAAAGAGACATGTATGCAGTGCTTGACCCAGGGGGTCATTGCAGGGGCTCCATAAATACTTGCTGAATGAATTGGAGCTGGTGGGTGGGGAGGGGAATGGAGTTTAGGGTTGAGCCAAAAAACATAAAAACAAAAAAACATAAAAAAATAGCATAAAAACACTTTGAATTCTTAGCTCCCTGAGGACAGGAGCCATGTCTCTAATCATTGTTTTCATTCTGATCTCATAGCATGTACTGCAAACCCCACATGTATTAGTAATAAAGAACAGGGGGCTCAACAAGCAATTGGCATTCTGCTCCAGGACTGGCTGGCTTCACTTGGTTTTGTAGAAAACTTTGTTATTTCTGCTTAGTTCAATGAAGGAAGAGTTCTGTTAGCATTTTCTCTCAGTTTATTCCCCTATTTAGATGCCAAGTAGTTCTTATGTCTCCAGATTTCTATTTTCAGTTTGCCTATATTTGGAAAGAATCTATGCTTGTGCAGTTGGCAGTAGCAAAGTAATCTGGCAGCCAGAGGTTTCAACAGAGCCTTAGGCCACAATTTTCAAAAACTGTGCTCTCTTCAGCAGGCTGAATAACAACTTTAGAGAGATTGATATCCAGCTATTAATTTTTGTCTGTACACTGGTTATGTCTGCTAGGTAACTAAAGAGGTGAAACCTATTTTCTAAAATCTAAAACATCAGCGGTAGAGACAGCCGTCCTAAGAGAGGCAGAAAAGATGAACTTCTTTTCCCATGACGCTGTAACTCATCTGAGTCAAAATTGGCAGCTTTTCGGACCCCCTTTTCAATCAAATTCATGCTGGGGTTCCAGGCTTTTGACCTGGTTTCCTTGATTAGGACTGCCCTCCTTCACATGCCCTGACCACTCCAGACCCATCTTGTCCGGGCTGCTTAAGAGCTAAGGCTCTGGAGCCAGGCTGCCTGGGTTCAAACCCAGGCAGTGAATTCTTGGTCAAACTGCTTAACCTCTGAATGCCTCAATTTCCTGAACTGTCAAATAATGATATACTACTACTTGTTGTGGGGCTTTAGATGAGATAGTCTACTCAGAATGCCTGGCAAAGAGTAAGTACTTGTTCAGTGTTAGTGATTATGATCTGATAAATTAATGAGCTGATAACCAGTTAATGTATGTATACTTTACAGGTATAATATTTGCCTGTAGACTGGAGTTTTTGTTTTTAATTTTTATTTGAAAATAATTTCACATTCATAGAGAAGCTGTAAGAATAAGAATAGAATATAGAATACCCATGTATCATTACCTAGATTCACTTATTGTTAGCATATTACCCCTTTGCTTTCTCATTCTGTCTCTGGGTGCATATGTATGTTTTCATATGCATGTATACATAAACATTTTTTTCTGACCCATTTGAAAGTAAGTTGCATATGTCATGAACTTTTGTGCCTAAATATTTCCAAAGAATAAAGATACTCTCTTCCATAACCACAGTGTAGTTGTCAACTTCAGCACATTTAACATCGATATGATAATCTTATCTAATCTGTTGTCTGTTTTACAGTTTTGTCAATTGACCCAATAATGTCCTTTATAGCATATTTTTCTTCTAGTAAAAGAACCAGTCTGAGATCAAACATTGTCTTTAGTGGTCACATATATTTAGTCTCCCTCAATCTGGAACATTTCCGTAGCTATTTTTTGTCTTTTGTGATACATTTTAATAGAATGTTCATCATTTTGAGTTTGTCTAATTTTTTCCTCAGGATTATATTAAAAATGTGCATTTCTGGCTGGAATACTGCATAAGTGATGCTATTTCCTTCTCAGGATGTCACATCTGGAGGCACACAGTGTCCATCTTTCCCTTGGTCATATTAACCTTTATCACCCTGTCAATAGTCTAATTTCTCCACTGTATAGTTACTACTTTTTCCCTTACAACTACTAAGCGATTTGTGGGGATATACTTAAGGCCATGCAGATATGTTGATCCTCATCAGATTTTCCTGCTAGTTTTAGTATTCATTGATGGTTCTTAACCTGATCTATGCAAAATGATGATTTTCCAATTCCAGCACTCTCTCCTTATTTACCAGTCAGTGTTTGGTGTTGTGCTGTAGGCAAGAATCCTCCCTCCTAGGTCAGTATTTGCTAATGGGTCCTGTCCCTAATGTGTATCTGTTTTAGTAATTTTGTTGAGTTTATTAAATGTATATCTGTAAGTATTTTGGTCTTTCTTTCCCTCCTTCCTTCCTCCCTCCTTTTCTCCCTTCCTTTCTTCCCTTACTGGGATGGATTCATGAATTTCTGTTTTTCTCAATGGTTTATAATTCACTATTCTCCTTAATTGTTTTGGTTCTCAAATTGTCCCAGATATGGTCAGTGTGTTTTTGAAGTCAGTTTCTCAATTGCAAAGCTTCATCAAAGTCACAGAAGGGAGTTATTTTTTGAATCAGAGGTAGGCCTGTATCACTGAGATAGTTGTATCACTGTGGTAGCCTTGAGGTTTTTCTACAGATGAGACTAATCTTGCCCAGTAATCTGAAAACGCCATACTGGCTTTGTTTTCTTTACATGCTCAAGAGGAGAGAGAACATTTGTTTATTATACCTCCTGCCATTCCTTTGTAGTTGTTTTACAGAGACCACGACAAGCTATGGAATTCTCAAGGTTCAGGCCTGCTCTGAGATACAAGGAAAGACTGGTGCTCTTTTCACTGGGGGCTCCAAACTCTTGGGATGGGAAATTTCCAAATTACAGCATGATTATCTCCTTTTTTTCTCTCGAGGAACATTTTACTGTAAAACTGATGCTACAACACTAAGAAAGCACCTGGTAATGTAGTGTCAAAGCATATTTATTACTCCTGCTACTTATTATACCTCAATATTTATTTTAGGCATTAATTGTACCTTTTGATGGAATGTTTAAAGCTGTTTCTAAATCTCCATGTTAGGTAGAACTCATTTCCTACATTCTGTAGGATCTACATTGAGTATTTTCTGGTCTAAAAATTACCCAAGCTATCTTTCTGTTGAAGTTTCATTAACTATGAAAATAGCTAACACTATCAGCACTTACTCTGTGCAGGACATTGATGTAAACACTGCACTTATACTGGTCTATGAGGTAAATTATTATCTCATTTTACAGATGAAGAAACTTAAGCACAGAAAGTTTAAGTAACTTGCCCAAGATCACACAGTGTGTGGCTAAGGTAGATTCGAATCCAGTTAATATGGCTCTAAAATCTAATGTGCTCATCACTAAGCAGAGACAGGTGAAGGGGGTTGACATTTCTTGAAACTCTTGACGTACCTGATATAATGAACAAATGCAACAAACAGGCATCCCAAGTAGAAGGAGAAGAAGATGAGGAAACTGAGAAGAATGGATTTCACATAAACAGATCCTGAGGGAAGAGAAACAGCTTTGGTCAGGATGTCCTCAAGAGAAGAGGGGACCATGTTTGGGACAGGACAGCTTCATGGGCCCATCTGCATCACACTCATTCTTAAATCCTAAGATAATTCCACTCAAAGCAGCAAAGCTATTGGAGGTCACCCAGACATCGTCCATAAATGGCTGCTTTTCACAGTGATGACTTCCTCAGGGAAGCTGGGGAGGGACTTCCTGTATACAACTTTATAATTGGCTTCCCTTTCTTTCTGCAAAGGATTTAACAAAATGCTTTGATTCTCTCTTCTATCTCTAAGGTAAACATTAGTTTTCTTATGATGTTTCTCTGGAAGGATGACTTTAGCATTGAATGACATGACTGCCTTCCTGACATAGGAATCTCTCCACTAAATCTTAGTAACAAGACTGACCTTTAATGGAAGGAACAATGGTCACTTTAAGGTTCTTTGCACGTTGTAGATTCCAGGTCTGGTTCTCCTTTTCTGGTAAAAAAGAACAAAGCACAATGGATCAGATACTAGGTTCCTGGTCTCTGATCTGAACAGTTGTTTAAAAACTGTCCAGAATTAACTCTGGTTGCTGAATTTTCTTTTAGCAAGAACTATGTGAAAACCGTCAAACTGTCTAATACTCTTTTTGATTAAAACTTTCAACTTGGCCTTTGGGTGCATTTTGGTAGCACTAAGTGAGTCAAATGAGAACGCAGCCTCCTTTCTTGAATAAAGAAGGCTTGACCCTTCTCCTGATGTCCTATGGCTCAATATGCCACAGACATCTGAAGAAAACAGCTGCAAAAATAGAGAGCTACTACATTTTTGGTCTGCATTTTTTTTTCTTTTTTTTTTCAACATCTTTTTTTTTTTTTTTTTTGCGGTTCGCGGGCCTCTCACTGTTGTGGCCTCTCCAATTGTGGAGCACAGGCTCCGGACGCACAGGCTCAGCGGCCATGGCTCACGGGCCTAGCCGCTCCGTGGCATGTGGGATCTTCCCGGACCGGGGCACAAACCCGTGTCCCCTGCATCGGCAGGCGGACTCTCAACCACTGCGCCAGCAGGGAAGCCCTAAACATCTTTATTGGAGTATAATTGCTTTACAATGTTGTGTTAGATTCTGCTGTATAACAAAGTGAATCAGCTATACGTATACATATATCCCCATATCTCCTCCCTCTTGCGCCTCCCTTCTACCCTCCCTATCCCACCCCTCTAGGTGGTCACAAAGCACCGAGCTGATCTCCCTGTGCCATGGAGCTGATCTCCCTGTGCTATGGAGCTGCTTCCGACTAGCTATCTATTTTACATTTGGTAGTGTATATATGTCCGTTCCACTCTCTCACTTCGTCCCAGCTTACCCTTCCCCCTTCCTGTGTCCTCAATTCCATTCTCTATGTCTGTGTCTTTATTCCTGTCCTGCCCCTAGGTTCATCAGAACCATTGCTTTGGATTTTTTTAGATTCCACATATATGTGTTAGCATATGGTATTTGTTTTTCTCTTTCTGACTTACTTCACTCTGTATGGCAGACTCTAGGCCCATCCACCTCACTACAAATAGCTCAGTTTCGTTCCTTTATATGGCTGAGTAATATTCCACTGTATATGTGTGCTGCATCTTCTTTATCCATTCATCTGTTGAGGGACACTTAGGTTGCTTCCATGTCCTGGCTATTGTAAATAGTGCTGCAATGAACATTGTGGTACATGTCTCTTTCTGAATTATGGTTTTCTCAGGGTATATGCCCAGTAGTGGGATTGCTGGGTTGTATGGTAGTTCTATTTTTAGTTTTTTAAGGAACTTCCATACTGTTCTCCATAGTGGCTGTATCAATTTACATTCCCATGTAATGAAACTTGAAAGTTTTTGCACAGCAAAGGAAACCATAAACAAGACAAAAAGACAACACTCAGAATGGGAGAAAATATTTGCAAACGAAGCAACTGACAAAGGATTAATCTCCAAAATATACAAGCAGCTCATGCAGCTCAATATCAAAAAAACAAACAACCCAATCCAAAAATGGGCAGAAGACCTAAAAAGACATTTCCCCAAAGAAGATATACAGATTGCCAACAAACACGTGAAAGGATGCTCAACATCACTAATCATTAGAGAAATGCAAATCAAAACTACAATGAGCTATCACCTCACATTGGTCAGAATGGCCATCATCAAAAAATCTACAAACAATAAATGCTGGAGAGGGTATGGAGAAAGGGGAACCCTCTTGCACTGTTGGCTTGCATTTTTCTAGGCAGTGAGAATTTGTTTTTTTCTTATATGGCCATCAAAGGACTTATAGTTTACCGAGAACATTGGATGTTGGCAAAACTCTAGAGCTATGTAATTAAGAGATTAAAGAATATATTAGAAAAAAATTCACCTAAATACTGAGCAAACGATGTTACACTCAACAGTAAACACTTTTCATGTTGATCACATATGGCCTATCAGCTGCTGGGGGGGTCTGTGTTTTCATTCAACAGCCTATTCCATTCCCGTGGTAGTTAGTGGGTAGTTGCCCATAACCACTTGTACTATGCTTAAGAGTTGACATAACCCCTGCCATTGGGATAAGTTGCCCTACTTTGCTTACTTACCGTCTTGAAAGGTACAATTTTGGCAATGGGAATTGAGAACTCTGAATTTTCCTTGGGGAAATGATGACTACTGATAAATATAAGTGGCTCCATTGCTACTCGCTGCCAAAATGATCTTTGAAAATGGACCTCGATCTGCTGTATAAGATCATTACTTCACAGAAGTAAATATTTGTTGAGTAAAGGGCCAACTGAGTGAACTGGGCCAACTGGGCCAACTGAGGGAGTGCAAGACTTTGAAAAGATTCAGGCACTAAATGGCATTTTGTAGTATCAATAATATCTTGAGATTTATTATTTTCTTCCCTTTATTTTTTTCTCATGTATGTCTCAGACTGCCTTGCCAAGCCACTGCTGATGACCTTCACTTAGTGGGAACTAGAGATGGTTGGAAGGAGCCAGAAGGGGCCAAAATGAGCTTTTGGCTTCCTTTCCATTCCATTCTGTTAGGTTTTTCTAAGTAGATAAATACTCCTCACTGTTGCTTACCCTGGATGAAGAAAGATCCTCCACAGGCATAATCTTCAGGCTTTATCACAAACACCACATAGAACTGCTCACCTGGAAAATCCTTCTTCTGCACAAGACATAAAGATAGAGAGAAGAAGGGAGAAAGTCCATAATGGTGGGGGCAAAAAGAAAGAGGAAGGAGAAGAAAAGTAAAGTTCACCCCTGCTCCCTAACTCCTTAGAAAGGACTCTCACATTCCCATGACCTACTCCAGGTTATCCATAATAAAATAATTGTTATATCCAAGAAATTATGTAAATAGACTGTTCTGATTTCAATCTGTCCGGTGCCCACTTGAGTGCTTAGAATTGTAGTAGACCCTGTATAAAATATATGTCAACAGTCTATGTTTAATAATTATACTTGTATATTAAATTCTTGAATAAACTTTATTTTTTGGGCAGTTTTAGCTTCACTATATTAAGTTTTTATTATTTAAAAATTTAATGATAAATGACTTTCCTAAAAGTCACACAGTCAGCAGTTAAATAAACAATTTAGGTTAGGGAAGCAAAAACTCAAGTCAGGAGACCTGAGTTACAGTCCTGGCTTTGACTTTCTCTAAGTGGGCTTCTCCGTGTCCCAGTTTCTTATCCATGAATGAAGCATGGTTGACAAGATAATCTTTAAGGTCCAGTATATTTATACAACTCTGATTTTTTTTATTATCCCCAAATTTCTGATATTATGTTTAACCCACTGAGAAAATGGCCCAGTACTGACTCATGGGTCCAAAAGAGAAGTAATAACTTATTGCCAAACATATTGAAAGTAGGAATGTACTGATATGATTTGCACTTCATTAATTTAGTGTCCAGATGATGTAAAATCTGAGTTTCCTACTATGGTTATTTTTTCGTCTTTTTAAGTTTGGGACCACATAATGCTGATGTGCTAAGGAAAAAAAATACTAAAAACAAGAGGAGATATTTGAGATATCAAAACTGAGACATTAAAAATAAAAGCCTGACTAATAGAAGTTTTTTGGTCTGATACCTAAATTATAATTAACCTCTCCTCATTCATGGCCTGCTATTCAATAAACAGTATCTCCTTACCTAGAGAACAGATCAAGTCGCAGGTACTCCAAGTAAGTACCGCTCTAAAGCCAGGGACAGAATCTCTTTGAAAATATGCTGACATGATGTCTGTACATTTTTGCTATAAAATTACCATTGAAATAATAATTTAATTATCATACAAAAAGGGCAAACTTCTGCACAAATGTGGTTCATATTCCTTTGAACCTGTCCATTCTGTCCAGAGTTGAAGTTATGTTTTGGTTACAATATGTTTTTTTTCAATTGAAGGATAGTTGATTTAAAATATTGTTTTAGTAGAATATGTTTAGTTGTTTTAAATGGATCAGATAAACTTTACCCTAAACCAGCATCCCCCATTGGGTAGACTGGAATCTTTTGCCCTTACTTCTCTAAACAATCTGTCAGACACATGTCCCACTGAATCACAGGTTCCCAAGATTCCCCAAGGGGAACGGAGCACCTGGCAGAGTAGCACTGTCTACTATCACCAAGGCTTTGATTTCAGGTGTAGCAATCTTTGTTTTAAAATCAATCAGAAAGGAAAGAGATTCAAGGCACACAGTGAGCGGTAATCCCTTAGGTTTTTCTAAGTCCAGCAGGTAACCTGACTGGTCCAGTAGGTAATCTGATTAAAAACTGTGCACTGTCATTGACAATAACAACCACAGAAGCGATGTCTCACCTGTAGTGTGATGGCAGCTTTCTTGGTCATGGACTGATAGACACCATTAAATTCTACATTGTGGTCGAGATCATACACTGGGCACTGTAACATGCATGAGGGATAAAAAAGGAAAACATCATTAATGTCATAGTATACATACCACACATGTCACCTGGATCACAGGGGAGGGGGTCCCTACTGAGCCAGAAACCATGAAGAGTTTTCCCCCAGAACAGTCATGAAATAGTCCTCCTAAAACTTGGTGCCTTGTCCTCTGAAGTCAAGTTCACTTTATATCAAAGAGAACTGAAAAGATCATTAAAGTGTATCACACCTTTCCCATTTTTTATTAACACCTTATGAAACAGAAAGGGCCTAATGACACAATAAAAATTAAAAAAAAAAGAACAAACAGGTTTCTGTTTTTTTTGTGCAGCCCACAAGTTGGTCTTCCTTGTTCTCTGTCATGATCCTCCCTCCCTCCCTTCCTTCCTTTGTTTATTTTGGTGAGGAGTCAACTGCTCTCTATCTCCCCAGATCAGTGTCTACAAACACAGACTGCCCACTTGTGTGCACAAGATACTGTTTTTATTATTTAGCAGTTTTGTCAGAAATAGGTAGTATGAGGATGACATGGTGCCCACCCTTCTCTCTCATTTATCCTGGGACAATATAGTACTCCATATTGGAAGGTTGACAGGTTATGAAGACTCACCATGATATTCTGGACCGAGACAACAGAGCATGGATAAGCCATTTCAGACACGACTTTAATGATAACTGAGTCCACATCTTCAGGAAATTTGTATAGAAAATACTAAGAATAAAAAAAAGAAAGACAGGATTTGTTAATGTTAAGAAATGTTTACGGTCAAAAACTCAAGCTATTTTCCCATGAATAAGGTGGTTTCCTCAAATATTAAGCACAAAGTTCAGATGTAAATCTCAGTAAGCCTCCAGTAATTGAGTCAGCCATTCACCTCTTGCGTATTGAGCAAATTCTCTGTGCAGGGCTCAGGCACTAGGAACACAGCAGTGAACAAGAGAAAGGAGCCATTTCATACGATATTGCCATATCATTTTTTATAGTTTTTCCTTCTCAACTAAACTTTGCTACACTTCATTCTAATTTTGACTTAAGAAGATGCCCCCAACCCTTTGAATTAGAGATATGTGAAATGTGACAGGAGACAAGGTTTGCCTCTGTGGGGTCATTTTGAAATATGAAGCTCCTCCTTGAAAAGCAGATAAGCCTGTTCTTCAAGAATCTTAACCACATTCCCATAGGCAAGAATTAGCACTAGACCCACCCTTCCCCTAGACTTTTTTGCCAAAGAATCTATTTCCTGGCTGGAATACAGTGAGATGACATTTAGATTCAAAGACCAAGCCCTACATCTAGCCTCCTGAAATATGTTCACAATTTTGGGCAGAAGTATTTCTCCAATATCATCAGAATAAGGAAACATTTATAATAGACAAAAGTTACACTATTTACCTACTTAGATTATCAATCCACTGGAAAAATTTATTAACTCTAAGCCTTAAACATGTTGCTAATAATGAAGAAAGGGGACTTCTGCCCAGTAGTTATAAATATAGAAACTGGTTGAGAAGCTTGACATGAAATACATGATTAAAATTTTGAGGAAAACAAACAAAGCAAACCCCTATCCTAGGGCTTTAGTAAATCTATCACTTTAAAGGAGAAGCAAAACCCATTAAAACTTCATTTTGCATTCCCACATCCTCTTTATTAACCTTATTCTGAGAACCAGAGCAATAAGAATAGAACTTTTTCAACAATCCAAAGCCTTCTGATGGGGAAAAAAATCATCTCAAGATTAAAGAGTGTCATTAACGCTGCTTTTTGGAAGTCTGTTCATGCCTTGTAACAGATGGAAACACTCTCAAGAAGCCACTCCATTTTTTGTGCTTTTATTTTGGAGCTTGATTCAAATACATACAATACAGGGCTCTTCCAAAGGTGAATACTCTGGAATTCCCAAGAGGCATTCTTGGTTCTTAGGGGAACCATACTTTGTAACTCAAAAGCATTATTATGGTTACTATTAGCAGTAATGAGCATCACATATATGCCTGTATATTCTAGGAGTTGGTTTTGTGCAAGCTGTAGACATCTACCGAAGCCTTATCTGTATACCAAGGTATTACTAATTGTTTTTAAACCTTTAAATTACCATAAACCCCAAATAAATAAACCCCTTGCCTTGAGAATCTACTTTTACCAGAAAGAAGCAAGTGACAAGGATCCAAAGCAATGCCTGGAATTTAGGCTAAAAATCACCATCTTGTGTCCTGATTATCCAGTTTCTGTAACCTGCTTCTGTCTACAGGAATAGAGACAGACAGTGGTGATTCAGGTTGTCTGAGTATGTGCAATAGTTTGGGTGGACTTACAGGAACAGAAAATTTTTCCTACAGTTGAAGAGGATATAAAATATAGGCTGAAATGGGAACAGTTACAAGTAAAGTAAGACCTTCAGAGACGTCAAAGAATTTCTGTTTTGTTTCATGAGTTTGTTTTAAGTATATTTTACTCTAGTTTGTGATTATATACAAATTATTTGGGCTTTAGTGTTTAATACTTTTTTAAAATAGAAAGAAGCTATAATATATAATCATCACTGATTTTCAGTCTACGAAGTACATCACGACATTCAGTCTATCATTTTTATTATAGCTTTCGACAGGACTATTAGACTGTACTCTTTCTGCAGTTGGGGTACAAGTTTTCCCCTCCCTTTCTATATAGATATCTCCCATTGCACCTAGTAACTAGTGCTTTCAAATATTTCATGAATTAAGTGGCTAATACTCTGAGGGCAATGGATCGTGGGACTGTAGTCCTCCTCTGTCACTGGGTGGCAGCATATATGCACTCTGGAGGCTTTCACTGGTGGGAAATTTAACTCTTCAAGGTGTGCTGGAGTTGGCTCTTGCAGAGCTGATTGTGCACATCGATTCCAAATCCGCCAGAGTGGAGGTATTTACACTGCAGAAATGGGCAAATGCTACAAAACAGGGCTTTCACTCTAAGAACCAGTTGTTAAATATTCACCAGCTCACAAGTGGTTGTAACAGATTTACAACGTTATCCATATAATATGTTAATCCCAGTTTTAGTACAGTATATCCAAGGCCATTTTTGACAAAGTTGCATTACAGCCTACAGAAGACTTATAATAAGTATCAGGACATTAAACAAATCTATTTAAACTTGCTATTGCATAAACTTCACTCTTTCAGAAGCTATGAAAGGAAAAAGGAAGGTAGCTAGAAGTGTCACCAGAAAAGCAGCCTGAGTCAATCAAAGTTTTCATCTATTTAGTCTGTTAATGATTATGGCCTAATGGAGAGCACAGCACAAATATCTAATTCTTCTAATAATTTTTGTCAGCATTCCTGTTCTTTCTTAATGACAGGAGAAACTAATTAATTTTACCCATAACACTGTAGAAATTAAAATCTGTCTCATTTTTATTGTACTTTCAGATCAATTGATTATTTTTGTATTTGTTTAGTGGTGGTCTTCCACTGTCTGTCTCCCCACCCCCATCCTGATTATAAGGTCCGTGAGGGCAGAAGTTGCACCTGTCTCTTCTTCATCCTTCTATCCCTGGCACCTAGTACAATCTAACACTCTACTTGGTACATAGTAGGCCCACAATTTTATGAATGAAGGTTGAGCCAAGGAACATCTGCAGATACTTCATGCCTCCCATTTTACACCAATTCAAGTGATAAGGTTAAAGTGTGTCTAAAATCCCAGTTACATGAACAACATTCCAAAGGTACAAATATAACTCATGTTGTGAAAGATCAAGGGCAACATCACATGCTAACTCTACCTGTTACCATGGTTTCTTTGGGTAACACCAACAGGAAGAATCATGATAACCTTGAAGCCCTTCACTTACCTGGGGTTGAGAGGGACTGGCAGTGAAGTGAAAGGCAACATTTGTCCTGAGAAATATAAGGGGGAGAGGGGAAAGTGGGAAAAGTGAAAGAAAAGCATAAGTTAGCAAGCAAAAATTATTTATTAAAAAAAATCTTAAACTAGATGCAAGGAAAGCCCTACCCTTTGAGAAAGGAGTTCTGGGCCCATAGAAGTGACAAAGTGCGCTGTGTGGGAACTTGGTGGTTTCAACTCTCAAGAATGATCAAATTGGGGAAGGGATCAATTTTATGTCTTTGTAAACCCATGAAGTCATACCTATACAAGTAAGTACTTTGTTGACTTTTATAGACACATTTGTCTTTGGATTCTCTTAAGATTTTACAATCAAGTACAGGGTTTAGGTGTCAGAAGTGGTCTGAAAGAGAGAGGAAAAGAAGGTTTGAGGTTCATTTGCATAATTCCGATAGCACTTCAAAATTTTGATGTATCCATGTCAAAAGATCACTTTTTAAAAAATGTGGTGGATAGATAATCACTATGGTAGTGTCTCTAGGGATAGGAGCATACTCCTCCTGCCCCCAAGCACCCCCAGTTGTCTACATTTCCCTCCAAGGTTGTGTCCTCTTTGTGTTAGGCATTGCCTTCTAAGACCCTTCTTAAAATGCACATACCACCAAAAAAATATAATGAAGTTATTTTCTCTCCAATTATTAATTTGTTGTGAATTATTTTATTAGATATTTTATTAGATATTTTCATTCTTCTGTGAAAGACAGAAATGATTCAGCACTGAGGAAAGGACAGTGTGAGGAGCATGTGGGAACCATACATCTGTAGCGTAGAGTGCTATTGGAAGGAACATATGTGAACAGTTCAAGAGACTGGAAAACAGAGAAATTTGCTCTTCTCTGTAGTCATGTAAGGGCTGTTTGGGGCTTTTGTTCTTTCTGGTTCTTGCCTCATTTTTTGTTGTGAAGATCACTCACACTTGCCCACTGCACTCTCAATGCCTGAGTCTGGGGAGTGTCATGATCCCAACTGTCCAATGTGACCTGCACTTGTGGGAACCTGAACCTGAACTTCATCTGGGGTCCTTCCCCAGCTTTATCCCCCAATGCTAAGGAGTCTTTCTCTCCACTCCTAATTTTCCTTTTATAAAAATTAAATAGTTTAAAATTTTTATTAAAGATTCCTTTAGAAAGGGCATGTCAGGACATTTAAGCATGAAGTTTATAATTGGAGGTGGTGTTTAGAAGTCATAAAATTTGAGCACTATTTCTAAAGGTAATGACAAACAATTCAGGCTGTCAGCAGACGAGGCTTAGAGTTTAGCAACGGATGCAATTTGTATATATTCACTCTCAATAGAAATCATCATCAGAGTCAAGGATTGGTTCTGCTGACATATGGTTAGTAACTCGTGATCTTAAGTCACCTAAAGAAGCCAAAGTCAGTGTCAAATCCAGTTGTGTGTGTTCTCCTGAGATTCCACAGCCAGAGTCAGGACCCGCGGTGCTGTGTGTGGCTCTCAGCGTGTGAGGAGTGTCATCTGCTATTACCAGGGCAACACGGGGCCCTCAATTCTGTTTGTTGCCAGGTCAGGGGAACAAAGAGGACAGTGATTTTCTTGGCTGGCAACAGACAGTGTAAGATTTCCAGAAGCAAACAGTTTTCTTTGGCCAGCAATTTGTTTTTAAATTCTCCCCTGTCATTTGAATTGCAGTTATAACATTGAATGTGTGGACATTGATAGGGATTTTCTGGTTTTTTTTTCTTGTTCTTTATGTTTGCTTTACTAGTAGAACACATACAAACTTTGAAAACACTTTATTTTCTTTAAGACTATCACATTTAAGTCTTCTCTTTCTCATGGAGTCAACAGTGTGTGCAAAATAAACATGGTGCCTGTTGCAGATGAAAGGTTCTGTTTCCTTCCCCATGGGCCTCAGTGGAAGAGGGGAAGGTTTATTTTATCAGGTGTCATTAAGCAACAGAACAAATCTAATTGAGACACACGTACACCTTTAGTTTTAGAGAAGGAAGTACACAATTTTCGACTTATTTGAAAAAATTAAACACAGGAAACAAAAGTTTATTCAATAAATAAGAAAACCCAAAAGCTAATTTTGTTTCCTCATTTTGGCTAGTTTGAGGGAGAGGAAAAGAGAAGAGGAACAGAGGAATCAAGAGAGATGGGTGAGTAGGGAAGGGGGACAGGGGAAGAGGAGAAAGGGGCCATGGGGAAGGGAGCGAGGAGGGGGAGAAGTATCTACGGCGAGTAATAAAACAGAAGGAAAAGGAAGGGGGGATGGGAAGAAAGGGTGAGTGGAAAGACAGGCAGAGACCAAAACTAAGTCGTTTTTGAGGTGAGTACAGAGAGGCCTGTGAGATTCAGGGCATCCTATTCATCTTCTGACAGCAAGCCCCTAGCACAGGGCACAGCGAGCGTTCAAAACCCTCACTTTGTCGAAGGAAATTACACTCGTTATTCACCTGGACTGTGGACTTCAGAATTCAGAATATCATTTCCTATTATCTCCTTACTACCATCTGTCATGAACTGCCTTTGCTTATCCCAGATCTTTCCCCAACACCTCCATCATCTGTAACCCTCCACCTCAAGGTTCTGGCTGAAGTACAAACTCTCCACGCATGTGCTAAATCCTGTCTTTTCTTCCCTCCTCTGGGACGTTGCTTCTACAAAACTCCAACTCTCCTTTAAATTTTATCTGCCTTTCTACTCCTTGGTTTATAAATATACTCTAGTCTCAACCACTTTCAAAATAAATAACAAACAAAAGCACCCCCCAGGATTGCCCTCTTTTCCCCAAATTTCTCTCCTTTGATGTCATTCTATATCCTTCTCCTTCACAACCAGCCTCTTCAAAGAGTGCTCTCTGCTCCAATCCCTCATTCATTCCTTCCTCTCCCCACTGCTGTCAGGATTCTTTTTCCATCATCTCCCTGAGGTTGCCAGTCACCTCCTTGTAGCTAAATCCAGTGACTTAGTCCTTAATTTTCTTTACCTGTCTGTGACAGTTGACACTGACAGCCACTTCCTCTGTCTTAGAACTTCCTCCCGTGGGCTCTGTGACCCCTGCTTTCCTGGGGTTTCTTCCACACATCTGACTATGCCGAGTCAGCTTCTTCTGAGAGCTCCTATTTCTCAGACCATCCCTTATATGAGAATGTGACCCACAGTCCTGTTCTTGATCTCCTCGTTTTCCTTAGCCACATACATCTTCATTCATATATGTATAATTATGTATATTATAATTGCCATAAAATCCATATATATAAATATTCAGTTGCCACAAAAACCACAACAATGGTAGTGAATCACAAGTTTCCATGTCCAGCCCAGGGCTATCTCCTGGGCTCCAGTCACAGAAGAGTGTTTCTCTGCTGGGCTTCTGCACTTCACCAGCCCTCAAGCATCTCAAACTCCATATGATCAAAATGGAAAGTACTCCCCTTTCCCTGACCCTGACCTGCCACGTCTGTCGATAAGCCTCACCTGACTTGTGACATCATTGTTGGAGTTGTCTTGGATTCCCTTTTTATCCCTTCCACAGCTGACTGCTCACCAAGTCTTACTGATTATATTAGTGTAAATATAACCTGGATGCACCTGCTCCCACCTGAAGCACTGTCTTTGCTCAGTATAGCATCCAATAAGAAAAAAAAAAAAACTGAAAAACAATGTAAATCACTATACTCTACCCCAAAATACCAAAAGGTCATTACATAGGATGACATATAGCAAAATGGTCTAAAAGCCTCTTTACTCATCCATTTCCTCAAAAATCTATTACTTTTCACAGCACAGTAGCTGAGCTATCGCACTCAAAACTCTCTCTCAAAACAAAGACTCAAGATCCCTACTTAGAAGGCTAGAGGAGGGTTGAAGCCTTCAAGTACTCATGTAAGACTATATTTTTGATTCTGCCACATGTATTTTTTGAATTTGTGAATTATCCCCATGTGTATTACTTGACTCTTTTTCTCCCTTACAACTTTGTTGCTACCATGATATGTTCAGGTCCTAATAATTTTTTAATTCTTCTCTGTTCAAACTTTTTATTTGTCTACGTGCCTCTACCCTCTCCTCTCCAGTTCATCTTCTACATGGCTACTAAAGTCATCTCAAAAATCAGACCTGTTCATGATATTCTGTTGCTTAAAATCTCTTAGTGGCTTCCATAACCTTAAAGATGAAGTCTAAACTGCCTGGTGCAGCAAAAATATCTTAAAGATCAAGGATTGGGTACTGCCTGTTTCTCCCCTTACCTCCTGTAACTCCACCTCAGGCACCATATGGACAAGCCTTCCTG
Organism: Mesoplodon mirus; assembly: GCF_964341445.2. Classification (NCBI taxonomy): domain Eukaryota; kingdom Metazoa; phylum Chordata; class Mammalia; order Artiodactyla; family Ziphiidae; genus Mesoplodon; species Mesoplodon mirus. The sequence goes on from NC_138982.1 coordinate 87,434,245, forward strand.
AAGCTTCTACTCAGTGGCCTCTCTGTCGCTCAGCCCTCTCTCCTGAGCATCGTGCTGTATAAGTTCAACACTCTGCCAGGCACTGCACTTCAAGTTCAACATGTCCCAAAGTGAACTTATCTTTTCCTTCCCTCCTCAAAATTCTCATTTTCTCTTAGGGGCACCACCATCTACAAGTTAGATGGTCATCCTAGACTCTCCCATTTCCCTTACCCTGAATATCCAATCAAGTTTTGTCAACTTCACCTCTAAATTCTTCAGTTCATTTCATTATTTATCTTGACCACGGCATCAGCCTTCTAATTTCTCTGCATCCAGTCTAGTCCCCCTCAAATCCATTATCCATACAAATATCACAACATGGACAACTGTCTAAATTTCTTTTTAAACTATCTGTCATGCATTTTCCGTTCTTGGGGATATCTTTTTTTTTTTTTTTGGCCGAGCCACATGGCTTGTGAGATTGAACCCAGGCCTACGGCAGTGAAAGCATGAAGTCCTAATCACTGGACCACCAGAGAATTCCCAACAGCCCTTCCAGGCTCCTCCCAGCCCAGGAGCAGGTGCCTGCCTGTTCCTGCAGCCTCCCGCTCTTCCCTATCTGCAACTTCACACTCTGCAGCACTGAGCGCCAGGGCAATGGGGTCTGGGAAAAGGAGTAGGGGCAAAGCTGGTGTATGTGCATGTGTGGAGGCAGGTGGGGGAGAGTTAAGACGGCACGGAGTAATGCTTTAAGGCAGAAGTTAATTTTTTAAGCTGGATTTAAATAAATAAATGCTTCATGGAGTTGAGAAACATTTAGGGTAACAAAAATTAGGACAGTGTTAAACAGAAAGCAGAAATAGCATGGTATAGTGGGAACAGCTCAGAACTGCAAGTCAGAAGTCGAACCTAATTTTGATTTTGTCCTTTCCTGGCTGTGTGAGTTTGGACAAATCACTTAACCTCTCTGGGCATCAGTTTGCTCATCTGTAAAAATGAAATGAGTCGATTCAATTCCCAAAGTTCCTTCTATTCTTAAAATTTATGATTCTAGAAAAAAAAAAACAATACTTGTAGTCTGCCACTGAAAAACATACAACAGAAACTGCCATGTTGGGAAATTTGAGTTCATTCTTCAGTGCTTCTCTCAATACCTGAGTTCAGATCTCCCCACAGTCCTCAGCTCTTGCCTGTTACCATCATCCTCTGGATTTCTGAGTTTCCAGCAAGGCTGGTGTGGGACAATCCAGATCCAGGGAGGAAGAGACACATATATCTTAGTTATCATCTCTTCTCGGGCTTATCTTATTCGCATAAAACCCCTGGTAACTGTGTGCATTTTGAAGTGCTCTGCATGTCTGGTTGCTGAGGTCAGGTCACATTGTGAGAGGCGGAAACAGAAAACAATATGAGGGAATAGACTTGCAGTTTCACCACATGCGTATCATTCAATAACCCTCTCACAGAGTTGTGACCTTATGGCTTCAGTTTCACAGAATTCAGTTCTCCAAAGGGTCTAATTAGCCTCACAGATACCAGCCCTAGAATTCAAGTACACTACTACCAGGTGACAGCAACAGGTCCGACACACAGAGACCAATTAGTAAATGCAGGGCTTCTGTAAAGTTCAAAATGCACTCTGCTCGGGTAATGTACTGCCACCTCCTTCAAATTATGAGTACGAATTCCCATACTGTTTAATATCACAAAGAAATTTAGTTATTAAAACAATTAAACACAAGCACCACATGTAGAGATTGCTTAAAGGTAGTTGTTCTCAACTCTGCTGCACATTAGAATCACTTGGAGAACCTTAAAAATATATATACTATAATGCTCAAACCTCCCTCCTAGAGACTCATATAATTGATCTTTTTCTGCCTTTTGGGGGGGGGCTGGTTCTTTGCTCTTGAAATTATCACATCCCTTTTTTCTACACCAAAATTAATGGAGGGACTTGGAAAAAAAATGCTGTAACTACTTCACCATCCTTCTGACCATTCATTAATCTATCTGTCCATCTGTATCTATGGATATACACTGTCAAGGGGTGTAGAGAGGACCAAGATAAATATTTGATTCATATCCACAACTCCACTAGCTACAGACTTCAGAATAAACTACCTTAGAAAATTTAAGGAGAGCTTTTTAATAGAGCAGAACATTCTGATCAGAAAAATAAGCTGCAAAAAAGTATATATTTTAAATATTCTTATTTTTTAAACATTAATCTTTTTATTGAAGTGTAACAAACATATAGATAACAAGACATAAAGAATTCTGAAAGAATTCTCACTAAGTAAACATAGCCATGTACTACTTCTTTCTCCCTGACGGTACCACTGTCCTAACTTCCAACATGACAGAATAGTTTCACCTGTTTTTAAACTTTATATAAATGGAATCAAACAGTGTGTATTCCTTTTGTCTGGCTTCTTTTGCTCAACATTTTGTTTGTGAGATTTATTCATGTGGTTAGGTACAGAAATAGTTTGTTTTTATTGTTGTGTGATATTCCGCAAATGAATAGCACAATTATGTATCTAGGAGTTGAGTATATAACTAGGAGTGGAACTGCGTTGTCAGTCCTTTCAAAGTATAGCAGTTTGGTAGGTGCAGTGGAATCTCATTATGGTTTTAATTTGCATTTCTGACAGCTGATGAGGTTATATTTTTGGACCATTTGTATAGTTTCTTTGGTGAAGTGTCTGTTTAAGTCTCTTGCCTATTTTTTTTCCAGTGGGCTTGCCTGTCTTTTTTATTTTTTAGAAGACAATTATAAAAATAATACTAGTCATTTTATTGGGTTTTTTTTTTGTTTATTTGTTTGTTTTTTGCGGTATGCGGGCCTCTCACTGTTGTGGCCTCTCCCGTTGCGGAGCACAGGCTCCGGACGCGCAGGCTCAACGGCCATGGCTCACGGGCCCAGCCGCTCCGCGGCATGTGGGATCTTACCTGACCAGGGATCAGACCCATGTCCCCTGCATCGGCAGGTGGACTCTCAACCACTGCGCCCCCAGGGAAGCCCAATACTAGTCATTTTAAATAGTTGACCTGTGGTTTGGTTGATTTTGTCCATTGTTAATTTGTTCTCTATTTCATTGTTTTGGGCTCTTATTTTAGTACTTACTTCCACTTTCTTTGAATTTTATTTTCAGTTCTTTTACTTTTTTATTTTTTTTTCAAGCATTTAATTCAAGAATTTATTTTGAGGATCATAACAAACCTATAGAAATCAAGAGAATGACGATGATGTTTTAAAATACACAGAATTTGGACTTCCCTGGTGGCACAGTGGTTAAGAATCCACCTGCCAATGCAGGGGACATGGGTCTGATCCCTGGTCAGGGAAGATCCCCCATGCCGCAGAGCAACTAAGCCCGTGCGCCACAACTACTGAGCCTGCGTGCTGCAACTACTGCACGCACCTCAACAAAGAGTAGCCCCTGCTCACCGCAACTAGAGAAAGCCCACGTGCAGCAACAAAGACCCAATGCAGCCAAAAACCATTGTATAGCAATTATGCTCCAATAAAGATGCCAAAAAAAAAAAAGTACATTCAGGAGTTACATTGACTGGATTCAACTCCACAAAAAGATAAATAAAATAAAATAAAATACATAGAATTTCAACAAAGAAGCAGTTTACACAAGCTTCAGTTCTTTTTCTAACTTCTTAAAATGGGTACTTAACACACTGATTTTCAGCCATTCGTCTTTTCTGACATACACATTTGAAGCTTTACATTTTCCTGTAAGCAGTGCTTTAGTTGCATCCCAGAAGTTTGGATATGTATATTTTCAAAAGGTTAGGCATTCTATCATTTTGAGATGCAGTTTTCAAAATACATTAATTAGCTCAAGTTTGTTATTCATGTTGATCGGCTCTTTTATAGCAGGTGTTGGCAAACTTTTTCTAAAAGGGCCAGATAGTAAATATTTTAGGCTTGCAGGCCATAATTTCTCTGTCCCAACTACTCACCTATGCCACTGTAGTAAGAAAGCAGCCAGAGACAATATGTAAATGAATGGGTAGGGCTATGTTCCAATAACACTTTATTTACAAAAACCATTGGCTAGTCTGTGGGCCATGGTTTGCCAATATTTGTTCTAAGTACCGCATACTGCTATCCTTCACTTTTTGAAAATTCGCTTTATGCCAATTTGCTACCTTAGTATCTGTTTTCACTAACTGGAAGAAATCCGAAGATTTTTGCTTTTCTGAAAACAGATGAAAAGCGAAAACAGTGTTCAGCGTTTGTTTTGCAGTGTGCACCCTGAGCGGTGAGAGTGGCACTGCCACCGCCTTCCCTGGAACTACGCTCAGCATCTCAGCATCAAGCCACCATAGCTGTGAATTGTGTCTGGGAACCTTTGTGCTTCATCTCAATTTATTCTGTGCATCTGTTAGCAAGATGTGTCCTAAGGTAATTGCTTCTTTGCTTAATATCATTTGGCTTATAAAAGGTTTCACAGGAACACTCTACTTTCACATAGTGGGGGAACCCTGTACATACATTTAAAATTTGGGGGTTGTTATTTTATTAGCTATAGAGAAGGCTACCACAAAGACTGTGAATTTGTACACTTCTTCTTCCCATTCTGCAGTTTTTGCTTTGTATATTTTGAAGTGATATTACTAGGTACACAGAAATTTAGAATTTAAATTTGTCTTCCTGGTAAATGATTATTTTAGAAATATGGAATGTCTCTCTATATCTAATAATGTTCCTTGCATTAAGGAATATCTTGTATAATGTGATATAATACATCAACTTTCTTTTGTTTAGTATCAGTATGGTATTTCTTTTACTATCCTTTTATTTACATTTATACATTCTTTTCAAAGATTGTACTCTTGTAAGCAACATATATTTAGTTTTCTTTTTTTCTAAATCCCATTTGACATTCTTAGTCTTTTACTTGGCATATTTGAGTCTATTTATATGTCATTTATTTTCATTGGGTAAATATAAACATTGATTCCCCTTCTGAGATCTTCTGTCTCTGTCCCAAAGTTCTAGTGAGAGGTCAAAGTCTTAAGTATCATTTCTGTTCCTGAGATCTCCTCATTTTTGCCCCAAAGAATCTATTTATTTCACTGAAGCGGAGTCTGAATCTTGCACCCACCTGGGTGCCAGCCCCCACTCTGAGCAGTGCTCAGACTCATAGGCTCCAAGATTCTTGCCCAGAAGAAGCCAGAGCCACAGAAGGGTGGGTGATACTGGGAACAGCAGCCAAAAGCTTGCCCGTGTTTTCTTATTGATTTGTGGGGGTTCTTTATATATTCTGCATATGAGCCCTTTGTTAGTTAGTGTTGGAAGCATATTATCTAGTCTATGGCTTGTCTTTTTGTTCTCTTAATGATAACTTTTGATGAGTACAAATTAAAATTTTAGTATGACTGATTTAATGACATATTTTTAAAAATTTTATTTAAAACACTGAGGTGGGGGGAATGGTTTGAACCCTTGAGAAGACTTGAACTTAGAGTAGGATAGGGCAGGAAACTCCCCGAAGTTTCTGGCCTTATTAAGGAATAACCTTAGCCTTTCTGTTCACATTTGCACACAGACTTATGCAATATTTTATGTGACTAACTTCTGGGAGAGAATAGATCCCTTAGAGACAATGCCCTCCACTGAATTTATTATACTCCATATCTAATATAAACAATTCGAGATGCTGTATCCCGACTGATTTGGTTTCAAAGGATGGTAGAGCAAGGAGAAGGAGGAAACAGTCATAAGTTTTCGCACAAAGCCACATAACATATTATTTTCAACCTGTATACATTCCTAACCAGAAGGAGAAAACTGAAATAGTAATAAGGGTAAGAAAAATAGCTTAAGATCTTCCTTAAAACAACACCAAAACTTCCTTCAGGAGAGTGGCACTGGTGAGTGACACAGAAGTACCCATCACTAGTGCTTGGATGGCACACTTGCTTGGACGACAGACAGGAGGGGGCCCTCACAGATGCCCGGGAACAGATACACCTGTCAGGTGCACCGCCCTCTGCTCTGCTTCCCCCTTACACAGACTAAGCCCTGCTGCCCAGCTGTGCACAGGAGAGCTCAGAAGTTGCTAAGACAATACGCCAAGTGGATGATTTCCTTCTGGAGTGCTGATCTGGGAGGAAGGAAGCTGGACTGTGCACAAACAAGCTCAGGAAGAGCAGACAAGCGAACAGAGAAAGGCCACAAGGAATCCCGCTTACTGCAGCTGGAAGTGCTTGATCTTGGTAACCAGCAATCTGTACTGGGCACCCAGGGGCGCCATGGATGCGACATCTACAAATATCAGTTGCTCCAGAGGCCCTGTTTCATTGGTTGCTTCTGAGGGACATAAGGTGCGGCTCACTTCCTGGTAGTTGTAGCTCCTCTGGTATCTGCAGCAGCCAGTGGAGAGAAAAGCCAGCAAGAAGGAGAAAGACACTCAGTGAACGAGCAGGGAAAGGAACGTCTCGTTTCACTTCTCCCTGAACTTCTTTCCAAGTCCTTATATTTAAAATTTCATACTGGACCCACTGATAGTAATTTCAGAGCTACTGTGTTTGGCACACATTGTGTGACATTATAACACAGGTATGAGGATTGCTGAGTGCTGAGCAGTTCACTTAGGTGTCTTCATTACCAAATCATCCTCCTAATTCAGTCAGGAAAATTATCAGATTTTGAAGGGAAAACTCTTCTGATAAAACAACCAGTTGATTCCATTTTTCCAATCTTCAAGCTTTTGCTAAATGAACATAAGGAAAGCCCCAGAGTCCAAGTCAGGGCATTAGAGAGTCAGTATTTCAATCCTCACGTGTATTAACCTCCAAAAATGATTTAACACTGTACTATGTGCCCATGTCTGCATGCCTTCTGGTTTGTTCTTGTTAGTGCTCTAGCGCCTTATACAGCTTCCCCTGCAAAAATATAGACTCCACGAGGCAGGGATTTCGCTGTTGTCTTCCACTGCTGTATCCCCAGCATCTATCATTTAGTAGTGCTCAATAAATATTATGGGATAAAGAAAGTACACTCGGTGAACATTATGAAGAATGGGGGGAGGTGTCACTCATTGAAGTTGATGGTGGGACCTAGCCCTGACCTTGGTGGATGACCCACTAACCAACCAAGAGTAACAGAACATTCTGGGTAGAACTAAAATGTTAAACGTTCTTCTGGGTGCTACAGATCTAGACAGAGTGCTTATCAGAAGCTCAAGGAGGAGAGAAACTGAACAGAGCTGAACGGTCAACGCATGCACCACGACAACTGTTTGCACTTAGCATGTGTAATATGTCAACATTCTGCACGTCTGATTTCTCCTTTCACTAGGGAAAAGAGCAATTAAGGTCTAGCACATTGAAAGAAAACAAATGTAATGAAGCTGTCGGGGAAAGATCCACTTACAGTCCTTGGAAGAGCAGAGGAACCTGCCAGGACAGCACCTCTTTCTGCTGGCGAACCACGACCAGGACCGGGTAGTCGAGGTTCTCGGAGGAGCTGTTCACATACACCCGCACGGCGTTCACCTGCGAGCCAGGGCAGAGAGAGAGGAAATGCAAATCACACACGCATGCACACGCACAGACATGTTACATCATAGCTGCCATCTGAAGCTCTGAAAAACTTTAATTCATACGTTTGCTGCTGACCATAGATACTCCAAATATCCCAGCTGTCTTCTCCTCATTCAGATTGTAACCATAGTCAGTTTCAACACTGATTGCACAATGAAATCACCAGGGAAGATGAAAAAAAAAACTGATGCCTGGGTCCAACCCTCAAATTTTTGATTTAAGTTGTCTTGGGTGAAGCCAAATTATGGAGGCTTCAAATGGCAGGCTGAGGAGTTTGAATTGGGCAGTCAACACAAGATTAGGAGAATGAGCCAAAACAGAAAAAGAAAGATGCTGATGTGCTTCTCTTCTTATCTGAATATAAATGCTAAATATACAAATATCTTAAAAAAAAAAACCTACAAGTGCCTCAGTTGCTAACAAACTTTAATTTTGGTTTGGAAAATCATTCTGGGCTTCAGACCAAAATGTTATTGCCACATTGTGTTAAAGTCTAGCAGATGGCCTGATGCTCCTCCAGCAACAAATACTATAGGGGCTGAAGAGTCTTCTCTTTGCGCTGCTCCAAGGCATAGATCAATCCCCAACACTAAATGCTTTTTGATATCAGCAGATCCGTGGCTACTTCTGCATACATGTGTCACCCCAATGATTGAACACTATCATGGCTGTTTAAAAGACAGGAAATTGAATTGTGCCCCTGGATCTAGATGGTTTTGGTGTTTCCCTTCAGTTTTTTTTTTTTTTTAATAATACTATAGGCAATAGAAAAAAGGCAAAATAAGAAAAAGTTGGTCTCTTGTATGAGATTTTTTTTTCCCCTAATGAATTTAAGCCCTAGTGTTCTCTTGAAAACACCTTATTAGGGGAAAGAATTGAAGCAAGAAAGGCTTGCAGTGAAACCCTGAAGATCTATGACATGTTCAAAATGGAAACTGAGAGGCAGCAGAATAGCATGGGAATCATAGATTATTACTATTTGGATATCTTATATCATTCTTGATTAAGACACTTAGCTTTTTAATGTTAAAACCGTCCAAGAGTAATTTATAATTAGATAAGAAGTGCTTGCTCACCAAGGGAGCGTTTTCTTGTGCCTGTGCTCTACATGTTTCCATGGAAATTATGCTGCAGCTGATCATTGCCAACACCCTGTCTCTAGTGCAGACCTCTTTCCTAAGCTCTGGATGTTCCACAGGCACCTCAAACTCAACCTGTCTGAAGTGGCACCTGTCACTTCCTTCACCCCTAACTTTCATTTCTTCTGAATTTCCTTGCTTATTGAATGGCCTCACCACACAGCCATTATTCTGAGCCCAGTCACTCTTGATTCCTACTTCTGTAGCATTCTCCATCAATAGGTCATCAAGTTCTACATAGTGTTCACACCCAGATCCTCCCCTCCCCCACCAGTGGCAATCCTAGTCCAGTCCTTTATCACTGTGACCCTCCCTGACAGCACCTTATCTAGTCTTCTTATCCCCAGGGCTATACTCCCTCAGATGCCACTTTCATCTTGGCATTCTCCTGCTGAAAAGGCCTTCAGTGGCTCTGGGAATTTTCAGATTTTCCTCCAAAGAAACGGCAATAGTATTTTTATGACAATACAGAATAGAATAATGAATGCTCATGTACTTATCCAGCTTTAATAATTATTAAAAATTGTACCATTGTCTTTCATTTACACCTTCCAATTTCCACACACATCCTTTTTGGCTTATTTTAAAGTAAATACCAAAGATCATACCTTTTCATCTGTAAATATTTCAATCTATACCTCTAAGGGATAAGGCCTCTTCTTTTTCACATAACACATTACCATTATCATACTCAGTAAAATTAATAATAGTTCTTTAAAATCACCCAATATCCACACACTGTTTGAATTTCTTCATTTGTTTAAAAAATTGTGCTTTTTTCAGTTTTTAAATTTTGAGTACAAACAAGATCCACATATTGCATTTGGTTGATATGTGTTTTGAATCTCTTTTAATCTAAAGGTAACCCCCCCCCCCGCCTTTGGGCATTTATTTGTTAAAGAAAGCAGCTCACAAAGCAGCAGTACAAACCTGAAACACCCACATACTAGATTTTGCTGACTGCACCCTGTGGTGTCATTGAACAGGTTCCTTTATCCCCTGTGTTTCCTGTAAACTGGCAGTTACAGCTAGAGGCTTGACTAGATTCAAGTAAATACATTTCTCCATCTTTTCCTTGGATTTGGGATTACTCAAGAAAGTTTTCACCACTCCAGGTTACTGAGGCCTGTATTTTCTTCTAGTACTTTATACTTCTAGTATCATATTTTTAATACTTAAATGCCTATCCCTTCATGATTAATACTAACATATGGTATGAGGAATGATTTTAATTTTATCTTTTTGTTTTCTATATGGCTCTCCAGTTGTCCCAGCACCACCTATTAACAAGTCCATCTTTTCTCCACTGATCTGAATTGCTCTGGGCTTTTCTTGATTACTGCCTTCTTCTCTAGTTTCTTTGCCTGCCAATCCCCCACATGGCCAATTACTTGCTGTTTCTCAAAAGGGCTCTGTCCCCAGTGATTGGCCTTTCAATATCCTTCTCATCCCTAAAGTCCTTTTTTGGGGATGTCTTCCCTGATATGTCCCCATCCCATCAAATAAGTGGGTGTCCCTCTCTTGGGGGGGCATGTGGCCTCTGATTACCTCTATACAGCATATTAATACCACTGTGAAATAATAGAAATATATATGGCCTTTGCCCCCAGTTCCTGGAATAGAGCTCCTAAAACCCTTGTATTTTTCTAAGTGATAAGAGCACTAGTGGTATATTTTGTTCTAATATTTGGTCTTATTCCTGACTCCTGACAGAGCTCCTAAATCCTCTGGAATTTTCTGGGTGACAGGAGTCTCTTTTGTTCTAATGAAGAGACTCTTAGTGGGCTCCTGGATAACTTCAGTATGGGGGCTGGTCACCCAAAAGACCTAGCCATGATTAGAAGACTGGAACTTTCAGTTCTACCTCCATCCTCCAGGAAGTGGAGGAGGCTGGAGATTGAGTTAATAATTGATCATGCCCAAATGATGAAGCCTCCATAAAAATTCCTAAAATACAAGGTTTGGAGAACTTCCAGGTTGGTGAATGCATCCATGTACCAGGAGGATGGAGCAACCCAACTCCATGGGGATAGAAGCTTCTGTGCTCAGAACACTTTTGGACTTTACCCTATGCACCTCTTCTATATTGCTCATCCTAAGTTATATCCTTTTATAGTTATATCCTACTATAATACTATAGTAATCTAGTAAATAAACTGTATTCCTGAGTTCTGTGAGCTGCTCTAGCAAATTAATCAAACCTGAGGAGGGGGTCTTGGGAACCTCTGATTTATAGCTGTTTGGTCAGAGCATAGGTAACAGCCTGGACGTGTGATCAGCAGCTGAAGTGGGAGGTAGGCAGTCTTGTGGGACTGAGCCTTAACCTATGAGATGTGATGCAAACATCAGGTAGACAGTGTCAGAACTGGATTGAATTGTAGGATACCCACCCACACAAAATTGCTTAGTGTGTGGAAGACCCATAAATCTGAGGTCAGAAGTACTGGGTGAGTAGAAGAAAATAGAAGTTAGCTTTTTCTACAGACAACCACAAAACATTTTTTCATGCAGTCAAATTTATTCCTTTTTTTCTTGGTCACTTAAAAAAATTGAGATATAGATAACATACCACACAACTCACTCTTAAAGTGTATAATTCAGTAGTTTTTAGTATATTCACAGAGCTGTGCACCCATTACCACTACCTAATTCCAGAATATTTGCATCACCCCAGAAAGAAGCCCTGTACCCATTACCAGTCACTCCTCATTCCCTTCTTCCCCCAGTGCCTGGTAACCACTAATTTAACTTCTCTATGGATTTGCCTATTTCACATAGGATATTTCATATACATGGAATAATGTAATATATGCTCTCTTGTGTCTGGCTTATTTCACTTAGCATAATGTTTTCAAGGTTCTTCCATGTTGTAGCATGTGTCAATACTTCATTTCTGTTTATTGCTCAATAATATTCTAATTGAATGAATATACAACATTTGTTTAATCTTCAGTTAATGGAAATTTTGGTTGTTTCTATGTTTTGGCTATTACAAATAACGCTGCTATGAAACATTTGTAAACAAGTTCTTGTGTGAACATGTGTTTTCAATTCTTTCTTTTTTTAAAAAATTTTTATTGGAGTATAGTTGATTTATAATGTTGTGTACAGCAAAGTGAATCAGTTATTCATATACATATATCCACTCCTTTTTTTTTTTAGATTCTTTTCCCATATGGGTCTTTATAGAGTACTGAATAGAGTTCCTTGTGCTTTACAGTGTTTTCAGTTCTTTTGAGTGTATACCTAGGAGGAGAATTGCTGGGTGACATGGTAACTCTTATGTTTAACTTTTTGAGGAACTGTCAAAATGTTTTCCAAAGAGGTGCATCATTTTACATTACAGCAATTTACATTACCAGCAATGTAAAAGTTTCAAATTTCTCCATATCCTTGTCAGCACTTATTATTGTCTGTCTTCTAGATTGTAATTATGTGGGTGTGAAGTGGTGTCTCATTGTGGACATGGACCTCTCAGTATTCTAGCATTTAGTTTACCTGCCTGGCTCTTCTGCAAAGCTGAAAACTTCACCTTTGGCATCTCTGGTGCTGGCAAAATGAATTAACTTAGAAGGAGGCTCACTTTTGAGGTTCATAACACAAACACCAACTTACAGCACATGTGTTTAGAGCACACTTTTGTCTGGTTTAAATCTATAGCAGTCAGAACTGAGGTAAAAACCTAAGGAAAGCTGTGAACTAGGCCAGCTTCATCTTTTGCTTGTCTGCTTCCCTTTTCGTTACCTAGGCTGCAGTCTTCTCCTTCCTTCTTAGGTACTTAGTTCCAGAAGGGATTTCCCTCCACTTTTTTTTTTTTTACACGTCACTCTAAGGCAGTGATTCTCAAATTTTAGTGTGCTTTTTAGCATTTGAATCTCTCAAACCCACCCTCATCATTTCTGATTCAGCAGATGAGGAGTAGAACTTAAAAATAATGTGTTTTTAACAGCATGCTAGGGGATTCTGATACATGTGGATTGGAGCCCACACTTTGGGAAGTACTGTTTCAAAGAAACCATCTAGTAGATGGCCCCACTTGTCAGCAACTTGCCAACTTCCCATTATTATGAGATGCACAACCATGAGATCACCAATGTCACTAGCACGTCTGGAAGCTAGTGTGTCTGGTGGGGCTGAAACTGGGCCAGCAGGAAGGAGGTCTGCTGCGAGCAGAGCAGGGCAGATTGTTACTGCACTCCACTCTTTATCTCCACACTCTTTTATTCCTGGTCTGGCTCTTGCAACCCACTTAGTTTTTTTTATTATTTAATAATGATCTTACTAATTATAATTAATTGTAATTAAAACTCAGAGATACTGGCATAATAAATTACAAAAGAAAATTAGAGTGGGAAATAGAAAACACTGGGCAGTTTTTCAAGATGAGCAGATAATGCACCACCCCCGGGAAAGGATAAAGAGCCCTCTTCAAATGTTGCTTTGCTTTTCTAGAGGCCAATATGCAACTGAGAAAGTTGGATTACATTTGCAGCAGTGAAGTAAGCCATGTAAAGCCAAAACTAAATGAAGGTATTGACAATACATAATGGACCCTGATACCCTGTAACAGACTTCTGTTTTTTTTTAATTTAATTTAATTTATTTTTTTATACAGCAGGTTTTATTAGTTATCTATTTTATACCTATTAGTGTATATATGTCAATCCCAATCTCCCCAGACTACTCTTAAGAGCCAAGATTTTTCCTCCTGTTGCTTCTTCCTGTTGTCATGACAACAAGAGCACATTTATTACATATATCTTGTTCTCTTCCTATGTTACTACAAGCAGGGAATTGCGTTATAACTATGAGGGAAGAATTATTTAAGTACTCCCATCTTTGATATTATATAGATCACAATTACAAAAGGTCTTAAAGCTTAGAGAGTCCCTTTTTAATCTTTTAGAACATGTCAGTAGGGAAAAGTTCAAAATTACAAATAATAGAGTTCTGTTGCAGAAAGAGGGTGAAAATGAGTTTAATTCAAAATCTAGTTTGGTTTTGCTAAAATAATGAGACTGTAGGCTTTATTGGAATATCAGATTAAGAATCAGAGATTACTGGTTTCCATTATTAGGCACACCATTGTTTTCTGGTGTGATCTTGAAAAACTGATTCCACTTGTAAAATAGCCACCATAGTATTTGCTAATGGTTCCTTTTCCTCATGTTACAAATGTTATAAGGCAATTTTTTTTTACAAACAAATACAAATGTTATTTGGTAACTGTTTTAATAACCCTGTTATGTTCACTGGGTGTGTATTTTGGGGGTGTTTAGGTTCTTTGGTCCTTCTGTCTGTCCTTCCTTCCTCCCTCCCTTCCTTCCTTCCCTCTTTCCTACCCTGCCATGCTCCCTCCATCATTCTTCAAACAGTCACTGAGTCAGGAGCTATGGGAGGTGCTAAGGATATACTAAAGGGAACCCTGTCCTTGAGTAGCTCATCATCTAGTCAGAGAGAGAGATGGTGTTATCATCAAAAGCATAATGTGATGATATTATAGTAGCAATGTGAGCAGGTGCTGTGGGCCCCCAGAGGACAAAGTGGCTACCCATGTGGAAGAGTCAGAGTAAAAAACACAGAAGCTAGTCGGTTACTTCCCAAGTTATAGAGAAGTTGGGATTGTTCACATAGGTCCTGCTGTTGCCTGCCTGGCGCACATGACCTTGACTCGTGGCGTTAGAGGACCTTGCATCTGGGAAGGTACTCAGAGAGATCATCTAGTCCAAAGGTTCCATTTACAGAGGAGGAGCACAAGACGTAGAGGTGATATGACTTCCCCAAGGATGCTCAGCTGTGGAAGAATCATGACTAGAACCCAAGCTTCTTGCAACCCAGTCTCCACACAATGCTTGGTCAGATCATGCTATCATCACCATTTTGAATCCCTGACTCCACTGAACACCATTGTGGATGTAGACTTCTACTGTGACATCAAGAAGCTATATAAACACCATAAATGAAGGGAGAGACAAGCCACAGTATAGGAGATGTTAGTAGTACATATATAACAGACAAAATATCAGTATTGTGAATGTATAAAGAATCCTGAAAACTCAGAGAAAAATACAATAACCCAATAGAAAAATGGGTAAAGGATGTAAACAGCAACTGAAGAGAAGAATGACCAAAGAACATGTGAAAAGATGAGAATATTTTACACTCATCAGAAAGGTAAAGACTCAAAAGTATGACAATACCACATTTACAAGGATGGAGAGAAATAGGAACTCTTGCATATTGCCTACGAGAATGTTATTCGGTACAACCATTTCAGAGAACAAGCTGGCAATATCTACTAAAGCTGAAGACGACTTCACATTACATCCCAGCATTTCCACTCCTGAGTTTACACAAAGTCATGAATAAGAATGAAATGAAATGAAGTAGACTATGGATCAGGGTGGATAACTCTGAAGAAGATAAATTGAGAGAAAGAGCAGGTTGTATGATCCTATTTACATAAACGTCGTAAACAAGCAAAACAATAATATCTGTCTATCTTTCTATCTATCTTTAGTAAAATAATATCTATCTTTCTACCTAGCTTTAGTAAAATATATATACATGGAATTAATAAACACCAAATTCAAGATAATTGTTTTCAAAAACTTGGAAGGATCTCAGACTTAACCCCAGTTGCCACAGTTTCTTAGATATTGATAGAAGACCCAGACTCCTGGGTTAGAAGCAAGTACATTATTTGTCTGGTCACAACATGGGCAGAAAGCCTGCCTGAACTTTCCCCAGATAGGGACACCATCTCTGTTTTCTGAGGTGTTCACTATACAAATGTCCTTGAAAGAACAGTGTAGAAAAATTTCAGTCATTGCCTTCCTGTAAGATGTGCAGAAATCAAGAGACCTATGAAGAACTGTCTCCCTAAAATGGTTACTTTGGGGGATGAAGGAGGAGGATGGGTGGAGGTAAGTAGGGAATTATAATCGTCTTCTTGTTTCCTAAGCTGAGTTGAGGGTACACTGGTGTTATATTATTTTCTATACCTGTTTATATGTCTGAAATATTTCATCACCATCATCATCATCATCATCAAGAAGCCGTGATGTGCTGGCGTTTGTGTTTGCCCACTTCTGAGCAAAACCCTCATTTTATACATTTTATACAGGTTCTTTGTTTTTGTTTTTGTTTTTGGCCACGTGGCTTGCAGGGTATTAGTTCCCCGACCAGGGATTGAACCTGGGCCACGGCAGTGAAAGTGCCGAGTCCTAACCACTGGACTGCCAGAAGCTTCCTTGTACAGGTTCTTTGCTATTCAAGGAAGTGGCAAACAGTCTCCAAAACATACTCTCATATAGTCTGTCCCTATTAGTGCTTGACCTGCTTGTACTAACTTCACCGATTATAGCCTGCCTACCTCCCCACCCACCTTGCACATGTGCAGCCAGCTGGAAAACTTTACATTGTCTTTGGTCTGATTAACATGACTCATTTCTCCATTGCTCTTCCTGGAAAAGAAATATGAAGATGAAGCTAGTACTGCACTGGACAGTAATGTGCCAGCCTAGATTCCGTGTTATTAGGTGTGTGAGTTTCCTAGGGCTGCTGTAAGAAAGTGTCACAAACTGGGTTCTTAAAACAACAGAAATGTATTCTCTCACAGTTCCAGAGACTAGAAGTCTGAAATTAAGATATCAGCGAGGAGACGCTCCTTCTGAGACTCTGGGTAGAATCCTTTCTTGCCTCTTGCTGCTTCTGGTGGTGATGATCAATCCTTGAGGTTCCTTGGTTTGCAGCTGCATCACTGCAACTCATGCCTCTGTCATCACGGTATTCTCTCTGTGTGTCTGTTTCACATTCTGTCCTATTCTCTGTGCATGTCTGTGTCCAATTTCCCTATTCTTTTTTTTTTTCTTTTTTTTCTTTTTTTTGCGGTACGCGGGGCTCTCCTGTTGTGGCCTCTCCCGTTGCAGAGCACAGGCTCCAGACGCTCAGGCTCAACTGCCATGGCTCACGGGCCCAGCTGCTCCGCGGCATGTGGGATCTTCCCAGACCGGGGTACAAACCCGTGTCCCCTGCATCGGCAGGCGGACTCTCAACCACGCGCCACCAGGGAAGCCCAAATTTCCCTATTCTTATAAGAATTTCAGTCACGTTTGGATTAGGGCCCACCTTAATAACCTCATCTTAATCTGATTACATCTGCAAAGATCCTACTTCCAAATAAGGTCATATTTACAGGTCCCAGAGGTAAGAAGTTCAACATATATTTTGGAGGTGGGGACATAAATCAACCTATAATATTAGATCTGTAGAATTTTAAGGAATAAAGCCATCAGGTACAGATCTGTACCTTTCCCTGACCAGCAGCTTATCTCCAACTTGTACCCACCTGCAAGAGCCTTCATGCTGAATGAAGGAAGGCTTGCTGGGAGAGTCCATTATGTGACTGTTGTATGAAAACAGCTTCCCCCGGAGTGAAGTGGCCTTGCAGTTCTGAATCCTTTTCTTATTAGAGGCTGGAAAGTCCTTAGTAAATTGAAGCATTTCATCCCACAAGTTTTATAACTACTGCAGGGAACTGAGCTGCTTTAATCACAGGTTATACTTTTTTTTTTTTTAAGATAAGCTTTAAAGTAATTCCTGTAGTTATTGATGAGACTGTTTAAAATTCCCTCTGCCTGATGTAGCCTTGGGAAACCATCTTCTGTAAACTTATGCTATAGGCAGAAAGCTACATACAACTGGATTTTATTTCTGGCACTACATCTACTATCTGGGTGACTTTGGACATTCTCAGTTTCCTCGGCTGTAGAATGGGAACAGTAACACCCAAACTATCCACCTCCCTAGACTATGGGTGACCTGTGTTTTGTGACCTGCCGAGCACCAGGCAGAGCAGAAGGCAGAGCTGTCCCACCCGGGCTCTGGGTTGGGGCAGTGCTTCTCCACTCCCATGCATTCACCAATCAATCAGTTATTGACTATTTTTTTTCCACGTGTGGAGACACATTTATAAACCCAACTGCCCTGGCAGAGGAGAAGGTTATGAAGTCCATCTCATGTAGTATATTAATTTACTTTCACAGCTTGGCTTCCACCTTTCCTGGAACAGCTCATTCATCTCATCGAAAAGAGCAGTTTACCCCTTGGGGAGCTATTTATTCCCTATTCTTTTAGATTCTCAACATTACAAAATGAATACAATTCAGAGCACTTTCCTAAGAATCATGCTTTACAGACCTCATCTCACCAATTTCATTATGCCAACAATAATCTGGACAGAAATACATTTATATACTCTTTCCTCTTTTGGCTTATGATTTAAATTTTATTTTAAACATTTCAATTCCAATAAAACATGGGAAAACAGT